>NC_054486.1:89780113-90407279 GCF_017639515.1 Carcharodon carcharias | reverse complement strand
AAACATCCTAAGCAAAACTAACCATTACCATGGTTCCTGTTTGATTGTAAACAATCTCTTAGAAAAAAATAATGGATTCATTTTTTTAGTGAATCATCTTTTTGATTATGTAAATATTCAAGTTCCAAATAGCAGATATGAGTAAATTACTGAAGGAGAGTCATATGGATTTGAAACGATAACTCTGTTTCTCTCTCAACAGATGCTGCCAGGCCTGATGAGTTTCTCCGGCATTTTTTAAAATTTTATGAGTAAATTACTGTTTTGAATTTTCCTCCCGTCAGAAAGGGAGCCAGCAGATAGAGAGAGAAGAAATATCTGTTTGTTGCGGGCTATTTTGAGAAACAGAGCAAAATTGTAAAGAAGAGGAGAGAGGAGCTTTCAGAACTAAATTCACATGCGGAATGAGAGTTAGCTGTTGATGGGAATTTTCTCTGAAGGGCACAAGTGTCTCACTTCACTTCAAAGGAAATCAAAGGAATTGCATCTCGTTCAGAGAATGAGGAGCTGCAACAGTGTTTAAAAGAAATCAAAGTTTATAGAAATCACAGACTATATACAGTTCTGGCTGATGTAGCTGGCCTGCAATTGGCAATAATGAATTAATTTAGCCAGACATATCTTGACACTGCAGATTATTAATTTGAAGACACCGACTGTCTCTTCCCTACACATATTCAAGGTGAGTAATTAATATAGTTCCTTGTGAGTTGTACAAGATTCTAAATTGATCTTCTTTTGTAAAAGCATGAAGATCTGTGTGTGGTGTTCTTTTATCCCTGTGTCTCTTACTAATTAAGGTGAAGAAGGATTTTTCCCTACTGATTTTAATTTTGCTGTCTGCTGTCTAATCTTTCTAATCAGGGTTTTTACTGTTCAACTTGAAACATTGCGCCATATCATTCCACTGGGGGACTGCATCATTTGAAAAGCATCACTGCTGGGGGAAACCATTGTCTGTGGCTGGAATTGTTTGCCAAGTGCACTTACTGGGGTAGAAAATGAATTCTTTCAGCTGTGCGAGCTTTGCTCAGAGAGAAGCACTCATACCTCTGGATCAGATGGTAGCGAACCATAGAAAAGTAGCTGCGCAGAAGAGCGGCTGCAGGACATTCTTCTGGGGGACGGTGATCAGCCAGAGGTCGTGGTCCATGTCGGTGCCAATGACTCAGGTAGGAAAGGGGATGAAGTCCTGAACGCAGACTTTAGGGAGCTAGGAAGGAGATTGAAAAGCAGGACCTCTAAAGGGGTATTCTCAGGATTACTCCCAGTCCCACATGCAAGTGAGTATAGAAATAGGAGAATTGAGCAATTGAACATGTGGCTGGAAAACTGCTGCAGGAGGGAGGCCACCAGATTTCTGAGGCATTGGGACCAGTTCTGCGGAAGGTGGGACCAGTGCAAACCGGAATAAACCTGAAAGGACTGGGACAAACATCCTAACAGGGAGATTTGCTAGTGCTATTGGTAGGGGGGTTTAAACAAGATTAGCAGGAGGATGGGAACCTGAGGGCAAATTCAGAACATGGAATGAGAGTTGGAGAATTAGTAAGTAACTCTGAAAGACAGAAGCAGCACAGGTTAAAAAGTGTACAGCACAGGAATTTGGCAGTGTTAAAAGTTATATATGTAAATACAAGGAGTATAGTAAATAAAGCCAATGAGCTGAGGGCACAGATAGACACATGGCAACATGATATCATTGCTATAACGGAAATCTGGCTTAGGGAGGGGCAAAAATGGCAGCTCAACATCCCTGGATATAGATTTTCAGGCAGGATAGGGAGGGGGATAAAAAAGTGGGAATGTAATATTATTGGTTAAAGAATCAATTACAGCTGTCAGGAAGGATGGTATACTAAATGAATTATGACATGAGGCCAAATGGGTTGAGCTCAGAAATCAAGAAGAGGCAGCCACACTGCTAGGAGTGCACTATAAACCCCAAATAGTGGAAGGGAGTTAGAGGAGCAAATACGTAGACAGGTTTCTGAGTGCAAAAACAATAGGGCAGTAATCATTGGGGACTTCAACTACTCTAATATCAATTGGGATAGGAACAATGTGAAGGGCACAGAGTGTGCAAAATTCTTGAACTGCATTCAACAGAACTTTTTTAGCCAGCACATAACAAGCCCAATGAGAGGGAGCGCAATTCTAGATTTAGTCTTAGGAAATGAAGCTGGGCAAATGGATGAAGTAGCAGTGGGGGACCATTTTGGTGTAAGATTTAGCATCATTATGGAAAAGGACAAAGATAGAACAGGAGTAAAATTTCTAAACTGGGGGAAGACAAATTTTCTAAAGCTGAAAGGTGAGCTGGCAAGAATTGACTCGTTATAGCTATCAGTGAGAGGCATTCAAAGGTAAGATCCTACAGGCACAGTGTAGTCATGTTCCCACAAAGTAAAAGGGCAGTACTGCCAAATCTAGAGGCCCCTGGTTATCCAGAAACATACAGGCCAAGGTAAAGCAGAAAAAGAAAGCTTATGACAGTCACAAAAGACTTAATACCATAGAAAGCCTCGAGGAGTATAGAAAGTACAGGCGTGGAGTAAAAATGGAAATTAGGAAAGCAAAGAGAGGATACAAAAAAAAATTGAAGGTAAAATCAAAGAAAATGCTAAGGGCCAGGATTTTCAGCTGGGCATGCAGGCATACACTTGACATGCACGAGCGTGAAATAGCGCACTATGGTGTCGAATGAGCATCCCAACATCATCGCTCACCTGCGAGATAGTTCAGTTAGTGGGCGTGCGCAGGAGATTGACAGCGTGGCCGCTGACAATTAAGAAGGCTGTTAAGCCTATTAATTAATTAATTAAAGTGAGGTTTTCCCTGCCCATCCAACCTTAAGGTTGGCGGGCGGGCAAATAGGCCAAGTGGCCTTCGCATTTTTTGCAAACCGGGCAGGATGAGGTTTCGAAAAGTGATTTAAAAAAATTAAGATTTTTAAAACTCATTTTTAACACGTCCCTGCTCAGAGCTTTCATTATTTTTGAATTCTTTATTTTTAATGTTAGAAACCTTCAGCTCTCCGAGGCAGCTCTGTGCCTTCAGGGAGCTTTCACTGAGCACACACATCACGCATGTGCAAACTTCAGCACTTGCGCTCCTCCTGCCCACACCCCCCCCAACCCCCCACCCCCCAACCTGACAGCGCTGAGGTTATCAGTGCGTGTTTCATGCTGGCAGGTCATTAATTGGCCAGCCAGCGTGAAATCGCAGTTGGGGCCTGATAATGGGCAAGGTCCATTGCGCGGCCACTCCCGCCCGACGAGGTAACATTTCTGCCCAGGATGCTTTACTAGCACATTAAGAGCAAGAGAATAACTAAGGAAAAGGTCGGGCCTATCAGAGGTATACATGGTAACTTGTGTGTGTATGCAGAAGATGCGGGCAGGGTTCTTAATGAGCACTTTGTCTCTGTCTTCACTAAGGAGAAGGATGATGCAGACATTCTAGTTAAAGAGGAGGATTGTGAAAGATTAGATATAATAAACATAGTGAGAGAGGAAGTACTGGAGGGACTGGCATCCTTGAAGTTGGATAAATCACCAGGGCCAGATGGATTGTATTCTAGGCAAGTTGACAAAAGCCAGGGAGGAAATAACGGATGCTCTGTGGATCATTTTCCAATCCCCACTAGATATAGGCAAAGTCCCAGAGAATCGGAGGTCTGCAAACATTGTACCATTACTTAAAAAGGGTGCTAGGGATAGGCCAGAAAATAATAGACCAGTCAGTCCGACTCTGGTGGTGGACAATTTATTGCAAACAATTCTGAGAGACAGGATAAACTGTCACTTAGAAAGAAAAGGATTGATCAGGGATAGTCAGCATTGTTTGGTTAGGGGAAGATCGTGTCTTACTAACTTAGTAGAATTTTTTAGGAAGTAACACGGAGGATTGATAAGGGTAGTGTAGTGGATGTTGTCTACATGGATTTCAATAAGGCGTTTGATATGGTTCCACATGGCAGACTAGTCAGGAAAGTGAGATCTCATGGGATACAGGGGAAGGTGGCAGGTTGAATCCAAAATTGGCTCAGTGACAGGAAACAATGGTCAATGGATATTTTTGCAAATGGAAAACGGTTTCCAGTGGTGTTACACAGGGCTCAGTGTTAGGGCCCTTGTTGTTTGTTGTATGTATTAATGACTTAGGCTTAAATGTAGGAAGCGTTGTTGGGAAATTTGAAGATGACATAAAAAATGGCCATGCAGTTGATAGTGCAGAGGATAGCTGTCAACTCCAGAATGATATCAATGGTTTGGTTGAATGGGTGGAGAAGTGGCAAATGGAATTCAATCCGGAAAAGTGTGAGGTAATGCATTTGGGGAGGGCAAACAAAGCAAGGGATTGCTCAATAAACGGGATTTTATTAAGAGGAGTTGAGAAAGTGAAAGACCTTGGAGTGCATGTCCACAGGTCCTTGAAGGTGGCAGGACAGGTGGTCAAGAAAGCATATGGAATGCTTTCCACTATTGGGTGATGTATTGAATATAAAAGCAGGGATGTAATGATGAGACTATAAAACACTGGTTAGGCCACATCTGGAATTTTGTATACAGTTCTGGCCACCATATTACAGGAAGCATATAATTGCTCTGGAGAGAGTGCAGAGGATATCTACAAGAATGTTGCCAGGGCTTGGAAATTGCAGCTATGAGGAGAAATTGAATACACTTAAGTTGTTTTCCTTAAAAAGGAGGCTAAGGAGTGACCTAATCGAGGGGCAGAATTTTGCCATCAGTGAACAGGGGCAGGACCCGCTCACTGACACGGAAAATGATGTGGGATGATGTCGGGTGGAACCCCCCCGATGTCCCCCCACCCCATTTAAATTTTAAGGAAGGCGGGGTCGCAGTAAAATCAGCTGCATGCCACTTGAGGCCATTGACAGGATCATTTAACCAATTAAAGGATCTGCCCATCCAACCTTAAGGTTGGTGGGTGACAGCCAGAAGCTCCGGCGGCAAATAGAGAAAACATGAAACCTCATCCAGGAGCGGGATGAGGTTTCATGTAGGGTTTTAAAAATTGTAATAAAGTTGTAATGTTCTATAAATTATGAACATGTCCTAACTCATGTGACATTGTCACATGAGGGGACATATAAGGTGTTTTTCTTTTCTCTATTTTTTAATAGTTTTAAAAGTCGAAGCAATCTCCCTGAGGCTGCACTTAGCCTCAGGGAGATTTGCGCTCTTTCGCGCATGTGCACGAAAGAGCGCGCTCTTAATTTTAGGGATTTCCCTGCCCTGCCCACACAGGGAGCGCAGAGCACTTCCCGGTGGACGTCACACTGGGCGGGCCTTAATTGGCCTGCCCACATGAAATGGCGGTGCAGCCCACTTCGCTGGCGGCGATCGGCTCCGTGACCGCCTGCGAATGGGTCAGGCCCACCCGCCCAACAGGCAGAAAATTCTGCCCAAGGTGTACAAAATTATGAGGGGCCTAGATAGGGTAGACAGGAAAGACTTGTTTCCCCTAGCTGAAGGGTCAATTACCAGCGGGCATAAATTTAAAGTGATTGGTAGAAGGATTAGAGGGGACATGAGAAAAGATTTTTCACCCAGAAGGTGGTGAGCTTCTGGAATTCACTGCCTAAGTTAGTGGTTGAGGCTGAAATGCTCAACTCATTTAAAAGGTACCTGGATCTGCACCTGAAGTGCTGTAACCAGCAAGGCTACAGAACTGGTGCTGGAAAGTAGAATTAAAATGAATGGCCAGTTTCTTTTTTTTCTCTTTTTGGCCAGTGCAGACACAATGGGCTGAATTTAGGGCTTGACATAGGTCCTCAATTTCCTTGGGTGTTGCCCACTTCTCCCTCCGTAGCTGGCAGTCTAAACTATATTGCTGAAAAAAGAGACATGTCAAAGCTTTTCATCTTGTACTCACCAGGACACTTTGCAAGAATACCAACAACAATTTATACCGCATGAGAAGAGATTGCTGATTGGTTGTCAAGTGCACTCTGATTGGTAGAGGTGTTGCCATGGAGAATGCATGAATTGATGGTGCCTGACAGCTAACTGCCAAGCATTGTTTGAAATTTAAACCAGACAGTTTGACCCTGATTGGTCAAGGGATTGCCCTGAGGAATGAGTCAGTCAATGGCTGTCAGTTATTTTGTTTAGCTGAAACAGGCGCAACAGACATGATGGGCTGAATTTAGGGCTTGACATAGGTCCTCAATTTCCTTGGGTGTTGTCCACTTCTCCCTCCATAGCTGGCAGTCTATATATTCTTTCTGTCTGCAAGCAACAGGGCCTTGTGTATTAATACATGTAACTTCGAGTACATATAAATGGGCCACACTATGAGCCCGACTGGCAAACTTAAATTGGATGGCAGCATAATTCTTAGCACACTGAGAATTATTTAGCAATTGTTGTCCAATCGCTGAATCGCATCTAGTGTTGGACACTGTGTTTTGAGTTTTGCAAGCACGGGCCGGTTGGGTACGGTCTGTACCTTGTGACAGCCACTGTGTAAAATGCTTTTCAGAAATGTCTCATGTAAATTCTCCTCATGCTGCTTGATCATGGAATTGGAGGCAGGAGGTTTGTTTTGCTTGGCCTTTCATCTAGAGTCCCTTATAGGTAAAAAATAAAAATGTTGCTTGTATCCACCTTTTATCACCGTGGAGATTACGGGGGAGGGTTAAGGAGCATCCAAGGAAAAAGAAAGAACTTGCTTTTATTTAGCACCTTTCACAACATCAGAATGCCCCAAAGGGCATGGATAAAGGATTGGTCAGCTAACAGGAAGGAGAGAGTAGGAATAAATGGGTCATTTTTGGGTTGTCAAACTGTAACTAATGGATTGCCATAGGGATTAGTGGTGTGGTTTCAGCTATTCACAATTTACATCAGTGGCTTGGATGAACGGACCACATGTATGATAGCTAAATTTTCTGATATCACATGCGAACATACGACACCAAGATACTTAGGACAGTGAGCTGTCAAGAGGAGGTAAAGAGTCTACAAAGGGAAATTGGCAGATGGGGGAGAATTTTCTCCATGTCGGGCGGGCCAGTCGGGAGTGGGCATGGGCAGGCATGCAGCCGATAACCGCCCGTGATTGGCTCCGTGCCACCATTTTACGTGGGCGGGCCAATTAATGCCCAGCATGATGCATGGCCGGTAGTGCTCAGCGCTACCTGTGCAGGCAGGGGGAAGAAGGAGAGTCGGAGCCTGTGCTCTTTCGCGCATGCGAACAAAAGAGTGCAGAAATCTTCCTGAGGCATGGAGCTACCTCACAGAGATTAAGGACATGTTAAAATTTTTGAATAAAGAAACGCAAAAATTATTCAGATTTTTCCCCTCATGTGACAGTGTCACATGAGCTAGGACATGTTTGTCAATTTAGCAAAATTAATTTATTGATTTTATTAAACCTTCAGGAAACCTCAACCCTCCGATGGATGAGGTTCCCTGAAAAACGCGAAGGTCGCTTGGGCTCTTTGCCTGTCCGTCAACTTTAAGGTTGGATGGGTAGTCCTCTTAATTATCTGAATTAGTTTCCTAATGGCCTTAACAGGCCTTTGATAGTTCGGCGGGGGCGCGATGATGTCAAGACGCACATCCGACATCATCACGCATCATTTTGTGCGCCAACAAGTGGGCCCGCCCCTGCATGCCGATGTCAAAATTCTGGCCATAGAGTTTAATGTGGGAACATGTGAACTTGTCCATTCTGGCAGGAAGGGTAGCAAAGCAATATACTATTTAAACAGAGAGAGAGACTGCAGATCCCAGTAGTATAGAGGGATCTGGGTGTGCTGGCAGTGGGGGAAGGGTGGGGTGGGGCATGGGGGGCACACCATTCACCTAGAGGCCTCGATGTGCCTGGGGAGAAGGGTCACCATGGACAGTAAGCGGTCAAGAGGTCACCATGGTCCTAGTTGCCTACCCACCCGTGATTCTCCCCCTGTTCCCCCCCGATTCCTGCCTCACGCTCCTGGCCTTGGCCTCCCAGCCTTGCCTCAGAAGAACCATCGCCCTTTCACTCCCCTGCCACCCCCCAAATCCCCTTCTAATCTGGCTCCAATGACAATCGGCATTGCGGCCTGCCTGCAATCCCAGCACAGGCCACCGCTTCTGGTGACACTGCTGGAACTAGAGAGCTGCCAGCTCTTTGATTGGCTGACAGTTCTCAGAGGCAGGACTTCCTCCCAGATTGGGGCGGGAGTCTCATCCTGAGCAAAGTAACAGCCCAATGGCCATAAAATTGGTTCAGGGTTTCCTGGCCCCATGGAGATGGGCAAAAGGACTGAATGAAACAAAAATCTAATTCCGGAATGGAAAGAAGTGCAAATTTAAAAGTGAAATTAAAACATGTAGGGAAGCAATAAGAGGAATGATAGAGTCCATATTGCTATTGAAAAGAGAGACATGTTGCTGAAGTTTTTTGTCTTGGACTCATCAGGACAAATGCAAGAATGTCAAATTTCAAATGGTCACAACAACTTACACCACAGGAAAAAAAACCGAGGTGCAAGTCGACTCTGATTGGCTGAGGCTTGGCTATTGAGAAAGCAACAGGGAACTATAAGCCCCCCAAGCTTTCGGATAATTTAAGAAAGTCTCAAGGTTTGAACATATCCCTTTTGGTCTGCAGTGAAGGAGACTATAATGTCCCTCTTTATTTCAAACCATCTTTGGATCCTTTGATGTATACATGGAAGTTGTGTTTGAGACTGCTGTTAGGAGGTTTCTGAATGAAACAGTTCAAAAACTCATCTGAATTTTTCCTTTGCTCCTTCCCGCTTGGGGAAATAATTGATCCTCACTCTGAACCTTCTCACCGGCCAATCTGGAATCTACTGTATGGAGAATAAGCACCCGGATGGAATACCTCACTCCTACAGAAGCATTAAAGAAAAGCCAATGGCTAGAATGTAACCTTTCACACTGTGCACAAAATGCTAACATTGTGGATTAATTCACAACAAGAAGCAAGGATAATCAGATATATAGTTGAGACAAAATTAGCATTTGTGTGATTCCAATTAACTTGCGAGTGGAAAGATTGAATTTAAATCATTTATCATAAATCATCACTTAAATCAGCTTCAGCAACAGGCTTAATTTAGAGGGCTGAAATATAATTCAAAGGGATGGATGTTTAGAAAAGCTTTTTAAAACATACTTGCTCATGCATTCTCATTTCCAGATTCTCGAGTACAAATGGCAAGAAAAACCCACTTGTCTCAGGCAGGAAGACATTCAAATGCATGGCCATGCTTAATGGTTTCAATAGAAGAGCAAGGTGCAGTTACAATGAAATGACAAATTAGAGTTTCTAATCTTTCTTTTAAATCAACCAAATCAAAATACTTTGAATAGGTTGTATTATACAAACATCATTGATAGAGGTGGATTTTCAGAGAGATCATAGAAGTGTCTTACTGTCTGGTTTTACAACACAACCCCCCACCCCCCCACCTTACTAACAAAGTAATCTTTAAAATAATGTTTTATCCTTCTTGGAAAGTCACAGCGATTCGAAGCTTCAAAGTGCTTCACCATGGAATGGCAGACACAGGCGGCAGCCAGGATTGCTCATATAGTGAGGTGCCGATGTTTGATGTGCTATCATTTAGCGCAGATCAGACTCACCTGCCCTGCACCACTCTGCACATTGTATTGGATTCATAATAGATTGGCATAGGCAGAAGGCTGGAGTAGGGGCCACACAGAACCTGCTGACCAGTATCAGGCATGGGCCTGCATTGTTAGAAGTTGAGTAAAATACACACCAAAAGAAAAAAAAAAATGTGTTACTAAATGGTAGAAAATAAAGCACAAAAAAAAGGCTATTCAGCTAGCCTGTACTGGTGTTTGTACTCCTCATAAGTCCCCTCCCATTCTATTCGCTTGATTGCAGCCAGAGGCATATTTTTCTATTCCCTTTTCTCTCATGTACTCATCTGACTTCCTTTTGAAAACACCTTACCTATTTGCTTCAACCACTTCCTCCAGCTGCACCATGAAGAGAGGGGTAATGAAAAAGGGAGGCACTCCTTTGCTTTGGAAAAGAAACGAGGGGGCATGATGATTCCAGACATGTGAATAGGTCATCATTCAGCATGGCCAGCAGCTTCAGTGTCTTCTTCATGAAATATTATGATGATGTGTGACAATGGAATGCCAAACAACCTCTTCACACCCACCTCTTGAAGCACAACCTTCAATTCACCAGCAACGAAACATTAGTTTGAAGCAGTGCTGCTCTGCTGTTTTCCCACAGCTTTCCATTTTGTGTCTCCACATCGTATCATCAGTCTTTTACAGTTATCTGTTATTTCCTCCCCTTCCTCCAATACATGTTTGAGCTGCACAAAGAGTGCTACAGTGCGGAATGAGGTGCGGTCTTACATACAGGGGCATAGATTCTGATAAACATTGTTTAGTGATCCCCAGGAAGGAATCTTTCAAACTAGAAGGTTTATCAGCAAATAGAGCAGGTGTGAATCATGTAAACTGAGGCTGTTCTATCAGGAAGTCGTAAACCACAGCGGGGAGTTTGGATTACAATGGCTTTGCTGAGTACAAGTAGTGGGGCTATATGTCCAGAGAATTAACAGGAATTGCAGCAACCAGGGGGTTTTCTACATCACAACAGTTCTTTCCCAGTTGGGATAAGCAGACTGGCTGGTGCAAAACTGACCTACTCCCTAAGGCCTAATAATCTAACCAGTGAAAGGAACTTTTAATTAGATTTCCCTGGGTTAATCGACAATTAATTAGCTTGGAGTTAGTACAAAACTAAAACACACAGAATGGGAACAATTGATTAACCTCCTGAGGCTGTGGATAAGCAGCTACTACTTAGTTGGGGGTCAGACAGTTCAGAAGTGCCCCCTTCCTCTAAAATACAGTATGAAGCCAGGTCATTAATTTCAGAAGAGACAGGAAAGAAAGACACTGGCTACAAAATTTGGCTTCATAGTGCTCAGTGTTTCAGCACTATAACTGCCATGTTAACTCCAAAATGCCAGCTGTGATGTATGTGCCCATTTCTGCCATGAGCCATATTAGATGCAATTTTGGTGAGGGCATTAGCATATCTGCAGGGCGCAGCCACTGGAAGTGTGTAGTATGGACAGATCTTAATGGCAATTAACACGTACTGCTGATTTGACAACAGTGCTGACATTTTGGAGCTTAATGTTCGAGCTAATGCCATTCCTCAAACATGGAATAAAGCTGTTTCCTACTATTGAACACTTGGTCAACAGTAGGAAACAGCCCCACACCCACACCAACTCTCCTTAAAGGGATCATCCACAGCTTACAAATTAGTTGTTGATGATTTCTATTGACTGTTGCTGTGATTGTGTTAGTGTTTCATCATTTTCAGAGTTGTCTGAAGTTGTTCAAGTCCACAGGGAGTGTTGTGGCACATGCTGAAGGACTTGGTCCTAACTTCGAGGATTCTCACAAACCACTTGCTCCCGGGGATGGTGCATTTGCATTTATCCCATGGCAGAATGACACAGAGCAGGCCAAGCTGCTGGAAGAAGGAAGGTGGAGGAGAGTATATCTCTCCAGCAGGCCATATCTGCCCCAAATGTTCAGCGAGCAATTCTCCTACTTGAGCCTCAGCAGAGAGCGGTATGCCGGACATCTCTGCTTCCCTAAAGAGGTCGTCACTGAAATCTGCCACCTGCTGCAACCTGAACCACAGCCTCAGGGCAAAGTTAACATTGCCAGTGATTGGGAAGCTGGCCTGAACCATGAAACTTTATGCACCTGACTCCTTCCAGAATGGAGCAGGTGACATTGGCATCATTTGCCACTTTGCTGTTCACTGGCGTGTAAGGAGCTGTGTATTCCAAGAGAGATGAATACATTTCATTCTTTCTTGAGAGAGAAACAGGCAGTGCAAGCAAGTGGCCTCACGATGGTTGCCAGCTTCCTCACAGTCGAGATTGCTATTGATTGCATGCATGTCACTTTGCGGGCGCCACATGCCAACTCTGAGATGTACCACAAACAAAAGAGATTCCTCGTGCACGATGGAGGTGAGATGCATTGAGCTGTGTATGACACTAGTATTGATAGATCATGGCATTTAAAGATATATTCATGAATTGACCACTCATATGAGATAGTTGACCTATTTGCAACACTGCATCCAGGTCTTCAGCTATTTGTTCCATTCTCTCATGAAATGTGAGCATTGCTGGCAAAGCCAGCATTTGTTTCTGATCCCAAACTGTCCTTGCGAGGGTGGTGGTGAGCTGCTTTCTTGAACCACTACGGTCTACCTAGTGTAGATATACACACAGTGGTGTTAGGTAGCGAGTTCCAGGATTTTGATCCCACACAGTGAAGGAATGGTAATATAATTCCAAGTCAGGATGTTGTGTGTCCTGGAGGAACTTCAGGTTGTGGTGTTCCCATGTGTCTGCTGCCCTTGTTCGTCTAAGGCAGTCAAGGTCGCAGATTTGGAAGATGCTGTTAAAGGAGCCTCGACTCCTGGCATTGACTGCCAAAGCCAACAGGTCTCATTTCCTTTGCAAAGTTTGTGCTGGATCTTGTGAATCCTTGTCACATGCTTGTCGTAAGTGGTGGCCAAGTTGATACTATAGATAGAGTTGATCAGCAAACATTTCTTGAGTGGAAAATATTATGTTTATTTACAAAGGTACTCAGCAGCAACTACATGTGTGCTTTCACTTCAAACCCTACTACTGACTACTAACTACAGAGGTAGCATGCACTGCTCTTCTATTGGTTACTAGGATCTTGTGATCTTCCTTAATAACATTCTTCTTAAAGGTATATTACACATTAGGGAAAACCATAATTACCACATCCCTCCTCCTTTACTCAGAAATACATTTTATATTTACAAATACAATTTCCTCAAGATAGCAAATTATTTACATTGATAAGTAATTTACAAATGCAGTCTTTCTGGAGGTTTCCTTGTGCGTGTAGAACATCTCAGCTCTGCCACTTAAGATGCTTTGTCAGGAACCTCCTTTTCTGGAGTTGTCTGAACATCAGGTGCTTAGGTGGACACCTGCAGATCCGTATCCTCCACTCTTGAAGGAACATCAGATATGTCTGAACTGGGTTGAGTTCCCTCAACAGGAAACGTGACCCGCTCGTGAACACTGGTGGAATCATTTCTTGGTGATTTGTTTCTCTCTCTCTTTGATAATCCACACGTCTTCATATGACTCGGCCTTCCATCTCCACGAGGTAAAATAGAGGTCCAGTCATTGCGCTTATTTCACCTGGTAACCACTTTGGTCCTTTTCCAAAGTTCTTCACATATACTGTCTCTCCCACGGTAAATGTCCTCTCACGACTATGCCAGTCATGCCTAGTTTTCTGATTTCCCTGACTCCTTTTCACCTTCCCCTCTAAATTCAGCATTTTAAAGCTCAATCTCATCCTGAGATTGCATTTCATCAATAACTCCAAGGTGTGACACCTGTTGTCATGTGAGGAATGTTCCTATAATGAAAAAAGAAAGCATGCTAGCTTGCCAGATTTTGAGGAACTGCACCATACCTCCCGTTGAAGAAGAGTGGTGCGGTGCAGTTTTTACATGAGTGATATCATTGAAGCTGATAAACTGAAGTTGAAACTCAGCACTTGTAAATGCCGTGCCATTACCAGAAACAACTACTTCTGGTAGTATGTTAATGGCAAACTTTTATGTGGCTTCTCAATTGTAGCAGAAGACATTGGTGACTTCACCTCATATACGTCCATCCGTTTTGAGTGGGCATCAACAATGAGCAGAAACATTGTTCCCAGGAAAGGTCCCACATAGTCAATATGTAACTACACCCATGGACTTCCTGGCCACTCCCAAGGGTGTAACGGAGCTGTTGAAGGTACTTTATTGCTGATATTGCACACAATTCTTCACTAAACTCTCTATTTCTCCATCCGTCTCAGGCCACCACAGGTAGCTGCATGCTATGGCCTTCAATTGGGAAATTCCTGGATGTGCGTTATGTAATTCAATTAACAATGGTTCTCTTCCCTTTGCTCCCCATGTTCATGCTTCCCACAATAAGATGCCATCCTGGCTGGTTATTTCATGTCTTCTGTTGAAGTACGATTTCATTTAATCCAGGTACATGCTCTTGTGACTAACCATGAAGCATTTGTGCTTGTACTTGAGATAGGATTAGGTCCCTACTTGTGCAGTCTCTGATCTGTCGAGCAAATACTGGCGAGGCATCTAAGAAATTTAATAATAAAACAAGTTCCTACGGAACTGGGACATCCTCATCATTTTCTTGTAAAGGCAAATGACTAAGTGCATTGGCGTTTGCAATTTGATTTCCAGTATACTCGTATGCTGCCAGGATTAAAGCCTTACTTGTGTTACTGTGTATTTTTTCTATGTTCTGCCTTCTTTCCAGTGCTGACTTTAATCCCAGCCTTCATTTCGACTTCAATATTGGCCAGACTACTCTCAGATTCAAGCTCGACTTGAGTGAACTCAATGGTTGAGTTTCCTAAAATTTCATAATTTGTCTGCTTCTTAGAAAATTTTGTGACTTTTGCCTTCAGAGCCTCTTTGGCTTCATGCAGCTGATTCTTCAGCTCATTCATCTCTTTTTGGCATTTGTTTGCTGCCTCCTGGAAAATTGAGCATTGTTGTGTCTTCCCTGCCAACTTTGACTTGAATGTTTTCATCCGCATATGTCTTTAATTTGGCAGCAGTTTCTTCCAAATTTAATTGATGTTCACCATAATTCAGATATCTCAAGGTATGTGCCCCAATTATTGTAGTGGAAGCTCCTATGTCCACATCCATTCTGCTATTTACCTTCACTGTTACATATATTGGTTCTGTCTTTCCAACCTTCAAATTAAACAGTGAATAAATATCTGAATTTGTTGCTTCATGCTCTTCTACATTGTAGATCCCACTGGGTTTTTTCTTTTGTTTGAAAGTCTGCCTGGCTCTTTCCTTGCACTGTCTGTTTTTTGAAAACGCCAATAATTATAAAGCTGCTTGTTTCCAATTCTATTGAAATTATTCCTTGTTTTCACTGCTAAGTTATTTTTTTTTCTCATTTTCCAGCTGTTTCCCAATCCTCAGCAAAGTCTTGCATTTTCACGTCCTTTTTGGCTGGGGTTTCCTGCCCAATGTGGAGGACAGCACCATTTTATGCTCCCTGTATAGTTTTTGAATCCCTTACTGCACTTTCCATGGCCATTGCTATCTCTAGCATCTACTTAAAATCCAAATTTGTTTTGGACAATGATCTCTTCTGAATCATGTCCTCATTCACACCACATACTAAACGATTTCTAAGAATATCATTTAGAGATGTACCAAACTCACAATGTTCTGTTAACCGCTTCAAACTTGTCACATAACAAGCAACTGTCTCCCCCAGGGCTTCATTTCTCGAATTAAACTTGAACCGTTGCATCATTACTGAAGACTTTGGCTGATAAAGGCCCTTCACGAGGTCCACCAATTCATCAAAGTTTTTTGCATCGGGGGCACTGGGTGCCATCAAACTTCAAATCAAGCTGTGGGCTTTATTCCTACATGTGCTTAAGAGGATCGCCCACCTCTTCTCCTCCCCCTTAATCTCATTCGCTTGGAAAAATGTTCAATGTAATGAGACCAATCGTCCGTGGCTGGATTGAAAGGATCAATTCTTCTGAAATGCGGCATTCTGAGAGGGAGTTGTTTCACTGGTTCGAATAGAGCTTCTACTTAGAATTACTGTGTGAGGTACAGCCCAATTTAATTTCTGTTGATTTCTCCCATTAACTTGTTTTATCCTCGTTTTATCCTTGCTTCATCCTCATTGCCAGTTTGTAAGATCTTGTGGATCCTCGTCACACACTTGTTGTGAGTGGTGGCTGAGTTGGTATTATAGATAGAGTTGCTCAGCAAACACTTAGGTGGAAAATATTATGTTTATTTACACAGGTACTCAACAGCAACTATATGCTTTCACTTCAGACCCTATCTCCATACTACTGACTACTAACTCTAGAGGTAGCCCGTGCTACTCTTCGATTGGTTACTAAGATCATGTGATCTTCCTTTATAAAATTCTTCTTAAAGGTATATTACACATTAGATAAAAGCATAATTACCACAGTTTGTCTGGAGGGTTCCTGCATTTCTCTTCCTCTCCATCTGTTCCAGCAGGGCATTCACTACAGCATTAGAGAACCTTAGGACACACTGTCTCTCCTGTAGCACCACAAGACCTTCTTCCTCCTCCACCGTTCTTCCAAAAATAATTCCAGCAGTGCTCCAGCTAGAATGCACCTCCCCTTTAAGAGATGCAGAGGGTCTTTAAATACTGCAGGCTAACCTGAAGTGTTGCAAGCCTTGCACGATCTTGGGTCTTTCTGTTCAGGCATGCAGTCACTCAGCAGCATGGGTCTCACCGGCAGCATTCAGCAATCATTCAAAATAGCAGACAACACCAAGTTGGCATGCTGCCTGCATCAGAGGCAATGGGTGCAGGTTAATGATGCAGCATAATCCCCACATCCATTTTTAGGGACTATCACATTTTGACCCTATTAGTTTTTTAAATGTCTTTCTTGTACAAAATTATCTTTAGAGAATTAGCTTGAATTCAAATAGCCAGACCATGAGCTAACAGTTTTAAATAGTAAAAGGACTGTTTACTTTTTACTTTTTAAGTTCTAGAAGTATTGAATTTCTCCTCTTACCTCAATGTCCTGGTATCACAAATATGGCCACTTCTGAGGAGTGGGGATCAATCCTAATCTACTATGGGTTTATTGACTGTTTTGATTTTTTTCTTTTGTGCTCAATATATCCTGTCATGTGAAAAAAAAGAACTTGTTTAATTCACCTTGCAAACAGAGTATAGCTGAATGGTAAAATATGCTTCCTCTCAACAACAAACACCTTTCATGACTCAGAATGTCCCAAAGTGCTTTACAGCCAAGGGAGCACTTTTGAAATCGTATTCGCTGTTGTTATGATGTCAAGATAGCTTCCCTCATTTAGCATGCAGTATGTGGGTCTGAATGAGTTACTTGAGGCCAGATCGAAAGAGCAGTCGGGTACCTGAAGTGTTTAATTATAGCAGAAGAATCATTGAATCATAGAATAGTTACAGCACAGAATGAGGCCATCGTGTTGGGGACAGTATTTGCAGGGGCAGCTCAGCTAGTCCTATTCCTCCAGCATTTTTCTGGTAGCCCTGAAAATCTTTTCTCTTCAGATGTTTAACCAATTCAGTTTTGAAAGCCATGATTGAATCTTCCTCCTCCACACTCTCGGGCAGTGCATTCCAGATTCTAACCACTCGCTGTGCAAACAAGTGTTTATTTATGTCGCTGCTGTTCTTTTACCAACCACCTTAATTCTGTATCCTCCAGTTCTCAATCCTTCTGACAATGATAACAGATTTTCCCTATCTATTATTTCTGGACTCCTCATTATTTTGAAAACCTCCCTCAAATCTCAACCTTCTCTTCTCTAAGTATAACAACCCCAGTTTTGCCAGCTTCCTCATTCCTGCAACTATTCTTGTAAATCTGTTCTACACCCTCTTCATTCCCTTCCTAAAACATGCTGCTCAGTGTCAAGAAGATATAATAATGTCTTTAATGTTACTGGGGATTATTTTAAAATAGAGTTTAGTAGTGTCCGTGTCTAGATGTGTGTGTCTTAAATGGATTAAAGCCAGCTGGTCTAAAGGCTTTTATTTATAGAAGAGAAGTAAGTTTGAAATGGTAATTAGATAAACATAGGGAAATAGGTGAGGTGTAAAGTGGGCAATTCACATTTTTAAGTAGGCCATTCAAAAGAGCAGGTGAAATATTGCAGCTAACCTGGTGAAGTTCAGAAACAATGTGTATTTATTTTCAAAGCCTACTAGTAAAGTGGGTATTATGAAAGGGTTTTATTGTTAGAAGATTTAAAGCTAAAAAAAAACAGTGACAATAAGAATTTGCATTCAAAGAAGAAAATACGTATAAAGGAAGAGAAGGCTGTTAGTTAAAGGAGGAGAGATTCTAAGATCTAAAGCCTCCAGCCTCTAAACCTCAAGTCTATCTGCAAGGACCCAGAGCTGAAAGAAACTCATTTTGAATGCAAAACAAAAGCAGAATTACCTGGAAAAACTCAGCAGGTCTGGCAGCATCGGCGGAGAAGAAAAGAGTTGACATTTCGAGTCCTCATGTCCCTTCAACAGAATTAGGTGAATCCAAGGAGAGGGGTGAAATATAAGCTGGTTTAAGGTGGGGGGTTGGGTGGGGGGAGAGAAGTGGGGGGGGTGGTGGTTGTAGGGACAAGCAAGCAGTGATAGGAGCAGATAATCAAAAGATGTCACAGACAAAAGAATAAAAGAACACAGAGGTGTTGAAGTTGGTGATAATATCTAAACGAATGTGCTAATTAAGAATTAATTGATTATCTGCTCCTATCACTGCTTGCTTGTCCCTACAACCACACCGCCCCTCCACTTCTCTCCCCACCCCCCCCCCCACCAACTTAAACCGGCTTATATTTCACCCCTCTCCTTGGATTCACCTAGTTCTGTTGAAGGGTCATGAGGACTCGAAACATCAACTCTTTTCTTCTCCGCTGATGCTGCCAGACCTGCTGAGTTTTTCCAGGTAATTCTGTTCTTGTTTTGGATTTCCAGCATCCGCAGTTTTTTGTTTTTATCATTTTGAACACAATTGTCCAAGGTGTGCTTTGCCAGATGTCTGTTTAAATCTCTGTTTCAATCTGTACTGTTGCTTTACCAGGGATCTAGCTGAGAGTCAGATTAATTAGGGGATGTTAGTAGTTATTATAGCAGAAATTTTGTAGACATATGTATGCGCTTACAATCTTTCTTGTATTAATAAATGTTTAATTTAGTTTTATTAAAAAAACGTTTGAGACTTGGTGGTCTTATTACTACTGAATTCAAAGCCTGCATCTCAAACTATACAAATTGCAAAAATGACAGTTGTTTCAAGCTTCCCTCTGGGATTTGAACAACTCAGCCTGTACCATCATCAGTGTCATAATACCAAAGTTAGACACAATACTCCATTTGAGGCTAAACCACTATCTTATAAAAGTTCATTATAATTTCCTTGTTTTCATACTCTGTGCATCTATTCAAAAAGCCAAAACATACTCCCTAACTGGGAACCCAAATCCAGGCTGCAGTGGCAAAAGTTCAAATCTTAACCTCTAGATCACCAATCGTTAGAAATACCCATGCTTTGATACAATTGTGTCCTTGTGCAAGAAAGTCCTTTTTGTCAACAAAGCTGAGTGCTGCATGTGTGCATTCAATTACATTACCAGCAGCATAAATCTCTATTTTTTTTTCATTGGATGTGGGCATCACTGGCTAAGCCAGCATTTATTGTCCATCACTAATTGCCCTTGTTCAGAGGGCATTTAAGAGTTAACCACACATTGCTGCAGGTTTAGGAGTCACAAATGGGCCAGTCCAGCAGCTTTCCTTCCCTAAAGGACATGAGTGAATAAGATGATTTTTTGCAACAATTGACAATCAGATGTTTAACTGTAGGTTTTTATTGAATGCAAATTCCATCCTCTGTTGTGGTGGGATTTGAACCCAGGTCCCCAGAGCATTACCCTGGGCCTCTTGATTACTAGTCCAATGACAATATCACTACACCATCACCTCTGCTTGGGGGTGGCAGTGTTGTGGGTAGAAAACAGAAAGCAACCCAGGTTAAATGCCCATTTTTTTTATTTTATGGGGAGAAACAATCTTTTAGGAGATCATTCAGGCAACAACAGCCACCCACAGACTTGCTGAGTATCTCAAAACCCGATTGATTTGCTAAATAAACTTGCTACTGAGCAGGTCTGAACACTTCTACACAGTTAAGGTTAGATTTTATAAATTCACCCTGTTAGGAACTAAAGATATTTTTAATAAGTTGCATTTATATTTGTGGGTGTTAGGAATCAGCTATAGCTCTAAGCTTAAGTTTAATTTATATATCTGTATTTGTGCATTAAAGGAACCTGAGTTCTAATTTTACTTTGAACTGATGCCTGCAACTCTAGGGGCTTTGATTTTATACCTGGGCCTGAATTTTGCCCTTGGCAGGTGGGCACGATCGGCGAGCCCAGGACCAGTCGGGAAATAGGCCTCCATCTGCATTCGGACTATGTCTGCAATGTCACGCTGGCTGGCTAATTAAGGTCCCCTCAACATGAAACGTGGCTTCCCAATTGTCAGGAAGGTATGGACGGTGCCCTGTTGGGTGCCAAGTCCAATGGCGACCCTGGCGGACTGTTTAAAGAGGGAACAGATAGCTGCCTGAATGCTCCCAGGGAAGAATATATCTCCTGCGTTCTGGAGAGTGACGCTATGGCCTCAGTAAAAGATGGAGACACCAGGCCGGGAAGGCAGGTCAGGTGGCCAATTGGCCACCCGGTTTTCGGACGAGTGTCTCGCAGTGCTTTTGGGGGAGGTGGCAGCCAGGAGGGACACCCTCGCCCCCCCAAAGAAGGAGGAGGCCACTGCACCAGACCAAAAACAGCTTGGGAGGAGGTGGCAGCCCAGGTCAGCAGCCACAACATTCTATGGCGGACACGGGTGCCGTGTCGCAAAAGGCTCAACTGCTGCACTTGGGAATGGTGAATACCGTGTTGGCATGGATCAGTGTGGTGAAGTGGTAAGGGCTGGCTCCGCACCCCCCCCCTCCACCCCGGTCACCAACACCATCCCTCGCCCTGTGGAGCTCAGAGGTATTAGAACCTGAGTGCCAACCATCAGCAACACTGGAGCTGGCCAAGGGGGTGAGCCTTGGCCGCTTGGATGTCGTGCCTTGCAGCTTGAGGGCCATGACTCAGATGTGGCCTGCAGGTGGCGTTGGCCAGGCTGCAGTGGTGCTGCAGGTAGAGGGTGGACTAATCAATGCTTCTCTGTCCTTTCAAAAGAAGATGAGCCATAACAACATTGAGAAGTAATGGACATGCGGAGGCTTCCCAAACCTCCAAATCCTGACCAGATTCGAGCAGGACGCCTTGGAGCTGGAGATGCGCCATGCACCTCGGTCAGCCGGTCGTGGAGAGGCATGGGTGTCAGACGAAGATAAGAGTGCAGTGCACAGAGGTGAGAGTTTCAGATGGTGCAAACATTCTAGTGTAGTCTCTTCATTGATGGGAGCCTCATAACTGGAATCCCCATTGATCATTGAAGAGGCATGGCACCATGATACAGATCTGCTTTGTGTCACCAGGGTGCCTGGCATGCGCAGTGACAGTGTGATGACTTAAACTAATAACCTGATTTTGTTCTCCCTTCGATTCACCAGCAGGTTCTCTTTCACAGGACCCCAAAGACCCACGGCTGACGCCAGGCAGCCACCGGGCTTCAGCTGCACCTGCTTCACACATGCTCCCTGAACCAGGTACCAGTGCAGGTGCCAGCACCTTGGTGAGCATTAGATCTTTGGCTAGAATGTCAGTGCACAGCAGTGAGGGCACCAAGATGCAGCACTCGCAAACATTAATTTCAGGCACCATGAGCATAAGAGGGACTGGTCATGGGTGATCTCCTGTTCTGTAATGCTTTGTTTGTGTTTACTGGTGTGGAAATGAACACCAAAGTAGATGATATTAATTTGTCTTGATTATGGAAGCTACATACATTTTGTTTTTATCGTAATGGCCTGAGTATGCTTTACCTTTTTTTTGGTGTGGAGTACACCAGTATCTAATGCTGGACGTGAGTGGCTCTAAACTTTATTGCACAGGCACTGAGTGGACTTTGGGTTCAAATGGAAGGGTCATTTCAGACATCTGGGATGGAGGAGGCAGCCCTGGCATGAGATGAAAGCAGATCTTTGGCAGCCTAGCTGAAGGAGCCTTGGTGCCCCTGGTGTCCCTGAAGAACCCAGAGGTTTGTCTCCACACCCTCAGTGTTCTCCTCACCGTGCTTCTCTTCTAACTCACTACTGGATTCAACCCCTGTGAACTGTGGAGCTGCCTCAAGATCCTCTCCCTCTAGTGGCCAGATTGTGGAGAGCGCAGCATGCGATCGCTATTAATGACACCTGCTCTGGGGGGTATTGTAGTGTTCCCCCTGAACGGTCCAGGCATCAGAAATGCATCTTCAGAAGACCTATGGTCCTCTCTATCATCGCTCTTGTGAAGGCATGGCTCCTATTATAACGCTGCTCTGCCTCTGTTCTTGGGTGGCGTAAAGGCCACATAAAACACCTTTTCAATGTATAGCCCTTGTCGTTCAGCAGCCATCCATCCAGTCGGGCTGGAGCACTGAAGAGCCTCGGCACCTGGGAGTGTCTCAGGATATAAGCGTCATGGGAGTTTCTGGGGTACCTTGCACAGACTTGAAGGAAGTGCGTCCTGTAGTCACAAACTATCTGTATGGTCATCGAGTGGAATCCCTTCCTGTTGATGAAGGCTCCGATCTCACCCAATGGCGCCTTGATGGCCATGTGTGTGCAGTCGACTGCACCCTGGATGCGGATGAATCCAGCAGTCACTGCAAACCCTCTGGCTCGCTCAGTCTGGCTGCCCTCAGCTGTACAGAAATGAATAAATGTCATTAGCCATCTGAACAGAGCTTCTGTCACCAGCTTGATGCAACTGTGGACAGCTGATTGGGACACTCCACAAAGATCCCCACTGATCCCTGGAAAGAGCCAGAGGCATAGAAGTTGAGGACCACTGCGACCTTCAGAGCCACTGGCATGGGGTGTCCACCCGCACAGTCAGAGCTGATCTCAGGCCCAATCATCTGACAAATGGAGGTCACGGTCTCCCTGGAGAGGCAGAGCCTCCTTTGACATTGCACATCGGACATATTGAGGTAGCTGCATCACTGCCTGTAAACCCTGGCAGCAGGATAGTGGTGTCTTCTGTGGCCTTTTCCTCCTTGGACTACCTGCTGACCCTGCCCACCTTGTGCCTGCACCTCTCCTCCCACAGGTCACTCCCCTGGAAGCTGCATTGGGACACCTGGCCTCCTTTCTCTTCTGACCCTCTCTTCCTGCTCAGAGGAGGTGCCTCCAGCAGAGAGCACAATCCCCATTACCAGGCTTTCAGAAGGATGCCTGATACCTGGAAGGGTCCACATGGTCAAAATCCTCCAAGGACTCCTGAAACGAAGCCTAGGAATGCTAAGAATGAAGCTCAGAACTGAGATCAAGCTGTTAAGTTCAAATAAGCAACCAGCAGCAAACTATCTCCTAAACTCCTCACTACTCACAATGGCAATGCTGCTGACACTTTTTATCCCGCCGTTGGATGAGGTTTTGCAAAATGTGGGCCACCCACCTGCCCGTTTTGCCCGGGCAATGCAAAATATGGATCAGTTGGCTTTTTAATGGCCCTAAGTGGCCTTTTAATTGATGGCGGGCGCAGCTCTGACACCCGTGCACGCTCGCCGACCTGAAGATTGCATGCACGCGGGATGACATTGGGACGCTCACCCGATGACTTCTCAAGTTATTTTACATCCGATTGGGTCAGGCAACAGACGGCCGGAAGCTGTAAAGTTCTGCCCCTGCGTTCTAATGAGGTTTTCTGACTATTGCCTAGCAGCTGCCAGCCAGACTATCCTGAACTCTGCATCTGAATTCCTAATGCAGTTTTAGTTCAGTTGGAAGAAGGTGCCAGAACATGCAGGACACCAAAAGGGACAGAGAGGAATTCCCAAACTGAAGAAGAAGGATCCAAAAGCCAGGGATGCTCAGGATAAGGTCCCAAGATGACAGCTATGTCAAGGAACAAGGGCAGGGATCAAAAACAGGTTCCCATCAGTGAAGTTAAAGTAAGAAGCCCAGAGGAGCAAGCTCCAAATTAGAGACAGAAAGCTGTTGCAAGCAGACTTGCAGCAAAAAAGTCTTACGAGAAGCCAGAAGATCCAAGGAGGCAGCCAAAGGTCTATAAGTCATTACTATGGGCATGTGAGGTGGTGGTGCTCTGTTGGCTCAACTGGGTATCAGAAAGTGAGTGCATGGAAGGTGAAGCTTGAGTGCATGTGGCAATCCAGGGGGGAGGACCATCGGAAGGAGCGATCATAACCCTGGAGGTGGACCGTTTTGGAAGACATCCAAGAGAATGCGTCATTTGGAAGAAGACTACAGAGCAAGTTCTTCAAGTGGAGCCAGGAAACCCTTGTGTGAGAGATGGAGTTCAGTGAGACTGGTTGGCTCATGGTGTGACAAGTGTCTGGGGGTTATTGAAGAGAGATCCATTGCATCTATTTGGGGTGGTATCTGTCACTTGGTTTCAGAGTGTGGTGTGTTTGATCACAGGTCACCTATTGGTTCACATGGGCTGTGTACTTACTGTGAACATTAGAGTATAAGATAGCTTTTGTAATTTGTGTTATCCTGTCAAATCTGTGTATATCTGTAAAGGTATAGTTGTGGGTGAAGGAGTATTGTAATATAGTTCATTTTTTTTTGTTTAATAAATGTTCTTTTAACAAATATTCTTCTGTTCAAAATTCATCAGCGGACTCCTGTGACTCTGTTCAGTAGCTGCTGTCCATGTTTCTAGACAAAAAAAAGTTAGGATCTACCAAGCCAGGGTGAGATCTGACTTGTCCAGTAGTAACATGAGCTGGGATCGGTACAATTCTCTCACTGTGGATCTTCGTACTTTAACATTAGGAATTCAGATGCGGAGTTCAGTGAACGCTGCAGGATAGTCTGTCTATTAATTTTAAAGGATGGAAGTCCCTGTGGGTCATGCCAACCTTCACACTCAGATTCCAAAATTACACTTCTGACATGGAAAGGCACTACTGGCACTACTTTCGGGGTGAAAATTTATGCAATCCATCTTTTAGTGACAGCAGTTGGAATTCCGAATTTGGTAGTTTTGTAAAAAGGTGATATCTGGTTGTCCGTTATGTACCCAGCACAATTTTCTCTATAAATCAGATAGGATGTATAACGGGCGGCTGAAGTACTATCATCTGTGTTACAAGCTGCCAGAGTTGAAGGTTTCTCCCCTTCAGAAATTTGTACGGATGGGTAATCCTGGCAGTTACACTGGGATCACACTCAGCAACTACCCTCTGCCACTAATTCTAGTACACAGGGTCAGAGAGGGGTCACCTAATTTTCACACGGCTGATGGATGACCATCAGAATCACTGCCTGCAGAATATCTGTGGGTTATCTTTTATAAGTATTCTGAGGCTAGAATTATGTAGTCGGAGAGCCTGCTGGCACTCTCTTCATTGAGTTACCTCTTTGTTCATAGTTATGCTACATTTTCTTGTGGCCAATAGTCTTCTTTGGCCAGTTGGGATGTTCTGTAAATAATAACTTTATTGTTCATGCATGTGGAGTTTTCTGAAGAGATCCTAACCTTCTCACCTACCTATCCTTGAGACATTAATGTCAACTTTAGAGTCTCTACTGGATGAAACCCAGCACAGCATAAAACCAACTTGGTGTTTTCCTGGTTTGTATGACTCAGTGTTATGCCACACTTTAAAAAATATCTTCTCTGGATGTGGCTGTCATTGGCAAGGCTGGCATTTATTGAGCATAAGAACATCAGAAACAGGAACAGGTGTAAGTAATGTCACCCCTCCAGACTGCTCCGCCAATCAATAAGATCATGCCTCCCCCAATAACCCTTGACTTCCTTCTAGGTCACAAATCTGCCTAACTAAGCCTTATATTCAGTGAACCAGCCTCCATTGTTCTCTGTGGTAGAGAATTCCAAAGATTAACTACCTTCTTAGAGAAGAAATTCCTCCTCATCTCTGTCTTAAAAGGGAGACCCCTTACTTTGAAATTGTGCCCCCTAATCTTAGATTCAGCCACAAAGAATCCTCTCAGCATCTACCCTATCAAGCCGCCTAAGATTGTTAAATGTTACAATAAGATCACCTCTCATTCTTCTAAACTCCAATAAGTACAGGCCCAACCTGCTCAACCTATTGTCATAAGAAAACTCTTCATCCCAGGAATCAACCTAGTGAACCTTCTCTGAACTGTCACCAATGCAAGTATATCCCTCCTTAAGTAAGGACGCAAAACAGGTGTGTAATACTCGAGGCATAATTTCACCAATGCTCTGTACAGTCATAGCAAGATTTCCTTACTTTTATGTACCATCCCCCTTGCAATAAAGACTAACATTCCATTTGCTTTCCTAATATTTGCTGTACCAGCATGCAAACATTTTGATTCATGCACCAGGATACCCAGATCCCTCTACTGCAGCAATCTGCAATCTTTCTCCATTTAAATAATATTCTGCTTTTCTATTCTTCCTACCAAGGTGGAAAACCTCAGATTTTCCCACATCATTATCCATTTGCCAAATTTTAGTTCACTCACTTAACCTATCCATATCCTTTTGCAGACTTTATTGGCCGGAATTTAATGTCCCGCACACAACCCCAGGCAGCAAGTTTGCTGGTGGTGGGGTGCATAATTTGGTTGGAAGGTGCTGGGTGGGGACACTGCCACCTTCCTGCAACTGCCTGATTAAGTTTGGGCAGGAAGGCTCATGATGGCCTTCTTGCCAGGTTGCTAATTGAGGCCCTTCAGTGGCCAATTAATGCTGAAGCACCACAGCCCTGTTGGGTCTGCTTGCAGGCTTCTGGGGGAGGGACACAGCTTTGGGAAAGGGAGAAACACTGAGAGCCATCCCCTGCCCTTTCTTCCAACACCCTCCTCCTCTCTAGCCAATGACCTCTTCCTCCTAACACACATCCAACCTTCACTCACCTGTGGCCTATGTCTCTTGTCAATCCTAGGCCTCTGGCGGGTGCATTACCAGCAGCAGTCACCGCTCCCGGTGGCGCTGGCAGGCAATGGAGAGCTGCTGGCCTCTGACTGGCCCACAGCTCTCAGCGGGTGGGATTTCTGTCCCTGGAGATCTAAATCCTGAGGAAGGATATACAGTGGCCAGTTAAGTGCCTGATGGGCATTTACTTCTAGCAAGCCTTCCCCAGTAGAGGCGAAGTGGGACCCTACCCGGTTCTTCAGATGCTGGGTGAGACCCCATCACCAACATTAAATTCTGCCTTTTGAGTCCTCCTCACATCGACTGCACTCACGTGGTGCTCAGGCCTCCATTGCAACAAGCAGTCAACTACGTCAACTGCGAGGGGCTTCCATTTGGTCAATGTGCAGCGGGTGTGTGACCATCACAAATGCATCCTGCAGGTCTGCGCACGGTTTCCAGGGAGTGTCCATGACTCTTACATTCGCAGTCAGTCACAGATTCCTGACATCTTCCAGGGTCCACAGAAGCTGCAGGGGTGCCTCCTTGGAGACAAGGGCCACCCGCAGAACACATAGCTGATGACACCCGTGTGGTGGCCTCAGACTGCAGCAGAGCGAAGGTATAATGAGGCTCATGCTGCAACTTGCAACTTGGTGGTGCAGACCATCGGGATGCTGAAAATGAGGTTCTGGTGCCTGGACTGGCCTGGTGGAGCTCTGCAATCCAGTCCACAGAGGGTGTCATGCATCATCGTCGTCTGCTGCGCCCTTTACAACCTGGCGCTGAAGCTGGCTGAGGAGGAGATGCAGGAGCTGAAGATCTCCTCCCATGAGGAGGACATCGATGGTGATGAGGGTTAGGAGATCCTCAAAGGCGATGATGACAGCAATGAGGGCCTTGCACTGGTCAGAATAGGCAGGCACGATCGGGAGGCCCACATAGCTGCTAGATGTGTGGAGGATGATGACGACATGCAATGAGGAGACACCATAAGATCCTTACATTGCATCTGTGAACATTTGACTCCAGTCTGGCGCACGCACCCTCTGTGAGAATGGTCCTGTCATAGAGATGCAGTGGATGCCCTAATAGTTGCATGATGATGACATGCAGTGAGGACACTCCAAAGGTCTTCACATTGAGTCTGACCCCTGTCTGGCTGAGGGCAGCTCGCTTAGGCTCTGTGATCAGGGTCATATCATGGAGAAGCAGCCATGAAACTTTTAAAGCATAGAATCCTTTGTCTGCCTTCAGCATCTGAGCCCTTCAGGGGCACTGGGTCACTGGTAACAGACGCTGAAGAGATGGGGCCCAGCCCCATCTTAAAGCTGCTGAGAGCAAACAAGAGAATGATGAAACTCGGTGATGTCTGCCCACGACATTCTGGCAGCAATGACAAGCATCGAGTTGCAGGCATCAGTAATGTGTCCAGTGAGGGTGAGGCCGGACCATCACTTTGGTCTGAAGGCTGCACAAATCACAGGGAAGAGGCCCTGGACTGAGACACCTGACTTTATCTTGTGCAGAAAAGCTTCACATCTGAGTGACACAAACACTGCTCAACAGAACAAAGAGCCATAGGCAGGGAGACATTGTTGAGAGTTTATTTACAATAGTGAACATTGTGTACAAGTGGTTAATACCCATTCCCAAGCTGTGCAACTACATCTTCTCGAGGGCTTGGCCTAAATAGCCAAGTAGTTATGGTACTGGGTTTGTAACCCCAAGATCAAGAGTTCAGGGACTTTGTCACAAGAATCCAGAGATTGTTAGTCGACTTCTTCTGGGACAAAAGATTGCACTGGGTCGCTGCCGAGGTTCTGAGTCTCCCGCTTAGGGAGGGTGGTCAGGCGCTAGTGTGCCTACGGACACAGGTGGCAACTTTCCGCCTTCAGACCCTGCAGCGATACCTCTACGTCGAGCCTCCTCCTAGATGGTGTGCCCTGACGATGTATTTCTTCCGTCAGGTGCACGGCCTGAATTATGACGTACAGCTCCTGTTTATAGAACAGCTGGGCCTCGGTGGCTCCTTGCAGGCGTTGCCCGTCTTTTACCAGGACCTGATCAAAGTCTGGAAAGTGGTCGCCTCGCGACGTAGCTCTTCCCCGTCAGGAGTAGCGGCTATCATCAGAGAGCCGCTGCTCAGGAATCCGCCCCTCCGTCCTTTTCAGTGGTTGGCGGAGAGGAGGGCTGTGGCCGCAGGGGTGACCAGGATCGGGGACGTGCTGGGTGGCGGAGGACTGGGCTGGATGCTCCCGCAGGAGTTGGCGCGACGCGCGTCTGTGAGTGTCCAGGTCGCAGCCGATGCCATCCAAGACCTGAGAACGGTCGTGCTCGGACCCGACGTTATTTTGGGTCTTGAGGTGGCCCAGGTGCGCGGTGGTCTTCCGTCTGAACATTCCCCTGTTCAGACAGAATTCCACATTGGTCCCAAGCCCCGAACCCTCCCTCGGGTGCTGGTGCCCCGCAATATGAGCCACCTCGGGGACATGCCCTCCATGCCTTTTGGCACGGCAAAGAGGGGCTTTTTGTACGGACTGCTGCTGCACACCTTCCATTTTCTCGCCCTTGTCCATCGACCGGACACGCCCTGGCGTGCCTTGTTGCCGTCCGGCGGTGGAGGCCCCCGATGGGAGGCCCTCTACGGAGGTGTCCTCCCCCTTCCTATCGGGGACCTGGGTTGCAGGGTGTTGCATGCAGCAGTCCCCTATAATAAGAGGATTCATAGGTTCACGGACTCTCAGGACACGTGCCCTTTTTGCGGTCTTGTGGAGTCCGTGGACCATGTATACATAGGGTGTTGTAGGCTGCACTCCCTTTTTAGTTACTTGAAAAACCTTTTATTGATGTTTTGTTTGCACTTCAGCCCCACGCTCCTGATCTATGGGCACCCGGTGCGGAAGGGGGTCGGGAAGGAGGAGGACCTCCTCGTGAACCTGCTCCTGGGCCTGGCCAAGTTGGCCATTAACAGGTCCAGGCAGCGGGCGATCAACGGGGGAGACCCGCCCGATTGTTTGTCCCTCTTCCGCGGCTACGTTCGCTGCCGGATGTCCCTGGAGAGGGAGCACGCAGTGTCTGCTGACACTCTCGAGGCCTTCCGTGCTCGGTGGGCACCGCGGGGACGGGGGTGTTTTGTTGACCCCTTTAATCACATTTTGATTTAAAGTTTGTAAGGTTCCTTTCAACTTTGTCCTTGGTTTTACAGCTGACCTGAATTAGGGGCTGTGCCTGATTTATCCCAATTTTGTTGATTTGGTTTTCATTTAAAAGATTATCAAGAGTTCAGTTCTCACAATGGCAAACTATGAAACAATGTAACTTCATCTGAAACAGATGGAAACGGGTTTGTACTCGAAAGAGTTACATCTTCTCGTGGGCACACAACTTCATGCACTTTGCCAGGAGCCAGGATGCAAGAGTGATTGGATTTGCCCAGATCTTGAGTTTCCCACAGATGCAGGATGCCATCGACTGCACTCATGTAGCACTTGGATCTCCGTGGCAACAAGCAGTCAATTATGTCAACCGCAAGGGCTCAATGTGCAGTGGGTGCATGGCCATCACAAATGCATCCTGCAGGTCTGTGCAACTCTCTAACCTTCTGCCACTATGTTTTGGTGCTCCCCAGACATCCACAGCGGAAGTGGAGTCAGTCTACTGACTGTTACGCCCTGTCTGTGATAACCTTGACAGATCTCCTCTGGAGGGATGAAACCTGAAGGGCCCTAGCCTGCTTTCGGATTCCAGCTGTGTGGCAGTGGCACCCTCTCGGCTTGTGGAGCTGGAGCTGCTGGGGTCACAGGAAGAGGGGATTCGGATGGGCTGAATGCTCCTGGAGTCACCTGGGTGGATGGCACTGGGGTGCGCACCTGCTGATCATCCTTCCTATGGGTGCCCAACAGCGCCAGGCTGACTCCTTGAGGAGAGGGAGAAGCTGGAGTGAGATCAAGCTGCCCAGCACCCCTCTAGCACGCAAACAGTTGGAGGACATCTATGGTGTCAGTGATGGAGTTCAGCCCACGCAACAGTGCAGGTGTGATGGCCTGGACCAAGGTCTCCATGGTGGCTGCCATTCTACCTGTGTTGACCTTGGTGCGATGTCACATTGGCACTATCACCTTAGCCCAAAGGTGGACAGACTCCTCTATCGTGCCTTGCAAACTGAGGGTACAGCGGACATCCCTTCCTGATGTTCCCGAGCTTGCCTTTGCAGCTCCAGCAACTGTGACATGACCGAGTCCGGAGGCTCGTCATCTGACTCAGGCTTAGCCAAATTTCTGGTCTCCAGCAGTCCTCCGAGTGCCGGACACCTGCTGTGGATCAGGAAGTACGATGTACCCACCGGATTGTGATCCTGAGGCTACTCTAAAGCTACGTGCCACCAAGATGTGTGTGTCAGCGCTGGTGGAAGGTGTGAGTGAGCGCTATGATGGGTCTTCAGTGATGGTGCCTTCAGTTTCCTCTTCTGAGGTTTCTTTGGGGCTTGTGTCGAGGACCTGGGTCGTGGACTCCGTTGGCTGTTTCCCAGATGTGCCTGCAGAAGCAAGGAGAGATAATTAGTGCATGGCAGTGGCCTGTGAAACAGGACACATCACTCACAGCATGGTTGTCTGGTGTATGTTGCGCTGCTGAATCCTCACTTGGTAGAGCACTGCTGACCTCACCGTCAGCACAGGACCAGTTCAGATCCTCGCTGGCCAGCTGGATGGCTCTGTTTTCAAAGTCCATGATATCCTTGATTTTAGGTATTCCTCCACCAGTCTGCTACCTCTCCCTCTTGTATGCCAACTTGTCCTGCATGAATAGAGATGGAGAGAATGTAAGGAGAATGCCTGCCAGGCCAGATGATAAGTATGCCTGGCATATATGGGTGGTGAGTGGTCCCATGGATGGGATGAGGGCAATGAAGGTGTGTGTGAGAGAGTGAAATGTGATGTCCCTTGAACTGGCAGTGAGTGAGATTGCTGTGGATGTGTGATGGGTTTGAGAGTGTGTGAGTTGAGAGTGATGAGAAGATTGACTTACTCCTGCGGAGCAGAGTTCATTCATCCCCTTTCTGCACTGGATGGCTGTCCTTTTTTGCAGGGCATTGGTGCTGAGCACTGCTGCCCCCACCTCCCAAGATGAATTAGTGATGCCGCTGTTTCATTTAAGTAATTAGGGTTTCAAGTTTAGAAATATCATTCAACAATTATCTGCAGTTATATCAAGTAGTTTAACTACTTAAGCGATAAATGTATTTATTAATTCTCATCCCTAGTTGTCTTCATACAACTGAATGGCTTGCTAAGCCTTGTCAGAGGGCAGTTAAGGGTCAACCACATTGACATGGGGCGAGAAAGACTTTCCAACCAAATCAGCAAATTTCCTTCCCGAAAGGACATGAGTGAGCCAGTTGGGTTTTTACAACAATCCAACAGCTCCATGGACATTTTCACTGAAACTTGTTTTATTTCAAGATTAATTTTTCTTTATATGTTGATAATATGAATAATTTCAATTAACACCGCTAGATAACCTTTCCTCAAAATCCTTTTATTCTCCCTAAAGCTAAAAGAAGCATTTGTAAAATATAATATTAAATGCAGTGACCTTCCACGAAGGCTTGAAACGCCCTCATCAGTGTCTAAAACTGATGTATTATATTTTGAAAGGGTGGTGAAAGACTTAAAGGAAACTCAGTCACTAAAATCAAATAGGTGAAAGATTGCCTTAGTGCAGCTCACAGTGATAAGTGAGTGAGCACACTGAGCACATAATGTTCCATTGTTTCATTTGTATGCCTGATCAAGTTCAAGACAAAGGAATTGATTACAAGGAACATGAAGATTGCATCCATACTTGCAAAAACTATTCTCCTTACTGAATTTTAACTCATTGGCCACCTCATATAAACAGTAACTATTTGCAGAAGCTGTGCATATTCTTTCTTTGGAACTATTCTATCAGAAATGCAGGTTGCTATGTTACTTAAACCTCAATGTTGACTAGTGTCTTTGCCACGAGGAAGTGCCGTAGAAGGGGAGTGGAACTTCTAATTTTGCAGCTTCAAGGAGGCAATTCTGCCTTGAGAATGGAAGAGCTGAATGGGGAACCTTGGCCAAATCATTGGGAAATGATGGGCACATTCTTTTATCCCAGAAATTAGTTGGGTGTGCCTTTATTACGAAAGGAATTAAACATAAAAGTAAGGATGTTATGCTTCAGTTATACAGGGCATTAGTGAGACCACATCCCAAATATTGTGTGTAGCTTTGGTCTCCTTATTTAAGGAAATATGTAAATGCATTGGAGGTGGTTCAGAAGAGGTTTACTAGATTGATTCCTGGTGGGAGCGGGTTGTGTTATGAGGAAAGGTTAGACAGGCTGGGCTTGTTTCCGCTGGCTTTTAAAAGAGTGAGGGGTGACGTGACTGAGGTGTATAAGATCCTGAACAGTTTTGACAAGGTGGATGGCACATTTTTCAGGGTCTCACCATTGATCTTAATCAATGGTGTTGTGCTTTGGGAGCTGGTTGGAAGGCAACCATAATTTTTTCATTGCGCAAAATACCAATAAGCAGTAGGTGCTGCATAAATGGACATAAAATGCTGAAGCGCTCCTTGACTGGAACTGTGACCCATACCCTATACTGGACCTGAATGCATTCTGTAGAATTCTGTTGAGCTTATGGGCAACACTATGCAATTAGCCTGCTTATTTTAACTGGGCTAGTATTTTATGCATCTATTTTAAATACTCAGCACATTTTTAGATCAAGTGCCATTCTTTTATTTCTTCTGTTGCCATTTGTGTACATATTGGTAGCTCGAGTTGTGTTATGGCCTATTCCGGACGAGGTCCCCAATTTTTAAAATTCCCTGGTGAGATCCCCAATTTGTTAAATTCCCAGGTGAGATCCCCAATTTGTTACAACCAGGATGGGATCCAATTTTGTTATGATCCTGGGTGATGAGGAATGAGCTGGTACCCCTCTTCATTCAACATCCTCAGTTGGTCGCAATAACATTAGTTTAAAAATCCTTTTCCTATGGACCATGGTACAAATGTATTTACTCTTTATAAGGAGCCAATTTAACCAGGCTTTCTTGAGTCAAAGAAAGAGCACATTTAGTAGTTACTAAAACCCGAGGATAAATAATAAAACAACATGATCCACACATACACACACAGATCAGAAAGTAGAAGTTGAGAGTCCAAATAAAAATTTAAAATATACAAATCAGTCCTTGGCCTGCCCATGAGGCACAGATGGTGGTACATTGTGGCTGTTAAGTTGGGTGATTCCAGTAGAGCTGACTTTGGCAGATTCACAATCTGTTGGATACACTTGTTGGCTTGTCCCAAGGGGAGGAATCCTGGTTCTCTCTGCAGGGTAGCTAAAGAGGCTGTTCTCTTTCTTTTTACTTATGATCTCTGCTCGAATGCACTTACCCCCAGCAAAAGAGAGGGAGAGAGAATCGCCCTCTTGTCTTTGCATGGGTGACTAACTGATGTTTCTTCTTGTTTCTGTCATTCACCAAACTGGACTGCAGCCAGCTTTCTAATCCATTTTTCTTCTGTATTCCCAGGAGGGGAAATAGTCCTGTATTGCATTCATATCAGAACTTTTATAAATCAGCAGGAGATGGATTTTGGATCAAAAACAAAAACAGAATTACCTGGAAAAACTCAGCAGGTCTAGCAGCATCGGCGGAAAAGAAAAGAGTTGACGTTTCGCGTCCTCATGACCCTTCCACAGAACTTGAGTTCGAGTCCAAGAAAGAGTTGAAATATAAGCTGGTTTAAGGTGTGTGTGTGGGGGGCGGAGAGATAGAGAGAGAGAGAGGTGGAGGGGGGGTGTGGTTGTAGGGACAAACAAGCAGTGATAGAAGCAGATCATCAAAAGATGTCAACGACAATAGTACAATAGAACACATAGGTGTTAAAGTTAAAGTTGGTGATATTATCTAAACGAATGTGCTAATTAAGAATGGATGGTAGGGCACTCAAGGTATAGCTCTAGTGGGTTTTTTTTTATAATGGAAATAGGTGGGAAAAGGAAAATCTTTATAATTTATTGGAAAAAAAAGGAAGGGGGAAACAGAAAGGGGGTGGGGATAGGGGAGGGAGCTCACGACCTAAAGTTGTTGAATTCAATATTCAGTCCGGAAGGCTGTAAAGTCCCTGGTCGGAAGATGAGGTGTTGTTCTCCAGTTTGCGTTGGGCTTCACTGGAACAACACGAGGTCGGAAACAGTCTCCATTGTCTTCACAACCATAGGAGATTAAAATCTAGTCTTTTTCATTTTGAATACCCTTCTTTCAAATGTCTCTGTCTGAACTAGGACTTAACACTTCTTCAGGTGCAACATTCCATGTTCTCTGAGGGCAGGGTGTCAGTATAATCCACACAGGAATTTTCCAGAAAATGGTCACTTTACATTAACAGCCATCTTTTGATCAGTCTTCACTTGTATTTCTTTTAAAAACACATGTCTTCCTTGAAAAAAGTTAAATATGCCCGTAGGTAGTTGGTAGCAGTAGTCTGCTGTTGTGACAGTTGACACAATGCTGCTTCTTTCTACTGATGTTTTGATTTTGATGTGTGACTCTGAAGTGTTTCATTTAGAGATGGAGTAAATGCACTGTCTGGCTGCAGCACCTCACGATAGTTTTCTGCACTTCCAATGGTCTTCAATCTCCTTTCACCAGAAATTACCAGGACCACATCTGGGACTGCCTGCTCTAAGCCCCTTTCTCCCATGCCTGGTGCACTACTTGATTTGAGAGAGGCCATCTGTCCCTAAGTTGTGTGATTTCCAAACGCTTTCATATGAAAGGACTTGCAGCTTCTGATCAGTGTAATTTTATCACTTCCTCACAGTCAAATGTATGCAATTTGGTAAGAAAACAACTAGCTTTGCCTGCCCAGTATTGTTTCAGATTCTTGGGTGCATCCTGATTGAGTGCATATTTGATCGGGAGGGTGCATTGTTATTCACCTTGCACCAGCTAGTCCAATAGTGTGGAGAATTTCTCCATATTTAAGCCCATAGATAGAAAACAGCAAAATCATGTGTAAACCAGTAGGCAAAGACTACTCTCAGCAACCATGAACAGCAATATCTGAGGTATTGTTTAGAAAATGAAGCAATATATGCTATATTGATGATAACACATGTTCCTATTGTAGCTCTAAGATTAATTTTTACTTCATAACTGACTGTTCTATTCTGCCAGTGATAATTATTTAAGTTGGGTCTCCTTATTCTAGCTCACTTATAATTCATGTAACGTGAGCCAGGATCAACACTGTCACATTACAGTTAATTAAACAGTGACAAATCATTTCTGATACTGGATATATTTTTACATTTCTCTCCTATTCTATCCAAGAATTTCAGCCATCACAGAATCGGGTCCCTCATTGCTAATTCTACACTTAAGATACAATAGAACGTATTTCATCTCGTTCTGTGAACAGTGATGAATTTTCTCTTGGCTATTTACTGATGATATGATGTTACCAACTCCATTTATTCAGATATTGTCACCTGGAATTGCTTCTGCAGCAGGTCATTCCACAGTCTAATGGCAGTTGTTACGTTGCTGGAATTTCAACTGTTTTGAGTGATGCCATTAGCCATCTTGTGGGTCCTTGGAATTTCTAAAATTAAAAAATCTAAATCTATGTGTTGGACATGTAGAGGCCATTTCTGTCATACCTGTCATAACCCTAAGGGGATTTACAATGGCAGAGCGGGCATCTTTTACCATCTCAAATGAAGCTGAGGGACCATGGGACAAATTCCAATGGCCAACATCCTTCTAAATGTTCAAGACTGACCTGATGCAATCTTCAGACGATGTTATGAAAGGGCACTAAGTACTGCTTCATGTGGGAAGTTGCTTAGAGGTACAAATTGGGGTCTGACACGGGTTGAAGGACTCCAGTCCAAGGGAAGCAATACCCTAACTGACCAGTAAAATGACCATGCCAGCGCTGTGGAGCTAAGCGCCCCACAGGTGAGATCAATGTCCTGCAATTTCAACCCAAAACTTTCAATGTTACAGGATTGGACGCTTCAGCAAACGGTGCAAGGTCAAAACATTGAAGCATATAGAAGACCCAAAGATGATTCCTGAGATCGAGAATGCGCACCAAGAGGACACATAGCCATGCTTCTTGGGTGAAGTCAATGACCCTAGATTTTCGTATTGGAATGCGGACATTTTAGTTAACGGCCATCTCACAAACTTTAAATTGGACATAGCAGCCAGTGTTACAGTCCTATCCATCAAAGGACCGTGGCTGAGAGACCTCTGGGTTTGAACAACAGGCACACCACTCTATGGCCCTGGAGGAATCCGACTTCCGGTCATAGGCATGATTCTGGAACCCATAAGGTATGGTGGCAAAGAGGTTTTTGAGCTGATGTATGTCATCCATAACCGGTCTTTTTCTATCTTGAGCAGAGATGCCTGTGTAGCCCTGAATCTTCTCAAAATCGCAGAAGACGTTGTGACAACCACTGTCGTAAATTATGCAGCACTGCACGTTCCTGAGAGCTCAAACAAGGACGAGTATCCTCGCTGGGACTTCAGCTCTGGAATGTTTTCTCTCTTTGCAAAGCAGGTTTGTCCATTTTCAATACAGGTGCTGGAATGCCCTCATTGGTCAGATCAGTCAACTACTCAGACAGTTACCACAATGCCTCCAGTGGAGGATAGAAAAGAGAGTAACCAACAACAGAAAAGCCTCAATCTCTGGCTCTGACAACTGTTGATGAGGTCAACATGTGGCCACAGAGCAAATGGTGCAACTCCTGGCCAACATGACAGTGCCACAGGCGATGCTGGAACCAAGTAGCAGCCATCCATTGCCGACAGCACACGGCACAGCCAAACACCAAGGTTAACTTGCTAAGAAAACACATCCACATAACAGGAATGGCCATCTTACCTCACAAAGAACATCATGATGACCCACACAATGAATGAAGACAAGGGAAAAACAACATGGGGGCTAGCATAAAGTTCATAAACCCTGCGAGAAACAGGATGAAACAACAACCACCTATCGCCACAACACCTGAATCAACAAAGAATGGTTCAATACCTAGGAATGGAAAAAGAGGGTAAAAAGATACCCAGATGCCAGAACAACCTCCAAATCAACAGAGTTTGCCTGCAATGACAGAGCCTACCGCTCCTCCAACAGTAACGCGAACGAGAAATAGAAAGGTTATAAAACTCTTCAGACCACCTGAACCAATGAACTCAGAGTTTTCAAGGGGGAGATGGGGTAGTGATAATGGGGTAAACTAGAATTACTTGAAATACATTGGATAAAAATTTGAGGGAAGTGTAGTGTAAGGGTCTGGCACATATAGGGTTAACGTGGGACTGAGTACAGTACCGCCCATACAGTGATGTAAGGGAACACATGACCTACACCTAGGGATCAGTCTAGCGTTGGACAGAGCCGTGTGCACAAGCAAGCATGAAGACACTTCCTAGCTTAAACCCTTTACAGTACAAATGCACATAGTTCTTGTAGTTAATAAATACATTATTAACATACTTATGACTAAACACTTCATTACGACTTACCAAATGGCATCCAACACCGTACAGAAATCTGGAGGGTGCACTCTTATTTTTCAGAGTGTTGTGCTGTGTCAATGCTTTGTTAGTGGTAAAATTATTCATTGGTGCAGCCAGCATGAAATACAGGAAATGAAATAAATTGTAAATATCCTGAATAATCTTCCAAATTCTCTCCAAAGCGCTTTTCCCTCAGAACGACAGACTCTGTTCAACTTGTTTGAGGATTTGCCAGTGAGTCTGTCATTAATGCTGCTTTGCCAGTGGCAATGAAGGTGATGACTCTGTTGATGGCTTGTTTCAGGAACCTGCTGACAGGTTTTGCAGTCAGAACAAGCCTTTAAAGAATAAAGAATAATAATGAAGCGGTTTGATAGGGCAGACATGGAGAAAATGTGGGAGATGACCAAAACTAGAGGTCATAAAGATAAAGCAGCAACCAATAAATCCAAAAGGAAGTTCTTTACCCAGAGAGTGGGTAGAATGTGGAACTCTCAACCACAAGCAGTAGTTGAGGCAAATAGCATAGATGCATTCATGGAGAATATAGAAAATAACATGAAGGATAAAGAAAGGGGTGTACATGTTATAAAAGCAAGATACTGTGGATGCTGGAGATCTGAAATAAAAACAGAAAGTTCTGGAAGAACTCAACAGGTCTAGCCACATCTGTGAAGAAAGAAGCAGAGTTAACATTTTGAGTCCAATATGACTCTTCTTCAGAACTGAAGAGAGGGTAGGGATGCAATAGGTTTTATGATGTTGAGAAAGGGGAGAGGATCAGGTGGAGCAAAAGGCAAGGCCAGGGATAAGTTAGGGGGGAGATTAAATGACAAAGATGCCACAGAACGAAAGGCAAAGAGGGTGGTAATGGTTGTAGTAAAGGAACAAAGCGTTGGTCCAGAGTAGGTGCTAATAATAGGATAAAGGGCAGCTCTGTCTGAAAGCAAAAACATGAAAACAAGATACAGATTGGCACTGGGGGAAAATAAATACAAAATAGAAGACAGAGTTCATGATCTGAAATTGCTGCACTCAGTGTTGAGTCCAGAAGACTGTAAAATGCCTAATTAGAAGATGAGATGCTGTTCCTCAAGCTTGCATTGGGCTGCAGGCTGAGGACAGAAATGTGAGCATAAGAGCAAGGCGGTGAATTGAAATGACAAGTGAACGAAAGATCAGGGCCATGCTTGTGGACCGCATAGATGTGTTCTGCAAAGCCATCACCCAACCTGTGTTTGATCTCCCAAATCTAGAGGAAGGCCACATTTACTATTAGCTCTCACCACAAACATTCTCAACCAACCTTTGCAGTGGTAGGTAAGAAGACAGCTGTACGCATAGGAGATTTTTTTGCTGTGTTTGCCTGAAGGAGCGCCACGCCTTGCCATTCTCTTCTCTCCCTCAGTTTCAATGGTGAGTTTTAGAAAGCTTGGGAAACCCATGCATGTGTCATCACATTTAAATGCTGATTGAAAAATTGCTGCTAGTCGTTTTTTAAAGTTCTTTCATGGGACTTGGGCATCGCTGACAAGGCCAGCATTTGCTGCCCATCCCAAAAACACTCTTGAACTCAATGGCTTGCTCAGCCATTTCAGAGGGCAGTCAAGAGCCAACCAGATTGCTGTGGATCTGGAGTCACATGTAGGCAAGGCCAGGTAAGAACAGCAGATTTCCTTCCCTAAAGGACATTAGTGAACCAGATGGGTTTTTATAACAATTGATGATAGGCTTGTGGTCACCATCACTGCTTTCAGGTCCAAATTTTTAGGAATTGGATTTAAATTCCACCAGCTGCCATGGTGGGATTTGAACCTGTAACCCCAGAAAATTAGCTTGGCCCCTTAGATTACTAACCTAGTGACACTACCACGATACCACTGCCTCCCCCTAAATTAATTGCAGTGCTGGAGATGGAGTAATCAGTGATTAATATTCGAGTAATTGATGACTAATATATTCAAATTACTAACCCCCATCTTTGGAGGGGGTCAAATGTACATAGCTGAACATGTTGGAATTAAGCAGCAAAGTTGATGCATTTCTGGAAGCAATCATATTTTTACCCCTCATCTGTACTTAAACCCACAAGGTGAAATTTCCCCTGATGTAGCTCAATATCATTAAGATAGCTTGTGCAGCTTAATTGTGCTATCTGCTCTTCGCATACAAGTATCATTTGAGGCAATGTAGCAAGCACAAGATGCAGTTCTGCTGCTGTGACAGGTTTGGGTAGACAATAATAAAGGCCTGATGAGCACTGCTAACTCTTCATGACCTGGCAAGTTCTGCAAGTAGCAACTTGACATGACAACTTACTTTATGCTTACTTAACTGCTGAAACTATTTAGGTTCCGGTCAGGGGCAGCTCTATCTAAGCACAAGGGATATATGGGCTGACTTAATTCAGACATTTCTCTTGACTGCAAGTAAACTTACCTGTGTCCGTGCTGATGCTGTACTTGCTCTCCTTCCAGCTCTACAACTTGTAATTCTAACTGTGTACTTCTCTGTTTGCTTCTATCCTTTCTAAATACTTTTTGATGGATCTACAAAGTCTAAGAAGATGAACAAAGTCTGGCAAGATGATGTCAGTTCACAGTGCTCTTGAAACTATTTTTTCTGACCATGAACACATGCATGTGAGAAAGGTCATTAGTTTATAAGTGTCAACAACAGATCTGTGCACAAATCCTCAGCTAGTAACAAAAAAATAAAGAACTTTATGAAACGCAATCAATAAAAGATTGATGCCAAGAACTATCATTTATTTTTCATGACTTGTAAAAATTAATGCTTTAGTTTTATCATGTTAATTGGAATTACAATCTCCTCAGGTTGAAATACAGAAATGCTTATTATCCTATTATCAGATTTATATGGCAGGGATCAATTGATATAATGCTACGGGTGAAATATTGTTGAATATAAATGCAGAAACATTTGCTGCACAGTCTGTTAGCAGAGCTGTGATTCCAAGTGAATATGCAGGAGGAACAAAACTTTTAAGGCCTGTAGTTCATTGATAAGTGGGAGGAACAATTGATTTGTGAGTCCGATCTCGGGACTTAGAGGCACAAGGTAGATTGGTGTCTGTGCCTCATTTAGGGTTGTCATTGCTGCAGGATTGATCTGGAGTCTCTAGGAATCGAATTTAATCTCCAAGGTGCTGCTTGGTTCAAGCTGGGAGAAAACAAAAATCATAGGTGCATTCAGAAAAATGAGTTTTATTCAATTTCATTGAATATTTTAAAGAAGTTGGAATCTCCCACTGTCCCGGATTTTATGGGACTATCCCACATTTGAGGCTGTTGTTGCATGTCCCAGGTCGTTTGTTGCTGGGATGCTGTTTGTCCCGTATTCTTGGTCCACAATTTTTGAGCGTGTGCAGTATGCACTTGCGCATGTGCACTGCGCTTTTCCCCCTACACTTGCCAGCACCAACACCCCCGCTCCCACTCACACAGGTCCGCCAGCGCCCCACCTCCCCGTTCTCATACGTCCACCAACAAATCCATCTCCCCCATTCTCACAGGTTCAGCAGAACACCATCCGCCCCCATCCATCCACCAACGGTCATATGGTCCCCCATGCCAAAGTGCCCCTTAACTTATTCCCTGAGAGTCGGGCACCCTGAATGGAGATGGGAGAAAGGGATGTTTTACTGAACAAGGCTGGAGGATGATGAATGTCATGTGATGAAACCTCCAGGAATATAGACAAGCACAGTTGGTAATCTTAGTCTCATTTGTTTAGAATAAGTGAACAGCCTGCACTCCTCATGCCATTGACTGACAGCTGTCTTAGCGGTGATGGATCAGAAGTTGTGCATCCCTGATGCCATTCAAAGGCAATCCATGCCTCCTAAAGCGATGATGCTCTTTGGCTGCATGCAACTTTGGTAGACGTTTGTGGTAATCTGAGGTGCAATACACCTTTAAGAGAATGTGAGCAGATTGACCACGTGACTGTATTACCCAATTGTTGTGTAGCGCGGACTACAATGTTAATCAGTAGTTTAGAATAGGGTCTGGTTTGAGAAGCACACATTGTGTTGGTGCTCTGTTACTTGTGTAAATGAACAGCATATGCTTCGTCTTATATTGGTCTCAGTGTCTGCAATATATTGTTTGCCAACTCCACCACCAGCAGCTAGGCATGTTGGCCAGCAAAGCAACCCGACAAAAGGAACATGACAACGTTCAATCTGAAAATAGCAGAAAGAGCTTGTGCTGCAATGGCCTCCAGATGTTCAGACACCTCTTTGGCAGTCTTGAGGTCAACAGGAGGTGCGAGGCTCTGCAGACTTCCCCTGATTTGTGCCCGATTTCACACACCCTCTCCTCCACTGAATTCACGGGAGAAACTTTTATTTCAGGAAGTTGATGTGTAAAATCAGCACAAACTGTACAAGGCAGATTACTACACTTCCTTAGCAGAGACTGTGATGCATTGTCAATTTATGTTATTAGAAAAAATAAGTTTAAATTCTATACTATTGCATAATAATGTAATAGATTCATATTTTGCACTTGTTCTATTCAGTCAGTTGATGGATTTGAAAGCTGTCAGGGTTGCCTGGAGCAATTATATTAGCGTGAAATTCAGATATGGTGTAGCAGAAAAGCGGCAGCTTGACTTGCAAGGGAATTAGATGATTCAGCGGAATGCCTTGTTGAAGGTTCTGGTTTCCACATCATTACCATTGTATTTTCAGTGAAGGGGTTGTTATAAATGAAATACTAAAACGATATCTTGTGACTTTCAACTATTCCACATGAAATGCCTTATTAGCAAATCTAAATCACTGTATCTCAGGGCCCATAAATAATGAAAGATATGGTTGTTGATGTGAGTTCAAATCATTTACCTAGAGAAAAAAATTCTAACCATCACCAATATACCAAGCATTGTATTCAATGATTACTTTACAGAAAATTGTTGAAATCATTTGTGACTTTAACAACACCTGGAGATCAATTGTTTTTGTCTCTGATAGGGTTATTCAATAAAAAAATGTCTACAGTGCAGCAAATAAGTAAGAATTAATCTACTGAACAACTGAATATGATGCTATCATTTGTGTCTAGTTGAAGTTGAACATAAACAAGTCACTGCATGTTTCCAGAAATCAAAAGCTATATTTTCCACCTACGTTGGGTTCCAAGTTCATGATCTATATTGGTTTTGCTAGCTGTGAGCAAACCAGAAAATAGTGCAGCACAGATATTGCATTAGCAAGTCTAGGCCAATAATAAGCCAAGACTCGTGGAAAATGTCACTGATAAGGAAAATGATTGCAATGATAAAGGCCTGTGCTGCAAGTTTAAGCTGCGATAACTTTTATTGGTAAAGCAATGTGTTTGTATGACACGCCACATACAAAATGTTACACATTGCCTTGTGCTTGTAATGAACCCCTGCTTGCAGACCCAGATCATGAGAAAAGTGAATCACATTTTAAGTGGACTGTAACAATGTACAATAAGCTTAACTTCACTTCAAAAAAAAAGCCAAAGTCACAATGGATGGAGGCCTATAAAATGAAACCGTTTATACTTCACAAACAATTGAATATCAATTCAGAGAAGAAACATAGATGAATAGACTTGCAAATGTAAGCTGCCTCTAAAGTTTTATTCACTGGTTTTTTTGCAAACAGGGTATGTCCATTCTGAAAGTTCAAGTATTGCCTCAATGTACAAAACATCAGGCAGAACTTTAGGTCCTGCGGGCAGATGGACGGGTGCATGCCCAACCTGATCGGGTGTAAAACAGCGCACAATGACGTTGGGCAAGCGTCCTGACATCACGTATTCGTGCAATATTTCAGTCAGCAGGCACGTGCGAGAGTCAGCAGCATGCTCGCCGACAATTAAGAGGCATATTAAGGCCATTAACATGTAAATTAACAGCAATTTTTCACTGCCCACCTTCACTCAGAGCTCCCTCCTCCCCTCCTCAGCACCACTACACCTCCTCATTCTTTTTAAACTGGAGTCGTTCACTGGTGTCCCCTTCGCTTGACAACTTCGCTTTCGGGTTTTTTAAACACTATCACGTCAATTCCGCAAAGATTACATCCTGCCTTGACTTATAAATAGCGCTCCTGCAAGCAGCAGTGAGTCTGACTCCCAAAAGGAACACGTTTCGCTCCAAGTGCAACATCTGAGACCAGGACATAAAACGGCTATGAACAGTGGAATCTGTGTCTGTGTGTTTCTCGTGGTTGTCTCCTCGGGCTGCATTAGCAGACTCATCAATGGGCCTGATGATAGTAGTCCCATCGGCAGTGAGCTGAAGTAAAGCATTGACATTCACCAAAGGCAACATCGGGAAGTCCAGTCCACTGACCATGTGAAACCATTCCAGAACAACGAGCAGAGAGCCAACTTGGGAGCCCTGCTCATACAATGCCTTCAACAAGTCAGGAAAGGTCCTTTGGGTAGACGCGCCCTCGTGGGAACCAAATTGCAGAACCTGGACCCCTCCCACAGTATAAGTGATTGGGATTACGTGGGATGGATGGATTTCGGCTGGCGCAGTGCTGAAGAATATGAATATTCAGCGTAAAAATAAAACGCAAATACACACCCAATTCTGTACAAAAGAAAAACTTTAATTTGGTATTTTAAAAATTAGTGCTTTAAATTCTATTTACTATGGTACTTAATGTGAATTTGTTTGTAAGATGATGCAATATATTTTTGCAGGAATTGTCTGGCTCAGACAAGTTTCCTATTAATATTAATGATTTGAGATTGAAATAATTCAGCATCTCATCTGTCAACGTTTAGTACATCACATTAAAAAAAGCAAACTTAGGGCCAGGTGGCCTTGGCATTTTTGAGGAAACCTCATCCACAGGCGGGATGAGGTTTCCGATATTAATTTAAAAATAAATGTTTTGACATAATTTTTATTAGGTTTCTGTTTAGGTGAGTGAGTACTATGTGGAGACATAGTTGGTCAGCCAGCGTGAAATCGCGGTCAGGGGCTGATTGGGTGCTGAGGAGTTCCCACCGCGTAGTCTTTTCTTCTCTATGGCTCTTTGGATGAGTAGCTGAAGGACACCAAGTAGCTAACTCTCAAATTCAATGTTCAACCAATGAGGAACTGAATTGGCCTCAATGTCTCTTGGGAAAATCAGCCACATTTTTCACTCCTGGCTATTCTCATCCTGGAAATGTCTGTTTACTGTCCTTGAGGGCAGCAGGAATGAGTTTGACTGTGTGTTCTTTCTCCATTGGCTCATTTCTAATCGAATGGACTTAAAAGCTGACTGTCAAAACTCAGCCATAAGTAACGAGGTAGGAACAGCAACCAGCACCCAAGGGACCACACCTCAGCAAACAGCCACTGCCTATCAGGGGAAGAAAACAAGAAAAATTGTAAAACATTGCTGAGATTACAGATATGAAACTAATGGTGCAACGACTGTTTATACAAACATTTATGCATGTTTAAAAGGGAATAGTGGCTACCTGCATTATCACATATTAGTCAGACTTCCAGTTGCCTTCAGGAGGAATTCCTGTAAGATAGCGGACTGCCGAAGAGCCATGGGGATGGTTCCAACAAGGTGCTGCAATGCTTACCACTTCAAGGCTGTGATCACCTATGGTGGCTCAGGGGAAATCGCTCTGTCCCAACCCTTCCAAGTCATCAAATCAGATGGGGTTGGTGGTGGCCATTTTTAAGTGGGCGCTTCCTTGAGTGGAGCCAGGGCCTGGCGCAGTGTGAGGACTGAATGCAGGGCTGGCTAGAAGCTGTAAGGAGCAGGATGTTGGATTGGTGTCGGGAGCAGGGAGGGAGTCCTTGCCCTTCAACGCTTCAGCAACCCGGGGAGCTGCTCTTACAGAGTCGCGGGTCAAACAGGGGCCATCCTGAGGCCTAGTCTAGCTCAGGGAGGCCTCACCAATTAACCAGAGGCTACCTGTTTATGGTCTGAGCTTTAGTGTGGAGTGAGGGGCTAATTCACAGAATCTTTGCAGTACAGAAGGAGGCCATTTGGCCCATCGAGTCTGCGTTGGCTCTGTGAAAGAGCATTCTACCTAGTCCCACTCCCCTGTATTACCCCTGTAACCTTGCATATTCTTTCTTTTCAGATAGCAATCCAATTCCCTTTTGATTACCTCAATTAAATCTGCCCCCACCACCCTCTCGGGAAGTGTGTTCCAGAATCCAATCACCGTCTGGGTGAAAAAACTTTTCCAAACATCACTTTTACTCCTTTTGCTAATTATTTTGAATCTGACCTCTAGTTGATGCTCTTTTGAGTGGGAACAATTTCTCACTATTTATCCAGTCCATACGCCTCAGGATCTTGACTACCCCTATCAAGTCTCCTCTCAGCCTTCTCTTCTCCAAGGAAAACAGTCCCAACCTCTCCAGTCTATCCTCATAGCTACAGTTCTTTATTCCTGGAATCATTCTTATGAATCTCCTCCATGCTCTCTCCAATGTCTTCATATCCTTCCTCAAGTATGGCGCCCAGTACTGGAAGCGATACTCTAGATGAGGCCTAACTAGCATCATATACAAATTCAACATGCCCTCCTTACTCTTGTACTTAATGCCCCTGTAAATAAAGCCTAAGAAACTATATACTTTATTAACTGCTCTCTCAACATGCCATGCTATCTTCAATGACTTATGTACATATACTCTAAGGTCCCTCCGTCCCTGCACCTCCTTTAGAGTTTCTCCCTATATTTAATATTGTCTCTCCATTTCTTCCTGCCAAAATGAATCACATCACACTTCTCTGCATTAAACCTCATCTACCACTTGTCTGCCCAATACACCAACCTATCTATGTCCTTTTGAAGTTCAAGACTATCCTCATCACAGTTGTCAATGGGCATAATCATCCTAGATTTGTACTAAGTGCGGTAGCGATTGGATAAAACAACACTTTACCCACTGGCCACAATGGCGGCTTTTCACGCCACATCGTCCCAAACACGTCATATTAATTATTCATTCCTGGGAAACACGCCCTTTCCATGGCGGATGGGCTCTCATTTGCCCTCAAAGCCATCACTTCGCTGCTTAATCACGCCGGGTGCCATATTTAAAGTGCAGCCGCGTGCACACCTCTCAATGCTTCCAGCCCATTACTGCGGCAAAGAAGACATGGGCCTGAAAGACTGCCACTCCCAAGTTCAATGATGTGCCCCTCAAGTACCTTTTGGAGGCAACGGAGGCCCGGCATGATGTCATCTACCACCGGCCCAGCAGCTGGATGGGCAGTAACATCATCAATCTGACTTGGCAGCAAATGGCAGCAGTGGTCAGTGCCAACGCCCCACAAAACAGCACAGCCATCCAGTGCCACAAGAGGATGAATGATCTCCTCCGTTCCACCAGGGTAAGTCACCCTTCACATCACTCTCAACCCATACACTCATAAACCCACCACACATCCACAGGGCCCTCACTCTCTGCCAGTTCAAGGGACATCACCATTCACTCTCTCACACACACCTTCATTGTCCGCATCTCATCTATGGGATGACTCACCACCCACACAAGCCAGGAATACTTATCATCTGGCCTGGCAGATGTTCTGCTTACACCTTCTCCATCTCGCCCAACAAGAGGGAGAGGTCGCAGACTGGTAGAGGAATACCTGAACTCAAGGTCCTCATGGACTTTGAAAACAAGGCCATCCTGCTGGACAGTGAGGATCTGGACTGTTCCTGTGCTGACATTGAGGTCGGGGGGTGCTCTGCCAAGAGAGGGTACATTAGTGCAACACCCATCAGACAACCATGCTGTGAGTGATGTGGCCTGTTTCACAGGCCATTGCGATACAGTAATTATCTCTCCTTGCTTTCTCAGGCATGTCTGCCAAACAGCTGACTGAGTCCATGACCCAGGGACTGCAATCAAGCCCCAAAGAAACCCCTGAAGAGGAATCTGAAGGCACGCTTCTTAAAGTCTCATCACAGCGCTCACCCACGCTCTCCACCAGCGCACAGACACAGACCTCGGTGTGACCTAGCTTTAGTATAGCTTTGGAATCACAATCTGGTCAGTAAATCACACTGTCTGATCCACAGCCGGCAGCAACAGGGACTTCCCAGGTTTCACGCATTCAGAGGACTACTGGAGGCCAGAAATTTGCTGAGCCCAAGTCAGCCTCTGGATTTGGTCATGTCATAATTGCTGGAGCTGAAAAGGCAAGCTCAGGAACATCAGGAAGGGATGTCCACTGCACTCCTCAGATTGCAAGGCATGATGGTGGAGTCCGTCTACCTTCAGGCTGAGGGGATAGCGTCAGCATGCCAATGCACTGAGGTCAACACGGGTAGGATGGCAGCTGCCATAGAGACCTTGGTCCAGGATGCCACTCCTGCAATATTGCGTGGGCTGAACTCCATTGCTGATACCAGAGTTGGCCTCCAAGAGTGTGTATCTGAGAGGGATGCAGAGCAGCTCGATCTCACTCCAGCTACCCCTCCTCCTCAAGGAGTCAGCCAGGGGCCCTTGGGCAACCATAGGGAGGAGGATCAGCATGTGTATCCAGGTGACCTCACAAGTGTCCAGCCCATCCGAATCCCCTCTTCCTGCGACCCCAGTAGCTCCAGCTCTAGAGGCCGAGGAGGGTGCCACTGCCGCACAGCAGGACCCCGAAAGCAGGCCAGGACTTCCAGGTGTCAGCCTGCCAGAGGTCACAGACAGGGCATAGCAGTCATCAGACTGCCCCCACCTTCGCAGTCTGGGGAGCACAAAGACTCTGCAGAGTTAGGAAGGTTAAGAAGCTGCAGTTGCATAACTCGGCACCAGTGTTAATCACTTGTATATAATGTTTACTATTGTCAATAAACTTCCAACAGTGTCTCCCTGCCTATGGCTGCTTGTTCTAATGAGCAGTGTTTGTGTCACTCAGATGTGAAAACTTTCTGCACAAGCTAAAGGCAGGAGTTTCAGTCCAGGAGCGCTTCCTTGTGCTTTGTGCAGCCTTCAGACCAAAGTGATGCTCCAGCCTTGCACTCCTTGGAAAAATTAATGATGCCTGCACCTCAGCAGTGCTTGTCATTGCTGCCAGAATGTTGTGGGCAGGCATCACACATTTCCATTATTCTCTCTGTATTCTGTCAGCAACTTTAAAGTGGGGCTGGCCCCCATCTCTTCAGCATCTGTGATCACTGATGCTGTGCTCCTGAAGGGCTCAGGTGCTGAAGGCCAACAAAGGATCAGATACTTCTAAAGTTTCAAGATTGCATCTCTATGATCTGACCCTGATCACAGAGCACAAGCAAGCTGCCCTCAGCCGGACAGGAGGCAGACACTCTCAGAGGCTATGTGAAGATCTATGGAGTGTCCTCATTGCATGTCGTCATCAGGCTCCTGCAATTGAGTGACTATTAAGGCTTCCATTGCGTCTCCATACAGGAGCATTCTTGCAAAGGGCATTCACACTGCCATAAGCCAGACTGGCGTCAAACATTCATAGATGCAATGTGCGGATCTATGGGGTCACCTCACTGCATGTCGTCATCATCCTCCAGAAATCCAGCAGCTATGAGGGCCTCCTGAGCACGCCTGCCTCATCTGGCCAGTGCGAGGGCCTCATCCCCGTCATGGTCGCCTTCGAGAAGCTCCTCACCCTCATCACCATCAATATCCGCCTCATTAGAGGTGGCTTCCAACTCCTGCATCTCCTCTTCAGCCAACTCCTCTCCCCGTTGGAGCGCCAGGTTGTAAAGGGTGCAGCAGACGATGATGATGCCTGACACCCTCTGCAGACTGTATTGCAGGGCTTCTCCAGACCGGACCAGGCACCGGAACCTCATTTTGAGCATCCCAATGGTCTGCTCCGCCAAGTTGCGAGTTGCAGCATGAGCCTCGTTATACCATTGCTCTGCTGCACCCTGAGGCCATTGCACTGCACACGTTTCATCAGCCACAGCCTCTGCCAGTAGCCCTTGTCCCCGAGGAGCCATCCCTGCAGCTTCTGTGAACCCTGGAAGATGTCAGGGATCTGTGACCGAGTGAGAATGTAAGAGTTGTGCACACCCTCTGGAAACCATGCGCAGACCTGCAGGATGCGTTTGGGGTAGTCACACACCAGCTGCACATTCAGCAATGGAGCCCCTTGCATTTAACATATTTGACCCGGTGTTGCGATGGAGCTTTGAGCCAAATGTGAGTGCAGTCGATGGCACTCTGCACCTGTGGGAAACCTGAAATATCGGCACAGTGTTAGGAGGTGGGAGCTCTGTTGAGAGGGATTACCTGAGCTTCACCAGCTGACACTGGAGGGTTGCTGGCCTCCATGAGAGGGCCAGTGATTGGGATAGCTGGAGAACAAGATCACATCTAAGTGTGCGGAGATCTGGGTCTTGACAGTCAGTGCCTTTCAACATCAACAACAAAAACAAATGTTTACAGCTAAGGGAGTAAAGCCGACACAAAATCTGGAGTAGAACCCTATTAGGCAGCTGGTGTTTCCCTCAAGTTAGCACCTTTCAGCTACTCCAGCAACTGACTAGGCCCCAGAGTTATAAACTTTCACCTATTCTGAGTACCAGCCTATGAGGTGGAGAGAGAGGTTACAGATACTAGCCAAGTCACCAACACTTTCTTTCAGGGTAAACATCACCACAAAGTATCATGGTGTCACCCAAGATCAGGACATTGGCATCAACCACAGCTGGTCATCATGAGCAAGATGATCTGCCCAATGTTCTCCACACTCATATCTACCACAGCGCATATTATGACACCGACCACTCTTGTAGACAGCAGTGAGGGTGCACCTCCAAAAGAACCATGCTTTCAAACACGATGGCCTGTCACTCATCAACTTCCCTTGTACTGGTAATGATGCAAAATGTCAGTACTTCATACTGCTGCTAGACTGATTGCTACCCACCAAAGGTTCACCAGGAAGCCCTGATGTTGGTATTGATGAATCTTGGATGTCACTAAACTCAATCATCTGTGAAGCAGCAGAAACATCACTTGGTAAAGGTGGAACCTACAACAAGACTGGTTTGAGACCGATACAGTTGAAATTACATCTGTTATTGATGCAAAAAAAACAAGCCCTACGTAATGCACAACATAAACCCAACAGCTAAAACACCGCACAACCTGAAAATAGCCAAGACATCCATGTAAGAGTTAAGGAGATACTGTTCAAATGAACACTGGATCGACTTATGTCAAGAAATCCAAACTTCCTGTGAAAATAGGAATCTATGAGCTATGAAGTCAGCGGATAATTAACTTGCTCACCAACAGAAGTAAACAGATGTCCTGATGGGCTGAACATTACTGTGAGCTGAACTCCTGTGAAATGGGCATCTCCCAGACTGTGCTAAGTGCTCTCCCACAACTTACTGTCATGGATGAGTTAGATGGAGAACCCTCATCACTTGAGCTCAAGAAGGCCACAGACTGCTCAGAAAGCAGAAGGACAACAGGGGAAGGATGGAATCCCAGCCAAACTGCTCAAGTCCCATCTATTGCCACTCCTTTATGGCCTTTTTATTCTCTGTTGGAAAATAGGCTCCTTCCATTGGAGATGTGTGATGCAATTAACATTCTGCGGAATAAAAAGGTAATAGAAACTGCAAGGGCATCTCAATCCTTAGATCATTTGGTAAAGGTGGAACCTATAACAAGACTGGTTTGAGACCAACGCAGTTGAGATTACTTATGTCATTGATGCAAAAAAAAGGCCTACGTAATGCACAATATAAACCCAACAGCTAAAATACTAAAATACTAGCATCACATTTAAAGACTCCATCTACTTGCAGACTGAGTGTACCTGGAAGCACACTGCAGTTTCGCTGTCAGCAGGTCTACTGTGGACATAATCATTTCCAAATGCCAGTGACAAGAAAAGTGTAGGAAACTGGGTATATCTCTTTACTTTCATAGATCTCATTAAGGCATTCGACACTGTGAGCAGAGCAGGACTGTACAAGATTTGGGGAAAATTTCCTGTCTACTCCTACCATGAGAATGCGCACTATACTCTATATTTTGATGGCTCCACTTTCAGGGTTTCAGAGTGAAGAATGGAGTGAAATGGAGCTGTGTCCTGGGCCCCGCTTCTTCTCTTGACTCCTGATCATACTCCTGACGTTAGGCTTCTCTGCAGATATGAAAGGAGTCTACTTGCACACAAGGTCAGACAGAAAGCCTCACAATATATCAAGGCTGAAAACAAAGACAAAAACACATTATGCACTGATCAGAGAACTCTACGTGGGCGATGCTAATCACCCACATGGAAACTCAGCTACAAAGACTCATGGATTGTCTCTTCTAAGCCTGTAATTTGTACTCCCTGACTATAAGTACCAAAAAAACCATAGTCAGGGGACAAAGTGTTGTATCTCGGCTCCTGATCACACCTAGATAACACCCCACTAGAAGTGGTTAGCAAATTCTGCTACATTAGGGCCACTGTGACAGACAACCTGTCCCTTGATGCAAAACTTGGTAAATGCATAGGGAAAGCAGGTACCATCTTTATCCGACTCACAAATCGCGCATGGAATAACATCAAAGCTGACCCTTAGGACCAAGCTGATGGTTCATAAGGCCTATGTTCCTAGCGCCTTGTTGCATGGCGCTGAAACCTGAATGACTTACAGCTACCACAAAAAGAAGCTCAACAATTTCCATTTTCACTGTCTATGGTGCTTCATGGGTATATCCTGACAGGACAAAATCACAAATTTGGTAGTCCTCTCAAAGGCAAAGCTCCTAAGTTTGTTAGCACTCAACAAACATTGGCAGCTTCCTTGTCTCAGGCGCATCCACAGGATGGAAGATGGTCACACACCCAAGGACTATCTGTATGGTGAGGTAGCCAGAGTCAGATGACCAGTGGGATGCCCAAAGGATGCTTTCAAGTGTGACATGAAGGCTCTAGATATTGATGATCACATCTGGGAGTCACTAGTTGATGACAGAGGAAATGGTGATGCATCCTGTGGGCTAGCATGCACCATCACGATATCCAGTGGCTTGACAACAGGCGCCAGTGCCAAAAACAACAATTAACAATGACACTTGATCGCTTTAAGTGCAGCACTTATGGCTGAACCTGCCATTCAAGGATTGGCCTCTTCAGCCTTCAGTAAAGGTGCATCATATGAAGACATCTCAGCTGAAATGGATTTGTTTGCTGTGTGTCCATCAACTTTCATAGCTGGAGGGATGCTAGGTTGAGTCGCCTTCAAGATTGACACACTGGATATTTAATGTTCTTTTTCTCTCCTAGGTTCTTCTATGTTTTTACCTGTTTCTTTGTCCCTTTGTAGCTGCCAGCTGGGCCCAGTGTATAACCTGATTGGAAAGGTACAGAAAATACATGAGATTAAGTTTTATCTGAATGTCCTGATGAAAGGTCATTGACCTGAAAAGTTAACTCTGTTTCTCTCACCATGGATGCTGCATAACTTGCTGAGTATGTCCAGCAGCTTCTGTTTTGCTTTCAGATTTTCAACATCTGCAGTAATTTGCTTTTTTTTTTACCAGAATGTTATCAGGGGTGCGGGACTTCAGTTATGAGGAGAGGTTACAATAATTAAAACTTCTCCTTGGAGCAGAGGCATTTAAGAGGTGAGTGATAGAGGTTTTCAAGATGTTGAGATGTTTTGTTAGAGTGGGTAAAGAAAAACTATCCCTCTGGTGAGTGGGTCAATAATGAGAGGTCATGGATTTAAAACCATTGGTAAAAGATCGAGGGGGAAATAAGAAATTTCTTGCACTCTGAGAGTTGTTGGGAACTGGAACATGACCTGAAAAGGTGGTGGAAGCTGATTCTGTCAATAATTTTGAAAGGACATTGGACAGGGTGCTTGAGGATGAGGACTTTATAGGGATAAGAACAAAGAAACAGGGGTACGGGCTCAGAACTGCTCATTTGAGGAGCTGGCACAGGCAAGATGGTTGAAAGGTCTCTTACTATGCTGTGAGTAGCTATGATTCTATAATATGTCCATCCCTATCTCTGCCATCTGTATTCTTCTCCAAATCAGGGTGGTTTATCTTTTCCTTACAATTAAGTTCTTTCAAGATCCAAAGGGCAACGTCGTGAAATCAGTTTGCAATCATCCGCTCTGCCCATCAATGGTGGACCGCATTTCCCACTATCAGGTGTTGGGAACCTCGTTGTAATACATCTGCATGTCATTATAAGGCCAGTCGCCGGAATCATCCACCCACACTGGATCATTCGCTCATGTTGGCAGGAAAACACGTAGTTGCAGAACACATCTTGACAAGTGTGATGTGCAGACTTACCCCCAGGGCCTTGCTCACATTGTGGACATCCGAGGACAAGAAGAAGCTGGAGCCTGACAGCAACGGACCCCTGGGGGAACATCTCATGGACATGGCCTCACCGTGAAGCAGCTCACGGAAGTTGGAAAGTCATCGTGGAGGGTCTGTTCATGACGGATGATCCAGCTGTGTTTGGGAGAGGAAGGTGTACCGGGGGTTGGGCGAGGAAGGCCTTGGATCGATTGGGACAGGAAGGGGTGTCGGGGGAGGGGGAGGTTGGGGGCGCAATGAAGGTGTTGGGGTGGTGGGGTTGGGGGGGGGGGCAACAAAGGTGTCAGGGGGTGAGGTTGGGAGGTGGGGAGCGAAGATGTTGGGGGACTGAGTTTGGGAAGGGGAGAAGGCAATACAGGGGGAGGAGGGGGAAATGGGGAGAAGATGGCATCAGGGCAAGTCGATGTAAGGGGGGAGGAAGCTGTAAGGGAAGGAGTTCGGAGGAGGAAAGGAGTCCGGAGGGGGGAAGGAAGGAGTCCAGGAGAGGAAGAAATCAGGAAGGGGGAAGGACTAAGCGGGGTACAATCCAGGGGTGGGTGGGTGGTGGGGGGGGGGAGTTGGGGGGTTGCGGGGTTGAGGAGTCCGGGCGGAGGGAAGGAGTTCCATGGGAAAAAGGAAATGGGTGACTGGGGGAGTGGAAAGGATGGGGGGCCTGAGGAAAACTGTTAGATGCACCAGGCTTCCCAAATCGAAAGTGAAGCGAGATTCGTGTTGGACAAGGACAGGTGCTGCATGGGAGTGTGATCACTGGCTGGGTGGAGATGTGGGTCAGCTCAGATGGACAACTGAAAGAGAACCCCAGCAGGCAACATTGAAAATGCTCAGGAGATTAAGATAAATGTGATGCAGGAAGGATCCGTGTGCATGGGAGAGAGAGCTTGCACAAGGCTCCAAAAGGCCCTGCCACATGCACACTTCTCCCTCCAGAATCACTTCTGGGCTGGCTTCTCCTTCTGCAGTGACAGTGGATGAGGTTGAGGGACCCACAGGCAAAGGGGACTCGGAGGGAGAGGACAGCCTCTGAGATTCCTTAGTGGATAGCCCAGGGGTGTCCAGCTGCCACTCCTCCTCCTTTCAGATACCAATGGGCCCCGACCTCATTCCTGAAGGAGAAGGAGCACCTGAAGGAACATTAAGGTGCCCCTTTTCACTCTCACATCACCATTGCAGGAACTCACCCATGACTCCCACAATGGAGTGCAGGTCTGCACACATCTCCATGTTCTGCTGGAGCAGGGTTTCCATGGCATCAGCCATCTTCCCCACAGAGATCTCCATATGTGCACATGTGGGCACTACTTAACCAGGCAGCAGGTGGATGCGCTCCTCCGACTCGCCTGCCACTCTGTTGAGGGCTTCCAACAGCTCTGCATGATGTTCCACCGCCTTCGGCTGAGTCTTCAGGATGAGTTGGAAGGCTGAATTCAGAGGCTCGTCATCTGACTCAGACCCAAAATTCTCCAAGTGCCAGGGAGCTTGGCTGAATCTGTCTCCTCCTGCTGTAGACACGTATCTGTGCAATGACCACCAGATTGTGAACCCGAACTTGCTCTAGATCTAGGTCCCACCGAGTTGTGTGTCTCTGTGCTGGTGGAGGGTGTGGGTAGGTGCTGTGATGGGTCTTCCAAGCTGTTTATTTCCATCTCTTCAATGGAGGAGGTGTCCTCTTGGCTGGAGGTGAGGGCATGGATGGAGCTGAGGAACTGGTTGGCTGAGGGTGTTGGCTACTTGGCAGAGCTCCCTGTGAACCAAAGTAGAGATAATTAATGCATGTCAGCAGAGTCAAAAGTACGAGAGAGAGCACTTACATTTACATTGAGAGAGAAATGATGTGGTGCAGTATCCTCATAAGAGCACTCGCTGCCAACTTCACTGTCGCCACAGGCATGGTCCACATCCTCACCAGCCAGTGTGTTGGCACACTCCTCAAAGTGAGCGAGGGGCCTAATGTGGGCCACTCAACACTGGCCTGGGACCTCTCCCTGCTGTTGTGAACCAGCTTCTTCTGAATGAAAAGAGATGGAGAGAGCATGAGCAGGATGCATGGCATTCCATGGAAGGTTTGTGTGGTGAGTGGAGACATGGATGGGATGAGGATCTGAGCCTGATGGAGATGTGAAGGTGTGTGTGAGAATTAGTGGTGTTGCCCCTTGAGGTGTAAGATCCCTGTGGATGTGTGATGGGTTTGTGAGTGTGTGAGTTGAGAGTGATGAGAAGAGTGACTTACACTAGCAGAATGGATGAGGCCATTCATCCTGTTGCGGCACTGGGTGGCTGTTCTCTTTTACAGGGCATTGGCGCTGACCATCAATGGCATTGCCTCCCAGGCTGGATTGGTGACCTTGCTTACTGGTCTTCACCCAGAGTGGGGGCAGAGGACATCACGGTGGGCCTCCACTGCATCCAACGTCACCGGGCGTCATTCCGATCTGTTGTTCGGTGGGCACGCACCGGAGACAGCTGCATGCCTGCAGAGCTGTCAAAGACCTGTTAAGGCCATTAATAAACCAATTAACCAAATTGACAGGGCTGCCTGTGCAACCTTAAGGTTGGCAGGCAGGCGAAGAGCCCAGGCAGCCCTCATGTTTTGCATGAAACCTCATCCACGGGCAGGATGAGTTTTCATGAAGGTTTTATTGAAAGATTTTTTAAAATTTTGACACTTCATAAACATTTCGCAGCTCATGAGGGGACATGCCTGAATAATTTTTATCTTCCCTTTTTAACAAACTTTCAATTTGAACTTTATCTCCCTGAGGCAGCTCCGTGCCTCAGGGAGATTTCTACGCTCTTTCACACGCAGACCCCCGACTCTCCCTCCTCCCTCCGCCCGCAGAAGTATGGGCGTGCGTCACGCTGGGTGGGCCTTCATTGGCCTGCCCATGTAAAATGGCGGTGCGCCGCTGATCATGGGTAGCGATCGTCTCCGTGCCCACCTGCGCCTGCTCCTGACCAGCCCACCCAACTGGCAGAAGATTCTGCCCCTAAAGGTGCTTAAGGGAAGCGTCATTAAACCGGGGACTGCAGTCGTCTTGCCTTTCGCGGCCATGTTTTCCATGCAGCTGTCCTGAGCTGGAGGCACTGAGAGGTGCTCGCGCGACTATATTTTAAATATGGCACCCGGCGTGATGAAGCCCGCCATCAAACTGCCATGTTTGCTCGGAATGCATAACTAATGAGGCAGAATTGGGACAATTTAGGGTGTGAAAAGCCGCCATTGCGGCCGTCAGGTAAACCATCCTTCTTCCCGCCCGTTACCTCACTTAGTGTAAATCTAGGACAATTCTGCCCAACATCAGTTTCCACACGTGCACTGAGAATACTCAGCTCCAGCTCACTCCACCTCTTTTGACCTCTCCAATGTCTGTAAATTATCAGACTGTTTGACTGAAATTCAGAACTGGGTGAGCAGAAATTTCCCTCCAATCAAAGATAAGGGAAAAACAAAGCCATTGGGCAGCATTTCCCATTCCGGGACTAAGTGATGTGGTGGGGGCAGGGACTGGGAGTGTTTCCTGCCACTGAAGCTGCTGGGGATTTGCAATGTATTGCACAATCCAAGCTCATCCAAGCTAACTTGCACCAAATCCTAATTCCCCTTCCTCCCTCCCCTTCTCCCTTCCTCATCTTCACTCCTCCTCCACCACCCCTCTGCCACTCCTCTCTTCCCCCTCCTCCATGCCTACGCTGGCTGCCAGTTAAGCAATGTCTTAATTCTAACATGTTCAGCCTCTTTTTGCATCCCATGGCCTTGCCCCTCCCTATCTCTATAGTCTCCTCCAGTCCCAAAACCCTCTGAGGATCTCAGGAGGTGAGGAGCTGGCCTTTTGAGTGTACCTGATTTTAATTGCTCCACTATTGTCATTGTGCCTTCACCTACCAAAGCTTTAAGCTGTAGAATTCCCTGCTCAAACCTCTCCACTTCTCTATCAGCCTTCAAAGGTGCTCCTTTGAACTTACCTCTTTGACCAACTTTATTCATCTAATATCTCCAATTTTAGTGTCAAATTTTGCTTTATAATGCTTCTGTGAAGCACCTTGGGATGTTTTATTACTTTAAAGATGCATATTGTTGTTGTTTAGTAAGTACAACTTTAAAACTGAAAAGCTTTTTGGATATTAAGTGCTGTTAGTAGCCAATTCAGTTATTGTGGTTCATTGTCTATGCTGCTTTGATGACAGTTTCCTGGCAAAAAGCCCTTGCATCATTTGTGAACAGCACTGAACGGTGGGCTAGTTGAAACAGAATAAATAGAAAGTAATATTATCGCTACCTCTCAAGTCCTCTTCCCGACAATCCAGAGCATGCCCAAAATCAGGTAAAGTAGTGAGCCCAGGAGGCTCCTTGTCACTTCCAGTGCAGGCTATTGCAGGTGTGCTGTACATTAAACACTCCACTTGATATTCCTTTCCAATCAGGAACTGAAAATGGGTCAGTGTGTATAATAGGCGACTGATTTGCAATCTTCCCTTTTATCACCCACACCAAAGTGAAAATCACATTCCAGGGGTTAAACAGTAACTTTGTTACTGTTTGCAGCTCATTGGAGATGTCATAAGCCTTGTGATCTCCTTGATTTCAGAAAGTGAGAGTATACGTACTATATCATTCTGTGGCTTTGTCAAAAATGTATTGTGTGTTTATTCTATAATATATAAGCAGTAGCAAAGACAATACAGGAGATTACACTAGATAACAAAATATATCCATGCCTCTGCAAGCAGGGAAAATAATAAAGGCATCACTAAAGTTATTAATACCTGACCTGAGGTAGCATCCCTCAACAAGGACTTTACATAAAGTTCTACACTTTTACTTTACATAACTCAATGGCTTCAGGAAAAACTGATGAACTGGGAGCACTCATCCTGAGTTATACCCCTGGCACTCTTTGTAGATTAAAGACCTCAAAGGCAATTGAAAATGTATTTTTAAACGAAATAAAACTTCAAGCCAAACAAAGAATTGAAGATGCAGAGAATGTCTGCACTTTGTGGAATGACGGTAGTGGCCGTGTAATAGGTTTCCGACCTAAATCCATTTATCATCTAATTGCAAACTTCTTTTGTCTTAATGGGCAATTTGTAGAACAAAGCGAGTAGTTATTAGGTGATATCAATCAAAATGGCTTTGCAATTAACTATGTAATACAGTGGGGTCGATACCCTGACAAGACTGTTCATCAGGGACACTCTTAATCCCTTCAATTTAACCATCAACCAGTTCAGATAATATTAGCATTTACACTGACCACTGCCCATTAGGATCTACACAAGTCACTGAGTGAACAAATTAACTCTTTCTTGCTTATTATCAATAAAAAAGTCACAAACTAGCAATTGTTTATCAAACTTAGAATTAAAGTTAGCAGTGCTCAAACATTGAATCTTTTCCCCAAATTTGCACTAAGTGCAGTAGCAGGTGGGCAAAATGGCGCCCCACCCACCTGCCACGATGGCGGGTTTTCACGCCGTGTCATCTCAAACCCACCTCATTATTTGTGCACTCCTGGGAAATACGCCGTTTCCATGGTGGGCGGGCTCTCATTCCCTCCCACCATCACTCCGCCATTACATCACGTTGGCCACCATGTTTAAAAGGCAGCGGCCAGCACACCGTTCATCACTACCAGCTCATCACCACTGCCCGGGAGACATGGCCAGCAAATGAAAACAGACCAGGATAAAAGCAAAATATTATGGATGCTGGAAATCTGAAACAAAAACAGAAAATGCTGGCTAAACTCAACAGGTCGAGCAGCATCTGTGGAGAGAGGAACAGAGTTAACGTTACGAGTTCATGTGGCCCTTCTTCAGAGCTGAAGAGAAGTGAAAATATGATGAAAATTATACTGTTTAATGGGCATGGGGCAGGTGGAGCTAGGTAGAAGGCCAGCGATATGTGGGGAACTAAAGGACAAAGGGAGTGTTAATGGCAGTGAAAGATAATCTCCCAATTAGGAACTTTACAGCCATCTGAACCTAACATTGAGTTCAACAACTTTAGACCATGAGCTCTCTCCTCCAAACTACCCCTTTTTTTAATCCCCTTTTTTCTACATTTGTTTTTATTTTTTATCTGTGGTTTTATCCCCCTTTTTTTATCCTTCTTATATCCCATTTCTATCCTCTTTTCCCCCACCATCACCCCCTCCCCTCATCCCATCCACTACTGGGCCATCTTTCACTTGTTCTATGTTATTCTTTTACACAATGCTACCCTTGTTCTGCTATTATCACATACTGCTTTCTTACCTTTATGACACTATCAGCACCTTTTTTAGCACTAACCACTACCATTAATACTCTCTTTGTCCTTCTATAATCATTACTCATACATACGAGACAAATAGTCTCATCTCAGCTTGTGTGTGTCTCTGAGAATAGATATACCAGCACAATGTGAAATGCCCAGCTCTCAGGCTGGGTTTCTTGCTGAAATGAAACTGGATTTAATTTCTAGAAGTAAAATAAGGGGGAAAATAACACAAAAGCACACTACTGTAGTATTCTGATATGTATTACACCTTTAAAAAAGTATTGCAATGTAAGGTTATATGGTCTTAATACCCAATAGCAAAGTAGCACAGGCTACATCTCTGTGAGAGAGCCTTGAGTTAGTTACTGATGAGTGAAGACAGAGTCTTATGTTGTGAGCACACAAGTGTAGCTGTAGAGTTTAGTTTGTAAATAAACAGCCTGTGTTTATTCTAACAACGATCTCCCAATGTTCTCTGTCTCTGTACCAACTCGGTCACCCCGAATATAAGCGTGCAACCTGGATCCTTTAGCCCAACAAACTTAAGGGTACCAGATCCAACAAATTGGCAGTGGGAGTAAAAGCACGAAGAATTATGGAAAAAATGAGGTAAACAGTGTGAAAGAACAAAGGAATCCAGAAGAGCCGAAATCGGGCCATACCTCGCACGGTAGTCATAAGTAAAAGAGAATTTCCTTCTGAGTGTCGAAGTGATCCCCTCAGAGCATGCTGCAATTTTGAAGAGTAGTGCCTTTCGATCCAACCTCGGACGGATGGTCTCACTGTGCTGAACGCCTCGCGTTCAGGTGAACGGCATTGTGGGGGAGGGGAAGAGGCATGTGATCCTTCTGTCCCCGTGTGGGAGTAAGACATACGGACTAATTTGGAATCTGCTGGCACCCAGTGCCCCAGTCTCGAAAAGTTTTGATGATTTAGTGAACCTCGTAAAGAATCATTACCAGCCCAAGCCATTGGTGACGATGCAACAGTTTAAATTTAATTCAAGAAATAGAGCGGCTGGGAAGACAGTTGCTTGTAATGTTGCAAGTCTACAGCAATTAATTGAACATTGGCGAGTTTGGTACATCTATCAATGATATGCTTAGAGCTCGTTTGGTGTGAGGTATAAATGAAAATGCAATTCAGAAGAGATTACTTGCTGAAACAAATTTAGATTTTTAGAAGGCTTTGGAAATTCTCTTGCAATGGAAGGTGCAGTGTGAGACTCAGAAGCCATTTGAAGAGAACAAAATGGCGCCATCCTCCATGTTGGGCATGGAGCCTCAACCAAAAAAGGTGCAGAGCTTTGTTCCGAAGCGGGGAGCAGCACTGCTAGCAAACAAATTAAAAGGGACAACTTAGAAGCAAAAACATGGCATAATAGTGACAGAGGTGGAGGCAGTCAACATTGGGACTGAATCACTATTTAAAAAGATCGAATGTTTCTCCTGCCATCAAAATGGACACCTCATGAGGCATTGTAAAGACAGAATAAGGCAGAATTCCAGACAAAAGCAAAAAACTCATGAGATAAACAGTGTTGAAAAGATTGAACTACTAGATACTGATATCTATTCACTATATAATTTAAAGGTAGGAAGAATGAGTCTATCTATGTAACCATGAGTGTGGATGAGAAGCCCATCAGAATGGAGGTGCATACTGGTGCAGCTGCTATGGTGATTGGCGAGCATACTTTCAAATACCTGGATCATGAAGAACATAAGCTGAATTTAGAAGAAACTGATGAAAAATTTAAAACCTACACAGGAGAAGACATACAAGTTAAGGGTGAATGTAAAGTCTCAGTACATTATGGAGGTCAAAAAGGGAGATTACCATTGATGGTAGAAGCAGGTGAGGGTTCTAGTCTCCTCAGGCAAAACTGGCTGAAGGAAACCAACCTTGATTTGTCACAGAGATTTCAAAAGGAAAGTGAAAATCGGCTGAAAGACCTTCACACATATCAGTTTCCTTCCTGTCTAAGTATGTACCTCTGGAAAAGTATCAAGAGAAACAGGAAGAGTACTGTGCTTCTCGAAGTAAAACAAAGGATGACAATGCTTAATTTTCCAGGAGGCAATAAACCAATCCAAAAAAAATGGAAGAGTTGAAAAATCAGCTGTACAAAACCAAAGAGGATTTGGAGGCAAAAGCCGCAGAATTTTCTAAGAAGCAGACAGATGATGAAATTCTGGAAAACTCAATCACTGAGTTCACTTAAGGCGAGCTTACATCTGAGATTAGTCTGGCCGATATGGAAGTCAAAAAGAAGGCCGAGATTAAAGTCAGTGTCAGGAAGGAGAATGACAATCGAAAGAAGACACAGAAGCATAAATAATACCATTGATCTTAGCAGCGTATGAGTATACTTTTATTCATAGACCCGGAAGTCAAATTAAAAATGCAGGTGGACTCAGTCGTTTACCCTTGCAAGAAAAGGATGAGAGGATGTTCCAATTCCTCAGTAATTCATTTTGTTGTTGAACTTCCTGGACTCATCACTGATATATGCTAAACAAATTAAAGATTGGATGAACCAAGACCCAGTCTTATCCAAGGTAAGGAATCATGGTCACAAACACAAGAGTCTGATGAAATGAAACTCTATTTCCAGAGAAGATACCAGATAACCAGCCAAGAAGGTATTTTATTGTGGGGAGCTTGAGTGATTGTTCCTCCAAAAGGACAAAAGCCATTGTTATCAGAACTTCACAGTGCACATCCCAGAATTTCCAAAATGAAGGCAATAGCACATAACTATATGTGGTTGCCGGGAATGGATGGAGAAAAACTTAGTGAGAAGTTGTGTGCAGTGTCAGCAAGTGCAAAAATTACCTGCAACAGCTTTGTTACACCCCTGGGAGTGGCCAGGACAGCCATGGGTACATGTACACATCGACTGTGTGGGACTTTTTACAGGAATAGTGTTTCTACTTATCATTGACGCCCATTCAAAATGAATGGACATACACGAAGTGAGGTCACCCACATCTTCAGTGACAATAGAGAAGCTACAACAAAGCTTCGCTATAAATGGATTACCTCAAATACTAGTATCAGATAATGGAGCAGAATTCACAAGTGCTGAATCTAACCAATTTACAAGCCTCAATGGCATTGTTCATGTGAAAACGTCTCCATACCATCCTTCTTCAAACAGACTCGCTGAGGTAGCAGTTCAGACATTCAAATATGGTATGCAGAAATTATCTGGAGATTCAGTATCGATTAAATTGGCACATTTTCTTTTCTATTATAGAATCACCTTCATTCACTAACAGGTGTCACACCTGCAGAATTGTTGATGAAGCACTATCTCCGGTTGAGACAAGCCCAATTATGCCAAACTTAGTCGGGGGGAGGTAAAAAGAAGGCAGGATAATCAGAAAACGGGACATGATTATCACAGTAGGGACAAAACATTTAGTGTAGGAAAGAATGTATTTATGAAAAATTTTAGAGAAGGACCAGTATGGTTGTTGAGTGCAATAAGTGCTGGATCTCTTTCCTCCCAAAGTGAAAGTCGGAGATTGAATAATAAGGAGACATGTGGATCACAGATGCCTCAGCATGCTGAAGATTTTTAAAATCAAAAATAAAGAACGTACAAATGTTAAAAACTTGTCCCCACATGTCCCCTCTGTTACATGAGCAGGGACATGTTATAAATGACATTTCAACACTTTTTATATTTAATTCCTGTTGAAAACCTCATCCCGCTCGTGGATGAGGTTTCATAAAAAATCTAAATGCCTTCTGGCCAATTCACCTGCCTGCCAACTGTATGGATTGAAGGGCAGTGAAAGATTGAATTCAATTAATACTTTAATGGCCTTAATAGGCCTGTTAATTGTAGGTGGCGCATAGCTGACTCCAGTGCACACCTGCCAGCTGAAATATCGCACGAGTGTGCGATGACGTCGGGATGCTTGCCTGAAGCCATTGCGCGTCATTATACGATCGAGCGGGTCGGGCACGTGCCCGCCCACCTAGCGAAAAATTCAGCTCCACGTCTTCTCCATGAGCAAGACTGCCTCCTTCCAAAGATAAAAACAAAAAAACTGCGGATGCTGGAAATCCAAAACAAAAACAGAATTACCTGGAAAAACTCAGCAGGTCTGGCAGCATCGGCGGAGAAGAAAAGAGTTGACGTTTCGAGTCCTCATGACCCTTCGACAGAACTGTCGAAGGGTCATGAGGACTCGAAACGTCAACTCTTTTCTTCTCCGCCGATGCTGCCAGACCTGCTGAGTTTTTCCAGGTAATTCTGTTTTTGTTCTGCCTCCTTCCAACTCCGTTACGTCATCCGTCCCTGACTCTGCCTTAGCTCCGCTGCTGCTGAAACCCTCACCCATACCTTTGCTACCTCTAGACGATTATTTCAAAGTACTCCTGGCTGGCCTCCTGATAAACACTGCTATTGATAGAAAACAAAGATTTGTCTAATTTAGCCGGTAGATTTGCAAACACAGAAGTAAATGTGAAAGTGGAAATTTACTATTGTGGCACCGAGAATTCAGTAATTGGAGCTGGAATTGTTGATAGTAAAGTGTTTGTGGCTGCTTGCAATCTAAAAAAAATATTATCTGGTTATTATCACATTGCTGTTTGCAGGACCTTGCAGTGAGCCAATCGCTTGCCACATTTCCTACATTACAACATTTCAAGAAGTGCTTCATTGTCTGTAAAGTGCTTCGGGACATCCTGAAGATGTGAAAGGTGGTCTGCAAATACAAGCTTCTCTTCTCTTTTCTTTTACTAAAATGAAAACAACCACCAAAATAATCCAGTGTTCCTCTTTGCCTTGGTTTGAAATGATGAATCAATGGTTATCCACATTACATGTTTTGAGATGGGGGCTGTCATTGGTTCATGCAAAATGGTGACACACTTTAATCTAACGCAAAAATCATTTCATTCAAGGAACCCTGTCCTTGTTCCCAGGTATCACCTTTAGTTAAAGACTTCTACCACTGAAATGTACGGCATGCCTGCACCTTGGTGTTATACAGTACTCTAAAGGAGAGAGATAGTGGGAACTCTGGCAGGAGGCACATCATCAGTTCTACCTCAATGCATGGCATTAGGTTATAAGGGGGTGACTGCACTAACACTCATCCTCCCACCCCTACTGCTTCATCCAATGGAAAGCTGGTGTAGGTTGATTCACAAGCCAATGTCTGCCACAGTAAATCTCGAGCAGTCTCAAGTGCAGCATAACATTTGCAGATTTTCAGGGCAACAAGTCACAGAGCAACACAACCTGCAAATGACAATTTATTTTTTCACTTTGATATCTATGGAAAAGAAAAGAGATGGGATAATTACCCGGTAGTGAATATAAAATGTTCACTCCTGGAGCTTTACTGTTCAAATCATTAACAGGGTGGTGTGGAAGGGGGGGCAGCGGGTGGGGGGGGGGGGGGGGGTGGTGGATTGTGGAATCAATAGCTCCTGCATTATACACAATTTGAATCAATTTTCTTCACATTTTACACTGTCAATCCTGAAATTATTATACACATTAGGGGATCAGAATGAACATTCACATTTCATTTCCTGATAAGTGCAGTCCCTGAATATTGCTGAGATGATCCTACCCTCACCTACTGGCCCTGGGACTGCTCATTAACAATACGCTGGAAGCACTCTTGCCTCTACTTCAAAAGGTTGTGGCCTTAATTAATTCCAGGGCCTTGAGCACAAGGTCTAGACTGATACTCCAATGCTGTACCAAGGGAGTGCTGCACTGCTGAGGGGCTGTCTTTCAGACTAAGGCCACCGTTTTCCCCCTGTTGGGGGGGAAGTGCGGGAGCGGGCGGGAGTGGACGTTCACCAGGAAGCGCTATGCATTCCCTGTGTGAACAGGGATGGATTCCTTCAGCCTTTAGTGCACGCGCATGGAAAAGCACACAGATCTCCCTGAGGCAAAGTGCTGCCTCAGGGAGATCGGCTCTGATGTAAAAGTTGAATTTCAGGTAGTAAAAAAAAATTCCCTGCCATGTCCCCTCATGTGACACTTTCACATGTCCATAACTTTTATTCAAATGTTTGTTAAAATTTTTAAAACCCTCATGAAACCCTCACCCCGCCCGTGGATGAGGTTTCATGTTTTTTCCAAAGCCCGCCTGGGCTCCTGGTCTGCCCGCTAACCTTATGGTTGGACAGGCAGGTCCATCAATCATGTTAATTACTTTGTTAATGGACCAAATAGGCCGTTGACAGTTCGGCGGGTGTGCAGCTGATTTGGCTGCGCACCCACCGAAATGAAAATCTAAATGACGCGGGGTGACATCGGGACGCACGCCCAACATATCCCCGCGTCATTTTACACGTTGGCGAGCAGGCCCCTCCCCCGCTCACCGATTAGAAAAACCTGCCCAAAGTCACCATCTGGCCTCTCGAGGGGGGCGGGGGGGGGGGACGTTGCGGGGGGCGTACAAGAGCCTTTGACACAATTTGTAAAAGCAGAGGGGAGCTTCACCCCAATGTCCTAGCCAATATTTATCTCTCACCCAACATCACCTGAAAACAGATTATCTGGCCATTATAGCATTACTGTTTGTAGATCCTAGCAAATTGGCTGCTGCGTTCCCATTACAACAGGTTATTTTTGAAGTAAAACATTACAGGCTGTCCTGAGGTTGTGAAAGATAGAACATAAAGGCATGCTCTTCCTTTCCTTCAAAAGTTTTGGTGGGCATTGCATGTGACTTTCTGACAAATCAGAAAAATGCAAGTTGTGCATGCTCAAACTTCTGCCCTAATTTTGCTACCAGCAAATAAAACTATCCACCAGTAGTAAGAGAAAATTTCAGTTCCACAGACTCCAATGTGAATTTATGAACCATTAAATATTTCACATAAAGGCTATTGCTTAATTGTGATATAGATAAAGATGCGTTTGTTTTTCCTAAGTATTTAATGTGAATGTATGTCAGGACAACCAGTAAAGAATTATCCAATTAAAAGTGTTGCAGGGGCAACATGACCCAGATAAACCATGTCCTGGAAATGAGAAATATTGAAGTGACATCAAGTGAAAAACATCAACAGGACCTTCTGTTCCACTTCATGTTCCATCTGAATTTTGCTGTGCACATTGATTTTGGGTGTCAATTAGGAATCCACTTGTGAGAATTAAGAGATTAAAAAGATAGTTACATCAAACAGGTGATGCCGTCTTAGTTCAAATTTCATCCTCACTGACATCATTTGTATCCAACCTCTCCTCATCTACTTTAATCACAATCTCTCACACAAACACATGGGACTTGATTTTGAACCCTGGCTGGAGGTTGGGGACGGAGGCTGGAGGACATGGAATTATCGGTTCCTTGGTTCCATCTCGTCTCCCTGCCATTTGCCCGGAGGAAGGTTAGGGGGCTCGGGATGGCGGTGGTGGTTGGAGGGAATGGGCCAGCTACCCATCTGCAAGCGTCTTGTAGCCAATTGTCCCAATTAAATGCCTATTAAGACCTGTTAATGGAGGATTTTCCGGTTGACCTCCAGATTTCTGGAGGTAGCAGGAGACAGTTTAGCTGCCTGGAGAGGGCCCCTCGCCAGCAGACCAGTAACTGCTTCCCGCCCAGTTTGGGCTTCAAGTCACCATTTGAGTGTGATGGAGCAGTTCAGAAACCTGCAGGGAAAGTCCAGCCTATTCTTTTGCTCAGGATCATTTTATTGAGTGTGCAGCATGCAGTGATATTTTTATTATGCGCTCCCCTGCACCAGCTGAGGATTCTCCATCAAGGGAGACTGCCTGGAAGGAAACATCAGAAGAAATCTGCTGAAGATTGCAACTGTATCTAACAGGGCTCGAACTGGAATGACCGGTATGTGCTGGGAGCAACTGAGAAATCCAACCAGAAATCAGTCGGTGCCCAATTTTGTCATCCGGCATTGACTGTGGCCATTTAACCGGGAATAGTTGACTTAACTGGCAACTGACTGGCTGAAGCCTAGACACTGTTATTCTCCATGTGGTCCCCTGCAGTCCGTGCATCATCTATGTCTAATATCAGACTAGTGTTCCTCATTCTTGTGTGCGCTCAGATTAGACAGAGTTCATATACCCTTGTCCATATGCTGGTTATCGAATTTTGCCAGCTAGTTCTGTGTTACCAGATTGCACAGATCCTTTCCTGAGCCTCCACCCAGAGTGACCAACCTTCCTGTATTTTACAAGATTGTCCCAGAATTTGGGTTACTGTTCTGTGCCCCATAAGGCAGGCGCAGGGGTGGGTAGTCCCACAGAAGTGGGTGGAGGGGGGACACCAGGAGTGGGTGCGGGGTGGTGGGATCCAGTGGGGTGCCTGTAGGGCATGTGGGATGGAGGTTTGGGGGATTCAGAAGGCCCGAGGCATGAGGAGTCTGGCAGGCCCATAGGGATGGGGGTCTACCAGGCCTATGAGTGCAGAGGGCCCAGTGGGCCTGTGGCTGCGGGTGTCTGTGAGGACATGGGTGTGGGGGGTGGTGGGGGGTCTGGCAGGCCCATGGGTGCAGGGGTCCGGTGGTGTCATTGTTGCAGGGGGTCCAGTTGGTACCGCAAAGGCATCGTGCACCACTGATCACTAGTGTTGGCTGCACCCTACCCCCGACAAAAAGTATCCTTTTTTTACAGCAGAGTTTGACCCACCTCCACCTTTAACTTCAATTAATTCAATTGACACGGTACAATAAGGTTTGTCAGCATAAGAGAACTCCAATTCCCATGAGTCTTTGCAGCTTCTGCAGGAAAGGCTTCCCTAATGGTTCCTCCACTTCTCCACAATGGACCAGTGTACTTTTAGTCTAGGCTAATTGGCTGCTGCAGGGCTATTACAGCTCTGGACTGGTTATTAAAACATGCAGTACAAATTTCAAGTATTTTTGTCTGAATTATGCTGTCACAAACTTAATCATAGCTAGATTTATCCATGTAATTGGACCATTGCAGATGGGCTCTACTCAGAGAGAGACAAGTAAAGGTCAGTACTATTATGTTTTAAGACCACCAAGCTACTTCCAAATATCGAATACGCATGGCAAAATGGGAGAAGTAGATATATCCTATAGTGTTTTGTGCCTTGAGGATATTTATTACAATGCTTTTAACATTCTGCTTTCCCATATTTACTGCTTATTTCAGTTTCTCTGTAACTGTACCCACAGTCTTGACTCACAGCACACTACACAGAAAGCAGTCAACAGACACACACAATCAAACGCCAACATAGAACATACAACACATCCGTCATAAGAATACGGACATTATGGCTGAGATTTCTCAGCACGGCATGGCAGGACCTACTGTGGGAGATTTGGCGGCCCATCCAAAAGTCCGTTGATTTTCTGCAGGGCCGGATGATCCTGGTGGTGGGTGGTGCCAGAAGATCTCATCCTATCTCACCTTCACCATGACTTTGTACCTTTCCTATGGCAATACTTCACTTAGGAGGAAATTGAAAAAAAACCATCAGTTATTGTGAAAAGATTGCTGAGATTGAGATTGCTGAGATCTCAAGATTGTGATTTTGCCAGGTCTCGTTCACATCTCTTTCCTCTGTCTTCCAGGACCTTCTCATGTGTAGAAAATGTGGCAGAACACGCATAAGCAGGATTCCTCAGGAGGATTTTGTTCTCTTTGAGGATGCACAGAACCTACATCTATGCACCAGCGCAAATACTCACACTTCTGTGGGTTCTCTTAGATAGGCAGTTGGGTTTCCACCTGCTGATTCACACCTCACAAGTGAGCATGAGCAGACACTGTGACAGCAACAGTTGTGGAGAGTCCGCCTTGAAGGCCATAATCCCCTCCAAACTCTACTCAGCTGGGCACAGATGCTGTATCTTGGGTGCTAACTTTGAGAAGGAGTATGCTGGCGATGGTGGCATAGTATGGGGAGATGGTGGTGTAGTGGTACTGTCACTTGACTGCTAATCCAGGGGGCCAGAATAATTCTCTGGGGACAGAGATTAATTCAAATCACACCACAGCAGCTGGTGGAGTTTACATTTACTTAATTAATAAATCTGGAATTGAAAGTTAGTCCATGACCATGAAACTATCATTGATTGTTGTAAAAAGTCATCTGATTCACTAATGTCCATTAGGGAAGATTATCTACTATCCTTACCTGCTCAGGCCTACATATGACTCTTGTGGGTGACCTCTGCTGTCACGGGGTTATTAGTGCCGCTTTAGAGATAACAAGGTGGCAGCTGTTCTGAATGCCAGCAAGTTCCCTTTGTTTAATTCATTTCCATTCACGGTTCAGTCATTTTTAAAGCCTTTGTCATGTTTTTACAAAATAATTTTATAAATTAGGATGATATATAGATATTTTATAAAAAAATACAGAGTGAGGTCTTAGCTCCAGCACAATATTGTCCACAATACCATTGGGGGTTGCTGGAATAGGCAATTACAAGAATGTGGGGAGATGGATGCTTCTACAAAATTAACACAAGGCTCTCAAATGTGCCCATGCAGGCTATGATCAGGGGTTGAGCAGTCTTTGGACATCAACATGTCTGCTGTCTTAATCAGGATGATTGATATATTATCTGTGGCCTTAAAGCAAGTCACTGATCTCCATCAATCTGCTTGCAGCAGACTGCTAATAGTGCTGTGGCACTGAACGGGGATAGGGATGGTAACAAAAGGAGACATAGCATAAAGCACCTCTGCTTCTCACTTGATGCAACTGCCACTGCCCCCCCCGCCCCCCACCTGACTCCCCCCACCCACAATTAGTATCCCACATGCTTCCTCGTCTCCTGTTGGCCTAGTTTGGCCCTGCAATGGTGCAGGTGGAGCAGTCTTTGGTGGCACTGTCAGAGCTTCTAAAGCTAAGAGATCATAGGACAATTGCCTCTCAGCAGTCAGGGCATGGATCTGAGCTGCTTGCTTCAACCATTTCTGAAGCCACATGGGATGAATCACATAGAAGTGGCTCGAAGCATAAACTGAAGTAATTCAATTTCACCAAGGGTGTTTCGTTGTACAGAACTTGAGTATTGCTGAAAAAAGAGACGTCAAGTTTCTTCGTCTTGCACTCATTAGGACACTTTGCAAGGGAAAACAACAATTTATACTGTATGAGAAGAGAGTGCTGACTGGTTGGCAAGTGGACTCTGTTTGGTAGAGGTGTTGCCATGGAGGATACGCCAGTAATGGTGACTGACAGTTATCTGCCAAGCATTGTTGAAATTGAAACCAGGTAGCTTGACCCTGATTGGTCAAGGCTTTGCCCTGAGGAATGAATCAGCCAATGGCCATCACTTATTTTGTTTAGCTGAAACAGACACAATGTGTGTACATGTTCTTTCTGACTTCAAGGAACAGGGCCCTGTGTATTAATATATGGAACTTTCAGGACATGCAAATGCACCACATTGCGAGCCCGAGTGAGAATCTTAAATTGTTTGTCAGTGTAATTCTTAGCACACTGAAGATTATTTAGCAAATGTTGTCTAATTACGAAATCACATTTAATGTTGGTCACTGCATTTTGGGTTTTGCAAGCATGGGCTGGTGGGGTACAGTCTGTAACTTTCCCATTGCAACCAGATGCTGGGACATACTATTTGATACGATCCGCCAGTCTTTGGGATGTACAGCCTACATATCTAGCATAACACTGACACGGAAATTCATATACCACATTACTCATTTGTGTGATAAGTCTTTTTAGCTTGACGGCAGCATCCTGTTGGTGGTGAATACCACTCGCTGTTACTGCATAGTAGCAGCTTGAAACAGCTAGCTTCACCTGTTGCTCAAATTTCACAAGCTATAAGATTGGTCTTATTAGCAACCTTGTAAATAGGGCTTGATCCATTTGCTCACCATACAAGCTTGATGCTGAAATAAGGCACATCCAAAACATTCTGCCGGATAATGGCTACCCTGATCAAATTATTTCATGCTGTGTGTGTCACGCAAACTCATGAACGGGCCTAAGGCCACCACTTTCGGCCCTGAAATGTGCCTAGTCTACCTCAGATTACCCTGGAAGGATAAAGTATCCCAATAATTTGAGCAACACGTGTCACTAGCTGTTTCACATTGCTACTACACAGTAGCAACATGAGTGCTATAACAGCAAGCATGTTTACATACCTGGAGCCAAGGATGGTAGAGGCTCCAATTTCTTTCCATCACATGGCTGACAAAGCATCTCTTGCAATCGCACCACCTGCCATTGGTGTATGTTGGAAAGATTTATCAGTTGATACCTGTTTGGCTGTGTCACGAACACACCTTTCTTGGCCGTCTAGTCCTGGAGCGAGACTTGAAACTGAAGCTTCTGGCTGAGAGGCAGGGGCACTAACACTGTGCCACAGGACCTCCACTATTCATAACGCCTTATAAAATTTAATGCTTTGCATCACTTCCACGCATTTACCCATTATTGAGCCCTTTCACTTGTTTTATGATGAAGGTCGACACATTGGGAGCTATAGGATGGATGTGTGATTGAAAGGCTGTTTAGTGCAAAGTAAAGGGAGAGGAAGGGAGGCTGCTGGTGGTGGCAGTGAATTGTGGGATTTTATTTGTTAGTTTTGCACTTGGTGAACCTTTGCAAAATGAGGCCATCCCTGGCAACAGTGCAGGTGGCTGACCTGGCGATGGGTAACCTATCTTCATCCTCTTGTTCCTCCTCGATGTTTCACTCATCCGAAGATCAAATTCTTTGTTCTCCATTACCCACAGCCCTCCCTCCTTTTAATCGCTCTCCTTTGCGTGTAATAGTGCCATCACAGCACGTCATCGCTGTCACTGGTGATGATAGACTTCCTCTTCTGATGTGCTGTCAAACACATCCAAGGTGCCTCCCACCCTGATCTTTTCAATTGGAAATCTTCCAGGTTGAAAAAACACTATATGCACAAAAGAATTCTCTGCCAGTCATTTGCCGGAGGGAACTGAGACAGCAGCTACATTGAGGTTTTATTCAGATGAGACAATGAGAAGTTTAAATACCCACCTGAACTCACCATTTGTCACTTTCCCTTGTCAATTTCCCAAGCACCTGCTCAAGTACATTTGGGGCCAAGTTAAACAAACCTCATTAATATCTACGGAGGAGATTAATTGCATCAATAAGTATATCAACCATCCAGTTAGAAATCGCCACCTTCATTGAGTAGGTTTCTCTCTGACATCCAATCGCACCTCCATTAATCTGTAGGAATGTTGGAACCGATTGTTCTTACCCACTTAATTCACCCACCCAACCCACCTTTACCTACCAAATGGTCCTGATCAGACAAAAAAAATGCACACTTATCTTTCGCTGATTTTTCTGGGCAATCTTTGGATGGAGGTTCCTTTCAAGCTGACTCAGTGCAGGAAACCTCAAAGGCAATCAGCAAAGGAATCCACTCAGAAGCCAGGTCAACTTTTTACAGCAGTAGATGACATATTCTAGTAAGTAAAAAGTTTAAATGTCCCAAAGCTTCTTTGAAAAGCTATGAAGAGAAGGTAAGTGTGTAAGGGGGTAAGGTGGGTAAGGGGGTAGGGCGGGTAAGGGGTTAGGGTGGGGGAGTTATGGGTAAAGGGGTAGAGTGGGTAAGTTAAGTTGGTAAGGGGTTAGAGTGAGTAATGTAACTGGGTAAGGGATCAGGTGAGTAAGGAAGTAGAGTAAATGTTTTAAGGGAGTAAGGAGATGGGGGTAAGGGGGTACGATGAGTATGTTAAGTGGGTAAGATGGGTGAGGTGGTAGGGTGGGTGAGAAGCTAGGGTGGTGAGCCTTCTCTTCATAGCTTTTCAAAGAAGCTTTGGACATTTAAACTTGTTACTTACTAGAATATGTCATCTACTGCTGTAAAAAGTTGACTTGGCTTCTGAGTGGATTCCTTTGCTGATTGCCTCTGAGGTTTCCTGCACTGAGTCAGCTTGAAAGGAGCCTCCATCCAAAGATTGCCCAGAAAAATCAGCGAAAGATAAGTGGATAATAGGGCAGAGTGGGTGAGAGGGTAGGGTGGGCATGGGAGTAGCCTGGGTAAGGGGTATGGTGGCAAGGAAAGTGGGTGAGGGCATAGGGTGGATAAGTGGGAAAAGTAGTCAGGGATTAAGGTGAAAGTAGGGTGATAGCAGGGTGGTGAGGTTGGGTCATGTCAGGCTGTGGGGAGTTGGGGTGTCAGAGAAGAGTCGAGGGTCTGAGTGGGAGGCAGCTGATGAGGTCAGATTGGATTAGTGGGAGAGTCGGTCGAGTGGAATGTGGGGTGGTTGAGAGTCAAGGAGGAGTTGGGTGGTGAGGCCGGGTCATGGGGCAACCGGGGCATCAGGGGAGTCGAGGGATTGGAGAGGTAGTCGAGTGGTGAGATTGGGTCAGGTTGGGTCATGTGGGTGACAGGAAGTCAGGGAGGGGGAGTCAGGGGGAGGGAGTTGGCGTTCAAGGGGTGAATCGGGGGGAGGTGTTAGGAAGATCAAGTCAGGGGTCAGGGAGGTAGAGTTGGGGGTGTTGAGGAGGTGATTGAGGACAATGTCAGTTGTAGTTACCCAGGAGTTAGTCTAGTATTTTCTGTCTAACATTCTGGGTAGCTATCCAGGTAAGCCAGAACTCTCCAAAATCTTTGACCCTAACTCAGAGTTGGAGAGTCCTGAAGAGCAGTGGTATTGACCCATCAGAACTTCAAACTTTCTGGATAATTCTCACGGAATCATTACATTGGGACATCTAAGTGGTCCCAGAGTGCATCTTGGAGGGTACGTCCAATCTCCGACTTAATGGAGATTAAAAGATCTGGGGGCCAAAAACATTTAAACCCTGCCCACTCACCCATTCTTTGGGGATAAAATTCCCAATGTGTTTCTGAATTGCTCACAGTTAGGTGACCTTGTAACACTAGAATGGCACCTATACAAACTGTTTGAGGGCCCTTAGAATCCAACATAAATTCTCAATTTCATGAAAGGAATAGAAATAGAGCAAAAAGAAAAATTGGGGATTGCGGAAAAAAGTTGTTTAAAGGAAATGATTTGCGGATGTATTGCTGCTTTCACAACCTCAGGATGTCCCAAACATTTTTTAGCCAATTAAATACTTTTGAAGTGTAGTCACTGTTGTAGTGGTAATTCTAACACCTGAGCAAGGGTATTCTATTTTAAGAACAGGGAGCTACAAATTTCACTTCTGCGATGGTCAAACAAACAATATTTTTAACTGACCTTTTCATTGCAGAGAGCAATTCCACTGATTTTATTGTAACAAATGAAAATTTGAGTTCTTTGTTGACAATATGTAACCGTTTTTATATCAGGTGATGACCTTTGTGAGCTTTGCAACTCTCTTGGTACATGTATACAAATAATTCCTTTTTGCAGCTTCAAATAATATTAATGGAAGAACCATTTAAGATTCAGCAACAAGGTACAAGTAGTTAGTGCAGAATAGTATAGTTACTATAGAAACAATGCCTTTTTCAGTTATGATCTCACTGTCTATCTATCTTGTGGTAAAATTTAAATTTATCATTTATTTGCTTTCAGTAGTGCTTTTTGAAGATCACCAAACTCCAAACAGCAATAAGTAAATATAGTCCCAGTTCTTCTAGTCTCCAGATCGTCAGAGACAAGACATATCCCAAAATGTGTGTTGCGGGATCCTGTGGAAGACCCGACACAACGGCTGGAATATTCTGGCCCTGTTGGCGTCGAACCTCATGGTGGGCACATGGGACAATATGGTGAGAAGGCCAAAAATCGGTTTCACGCTATTGCGATCATCGGCTTCACCTATCAATGGCGGGCCCTGTTTCCTGCCACTGCATCTCGTGAACATAATTTCAATACTTTAGCATCTCATTATAAGCCCTGCTCATTGGAATCATCCTCCCCATGCTGGACAGTCGGGCACGTCAGCATGATCGCATTCCAAGATAATTCACAAATGTACAGACTTGACTCAGGACTCCGAGGTTTGTTTGCCTACCTTGCTTCGGTCAGCACTGCAGTCATGAACACCAGGCTTCAAAGACAGCACCACATCACTTTCAGGGGGGCTCATGGGCAGGTCTCTACCTACCTGACCAGCCATATGTGGGCGGCTTTCCAATGGCTGCAGGACTAGGGCTTGCTTGGGAAAGAGGAGAAGTGGCCTCAGGCAAGGGAAGAGGCTGCAGGGTGAAGGCTGTACTGGGGTAGGAGGGTATCCCAGGGTGTGTGTGTAGAGATACGTGTTGATCTGTGCAAGTGACCTCAAGCTGGTGAGGGCTGAGGAAGCAGTCTCCAGAGGAGATGAGGCCAGATGGAGATGTGAGGGTGTGTGCGAGAGGGTGAGTGGTGATGTCCCTTGAGCTGGCAGTGAGTGAGATGTCAGTGAATGTGTGATGGCCTTGTGAGCGTGTGAGTTTAGAGTGATAAGATGGTTGTCTTACCTTGGCAGCATGGGTGAGATCATTCATTCGTTTTCTGCACTGGATGGCCAACCTCTTGCATGCAGCATTGGCACTGATCAACTCTGCCTTTGGCTCCCAAACCAGAGTGGTGATACTGATGGGCCTTCTGCGGCCAGAGCGAGAATAGAAGACATTGCAGTGGACCTCCACGACGTCCCAAAGATACCCCAGGGGTGCATGACTGAATCAGGGGAGGGGGGCCGCTGCACTCTTCTTTTCTTTTGGGGCAATGTCTTCACCGGAGCAGTTCTGGGCTGCAAGAATTTAGAAATGTGCGCAAGGCTGCAGTTTAAATATGGCGCCCTGTGTGAGGAACTGGTGAGGTAACGGCATGGCGGGCAACTTGGAGGCCACATGCCAGTGAGGCGGCGTGTTTCCTGTGGCTGCATAATTAATGATAAAATATCCTTTTCCCCATCCGCTGCTGCACTTAGTGCAAATCTGGAACTATTCCGCCCAATGCCTCTGTGGGAATTGCCCGGAAGTATGAACTTCCAATGGGCAATTCCCCTGCTCCCTGGGAACCTCCAAAAAAGTCCCCAACTCTAACTTAGAGTTGGAGACTTTGGACAGCTCTGACTTACTTACCTAGATAGTTACCCAGGAAACGCTATACAGAAAAATCCTAGTCTAACACCTGGGTAATTATACAACTGACACCCCGACACCCCCAACAACCCAGTCACCTGCTAACTAACCCTTTAACTCCCCCAACACCTCCCCTCCAACCCTGAACTACACTTGACCTGACTAGCCCCACCACTTGACTCCCCTGCCACACCCCACCTACCCCCCGACCAGGCTTGACTAGCCCCCAACCTAACAATCCCTTCCAACCTAAGCAACTACCCCAACTCACCTACCCACTCAACCACCCTTACCCATCTCACTCACCTACCACTCATCCCAGCTGCCACCCAACAAATCAGCAACCCAATGCAGCTGACAACCTAATGCAGCTGTAACCCTACCCACTTACCTCACCCATCTACCCACTTACACGCCGACACACTCACCCATTCACTCATTCACTCATTCACTAACACAGTTAGTATTGTAAGGTAAAAGCAGAAAACTGCAGATGCTGGAAATCCAAAACAAAAACAAAAATACCTGGAAAAGCTCAGCAGGTCTGACAGCATCTGTGGAGAGGAACACAGTTAACGTTTCAAGTCCATATGACCCTTCAACAGAAGTAAGTAAAAATAGAAAAGAGGTGAAATATAAGCTGGTTTAAGGGGCGGGGGTGGGTGGGACAAGTAGAGCTGGATAGTGGGCCAGTGATACGTGGAAATAATCAAAAGATGTCGCAGACAAAAGGACAAAGAGGTGTTGAAGGTGGTGATATTATCTAAAGGAATGTGCTAAATAAGGGTAGAAAGCAGGACAAGCAAGGTACAGATACCCCTAGTGGGGGTGGGGTGGGGTGAAGGAATCAAAATAGGCTAAAAGGTAGAGATAAAACAATGGATGGAAATACAATTAAAAATAATGGAAGTAGGTGGGAAAAGAAAAATCTATATAAATTATTAGAAAAAACAAAAAGAAAGGGATCGGAAAGTGGGTGAGGATGGAGGAGAGAGTTCATGATCCAAAATTGTTGAACTCAATATTCAGTCCGGAAGGCTGTAAAGTGCCTAGTTGGAAGATGAGGTGCTGTTCCTCTTGTTTGCGTTGAGCTTCACTGGAACAATGCAGCAAGCCAAGGACGGACATGTGGGCATGAGAGCAGGGTGGAGAGCGACAGGGAGGTTTGGGTCATGCTTGCGGATAGACCAAAGGTGTCCTGCAAAGCGGTCACCCAGTCTGCGTTTGGTCTCTCCGATGTAGAGGAAACCGCATTGGGAGCAACGAATGTAGTAGACTAAGTTAAGGGAAGTGCAAGTGAATTGCTGCTTCACTTGAAAGGAGTGTTTGGGCCCTTGGATGGTGAGGAGAGGGAAAGTAAAGGGGCAGGTGTTGCACCTTCTGCGGTTGCATGGGAAGGTGCCGTGGGAGGGGGTTGAGGTGTAAGGGGTGATGGAGGAGTGGACCAGAGTGTCTCGGAGGGAACAATCCCTGCGGAATGCCGCTGGGCGGGGGGTGGTGTGGATGAAGGGAAGATGTGTTTATGTGTTTGGTGGTGGCATCATGCTGGAGTTGGCGGAAATGGCGGAAGATGATCCTTTGAATGCGGAGGCTGATGGGGTGATACGTGAGGACAAGGGGGACCCTATCATCTTTCTGGGAGGGAGAAGAAGGTGTGAGGGCGGATGTGCGGGAGATGGGCTGGACACGGTTGAGGGCCCCGTCAACCACCATGGGTGGAAAACCTTGGTTAAGGAAGAAAGAGGACATGTCAGAGGAACTGTTTATGGAAGTGGCATCATCAGAACAGATGCAACGGAGGTGAAGGAACTGAGAGAATGGGATGGAGTCCTTACAGGAAGCAGGGTGTGAAGAGCTGTAGTCAAGGTAGCTGTGGGAGTCGGTAGGCTTGTAATGGATATTGGTGGACAGTCTATCACCAGAAATTGAGACAGAGAGGTCAAGGAAGGGAAGGGAAGTGTCAGAGATGGACCATGTGAAAATGATGGAGGGGTGGAAATTGGAAGCAAAATTAATAAATTTTTCCAGGTCCAGATGAGAGCATGAAGCAGCACCGAAGTAATCATCGATGTACCGGAGAAAGAGTTATGGGAGGGGGCCGGAGTAGGACTGGAACAAGGAATGTTCCATATACCCCATAAAGAGACAGGTATAGCTGGGGCCCATGTGGGTACCTATAGCCAGATCTTTTATTTGGAGGAAGTGAGAGGAGTTTAAGGAGAAATTGTTCAGTGTGAGAACAAGTTCAGCCAGACGGAGGAGAGTAGTGGTGGATGGGGATTGTTCGGGCCTCTGTTCGAGGAAGAAGTGGAGAGCCCTCAGACCATCCCGGTGGGGGATGGAGGTATAGAGGGATTGGACGTCCGTGGTGAAGAGGAGGCGGTTGGGGCCAGGGAACTGGAAATTGTTGATGTGACGTAAGGTGTCAGAGGAATCACGGATGTAGGTGGGAAGGCACTGGACAAGGGGAGAGAGAATGGAGTCAAGATAGCAAGAAATGAGTTCCGTGGGGCAGGAACAGGCTGACACGATCGGTCTGCCGGGACAGTCCTGTTTGTGGATTTTGGGTAGGAGGTAGAAGCGGGCCGTCCAATGTTGGGAGACTATGAGGTTGGAAGCTGGGGAAGGAAGATCTCCAGAGGAGATGAGGTCAGTAATAGTCCTGGAAACAATGGCTTGATATTCAGTGATAGGGCCATGGTCCAGGGAGAGTTAGGAGGAAGTGTCTGCGAGTTGACGTTCAGCCTCTGCGAGGTAGAGGTCAGTGTGCCAGACAACAACAGCACCACCCTTGTCAGCGGGTTTGATGACGATGTCAGGGTTGGACCTGAGAGAACAGAGTGCAGCAAGTTCAGAGAGAGACAGGTTAGAGTGGGTGTGAGGAGCAGAGAAATTGAGACAACTAATATCACGCTGACAGTTATCAATGAAAAGATCAAGAGAAGGTAAGAATCCAGAGGGAGGGGTCCAGGTAAAGGGAGAATATTGGAGGTGGGTAAAAGGATCTGTTGAACGGGGAGAGGACTCCTGCCCAAAGAAGTGAGCCCGGAGACGAAGGCAGCGGATTAAGAGTTCAGCATCGTGCTGAGCCCGAAATACATTGAGATGAGGGTGTAAGGGGATGAAACTAATTGCTTTGCTGAGCACTGAAAGTTCAGCGTCAGAGAGGGGAAGGTCAGGAAGTATGGTGAATACACGGCCGGGACTGGGATTGGAAGACGAGATGGGGACAGAGGGACAAGCAGGAGTGGGGGGTCTTGGATGGGTGTTGGTGTCGATGAGTTGTTGGAGCTTGTGTTCATTTGCACCTGAAAGAAAGAGACAAAGTTTCTTGTTGAGGCGTCGGATGAGACGAAGAATAAAATGAAACTGGGGGCACGCGCAGCTTTGAAAAAGGGTACGGCGGTGCTGCTGGAGGGAGAGGTCGAGTGTGTTCATATGGCGGCGCATGGCACTGAGTGTGGATCTCAAAATGTGACAGGAACAGCAGTCTGAGGAGCGTTGTATGTCCCGGAGATACCTGTAATCCTGGGTGGGTTCGAAACATGAGGGGTGGAATTTCAGTTGAAATCCACGTGGGGTAAGTCGGAGATGGAGACAGTCACTGAGGAAGGAAATATGGCTGTGAAAGCGGGTTTTAGTAAACACCTTGTCAAACACCAGGAGGGAAATGGAAAGCAATGGAGCACTGTGCTCCTCTCCACAGATGCTCCCAGACCTGCTGAGCTTTTCCAGGTATTTTTGTTTTTGTTTTGGATTTCCAGCATCTGCAGTTTTTTGCTTTTATCTTAGTGTTCAATTGACTGCCATTCCTCTTCAAGGAATGCCTATCTTGAAGAAGTTTTGCTCTTCTCTCCTTCAGGATTTTCGTATCTCTCTTTTGCCTTGTTCACCTTCATTGATTTCTAAAAACATGCAACGTTTTCTCGGCCTGAATGCTTAAAAAAATCTTTCAATGATTGTTAGTTTAAAGAAATAGAGCACAGCTTGTGATAAGTCATGGAATGAATAACTGGTAGACCTATTGCTGAGGTCACAACACAGCTTCTCATTATTCCTAGTTCTATGGCATTCTCTGCTGGCCTAATTCTTCAGAAACTATGGCCCAAAACGTGTAATCAGAGTCAGAAGCCCAGTGTCCAACTCTGATGAGACAGAAAACTACCCACTTACATGCATACGTTCAAAGGCTCCAACTTCAAATGCAGGATCCTGCAGGAATAGGATATATATTTACAGTAAAGGTCCAAGCTAGGAGCTGTCTCCAAGCTTGCTTCTACACACAGCTCCAGCCAAAACTACACTGACCCCTAGTTGCGGGTCATGTGTGCTCTTACATTACCAGGTGGTACTGTACTCAGTCCCACATTCATCCTTTATGTATCAGACTATTATGCTATACTGGGAAGCTTGAAGACCTTTAATCACTTCTCAGAATATGGCAGCTAGCGCTGTAAAAACGGTGTGTGGCTTCTGCACAGATTCTCTTCACTGCTCTCTGCGAGGATTCCTGTGAACAGGAATGAGAAGCTGTGTTGTGAACTCTGCAATAGATACACCAGTTATTCATTCCATGCCTGATCACAAGCTGTGCTCTATTTCTTTAAGCTAACAATCACTGAAAGATTTTTTTTAAGCATCTAGGCCTAGAAAACATTGCATGTTTTCAGAAATCATCAAGCTCTTTGTAACAATAATTAACACAAATCAAATCAAAATGGAATTCTAAAAACCTCCTGTGATTACTCCTCAAGTTATTCCCCTTTTTAAACAATATTCTTCATTACACACAAGTAGGGTAACCAACCCTCCAGGATTGGCCTGTGGTCTCCAGGAAATGAGGATCAATCTCCAGGACGTTGCTGGGGATACTGGGGAAAATTTTTGATGAATATTGTGTAATTCTGTGAAGAAGGCTGTGTGTATGTGTGTAAGTTGGGCAGAGAGTAATAGGAGACAGGTTGTCTGGGGGTTTAAAACATGAAAAGGATAGAGGTCTTAGGTTTGAGGTACAAGTAAATAGGTTGGATCTAACATTTGCATTTTTAGATAAATTGAGAGTTTGTTTGCACATCAAAGATAGCAAGAAACAGGTTTGCATCTTGCAGGAGTTCCATAGGTTAATAGAAGTGGGGATATTATAATTTATTGGCCCGAAAGCAAAAACATAATGGAGACATGGAAGATTTTATGTTTGGAAGGATTTGAGTTTCAAAGAGATGTGAGTACAATGGAACCTGAGATGAAAGGGGGAGAAAGGAATGTTAGAGTTACTATATCTGGGAGCTATAGTGTTTGAGATGTAGCAACTGAAGCCATAGCTGGGGCTCTGGGCTGGGAGAAGATGCAGGTTTGAATCAGCTATCCAGTCAAGCCAGAAAAGCCTTGGGCTGCAAAAAGAAGTTTTATTCTGAAGTTTGGATTTTCATAGCAGAGTCGATGAGAGTTACAGGTCATGTTGTATGCCGTTATTAAAGCTACAGCAATTTGCCTTGGGTAATGTTACTGGGTTTTTATAGTTAAACATCTATAAGGGAGTTAAAAGCAAAATACTGCGGATGCTAGAAATCTGAAACAAAAACAGAAAATGCTGGAAAACTCAGCAGGTCTAACAACATCTGTGGAGAGAGAAAAAAAACAATGATTAAAAACGAAAATAAGTGGATAAAAAATAAAAAATAAAAATTAAGAAAGAATGAATCTTGAAAAAAGTGGATGAAAGCGGGTGAGGATGGAGGAAAAAGTTCATGATCTGAAGTTGTTGAACTCAATGTTAAGTCCGGAAGGCTGTAAAGTGTTTAATTGGAAGATGAGCTGCTGTTCCTCCAGTTTGCGTTGGGCTCCATTGAAACATTGCAACAGGCCAAGGACGGACATGTGGACATGAGAGCAGGATGGGGTGTTGAAATGGCAAGCGACAGGAAGGTCTGGGTCATGCTTGCAGACAGACTGAATGTGTTCTGCGAAGTGGTCAGCCAGTCTGTGTTTGGCCTCTCCAATGTAGAGGAGACTGCATTGGGGGCAGTGAATACCATAGACCAAATTGAAGGAGGTGCAAGTGAAGCTCTGCTTCACCTGAAAGGAATGTTTAGGCCTTTGTACGGTGAGGAGGGAGGAGGTAAAGGGGCAGGTGTTGCACCTTCCGTGATTGCATGGGAAGGTGCCGTGGGAGGGAGATGAAGTGTTGAGGGTGATGGAGGAGTGGACCAGAGTGTCCCGGAGGGAACAATCCCTATGGAATGCCAAGGGAGGGGTGGGGGTTGAAGGGAAGATGTGTTTGGTGGTGGCATCATGCTGGAGTTGATTGAACTGGCGGAAGATGATCCTTTGAATGCAGTGGCTGGTGGAGTGAAAAGTGAGGATAAGGGGGACCCTATCATAGTTCTGGGAGGGAAAGGAAGGTGTGGGGGCAGAGGCACGGGAGATGGGTCGGACATGGTTGAGGGCCCTGTCAACCACAGTGGGGGGAAACCTCAGTTGACGAAGAAGGAAGATATGTCAGAAGCACAGTTTTGGAAAGTGGTATCATTGGAACTGATGTATCAGAGGTGAAGGAACTGAGAGAATGGGATGGAGTCCTTATAGGAAGTGGGGTATGAGGAGCTGTAGTTGAGGCAGCTGTGGGAGTCGGTGGGCTTGTAGTGAATATTGGTGGACAGTCTATCACCAGAAATTGAAACAGAGAGGCCAAGGAATGGAAGGGAAGTGTCAGAGATGGAACATGCGAAGGTGATAGAGGGGTGGAAATTGGAAGCAAAATTGATACATTTTTCCAGGTCCAGCGGAGAGCATGTAGCAGCACTGAAGCTGTCACCGATGTACCGAAAAAAGGGTTGTGGGAGGGGACCTGAGTAGGAATGTTCCACATACCACATAAATAGACAGGCATAGCGGGTACCCATGGCCACACCTTTTATTTGGAGGAAGTGAGACAAGTTAAAGGAGAAATTGTTCAGTGAAAGAAAAAGTTAAGTCAGATGGAGGAGAGTGGTGGTGGGTGGGGATTGCTTGGGCCTCTGTTGAAGGAAGAAGCAGAGAGCCCCTCAGACCATCCTGGTGGGGGATGGAGGTGTAGAGGGATTGGATTTTTTATCCACTTATTTTTATTTATTTTCATGTTTATTAATTGTTTTATCCCCACCTTTTATCGTATTTTCAATCTTTTTTCCTACCCATTCCCTCCCACTCCACCCCCACAAGGACCATCTTTCACTTGTTCATGTTCTTCTTTCCAGGCTGCTTCCCTTGTCCCACAATTATCACATTCTGCTTTCTACTCTTAATGCCACCATCAGCACCTCCTTTAGTCAGTACCACCATCATTAACACCCCTTTGTCCTTTTGTTCATGACACCTCTGGCAACCTCACCTTTGCCTCCACCTATCACTGGCCTTCTATCCAGCTTCACCTGCTCCACTCCCCTTAAACAGTATAAATTTCATTACAATTTTACTTCTCTTCACCTCTGAAGAAGAGTCATAAGGACTCGAAACATTAACTCTCTTTTTTTCTCTCCACAGATGCTGTTCAACCTGCTGAGTTTTTCCAACATTTCCTGTTTTTGTTATCTCTAAGGGAGTGTTACCTGGAAGGTGTTTACTTGTGGATCTGACCAAGTAGAGAGTATTTTTGGGGGAATTTTTTTTTAAAGATTAAGCTTAACTGTGTACCTGTAACATTTTGTGCTTAGGTTTACTTTTATTCTTGTTAATAGAACTTTTACTTTTTTTTTAAATCCCAAAAGTGTTACTGGACTTCTTGTTGCTGAGATCAGTATGTCTTCTTTTCATTTTCAGAATACATAAAAAGGGTATGGCTCTTAAGCCAAGTTTCCCTCTGGGATTTGGCTTGCGCAGAATTTGACATCAGCTGTGGTCAAAACACTACGCTTCAACAGAGCATTTCATTAGCTGTAAAGCACTTTAGGATGTTCAGAGATTGTGCAAGGCACTATCTAAATGAAAGTCTTTCTTTCTTTCTTTCCATTTCAACACCAAAAATATTCGCAATCCATTTTCGCAGTAAAGTTTCAGGCAGGACATCATTAGCAATGAGTAATCATTATATTCTTTGGAGATCTGTTTCCAGGTTCAGGCATATTATAACGTCAACTGCAGGCAAACTCAGAACTCATAATTCAAGATTAAACTATTGATTCAGTAAGAAATGCCTCGATTAATCAAGGGACGTCAGCAGAGATTTCTTAAAGGAGATTAAAAAACAAAATATTGCAGAAGGTTAAAATCTGAAACACAAACAGAAAATGATGGAGATGTTCAGCAGGTCAATAAATACGTATGGAGATAGGGAAGTGGAGTTAACATTTCTGATCTCTAAACTGTTGTCATGGACTCCCTGATCACTTTCACTGGCATCAGAGCCCAAGAGGTCAAGGATTTCTGTTCGGCCAGGGGGAGCAGGAGTTCCACCAGTCTGGGCTCACTTCCACCACCACCGGGTGCCTCCACCTCTACCTCACTTCCCCCTTCTCCCAGGAAGTACCTGGAGACGCTGCTGGCATCCTAGCCAATTGACACTCTGTGCTTTTAACCAGGAACTGAAATGAAAACTATTCGGTAACAGGTAAAGAGTTAGGACCATAGCCACTTGCCCACCTTGCAAGCTCGAAGTGAAAATGGAGCGCATCAAAGCTATCCTGCAGGACCATGGCTTTCCTCATTAGACCTTTGTTCACTGTATATTGCTTACACTTGTAAATAGACCAATGGTTGCCACTTTCAGACCAGAAAAGTGCCCGGTCTACCTCAAATTATCCTGGAAAGGCAAGTATCTCAATTTAAGCAAGCCATTTCACATTGCTATTATGCAGTGGGGATGCGTGTGTGTGGTATTTTTCACTAATAGGATGTTACCTCAGTCCAAAATGGCGCTCTACCTGCCACATAATTGAGCAACGTCAAACATGAACTTTAGTGCCCGTGCAATGCCTGGTACCTAGGCCATACATCCTAATGGTTGGCTGACTGAATCAAACAATATGTTCCTCTGGCTGTCCATAATAGGCAGAATACAAACCACACTCAACCAGCCCGGGCTTGCAAAACCCAAAATAAAATGTCTACTGTTAGATCTGATTCTGTAATTAGGCAGCACATGCTGAACAATCCTGAGTGTGCTAAGAGTTATACTAACAACCAGTTTAAAATAATCAGTCAAGCTCATAACGTGGCTCATCTATGCTTGCTGGAAGTGACATACATTCATATGCAGGAATCTGTTCTCTGAAAACAAAAGGAATATGTTCAAGCCTTGCACCTTTTTTGAATTACCTGGAAGTATGGGGAGCCTATAGTTCCCTGTTGTTTTCTCCATGGCAATGTCTCGGCCAATCAGAGTCAACTTGCCAACCAACCAGTATCCTTTTATCCTGTGGCATGAATTTTCTGACTGAAATTTGGCATTCATGCATTTGTCCTGATGAGTGCAAAACAAAAGCTTCAGCAACAGATCCCTCTTTTCAGCAGTTGGGGTTTGTTTGATGGGCCCAAGGAGGCTGCGAATGAATGAAGGAAGAGGCTCTGGGCAGTAAGGATTGCAGTCAGAGAACATGCTTGATCATCTGGAAGGACAGTTTGAGTTGAATTCTCTTTGGGCCCACGTCAATTACCAGTCCCCAGCAACCCTAAAGCATTGCCAGTCTCTGGTCCCACTAATCCTTACAACCCTACTCCAAACTATCTGTGAACCATTTCACAGGTGATTTGTTAGTGAAAACAAAATAAATAAATGCTTTAGGAGCAAGTTGACACCTGAAACATATCCTTGGGGTTTGGAGGATAGTGTATGCTTCAGTTTTCTTCACACAGTGTGCAGTTTCAGTCCAATCTCACAGGTCTCATCAAAATGCCACCCGATAATTTATAATAAATATTAGATTTGCACTGACTTCTAATCAACTTTTTCTATTCTAAGTTCCAATGTCCACAATTATATTCGAAGCTGCCAGTGTAAACTTGCTGTACTGGAATTATATCTCCCCCTCTGCATTGCGTTACAAAACTTCTGTTTTGTGTCCTTCAGCTTTCCTCTGTTTCACATAGTGTGGAATTTTATGTACCTCGGCGGTAGGTAGGAGGCCAATCTGGAAGTCAGCGGGTCGCTAACACCCACGTCCACCTATGAAAGACGACGCATAACATGTGTCATCGCCAATTTAGAGCCATTCGGCAGGGAGTTGGCCAATGTCATCAGGCAATGGTGGGCACTGCACCCAATTAGCAAATGAAAGTGGGACATCCAGGGTCAAGGGGGCAGGCTGTGACTGGAAGGTAGTCATGGTCACCCATTTAAAGGGACCCCTGACATGGGACTTTGGCAGCTGCAAACAGAAAACAGTGATTGGGTGCTCCGGAAACTTGTGGTGAAGTTTTTGAATTCCTGTACAATGTTGAAATAGGCAAGAATTTGTTTATGAAAATGTATGATGGTTCTTCTAGTTTGGAAGCCTTCTGGACCTTTGCCAGGAGGAAATAACGTTAGAATGCAGCTGACCTATTCCCAGAGAATGACAAGTGTTTAAGGAGTAATTGAATGTCAGGCTGTCAACTCTTTGTGTCTCCACAGGTGACTGAGAGAAAGGAGCCAGGAGCTCAGGAGTGCCCTAGACTGAGGATGGCCCCAGAGTCTGACAATGACTTCCTGTAGGCCTTTCTCCAGGCTATAAGTGATAGATGGGAAGTCCTCATGCCAGCTGACAGGAATAGGAGACCTCCCAGCCAGAAAAGCAGCCTGGATGGAGGGCGCAGTCTTGGAGTCATCCAGGTAAACCTGGCTGCAGTGCTGCAAAAGCCTCACTGACCTTTTGAGGTCTGCAAGGGTGAGTGTGTCACAATTCTGAAGATGGACAAATGTGGGAGGGTGTGATGTGGCCCCATTATGGGAATGTCATGTGAGTTGCCCAAGGTGACATGATGCACACACGCCGCTCTGCAGGGCAACAGGACAGCAGGAGTTAAGAAGGGAGGTGGGAATTGCCACATCTGTTAGTTGGCCAGGAGCATCGAATGAAGTGTGCTGCTGACAAAGTGCACAATGGCCATGCTTATGATTGTAGCACAGCATCATCATTACAGTCTCCCCCTGTATTTACAGGAGACGAGGGCGCACAATGTCCAAGAAAGGCACAGGATCAGAGACGGTGTCCCCAACATCGCTATTCTGATAACCATTGAAGGGGAGCTTCTGGAGTTGGGTGCCGAACTATGGAGCCAGACAGTAGGTTGAGGCCAGACAGGAGGAAGACCCCAGAGTGGTGAGGTTCCAAGGACAATTTTCCATAATTACTGAACGGGCTGGGGAGCTGGAAGGATGGTAGCATGGGTGGTTTGTGATTTTGAAGGCTTACTGACATCAGGGAGGAAGGTGTAACTCTATGCTGAATGATCCAGGGTTCAAATTCTGAATCTCATTTCCCTGTGCCTCATGTGTTTGCTGTGATGAAGAGTGCCTCACAGCACTCAACTGGAAGGTGTTGCGCCTAACTCTCCCTTTAGTTTACCACACAGATCCAACTTCGGCAGCTGCAGACAGTAGCCCCGAGGAACTTATGTTAACCTCTGAGGAGGAATAGATTGCCTCAGAGGGGGCAACATCACATCCTTACTCTGCACCCAGCATCAGCGCAGATACACGCACCTTGGTGGGTAAGCGTGCCTTGGCTTTGATGGATACACACACTGGCGAGAGCATGTCATCATTGTACGAGCAGCTGTCGGAGACTGAGACTGAGATGGTGCCACTCAGGGAAACAGGGAGGGCCAAATGGATCTCATGGCGGTGGATGACCAGCTGCCGATGCTATCGGGGGGGCACCTCTCAGGGTGCTTCTGATGGCCACAGCCTCTCCTCCACTCTTCTGCCATTGGCAAAGATGCCTCCGAACACTGTGGTGACTGGTGAGTCATCTGCCACTATGCAGGAGACTCCCAACATGCCAGGGCCCTCATGGCCTCAGAGGATGGCCATCAAAGTCACACCAGGCCAGGGGGCATAGCAGTCAGAAGTCTGTCTCCACCGCAGGTGGCAGCAAGGTGGAAGCACCACACCTAGAAAAACATCAAGAGAACCATCCATTAGTCACGCTTGGCTGCCTTTCTTATTTTGGGAGATTTGAATATTGTTGCAAGTGACTGTGTGCATAAATGATTATTCTTTTCCAAATATCAGCTGTATCTGTTCATTACATCTGTATGAATGTACAGATATGGATTTCTTTGATGCTTTGATGATAAATCTATGAGTATGTGCATCTTTCAGATGGACATTATTTGGCTGGGTAACATTGCCCCTAGGTGTTCATGTCATGGTGCCGTGTGGAGCCACTGGAATCTTCTGATGATCAGAGCTTCCCATGTCTCACGGGCTTCCAAACCTTCCCTTAGATTAAAAATAAAAACAAAAAACTGCAGATGCTGGAAATCCAAAACAAAAACAGAATTACCTGGAAAAACTCAGCAGGTCTGACAGCATCGGTGGAGAAGAAAAGAGTTGATGTTTCGAGTCCTCATGACCCTTCGACAGATCCCTTAGATTGGCTGGGATAATTACCTGCTGTGGCTCCTCTTCCTCTGATTCCTCCTCTGTCTTCCTCAATTCCTCCTCTGACGGGATTTTCCCTCTCTGGATGGCCAGCACACAACAGGCTCTTGCTTGAGGGAGATTCTGGCTGGTGCGTGTTGGAGTGAGCCATCTGATCTTCCCAGACATCGGAACCTCATCATCAGCAGGCCAACAATCGTAACGATGCTCAGGTTCCTTCCTTGGACTTCGTACTGGAGTCACCAGCCAGTTCTTCAAGGGGTATCCTTTGTCTCCAAGTATCCATCCATCCAAAGTGCCCAGGCCCATAAACATCCTCAGCACCTGGGGCTATCTGAGGATATTTGTGCTTTGGCTGCTTCCCAGGTACACTGCACAAACATCCAAGATTCTTTGATTGTGGTCTCACACAATCTGCACATTTGTGGAGTGGTATCCCTTGCAGTTGTTGAAAGTCCCTAGCTGCCCTGCTGGTGCTTTGATAGCTATATGGGCACAATCAATGACCTGTGGGAAACCAGCCATGGCTGCAAAGCCTCTGGCTCTTTCCACTTGACTGCTGTTGTCTGTTGCAAAGGAAATATATATTGATGTGTATGCCAAAACATGGCATGAGCAAAGAGCTCTATGCAGTGATGCAGGCTGGGAAATCCCACTGTGGTGTCCACCAGCAGCCTGGAATGACCCGGAGACAAAGGGGTTGGAGCTGGCTGCCACTTTTAAGCTCATAGCCATTGGGTGGCCACCCACTCATTTGGAGGTAACCTCAGCCACTAGCATGTCACATAGAGATGTGACAGTTTCTTGTGAAAGGTGAAGTCTCTGGAGATACTGTCACTCTGTCATCTGCAGGTAGAACACCCTGCAAACTCAGTTGGCAGCAGCCTTTGCCCATGTCAGCATGCCTGCTACTGCCTCCCCTTCACAGCCCCTCACTCCTCTGCAGCTTTCTGCAAGTCATGTCGCACTTGGCCCTGGCCAGCAGGCCTCCTCCATCTCGGTTATTTTCACAAATAACTAACTCTCAGCAACCACTCCTACTAAAGGAAGGCACAGACCCACCTCCAACCTTTATATCCGCTCTTCCATTAGCCCGTGAAAGAAAAGTGCTTCCCACTGGCCGTGCTTCCCGTGCACCTACCTTATTATAGAATGGGCATCGTATTATGGCAGTCAATTGGGCTGTTAAGTGCCTTAACTGACGTTTAAGTACTAAGTTCAAAAATGCAGCCAGGCTGCTGATTTCAGAGCCCGCCCACCTACCGTATTATTTGCGACAGGTGTGATGGCACCAGATTCACGACCTGACATCAGCACACTGGATTTTCGACTTCTACAGGATTATGGCAGACCCACTTTGGTCACGTAAGTTTCAGCCCTATATTATGCAGGATCTATAGCATGGAAATAGACAGAACTGGTCAATGCTTGTGTTTATCCTCCACACCGGCCGTCTCCCATTCTAATTACCCTTTCCAACACTGCCATTATAACCGTCTATTCCTTTGTCCCTCGCCCTAGGAACCTCCTATCCTCCAACCAATGCCGTTGTCCAAATTTCCCAACGTTTTGTAGCTTAGCTTTAAATGATGATATAAAATCAAAGCGTTGTAGGAAAATATTTAATAAGGTACCACTGTTTGTCAGCCATCGTGTAGCTGGCAGCACATTCACTATTCAAGGCTGAGATAGACAGATTTTTAATCAGTAAGAGAATTAAGTGTTATGGGGGGAAAGGCAGGTAAATGGAGTTCAGGATTATCAGATCCACCATAATCTCATTGAATGTGGAGCAGACTCGTTGGGCCGAATGGCCTACTTCTACTCCTACATTTTATACTTATGCTCTAATTCCACATTCAAAATCTCACTCCAGAATTGTAACACAAAAATCAAGATGATGCCCCACTGCATTGTCAGAGGTGCTGTCCTCCAGATGAGACATTAAACCGAGGCCCCGTCTACTCTGTCTGGTGAGCATAAAAGATCCCATGGCACTATCTCAGGGGAGTTATCCCCAGTGTCCTTGCCAATATTTATCCCTCAGTCAACAACACAAAAAAAACAATTTGAACATTAACACATTGCTGTTTGTGGGAGCTTGCTATGCAAAATAACAGCAGGCATGTTTCCTACTTTATAGCAATGACTACAGCTCCAAAGTACTTAACTGGCTGTAAAATGGTTTGAAATGTCTGGTGATCATGAAAGGTACTATTAAAATTTATAATGGGGATTTTGTTGTTTCTGGTCCAATTATCTGCTATCCTTTAACCTTGCTCCACCTGAATGCTGCATTTGGGCCTAGACTTCTCTGCAGGTATAACACAAGGAGAGATCAGTTTGACTGAATTGCCCATTAGCATTGGAGCCAGCAGGAGTGGACACATGTGGGACCAATGTCAAATTCATTCACAGTCCAGAGTGAGCCTGATCGATGACAAAAATTGGATGAAAATTAATTTGCCAAGCAAACTGAAGGGAGCATGGGGAATTAAAGATTGCGAGGGTACATAAAATTTCTGTTTTGAACATCACGTTACATCAGACAGAGCCTGAGTGCAGCTTTAAAACAACACATTAATGATCAGAGTGGTAAAGTGATTCTTCTGGGCATAATATAAAGTGGATGAGAGATCATTGACCTGAAATGTTAACTCTGTTTCACAGATGCTATCTGACCTACTGAGTATTTCCAGAATTTTTTTATTTTAACTCAGATTTTCAGCATCCGCAGTATATTTCTTTGAAAAAGAAATTCCTGGAAGGAAAGCAGTGGAGGCAGCATATTGTCTTTTTTAATCTTTAGGTAAAGTAGCTTTTAATTCCCTACCTCAAAGATAAAAAATGGCAGTCATGTGGGAACTGACTTTCTAAAAACTCTGCAGTGTCATCTGCTGTTCAAAGCTTGGAACTACTTCATTCACAGAGCATCATAGAACATCTCATGACATTGAAAAAATCCTGTTAGCTTTGGACTTTCCTATTAGCATTGGATAATCCTATTAGGTGAATTATCAACAACTATTAGAGTGAAACAAGAAGAAGTACTTTTTTTGATATGATCTAGATGTGTTGCCCTCTGGCCACAATATCAGCAGGCTTGGGCCAACTTGCTTATCTACGCTAATGCTATCCAGTTCCACGACTTTTCTCTACATCACCCATGCTATTGTGGTGGCAGACACAACCAGTCTAACAGAAACTCTGAAATAAGTCAGAACAAAAGACTTAACATTTCATTCCGGCCAAACACTCTGATTCCTTGCCATTACTGTAATTCCTCGCCCAGCTCTTTCATTCAGGCTAACTAACACCAAGCATAACTGAGAGTTAGGAGGTCTTGTGGTGTAGTGGGTAGCACTCCTGCCTCTGAGCCAGAAACTCTGGGTTCAAGACTCACTCCAGAATTTGATGGCCAAGGAAGGTGCATTCATAATGTGACCAAACAGGTTGAGCATCAACTTATAAATACTTTCATCGCATGCCAATAGCAGTTGGTAAGACCAGGAGAAATTCCTGGCCAACCATATGATGGAAAGAAATTGAAGACTGTACCATCACTATCCATAGTTTCAGGCTACAACATGCATGTAAAACTGTATGTTGTCACAACAACTCTGGCTCCTTGGTTGGATGGCTAATGTGGATCATATTGGCACCTACAGCATGGGGTTCAAACCCCATTCCAGTTTGGGTAGATTCAGGACCTGTCTCCTTGTGGTGGAGATCACAGTGCTATGGGTTGGACCTTCCTTTGGGCAGAGAACTCAAGAAAAAAAAATCTAGAGTTACCCAGAACAAAAAAAACAGTAAACACTAGGAAGTAAGAATACTGGTTCAAACTGGTCTTGTTTAACTTAAAACAGAACACCAGTAAATACTGGGAAATAAGAGTATTGGTCCAAACTGTTTTTTCCTTCTGGCTATGAATGACCTTGAGCTGAACTTTACACCTCATGTCCCCTTCCATCTCACAAGTATGCTCACCTGTACTCCTGCCTCAGCATTTCCAACACTGAAACTCATAACCATAACTATTTTCACCTTCATACTCTATAGTTCCAATGCTGACCATCTATTGTCCACATACATAAGCTCTAACTTAATCAAAATACATTTGCCTGTATCCTCTCCTGTACGAAGTACTGATCATTCATTAGCCCTATCCTCCCTGAACCAACACACCCAGTTGAAAATCTTTGCCCTCATCCTAAAAACTTACTATGACTTCACGACTCCATATCTCTGCCAACCCCTCCATCACTTCCTGTGCCCTCTGACCTTCATGACCCTGACCTTCTGTTCATCCTGCCATCATAGACCTCTCACTTGCTTCAGCCCTGCTCTCTCCAGAGCTCTTAAACCGCTTGCTTCTTTACTTCTCCATCATCAGTTTATAACCTTCTCAAAAGCCATCTTTCAGGCGTAACCTCCAGTCAACTCTCCTAACCTCATTCCCATGGCTCAGTGACTGCTCCGCTTAATAATTTGCTGAAAACTACCGTGTGACATCAAGCATGATACAAATGTTGCCTAAATGTTAGTTGTTGTTGTGAATGAGCAACCTTCGACAGGAAAAACATAGCAATGGAACATGTCAACCATAGAGCAACCTGTACATCACATGCAAAGCAAATGATCAGCCAGAGTTATCACCATAGAAATAATTCTCCCCTCAGAAATTAATCTGTCACAGAACTACACCGTGAAAGCAATCTGTCTCAGCTCTGCCTTCAATAAGCAGCATGTATCAGAGCTCCTTTTAAAAATCAATACCTTATTGCCATCTTTGACAGAATCCTCACAAACTTATTTTTAACATTGACATTGCACAGTAATCTTGTCAGAACACCATCGTTTCCAGTGATTTTATTTTTTGCAAAGCCATTATGAAAACATTTACTGCAGACATCTTTCAGAAAATAATAGTGACTAAATGAACCTGAGTACTGAGAATATCGTTGTATTGCTTTGATAGCCTGGACAGTGATGATTGTTCAGAGCTGGAGTTTTAAGCTAGGCTGAGGTGCTTCCCTGCAGCACTGAGTAAGTACAATATTAGACATCACCAAACCAGATGACCCGGCATTCTGATTAGAGTGTCAGAAAAATAGCTTGGTTTGTTGTCAAGCCAGGACTATCCAACTGGCTACTCTAACAGGAGGCGGAGAGAATGTAACCATCTCGAGGGATACAGTGAACCTGTTTTTAAGGACCTATCTTAATGGCCAATCTGCAATGCGCAATGGATGAATGTTTAACTTTTCATTACAGTTATACAGCTTCCAATTTTTTGAATGTTTCTTCTCACAATGAGTTTGAGTGGATATGGTTATTCAAAAAAAAAAATTACAATATTAAATTAGAGCTTCAGGATGTTTCCACTCAACAAGTCTATACTCCCTGATGTTCCTGGCTATTGGGTGGGAGTGTCTCATTATTTTAGATTGATCAAGTCTTTTTCTTTGGAGATCACATAGTATGTCTGGTTTGTTTTGGCTATTGCATTTTGCAGCATTGAATACAATAAAGGTTATAAACAACTTGGGAAACCGCTTCTTCAAGGTAGAAAGTAACTGTAAATGGGTTATACAAATCAGTGATGGTTAACTAACAGAACAGCTAGAAATGAACTAGGTTGTCTCCTTCTAACAGATATGACATTCAAATCAGATCAGCACTTGATATGCTTCTGATATAAGCATGTTGCCAACTTCTTCACTTAGCAACTTCAGAATATTAATTTCCACTCTAATGTTGCATGAAGCACCAATGCTGCAGTTATTGTTAAGTTGCGGTCCAAATCCAAAATCTATTTAACTGGGAAAATCACTGCAGTCCTCATGATGATAACATCTGGCTTGCATTTGTATTGCTTTGTTATGATTTCTGCTTCCCACTTCTTGGCAACATACTACCACCTCTTCTACTGCAAGTATTTAATGTGTTTCTCTTTCAGAAACCCACCTGAGCTGGCATTAAAGTGACATTGCTTTCATGTCTGAACTGATTGCAATTTTGTTCTGCTAGGTTTCTATGAAAATATCAAAACATTAGAGTGAAATGGAATCCTCTTCAGGTTGCACTTTAGCCCACGTTTAAACTAAATAAGTTTACCTCTGGACATCTACCATGGCTAAGACCAATATATTTCCTCTCAGCACAGATCAGTTTTACAGATAACTTTTTAGCACCATTGTCTTTATTAAAAAAAGTCAAATGTACATAGAATTATATAGAATTTACTAAGTAGAAACATGCCATTCAACCTAACTCTATGCCAGTGTTTACGCTCTACACGTGCCCCCTCCCTCCCTATTTAATACATCTAACCGTATCAACATATCCTGTGTTCTTTTCTCTCCCACGTACTTATCTAGATTCCCCTTAAAGGCATCTAGACTGTTCAATGCAACCACTCCACATGGTGGCTAGTTTCACATTGTCACCAATATCTGAGTAAAGAAGCTATGGCTGAATTCTTTATTGCATTTATTCATAACAATTCTACATTTATGGCACCTAGTTTTGTATTCCCCTACAGTGAGAACACTGGGGGTTAACTTGGATAACTCTGAAAGTGATTGCAGGAATCGCAATACATGTTTAACCCATGCCTGTTGACTGTAGGCAGGAGGTCAGCTTTGTGCTCATTCCTATGATTTCCTTGTACAAACAGAGCTCCTCATGCTGTTGATTGGATGCATGCATCAGCAAGGGCCTCAATATCATTAGCGCTTAGCACTACTTAAAGCTATGCTGCAACTCTTAAATGGAAAGTTTATTGTGTTTAATGTGGTGCTGAGATCATTCTGAAAATTGTACTGTGGAAGAATTAACAATGGCTGACCATAGGAAAGAGCACCTATCATTAAGACCCTTTACAAATATGGTATTTGGTGCACTTCCCATTGGATGTGTCTGTGCATATCACGGATGTCGTTTTTGCAGTGTGCAAGCAGCAGAGCCCAAAGTTAACCTCATCTTCTCAACGTCAACTCTATCATATCCCTCATAATTTGAAAGACCTCTCACAGGTCTCCTCTCAGTCTTTTCTTTTTTGGAGAAGTGGACAAGCCTGTTCAGACTTAACTGACAGTTATGTGCACAAAAAAATGTTACAATTATGTATCACTCACGTTTCTTACCATGCCATCAGGGTTATTCTACAAGCTTGTTTGAAGGTTGCATTGTCTTCAGTCCTCACTACAAACTCTGTTCCCTAGCTACCGACTTCACCCCTCTCCCTGGAAAACCGCCTAAGGCTGAACCGAACTGTTTGGAGCCAAAGTGTTGTATTTGATCCCAAGGTGAGCTTCCGACAACGTGTCCGTTCCATCGCCAAGAGTGCTTATATCCCCCTCTGTAAAATTGCCTGAGTATGCCCTGACCTCAGCTCACCTACTACTGAAACCTTCAGTCCAACGCATTCTTGGCCAACCTCCCACATTCGTAAACTTCAAGTCATCCAAATCTGCTGCCTGTGTCCTTACTCACATCAAACCTGTTCTCAATGACCTTCACTGGCTCCTGGGCCAGCAATGCCTTGCTTTTAAAATTCTCATCCTGGTTTTCCAGCCCTTTCTTGGCCTCAGCCCTCCCAATCTCTGTAATCTCCTCCAGCCCTACAACCTTCAAGATATCTACACTCATCTAATGTTGGTATTTTTAATCGCTCCAATTGTGCCTTTAGCTGGCATGGCCCTGAGCTCTTTAATTCTCTCCAGAAACCTTTCTGACTCTCTACCTCCCTTGACTCCTTTAAACCACTCATTAACATCTACCTCTTTGACCAAACCCTTTACCATAATATCTCATGCCCTTCAGTGTCAAATTTTGCTTTATACTGCCCCTGTGAAGCCACTTGGGGCATTTTATTATATTGGAGGTGCTGTTATAAATACAAATTATTGCAAAATATTTTTCATTTGATCCATTTCAGTGTTAGCAAAATGCCTGCACATCCAAAGAGTCAAAAGTGTAACATGTTAGAAAGTCAACAACCTTACTGCTTCTGTCGCTCTCTAGCAAAACAGAAATATTATCATCCCATATATAAAAGAAATTTGCCTTTTAAAAGTAAAATAGCTACCTGCATTAGAAGAAGCAGTGGTAGGCTCCTGAAAAATGGAAAAACAGAATTCATAACAAGTCAACACAAATACAAGAAGACTTAACCATTATGATCAGCAGGATCATGATTGCAGGAATTAGCACAGTAAAAGAGCGGACATCACTGCTAAGTCGCATCCAGGCAAGTGGTGGACAATCAACCTTGTGAGCTGGTGTTCAGCAGGGGTGGAAAGACAATCATTCTTGACGTAATGAGAGTTATTTATGTTGAGAGAGAAAATGGAATTTATTTGCAACGTACAGGCAGAGGACCACGTCTGTCTCTCTGGTGAATACTGAAGCAACTGTTGCGCTTTTCTAACAGTACGTCATGCATAATCCCTGCACCAAAAGCCCTCCGTTAGAAACAGTGCTGATGACTAATCTTACATCCGCAGGCAGCACATGTCATCTGTCATCCAACACCTGTGCAGATGAGAACATGCAGGCCAAATAGGAAATTTAATAGAAGAGATTTCAAGCCTATTTTCCAAAAATTGTTTACTCCTAATGGTATAGCTTGACTGTAAAATAGAAATGCTGCAGAAATATTGTGAATCCTACTGAAAGAACCATCTCCTCCAGAATTAAAGAGACTTTTGCTAGTTACCCCAGTCATTTTTCATTAATTCCAAGATGTAAGCATCACTGGCAAGGCTGGCATTTATTGCATAGCCCTATTTGCCCTGAGAAAGGTGAATGCCTATATTGTTTAATGGAACTGAGTGACTTGCTAGGCCTTTTTATATGTCATTTAAGAGTCAGCATATTGGCTTTGGATCTAGAATCACATAAAGACCAGGCTGGTTAAAGGCAGCAGATTTCCTTCGCTAAATGGAATGAATGAACCAAATGCGGTTTTATGATAATCAGATAGTTTCATGATCACCATTACTGAGATTAGATTTGCATTCTACGTTTTAGTTAACTACCTGAATTGAAATCCCCTAGTTCTCATATTGGGGTTTGAACACAGCTCTGTATACTCAAATAAAAACAGAACATGCTGGAAATACTCAGCAGGTCTGGCAGCATCTGTGGAGACAGTAACAGAGTTAATGGTTCGAATCTTCTGAAGAAGGGTCATATTCCATTTGAAACGTTAACTGCTTTTCTGAAGGAGAATAATATTTGACGTGAAACGTTAACCCTGTTTCTCTCTCCACAGATGCTGCCAGACCTGCTGAGTATTTCAAGCAGTTTTTTATTTCAGATTTCCAGCATCTGCAGTATTTTGCTTTTATATCTAGAATACTAGTTCAGTAACACAACCACTACACTACTGTACCCTTATGCATTTACACTGTTATATCCCATATGTCACTAAGCTTAGTGTGTGTTCAAGGCGTGACAGTGCCTTTTTCAAGTGGCAAATCAGTAAGGTGCCTAAGATAAGGAAGATACAGGAGACCCTTAGCATCTCTGACTATGCTCCAGACTTGTCATAATAAGCAGGGAATGTTTGAATAATAACAAGGATGGTAAATGTATTCAAGGAATTGCAAGGTGTTTCTGCCAGCTTGTGCTGAACATTTTTGTTGGTCAGAAATTAAGACATCTAAACATATTTTCTTCCAACCTAGCACCAGTAATATTCTAACATTAGCAGGTTCAACAGTTTGGCAGGTGGTGTTGCTCTGCATGCCTCTCTGGAAGAGTTCCTGCCTCACAAGCAGCACTTGTCCACTTGTCCAGTGATCAGCAAACCAACGTCATTAGGGGAGAGGTAACTACAATCTCTTGTGGGTCAAAGATGACATGTCTGACAATGGAAAATTGGAATGAAATTAATCACCCACAAAAGATTCAGTAACTCAGTATTCCAGGCCAGTGTTGATGTGCTTGTATGAGCGTCAGTTATCCAGCCGACTGCAAAATATATATCACTAGTGGCAGAATGAAGTGAACAGAAATGCTCTGAGAACGTTATGCCATGGAGTTATTGATCCATTAACCAGTCCATGGGTATTTATCATTGATCAATTGAAGAATGACGGCTCAGTTGACTCTGGACGGGGTCACATTAAGGGTGTCTTATCTGCCTCCTCAGATTCATGTTTCTCTGAACATAATGGCAGGCTATTACTGTTTTTCAGGTTTATTCAGTAAATGTGAACCAATAGTAATTACTAATATAAAAGCAACCAAAAACAACGTTTTGCTATTGAAAGAATGACGGTGGATAAACTGTTAACATTTTTCCTATTCGAGAATAAAAAGGATCTCTCTCTCAGCAAACATTTTTTGGGTTCAGATAAAACACCCTGGGCAGGATTTTCCCTTTGTCGAGTGAGCAGTGTGGGCAGGCCCGGGAATGGTTGCGAAACGGACCACCGCCCGCAATCGGGCTCCAATTAACGGCCAGCCAGCGTGAAACAAGTGCTGAGAACATTAGCTGCTGCCGGGGTGGGGGCGGGAGGAGTGCGAGCGCTGAAGTCCGTGCATGTGCTGGGGGGGAGCGCTCACTGAAAGCTCCCTGAAGGCACGGAGCTGCCTCAGGGAGCTGAGGGGCTTCAAGATGAAAAATAAAGACTTTACAGAGAATATAAACATGCCCCCACGTGTGACTCAGTCACATGAAGAAGGACATGTTAAAAATGTTGCTTCAAAATGTTTTATTTTTTTAAAAATTTACTGCTGGAAACCTCATCCTGCCCATGGATGAGGTTTCTCTAAAGACTACAAAGGCCGCCTGGCCTATTCACCCACCCGCCAACCGTAAGATTGGACGGTCAGTGAGAAGCAGTGTCCAATTACTTGCTTAAGGGCCTTAATAGGCCTCTTAATTGTCGGCGGATGCGCTGCCAATTCTCGTATGCGCCCGCTGACCGAAATATCGCACGAGTGCCCAATGACGTCGGGACGCTCGCCCGACATCATCATGCACTAGTTTACTCCTGATCAGGTCGGGCACATGCCCAAGGGATGAAAAATTTTGCCTTATGACAATGACGAATTATGACAGACTATGACAATAGTTTTTTTTCCAAAAGCCACTACAAGCCAACAGAAGGCACTTGGGAAGGAAGGTGAATTAAACTGGACTTCAGCAAAGCTAAAGGAACTCTGCCTATCTCTGAGCTGCATCAGTTTTCATAACATGTGCCATGTGATCAAGAAGTGGAAGCAATTCTTACAGAAATGCTGCTCTATGAGACTGCCAATTTTAAAAATAGCCATTGAAGCAAGAATCTGAGTTGGAGTACCTTCCTGCTACCATTGATTTTGTCAAGGAGTTAACAGATAAAGCTGGAGGCAACCAATGGAGAGAAAACACCATGATCTGACCACACCAGCTGTTGACAGTCCCCAGCAGATGGTGTGAAGACTTCTGATCCCATTCGTTTGAGGGAAGAATATGGACCGACAAATTTCAATTGCTCATCTCATATAATGACTGAACACTCTTCTATCACCAATGAACTCTCATCCTGCTTTTAACCTGAACTCCAATGACTGAGGAGTAAGAGAAGGCTTTTCAATTTATGTTGACAGTAGGAAAATGCTCCGTTAACTGAAAAATGTTTTAACTCTCTAATGCCTGCATTACGATTTATATATCTCATTACGTGCTTTTTGGTTCAAAGTAAAAATCAGGAGTGATTTATAACTGGCATCAGATTCTTATTGCCACTTTACTCTAACGCCCAATGTCAAAGTTACACCCCGTATGTCTTGAGAGAACAACACACCGGTTATTTTGTCACTTAAGTTATTTGTAGTACTCCCAATTAGTCACTCATGTTACTACGAAGGACAATTAGTATCAGAAAAAAAGGTGCTTATTCATAACAGAGTGAATTACCAGGTATTGTCATTTACATATAGGGCAGAATCTTCTGTTCGGTGAGCGGGGGCAGTGCCCGCTCGCCAACGTGTAAACTGACATGGGGTGACGTCGGGTGTGCGTCCCGGTGTCACCCTGCATCATTTAGATTTTCACTGTCAAACTATTAAGGCCATTAAAAAAGTAATTAACATGATTAATGGACCTGCCTGCCCAACCTTAAGGCTGGCAGGCAGACCGGGATCCCAGGCGGGCTTCTGAAAAAAATATGAAAGCTCATCGAAGGGCGGGATGAGGTTTCACGAGAGTATTAAAATTTTTATAAAATGTTTAAATAAAAGAAATTGACATGTCCCAGCTCATATGACAGTAGCACATGAGTGGACGTGTCAGTAATTTCTCCCCCCTTTTTTGTTGAAAATTTCAAACCAGAGCCGATCTCCCTGAGGCAGCACTTTACCTCAGGGAGATCCGTGCGCTCTTTCACGCGCATGCCCGAGCGGGGGCACCGATTGGGAACCCGTCTGCCTGCACCCGCTCCCGCACATCTCTCCCCACCTACCCCGCCCCACCCCGCCCCCCCCCGCCCCCCCCCCTCACCGACCCCCCAACAGGGGGGAAATATTGCCCATCGAATCTTCCATAGTGGCAGAAAATACAAACAGTTGTTGAAATCAGCTCGACCACGATCACTTTTGAATCAGTTTGTGAGACGGCTAATGAGCAAAAGTGTTGATTTTCCTTCGTCTTTCATTGCAGAGTTTTAATTAACAGCAGCCAACCGCTGCCAGCGATTTATGCGGGCAGGCCAATTAAGGCCCACCCCGCGTGGATCGTGAGCGGGCTACCTGTGTGGGCGGGGGATGAGGGAGAGTCTGGTCTAGCGCGCAGTTCGCAAATGCGCGAGGAAGAGTGCTTCAATCTCCCTGAGGCACGTAACCATTTAAAAGATTTTGCTAAGGTGTTTTCTTAGGGAACTGTAGAAGAAGCAAACCTTCACACAACAGGAATATGCAGGTTGTGGAAATGCTTTAGAATCCATGAAAAATCAGTTCACTTGATTATTTGCCTTCGCGCTGACCCTTTTGCATATTGTTCTTCCTTTACTTAGCTGTCCTGTTGACAAGGATCTGTGTGTGTGTGAGATAGAGAGAGAGAGAGACTTTTGGGTGGGTTAGGTTGAGTTAATGGTCATTTTAAGCTGCTATGGGTGAGATTGTGCCAGATTCACCTAACTGCACAATTTGTGTTCTAGTGACGATCTAATTTTTCCCTGAGATATGTTTTCCTGATACAGGGTCACAGAAAGTATGAATGCGAACAAAATGTTCACTACAGTTGTAAAAACCCATAACTCATCATCTGGGGCTGCTGATAATATTTCCTTCAATTCCATTTTAAGGAGCCAGATTCTGTACTTAAGCTGCGATTCCAATTCTCTAAACCAGTGGTCTCACAGAATGAGTCATGATGCTATTAGCTTTTTCCACACTTCTTTTAATATGAAGTATTTCTCATCACTCCCCAGTTGAATTACCTGCCTGTCTGGCTATCTAATCTATTGTTTTGCTGTAGGTGGTGTGTAATGTGCAGAGTTCTGACACAAGTAAAATGGATTTTCACAAATGAAGTATAGTGGACATGATAGTTCATAAGAAAAATCTGCTCTATATTTGAAATTTAACTTAATTGTTTCTGCTTTGAAGCACATTGGATAAAGAGATTCAGAAACAGAAAATCACATTTGCATGGTAATGGTTTGGTATAGATGTGGACTGATGGGCAGCTTGCTGATTTTATTTCAATGAGGCTCAAGTAGAAGGATTGATCACACCACTAACTTGGGACACAGTGCAGTTGTTCTGCCTACTGCCCTCCACCCATCTGATGTATGGTCAAATTGCAAATTACCCCAATGATCTGTTTACCTCTATGATAATCTTAATCAGGGGGTCAGAGTGTAATGTTGTTCTCACTGAATTGTTTTGTTTTCCACTTGTTTATCAACCCAAAGGCTTCTATTGTTAGGAATTCCCTGAGTTCCTCAGGGTGGTGGCCTAGGCCCAACCATCTTCAGCTGCTTCATCAATGACCTCCTTCCTATCATAAGGTCAGAAGTGGGGAAGTTTGTTGATGATTGCAAAATGTTCAGCACCATTCACAACTCCTCAAATGCTGAAGCAGTCCATGTCCAAATGCAAGACCTGGGCAATATCCAAGTTTGGGCTGACAAGTGGCAAGTAACAATCACGTCATGCAAGTGTCAGGCAATGACCATCTCAAAAAATCAAGGATCTAACCATTGCCCCTTGATGTTCAATGGCATTACCATCACTGAATCCCCCACTATCAAGTTACTGGGTCTTACCATTGACAAGAAACTGAACTGGACTAGCCATATGAGTACTGCGGCTACAAGAGCAGGTCAGAGGCTAGGATTCCTGTGATGAGTAACACACTTCCTGACTGCCCAGAGCCTGTCCACCATCTACAAGGCAAAGATCAGGAGTGTGGTGGAATACTCTCCACTTGACTGGATGAGTGCAGCTCCAACAACACTCAAGAAACTTGATACCATCCATGATAAAGCAGCACATTTGATTGGCACTCCATCCACAAACATTCACTCCATAGAGTGGCAGCACTGTGTACCATCTACAAGATGCACTGTACAAATTCACCAAGGCCCCTTAGACAGCACCTTCCAAACTCACGACCACTACCATCCAGAAAGACAAGGGTAGCAGACACATGAGAACACCACCATATGCAAGTTCCCCTCTAAGCCACTCACCTTTCTGACTTAGAAATATAGCTGTACCTTCATTGTTGCTGGGTCAAAATCCTGGAACTTCACCCTAACAGCACTGTGGGTGTACCTACACCACATGAACTGCAGCAGTTCAAGAAGGCAGCTCACCACCACCTTCTCAAGGGCACTTATGAACGGGCATTAAATGCTGTCCTAGCCAGCGACACTCACATCCTATGAATGAATATAAAAAAATCTTAAGTTGAAAGGAAATTGCAAGAGGTAGGAGTCAATAAATAGGTCAATTTGCACCTTCAGTTAGATTAATATTCTCCAACTGTTTTGGATTTGTCTTTAATTCCTCCTAAAATGCTAGGACCTCTAATTAATTATCATGAACCTTCAGGTTATTTATTATGGGTGATATGCATGATATTCTCATAATCTTAACTGAAAACTATGTTGGGCCATGGTGGGATTAAGTACATCTTAGAGTCATGGCTAACACAATGAAAGATGGCTGTAGTTGTTGGACGCCATTCATCTCAGCCCCAGGACATTGCTGCAGGAGTTCCTCAGATCAATCACCTCAGGCCTCAGGCCCTCCGGCCCCACCATCTTCAGCTACTTCATCAATGACCTTCCCTCCAACATAAGGTCAGAAGTGGGGATGTTCAGTGATAATTGCACAGTGTTCAGGACCATCGCAATTCCTCAGATACTGAAACAGTCCTTGCCTGCACTTAGCGCAACATGGACAACATTCTTGCTTTGGCTGGTAAGTGGCAAGTAACGTTCATGTCATGCAAGAGCCAGGCAATTACCACATCCAATAAAAGTGAATCTAACCACCTCCCCTCAATAGCATTACAATCATGGAATCCCCCATCATCAACACCATTGATCAAAAACTTAATTGGACCAGCCATACAACTACTGTGGCTACAAGAGTAGGTTAGGGACTAGGAATCCTGTAGCAAGTCATTCATCTCTTGACTGCCCAAACCTTGTAGACCATTTACAAGGCACAAGTCAGGAGTGTGATGGAATACTCTCCATGTGCCTGGATGAGTGCAGGTCTCAGAAGTTTGACACCATCCATGTCAAAGCAGCCTGCTTGATTGACATCCCATCCACTAACCAAAACATACAGTCCCTCCACAAGTCCAGCACAGTGACAGTAGTGCAGACCAATGACAAGATACAATGCAGCATCTTGCCAAAAATCCTTTAACAGCACCCTCCAAACCTGCAGCCTCTACCACCTATAAGGAGAAGGACAACAGACACATGGGAAGAACACCACCTGCAAGTTTCCCTCCAAGTCACATATCATCTGGACTCAGAACTATATTGCCATTCCTTCACTGTCTCAGGGTCAATAACTTGGAAGTTCCTCCCTAACAACACTGTGGTTATACCTACATCAAATGCATGTCAGAGGCTCAAGGAAGTGGCTCACCACCATCTTCTCAAGAGCAATTAGTGATGAGCCACAAATATTGGCCTTACCGGTGACACATCGAATGAACGAATAAAACAAATTACACACTAAGGTCTTTTTGTGGTTCTTTTTTGGTTATTCTTTGATGGAATATTCCAAAGTATCTGAAAATAAAAAGCAGTTAATTATTACCACAGTAATCTGTGTGTTGTTAGAGACATAACACTGATAACAAGGATGTTGTGTATTGTTAAAAGATTTGATTATTGGACACTGAGATGTTTTACAATGTGAAAGGTGCTTTGGAAATGCAAGTTGTTGTTATCTTCATTACTTAGGCAGTAGTTTACACTGTCAGTGAAATGTTTTTATCATTAGAAAGGCCAGAGAGTAATGGGGTTAATCTGGAGTACGTAGGAAAACATAATTTTGCATTGAAGGAAATAACTTCCAAGAGATTCCAAAAAGAGGGAAGATTTGCCTACTGTCTATGGACCCAAACATGTACTTCGACTAAGAATCTGATTGTTCATAACCAGGTTAAAGACAAAACATATGAGAGGTTGTCCATGCGGTCAAAGAAAATCTCACCCAAAGCCTCTCATTATTGTGGAACAATTTAAATTTAGCCAGAGGATCTTTTAGCACTGTCTAATAAGACATAATTTCTGAATTTCTGAATTGCTCTGCTTAATATTTTGATGTTCTAAACTAGGCTTGTTCTTAGAGGATTATCTTCAATTTACAATTCTGTTGTGGGAAGTGGCATGTCTGGTACTTGCATGTTGTGAATAGGCCACTAGATGGCACCCTAACGGGAGTGAGTACATTGCAACATTTACAATCCAAAGTCCCTCTTTTATTGTTCTAGCTGTTCTTGGATGGAGTATAATAAAGAGCCTGGAAATAAAAACAGCTAGTTATTATTACCAGAGGACCTGAGGCCGGGATTTTGCGTGCCCGCCGGCGTCGGGCGTGTCCGGTGGCGTGAACGGACAATATGGCGTGATCGATTTCACAGCAGCATAAAACCACTTCGCCGTAGCCACTCAGCCCGCCGATGGTGGGCTGCCTTCTCCGCCAACGGACATCGGGAACCCCATTGTAATGCATCATTATTCGGCTTGCCCGCCGGGATTGTTCCCCCCCCCCACCCTCCGCTGGGTCATCCGCATACGTCAGCGGGAAAACACACCAGTGCAGAACGCACCTTGACAACCGTGAGGTGAAGAAGTTGGGGTTTGCCAGCAGGGCCTTGCTCACATCGCGGACATTCGAGGAGCAGGAGTTGCTGGAGCCCGACAGCAGCGGGACCCTGGCAGAACGTGCTTCGCATGCTGGGTGGATGCTCCTGCACGTGTGAGCAGGACGCATGGCACTGTGTGGAATGTTTGTGCGGTGAGCGACGCCATGGACAGCAATGGGGATTTGAGCTCGAGAGGATATGAGCCTGATGGAGATTTGAGTGTGTGTGTGTGTGAGAGTTAGCGGTGTTGTCCCTTGAGGTGTGAGATCCCTGTGGATGTGTGATGGTTTTGTGAGTGTGTGAGTTGAGAGTGATGAGAAGAGTGAGTTACCCTGGTGGAATGGGTGAGACCGTTCACCCTGTAGTGGCACTGGGTGGCTGTCCTCTTTTGCAGGGCACTGCTGCCACCGCCTCCCAAACCTGTTTCGTAATGCCGCTGCCCATCCTGTGACCACAGCTGGTGTAGAGGACATCGTGGCGGGCCTCCACGGCATTCAAAAGTGCCAGTGACATATCGCTAAACCTGGGGGCTGCAGTCTTTTTGCCTTTTGTGGACATCTTCTCTGCAGCAGTTGTGGCCTGGAAACACCGAGATGTGTGCATGCGGCTGGATTTTAAATATGACATCCAGCATGATGAATTGGCGAGGTGATGGCGGGCGGGTGAATGAGAGTCCACCCGCCATCGAAATGGCGTGTTTCAAATTGGTTCAATACGGCATGAAAATCTACCATTGCGACCGATGGGTAAAAAGTCGTTTTACCCACTGCTACTGCACTTAATGCAAACATGGGACGATTCCACCCTGAATGTTGATTAAGACACAACAGGGAAGTCCTTGATTGTTCCAAATGATACAATCATCCCTGCGTTGTTTTTGGTCTAACAGTAATCTCTTAAACCACAAATTTCCTCACAGCCTCTCCTGCTCCACAGTCATAACTTCACCAGGAGCATCAAGGAAATCCCTAAGCTCAGTCTCCCCCAGAATATAATTTTGGTAGTAATTATAGTTTTATTTAGTGAATTCTACTCTTTAGCATTCCCGGTGCAGAATTTCATGTTTCAGGAATATATATTGAGGATTCAGAAGTCTGTCTGATTCACCACTCCATAATTTTCCATTCTATAAAATCAAAGGATAAAAATCCATGAATGTTACCGTATCACGCAAGCCCACTGTCTGTCATGTTTGACCTCCTGGCCTTCTGAGGAGCTGTATCCTCAATTTGCCAAGGCATTGGCATCCCCCATTATGGCTATCGCCAGCCTTTCCGGCTGGTGTCAGACAGGCAGCTGCCATCTTCAGGAGGTATTTGGCACCTCTAATTTGGAGCCAAACTCATCTATTCCCTGATTAGGCCGTTTGACTTTGAAGATCATGTCAAAAGCGCAACGCAGTTTAAGCGTGGGGTGGGGACCCAGAATTCATCCAGGTATTGGGCTCCTGACCTCACATTGACAATCCAATCCATAAAGTCATGGAGTAATTTACAGCACAGAAGGGGGTCTTTCAGTCCATCAAGTTCATGCTAGCTCTCTGAAGAGCAAACCAGTTAGTCCCATTTCCCCACAATTTCCTTGTACCCCTGAAAGATTATTTCCTTCAAGTGCCCATGCAATTTCCTTTTGAAATCATTGATTGTCTCTGCTTTGGTCATCTTTGTGGGCAATGAGTTCCATTACATTACCATGCACTGCGTAAAATAAATTCTTCCTCACAGATTCCCTGCATCTCTTGCCCAAAACTTTAAATCTGTGTCCCCTAGTCCTTGTTCCATCAGCTAATGGGAACAGTTTTTTTTTTCCTTGCCTACCTTATCCAAATCTGTCAGTCTTGTACACCACTAACAAGTCGCCCCTCAATCTCCTTTGGTCCAAGGAGAAGAACTCCAGCTTCTCCAACCCAAGCTTTTGTCTAAAATTCCCCATTCCTGGAATCATTCTGTTGGATTTCCTCTGCACCTTCTCAAGGATCCTTACATCTTTCCTAAAGTGTGGCAACCAGAACTGAATGCAATACTCTCGTTGTGCTTTACCAGAAAAGTCCAAGATAACTTTCATGCTTTCTTACTCAATACCTCTATCTATGAAGCCCAATGTCCCATATACTTTGCTAACCACTCTTTCAATATGTTCTACCACTTTCAAAGATAATGCATTTGCACCCCCAAGTCCCTCTGTTTCTATACATGATTTAGAACTGTGTTATTGAGTCTATATTGCCTCGCCCTGTCGCTTCTGCCAAAATGCATCACCTCACAATTCTCCGTATTAAATTCCATCTATTACTTGCCTGCCCATTCTACTAGTCTATATTTGCCATTTTGCAGTCGATTAACATCATCCTCATGGTTTGCCACTTCTCCAACTGAGCCAGTTTTGTTAACCAGCCTTTTATGTGATGCTTTGTCAAACAATTCTTAAAATCCATATAAACAACATCCACCACATTCCCTTCATCAACTTGCTCTGTTATTTCATCAAAAAATTCAATCAGACTAATTAAGCATGATCTTCCTTTTACAAATCTGTGCTAGCTCTCCTTAATTTACTCAAACCTCTCCATGTACCTGCTGATTTTTTTTTTCCTGATTATTGTTTTTAAAGCCATACTACCTCCGATGTTAAACTAGCTGGCCTGTAGTTACTAGGACTATCCTTTCACCCTTTCTGGAATAAGCGTGTCATATTTGTCACCTTCCAATCCTCTGGCAGCTTTACCGTATCTAGGGAAGATTGAAAGATTATGACAAGCCCTTCTGCTATCGCCACCCCTACTTCCTTTAGCAGCCTAGGATGCAAGACATCCAGAACAGGTGACTTATCCACTCTAAAACAACCAGCATTTCCAGTACCTCCTGACTCTCATTTTTCACCTAATCCATTAGTTCTAGAATCTTTGCATCTACTGATAATTTTTGAGTTCTCTCTTCCTTAGTAAATACTGTACAAAGTGCTCACTAAGTATTCTCACCTTGCCCAATGCTTCTAAACATATATCACCCTCTTTGTCCCAAATAGGGCCCCTTCCACTTTTTACAACCCCTTTACTATTGGCATGCCAATGGAACATTTTTGGATTCCCTTTTATGTTGACTGCCATTCTACTCAAACTCTATATTTGCCAGTCTGATTTTCTTCTTTACTTCGCCTCTCAACCTATTGTATTTGGCCTTGTTCTTACTTGACAAATTCACCTAACATACATCATATACCTCTTTTTTGTTTCAAAGCTCTGGCTTTGGTTCTCCTACTATTTGCCCTTGTTGGAATGTATCTAGCCTGCACCTGAAGCATCTCCTCATTAAAGATCACCAATTGTTCCATTATAATTTTTCCAGTCTGTCTTTGGTTCCATTTTACCCTGGCTAGATCACTTCTCATCCCATTGAAATTATCCCTCTTCCAATTAAATGTTCTACCTCAGATGTTTTTATATTCATTCATGGATTGTGAGCATCACTGGCTGGACCAACATTTATTGCCCATCCCTACAATCTACTTTAGATTGTTCCTTGCTCTCCTACATTACTACTCCAAACTTTATGATACGATGATCACTCTTAAGGAAGTGTTCCCCCACTGACACTTGGTTCATTTGGCCCACCTCATTCCCCAGCACCAGATCCAGCAATGCCTCCTTTCTAGATGGACCAAGAACATATTAATCAAGGCAGTTCTCCTGAACACATTTCAGGAATTCTTCCCCCTCCTTATCCTTTACTCTAACACTATCCTAATGGATATTTGGGTAATTAGAATACCCCAATATCACCACTTTCATAGCTTATGCATATTGCTGAGATTAAAATTCCTAATTAATTATTGTAATTTATTGGTAACGTCAATGATTCTTACTTATAGAAAGCACTACATATATTCTACAATGACTGTATTTATTTGCACATTATATGGCATGACAAGATGGTGTAGTTGAAGGCAATTTTGAAAAGCCCTACCAGTGCAAATACTCTAAAGGATCTGTCTGGCACACAAGAGGTAACCCACAGCCGCTTGTGACCTATTGTGTGCTCCAGGGACCCTACATCAACAATTGACATTTAACTCTGTGATTGAAATTACACATACAAGGAACAGTACTGTATTGATAACTTGACTTGGAGAGGGGAATCTCACTGAAAGAAATTTTACAATGCTATAAATAACTTCTAGTATATAAGGACCCAAAACTACAAATGCTTTTGGCCATCCATCTCTACATTGACTCTATAACTGAGAGTGACAGCAGCAACAATATTACACCAACATGAATGATGTCTTTTATTTATAGTTATGTAATTTTTCAGCTGTTTTATCCACAAAAATATAAGCCTATAAATAACTATTGGCATAATTAGCAAATGAATGTTTACTGTGATAGTATGATATCCCTTGTCACTACTTTATTGTGGGTGCTATACTGTTTATTTTAACTAAACACTAAGCTTTCATCAAAACAATGGACCATGGAATCTACAGAATGCACTGCAGCAACTCACCAAGACTTCTTTGAAGATGCTTCATAAACCCACAACCTCTACCATTAAGAAGTACATGGGGAGAGACACATGAGAACATCATGACCTGCAAATCCTCCAAATCACACATCATCCTGACCTGGAAATATATCACCATTCCTTCATCGTTGCTTGGTCAAAGTCCTGGAGCACTTTGTCCAATATCACTGTTGGAGTACTGTGGTAAAGTGGAGTACCATGTACCTTTAAAAGAATGCAAGTGGACTAACTATGTGACAGTGCTGGCCAATCGCTGTACAGCGTGGGCTACTGGTTAACTGTAAGTCTAGAGCTGGAGGTGGTTGTGGGAACACGCAAGGATTGAATGCTCTGCCTTCTGTTGCAATAAACAATCACAGTTTATTCCTATGTTGGTCTCTCTCAGTTATTGCTAGCGAGCATCAACTAACAAGTGTCTATGAAGCTGTGCAATTCAAGTTTACCCGACTAGGGAACTCATAGGGCTGAATTCTCCGGTCATTGAGCGGGGGCGGGGCCTGCTCGCCTATTCATAAAATTACGCACAGTGACGTCGGGTGGGCATCGCAACATCACCTCACATCATTTAGATTTTCAATTTGGCAGGCGCGCAGCCAAGTTGTCAAAGACCTATCAAGGCAATTTAAAACCTAATTAACTCAATTAAATGAGCTGCCTGCCCAACCTTATTGGCAGGCAGGAGGAGAGCCCAGGCGGCCTTCGCACTTTTTATGAAACCTCATTCACGGGCGGGATGAGGTTTCATGAAGTGCTTTAAAATCTTAATAAAAATGTTCACATTAATTCTTTGACATGTCCCAGCTCATGGGCAGAACTCTTACCTCCGATGGGTGGGCCCCACCGGCTCGGCGGTGGGCGGACAGCCGACCCCCGCCACCGAAATGGGGCCTGCTGCCATTTTGAGTGGGCGGGCCAATTAAGGCCCACTCAGTGGCCTGCCCGAGGGGAAGCGCCATGTGCTTCCTGTACCGGCGGTGGGGGGGGGGGGGAATCCCCATCTGTCAAAGTGCACTCTTTTCACGCATGCGCACGAAAGAGCACACTGCTCTCTGAGACAAAGCGCTCTCTCGGGATTACTGACAGTGTACAAAAGTTAAAAAATAGAGAAATAAAAATATTATTAACATGTCCCCCTCATGTGACAATGTCACATGAGATGGGACATATTAATAAATATCACATTAAAGTTTTTAGAAAGGAACATGTAACTTCATCCCGCCGGTGGATGAGTTTTCATGTATTATCAAAAGCCCGCCAGGGCTCCTGGCCTGCCCGCCAGCCTTAATGTTGGTGGACGGGCTGGTCTTTAGTTATCTTGGCCTCAATTGGCCATCGACAGGTCGGTGGGCGGACAGCTGATTGCGCTGTCAGCCCGCCTTCCTGAAAATTTAAAGGGACCAGGATGACGTCAGGGGTTCCTCCCGACATCATCCCACATCATTTTCCTGTCGGCGAGCAGGCCCCGCCCCCAAATCACCAACGGAAAAATTCTGGCCACCATTTCCCAAGGGTTTCCATCAACCTTCCATGGTAGTTATAGCAGGACGCTAGGCCAGCCCCTGCTGAAATTTCATTTCTTTCAGCATAATTTTTCACTCAGTGTGCGGGCACGCGCCCGACATGCTTGAGCATAGAATAGCACATGATGACATTGGGCGAGCATCCCAACATCACTGCGCAATTGCGCGATATTTCGGTTGGTGGGCACGCACTGAACTTGGACGCGCGCCCACTGACATTTAAGAGGGCTATTAAGCCCAATAAAAGCGCAATTAACTGGGAGTTTTCCCTGCCCATCCACATTACGATTGGCGGGCAGGCAAATCAGCCAGGCGGCCTTTGCAGTTTTCAGGAAACCTCATCCTTGGGCGGGATGAGGTTTCCGTCATTAAATTTAAAAATATAATAAAATGTTTGGTCAGGGATTTTATGTTGTATATGTTCAGGTGACTGTTTTTGATGCCCTGGGCATTTTTTCCGGATTTTCAAATCTTTATTTTTTTTGTATTTGAATTCTTCAGCTCCCTGAGGCAACTCTCTGCCTTCATCGAGCTTTCATTTCGCGCTCCTCTGCGCCTGTGATGATTTCAGCGCTCGGCCTCCTCCCAACCCCCGACCCAGGCAGCGCTGATCATATCAGTGCACGCTTCACACTGGCAGGCTGTTAATTGGCTGTCGGGGGCCGATCGCGGTCTGTTTCCTGACTGCTCCTGGGCCCACCGATCACGCTCGCCCGCCAAGCTGAAAATTCAGGCCTTTATCATGAAGTTATTCTAAGCTTCTTTCCAATCTGAGACTCAAATAAGATTAATAACTTTATTGTGGTTTAAACCTAACATTTATAGAGCACCAGTTAAGCCACTGTCAATAGAATTCCATTTTCATTGCTCTTGCTGGAGAGGGTTGTGTCAAAATGGTTGTCTAATAATATATTGCAAGGTATAGTGATTAACAGGGGAATGTCTCCAAATTATAAACTCAAATTGGTATGAAATACTGAATAGAAAATCTGAAAATGGTCATATAACACCACTACAGTGATTACAACAAATAATTTTCTCTCCTTCGTATGGACTGACATCTGCCTGTTATCACAGAACGACGTACCTTATAGTTCTAATATAATCTTCGACACATGTTCCCATTATTAAATTGTAATGATGCCAATCCACACCTCAGACATGACTAGTAAGTAGAAATAGGATTCATTGTGATATTAATGTACTGAGAAATGAAGGAGAACTTTAGTACCTAAGCCCTTGACTGCCTTTGTAATAAAATGCTGATGAACTACTTACAAGCTCAGCATAACACACCAGCAGCCGAGGGCTTATACATGACAGGGTGCATAAAGAGGTTGATGTTAACTGTCAGTGTGATGGAATTCAGTTAACACTTGGGACTCCACTGAGAACTCCTGATACCCTATCACCCTGATGGCTAAATTGCTTGCATAAAAACCTCTTTAACAGCGCATTTTGCATCTTTTTATTGGGTTGCAGATACAGCGATGCTGATTCAAAGCTAATGCAGTGTGACAATGCCTTGTCATGGTGGCCTCATATTGATTGTCAAAATTCACTTCAAGCTACTTATCTATGGAATTTGCATTGATCTACAGCCAAAATGGTTTCACGGTGACAGAAACTTCAATACAACCGGCCTATTAAACTGAATAAGATGCCATGAGGCTACAATCGTAAGATGAAATAATTTAGAATGGTAACCTTAGAATGGGAAATATTTCTATGAAAATCATCTTAAAAATAGAATGAAGAGAGCCCGAAGTTACCAACTTACAGCTTTTCAAGTTTTTACGTTTTTTCCCCTCAGGTCGTGACACAAGATGCTGCAAATTCAATAACGTATCTATATTATTGAATGTGGAATAGATCTAATGCTTTCTGTCATGGGGAGACGATGTAACTGTGGTAATGCCACTGAACTAGTAACCCAGAGACCCAGGCTAATGCACTGGGATGCAAGGTCAACTCTCACCGTGGCAGTTGGTGAGATTTAAAATCAATTAATTAAACCTGGAATTGAAAGGTCAGCAATGGTGACCATGAAACTATCGTCAATTGTTGTATAAACCTACCTGGTTCACTAATGCCCTTTTTAAGGAAGGAAACCTGCCTTCCTTACCTGGTCTGGCCTAAATGTGTCTCCAGACCCACAGCAATGTGGTTGACTTCCCTCTAGCAAGCCATTCAGTTCAAGGGCAATTAAGAATTGGCAACTAATGCTGGCCTCACCAGTGATGCCCATAACCCATAAAAGAATTTTTTAAAAAATGATAATATTAGCAAAAGTAGGTGAAAATAAGACAGAGTTTCTCACTTTATCGTCATGCTGGTTTCTTTTATGTTTTTGCAAACATTAGCAACTAGGTGAAAGTATATTTCCTGGGGATAAAGTTGGAGTCTTACAGACACTGAACCAGGAAATTGGTTGACTTCAGTTGAATTGAACTGGCAAACTACCAGGGCTCGTTATGCTCTTTAAAGGTGCCTCATCCATCGAGCAATTGGAAAATCCAGTGCGCTGGCCACTACTTAAAGGCCAGAAATTATGCCCCCCCCCCCCCCCCCCCCTCCCCCACCGCACTGTTGGGGAGAGTTGTGCGGGGGTGAGTGTTAACACAATTGGCACCTCTGATTGGGGCTGTGCCGCCATTTTATGTGGGAAGGACAATTAAGGCCCGCCCATCGTGATGCTCGGCCGGAAGTGCTGAGCACTCCCTGTGCAGACGGGAGGGGTGGGACTCCCTGAGTGGTTCCCCACGCTCTTTTACGCGTGTGCGCGAAAGAGCGCAGAGATCTCCATGAGGCACAAAGGTGCCTCAGGGACAGTTGTTTCAGTCTTAAAGTTCAAAATAAAAGATTTTTAAACTTTTAAAACGTGTCCGCTCAGGTGACACTATCAAATGAGCTGGGACATGTCAAAGAATAAATGTATAAATTTTTATTAGATTTTAAAACAGTTCATGAAACTGCAACCCACCCATGGATGAGGTTTCATGATAAATACGAAGGCCGCCTGGGTTCTTTGCCTGCCCGGCAGCCTTAAAGTTGGATGGGCAGCTCATTAAGTTGAGTTTTTAACAGTCCTTAATAGGCCTTTGACAGTTCAGTGGACGCACAGCCGAACTGACAATCTAAATGAGGTGCAGTAACATCAGGCCACACACTCGATGTCACTGCGCGTCATTTTACGCATCGGCGAGTGAACCCCACCCCCCGATCACCGACAGGAAAGTGCTGCCCTTTAACATCCTTAGGCCTTTGAAAGAGAGCTGCAATTTTCAAGGGTCTACAGAGCTGGGCTGCAGGTCAGTCACGTTCTCATTAAACAGGCTCAAGGGGCTTAATGGCCTAGCCCTGTTCCTATGTACTCAGTGGGGAGTGAATTAATGAAGTAGCAGGCAGCATGGCGTTATCCAGGAACTCTCCCCAACTTTCTACTTCAGCTATGGAGAAGGTTGTAGAGCAAATTAAGCATTAAGAAGGAGGTCTTCTTCTCTTCTAATCAGCAATAGTTATCTTGTCTAACTAGCTGGAGCAATTAAAGAAAGGCAATGTCAGCAACATTGTTCCAAGGACCTGGCAGCAGTGTATCACCTCACGAAGGTAAGACTCCCTTTAATAAATGTAGACTACAGGATCTAAATATTCATTCCCCCCCTTCCACCCATGTGCTGGTTAGCTGGAATGCCCCAGATCCTGCAATTGTAGGCTTGAGTCATTAACATATCATTTTATATGCTTCCAGTGCAAGTCTTGGCATTGGCCAGAATTCAGAAGGGTCAGACAGAAAGCAGAGGCCTATAATAGTGAACTGTAAAGCCTTCTGGTTTCTATCCAACAAAGACAGACGGAATGTAATAAAGTACCTGGGATCCAATGGCCACTCATAGGAAAATGGTGGTATTTACATTCTCATGTCTCCATTACCTAGCCTCCTTACCATCTCAGATCCTATAAGGAATACCACAAATTTCTTCAGGCATCCTCCTCTCATACTTCCATGCTTTACAATGCCTGACCCAATTGTACTTCCTTGGCATTCAACTTCTTCCTTTCTCTAGGGTGAACTCAAAAATTCCTGGGATAGCTCTTAAAGGGTGGAGACACTGCACCATGACTATCTGGACCTATTGATCTCTCCACTGGGCATTAGAACAGGACATTCTCTTGACAAATAAGAGAAAAATACTGAGACTTGAGGCTGGAGAAATGCATTATGGGCAATGGGAAGACCTTTTTTGATTCCTGTATGTTTTATTTGAGCAATTGTCATTTGGAGTGTAAAGTATTTTGTAATAGGACTGAATTATTCCATCCTTAAATTGATTTGTGAAACTAGCTTCCTGGTTGAGGGGGAAAAAGGGTTTCTGGCCTTCAACAGAACTGAAAACTAAAAGGTAAGTAAGTGTTTTTTTATTCATTTGTGGGGTATGGGCATTGCTGGTAAGGCCTGTATTTGTTACCCATCCTTAATTGCCCTTGCCCTTGAATGCAACTGAGTGGCATGATTAGTCATTTAAGAGTTAACCATATTGTTCTAGGCATGGGATCTCATGAAGGTCAAACTGGGTAAGGGCAGCAAGTTTTTCTTCCCTAAAAAACATTAGTGAACTGTTCATAGACATTATTACTGATGATTTTACTGCAGGTATTTTATTTAATTAATTGAATTTAAATTCTCTATTGGCCATGGTGAGATTTGAACTCCCGTGCTGTGCATCATTAGTCCACACCTCTGGATTACTAATCCAATAACTATGCTATCATTCACCCGTTCAGTGAGGTTGGACAAAAAATAATGAGAAAACAGGAGGACAGCAGAGAAACAACAGACATTTCAAAAACAGAGAGGGAGTTAATGGGATATTTTCCTTTTATTGTTTCTGTCATTTTTCCAATTTTGCTAACATTCACACTCATTTTTCTTTATTCTTCAAATTTATGTTTTTTTTTTCCTTTTCACATGGCAATTGTTGAAGCTTTACAGATGAACCCATGTAATTCCACATCTATTAGAAAGCAATGTTACAACACAATCTCATTTTATCTTTAATATTAAAGCTAGTTTCAGAAGTTAAGGATCAAAATCAGTCTTACTATTTTCAAAGGTTACCTATTTTAAATGCTTAACATAACAATGGCAAAAAAATCTATTAAGTATCATTACATAACTGTACATATAATGTACGGTGCCTATTCATTCAATGCATTATTAATTTGTCTTGACACTCTTAACATATGATTTCAGAGCTGGGTATTGTTGTAGTAACCAATCACATGTAAGCTTTAATTGATTGCAAGTAAAATTCTAATGTATTTAAATTAACTATATTGACTCCTGGTGCAGCAATATCTGGACTTTAAATTTTTTATCTTCCTGTTCAAATCACTTGATGACTTCACCCCTCCAAATCCCTGAACCCTCCTCCAGTCCGACAATGCTCAGAGATCTCTGCACTCTTTTGATTCTCAACTTTCACGCATCCTGGGGCTGAATTTTACAGGGCAGGGGGAGGGGGGGTGAGGTGGTGCAGTGGAGTGTGGGTTGCTTGTTTCCCTCACCCCACAGGAAGAAATGTTGGGTGCCACCTGACCCACGGTAGGAGGAATTCCATTCCTTGAGTGTTGCCAGCCAATCAACAGTGCCAGGACTCAGTGGTGGGCACTGCCAGGACTGCAGGCAGACCCATGGGTAAAGAGGACATGGCCATCAGAGAGAGAGGTAAGTCTGGAGCTTTGAGTGGGGAAGGATCGGGGAGACCAGGAGGAGGGTGGATTTCAGAGGCCAGGTAGATAGGAACAAAGGGAGGGGTTATCATCCTGGGTGCAGGGGGATGGTGCTAGTAGTTACCCCCAAGCACACAGGGTACCCCCACCAAAGGGTGTTAACCTCTTCCTTCCTACCTTTTAAGCGGCTTGATTAAAAAAAAGCAGCCTTCCCACTCACGCCCGCATGCCCACACCAATCATTTTATGGCATGGGCAGCATATTATTCGGGTCAATTGGCTTCAGTTGACCCTTAGTTATTCATTTTAAAATGGTGGACAGGCTCCCGATTTCAGCACCTGCCTACTTATCATATTATGGGGGAAGCTCGGGGTGGGTGGAATGGTGGTGTGCTTGCCACTCCTCATATTTACATGCCCCCTGCCAGAAAGACACTGTGAGGGGGCCTTAAAATCCAGACCCTCAATTTGATTACATCACAATTGGCTATGATTTCAGTTGCCTATACCCTCAGCTTTGGAATTCCCTTCTTAAATCTTTCTACCTCTCTGGCCTCCTTGAACCTATTTTTCTTGACCCAGTGTTACTAATATCTAATGTTATGATTTATATGTTTTAAAAGTATGACCAGGATTTTCTGAATTACCTGGAAAAACTCAGCAGGTCTGGCAGCATCGGCGGAGAAGAAAAGAGTTGACGTTTCGAGTCCTCATGACCCTTCGACAGAACTTGAGTTCGAGTCCAAGAAAGAGTTGAAATATAAGCTGGTTTAAGGTGTCTGGGGGGGGGGAGGGCGGAGAGAGAGAGAGAGAGAAGTGGAGGGGGGGTGTGGTTGTAGGGACAAACAAGCAGTGATAGAAGCAGATCATCAAAAGATGTCAACAACAATAGAACAAAAGAACACATAGGTGTTAAAGTTGGTGATATTATCTAAACGAATGTGCTAATTAAGAATGGATGGTAGGACACTCAAGGTATAGCTCTAGTGGTAATTAGCACATTCTTAATTAGCACATTCGTTTAGATAATATCACCAACTTTAACACCTATGTGTTCTTTTGTTCTATTGTTGTTGACATCTTTTGATGATCTGCTTCTATCACTGCTTGTTTGTCCCTACAACCACACCCCCCCTCCACTTCTCTCTCTCTCTCTCTCCGCCCTCCCCCCCCCCCCAGACACCTTAAACCAGCTTATATTTCAACTCTTTCTTGGACTCGAACTCAAGTTCTGTCGAAGGGTCATGAGGACTCGAAACGTCAACTCTTTTCTTCTCCGCCGATGCTGCCAGACCTGCTGAGTTTTTCCAGGTAATTCTGTTTTTGTTTTGGATTTCCAGCATCCGCAGTTTTTTTGTTTTTATTTTTAGGCCAGGATTTTCCGTTTGGTTGGGTTGGGGGGAGGAGGTGGTGGTGGGGAGCGGGACTGGGCTCGGGCAGGTGCAGACCAGATCGCTGCCCGTGATCGGGTCTGCTCCGCCATTTTATGCGGGTGGGCCAATTAAGGCCCGCCCATTGTATTTGCCGACTCCAGTGGATAGTGGGAGTGTGCAGACAGCGACGGGTGTGCACAGACCACCAGGTCCAATGGCGGCCCAGCAGTCTGCTTAAAAGAAGGCCTGGCAGCCTCCTGTAGGCTGCTCACGATGGCCAGTCCTAAACTGCACCGGGGGTTTCGGGTATGCAGGGCAGGCTGCAGGGTAGGCCAGAGGAGCAGGCCAGGCTGCAGGGTAGGCCAGAGGAGCAGGCCAGGCTGCAGGGTAGGCCAGAGGAGCAGGCCAGGCTGCAGAGTAGGCCAAAGGAGCAGGCCAGGCTGGAGGGAAGGCCACAGGAGCAGGGCAGGCTGCAGGGTAGGCCAGCAAGGGGCCAAAATGCCCCTCATTTTTCTGATGAGTGCCTTGCTGTCCTCCTCTAGGAGGTGGCAGCACGGTGGGAGGTGTTGGTCCCCCAAGATGGGAGGAGGAGGCCCCCCCCACAAGACCAAATGTGCCTGGGAGGAGGTGGCAGAGGTGGTGAGCTCCCGCGGTGTGGTGTGGTGCACCTGGAACCAGTGCTGCAAGTGCTTCAATGATTTGTTGCACTCTGGCAGGGTGAGTGCCATCTTGGCATCGGGCATTTAACCCAGCAGGTAGCCTCACCCTCTAAGGCCCCCTGCCACCCCCACCCCCACCCAAGTCCTACTGTCATGGCTGCATTGAATCATTTAGGGCATTTTTCCTTTGCTGGGTGGCCAAGCAGATAGTGCCCATGCTGAGGTCAGCCTGAGTGGGTCATGAGGAGATGAGTTCTCCCCCGCACCATGTGTTGTTCTTGGCTGCACGTGACTAGTTCGGGGGTGACCTGGAGGAGCTGCAGCTAGGCGCATGCTCAGAACTCCAGGACATATCCTAGTCAGGGTGATGAGATTGTGGAAGGGGAGTCTCAAGGTGTCATGGCAAAGAACCATCTGCTGCCCTCTACGCTGCACATGTTTGCGCCTCCTTGCTATGGGAGCAAATACCGTGTGGTTCCTAATGTGATGTACACAGCATGTGTCCATGTGGGGGGTTGGGGAGCAGGCCTAGCATCTTGGTCTGAGTGGTCAGCAGTAGCGGGCAGAGGAGGCACTGGGGGCCTGATATGCCCCACTCCGGTCAGGGTGTGGCATGTGAGAGCAGGTTCCATGTGCAATTTTCCCTAATGAATGATCTTCTCTCTTTTTCAGGAGAAGAAGGCTCATGATGCGTCCGAGCGTGCGAGGACTGGAGCCGGCCAGGCACAACTCTCTATATTAAGCCGTTTCGAGCAGGAAGCCCTTGAGCTGGAGAGGCGCCATGCACCCAGGTCTACTGGTGTCGGTGAGGCTGGGGTGGCACAGCCAGGTATTTAAGGCCAGCAGTGAGGTCCGCATTGTCCTCCCAACAGACATAGCACTGAAGATTGTTAGATTGGTTATTGTTGCAACATTGCTGGGCCATTGGTTCTGGAAGGTTGAGCACATAATGAGCCGAGAGGCAGGCATGAAGTTTGTCAGTGTGTGCACGCTAACTGATCCACTGTCCTTGTTCTTCCTTTCAGCATCATGAAAACATGGCCAGGGGTGGAGGGTGGGGTGGGGCGGGGGGTGGGGGGTGGGGGGGGGTTGTGGGGGAGGAGCAGCAGATGCCCCCCCTCACACCTGAGGGCCCTGAGGTCTCAGCAGCGTCACACCATTTCAGCCAGGCAGGCACCAGCGCAGAGACTAGCACCTCGGTGAGAATTTGAACATCGGCTAGTGTCCCGGGGCACAGTGGGTAAGGGCACTTCACAGTCGCTGGAGGAACTGTTAATAATTGTGAGAACTTCTGATTCACACATTAAATGCCAGAGGTGTGACCATGGCTGAGGGTGGCTCGTTTCTTCTGTATGTGTATGTTTAAGAAAAGTGTCATGTGTGTTTATTTGGACATTCATCTTTATGGACAAGGCCCTTAGTTAGTGCTGATGACCTGGCAGATTTTGCAATTAGGCTTCAAGGATCGAGGCGCCAGCCCAGGCTTGTCCTGGTGATCCATCTGTGGTGTGCTAACTGAAGGTTAGTTGGATTAAAGCCTCCCAGGTGTCCCTGCCTCCCTGCAGTACGCCCAGAAAAGTGTCTCCCTCTGCATGCTCATCCTCGGACTCACTGCTGGACTCATCGTGTGCAGCCACAGCCACTGTGTTGACATCTTCATCATCCACTGCGTCTCCCCCTTTCCAGCGCAAGATTGTGGAGAGTGCAGCATGCTACCACTATCAGCGACACACAGTCTGGGGGCTACTGGAGTGCGCCCCCTGAACAGCCCGGGCATCGGAAGCGCATCTTGAGAAGACCGATGGCTCTCTCCACCACAGCCCTTGTGGTGCCTTAGCTCCTATTATACAATTGCTCAGCTTCTGTTCTTGGGTTATGGAGAGGCATCATGAGCCACCTCCTGAGGGGATAGCCCTTGTCACCCAACAGCCATCTATCCAGTCAGGCTGGAGCACTGAAGAGCCCCGGCACCTGGGAGTGTTTGTGGATGTAGGCGTCGTGGGTGCTGCCTGGGTACCTTGCATAGACTTGTAGAATCAGCATCATGTGATCACACACTATCTGCACGTTCATGGAGTGGAAGCCCTTCCTGTTGACAAAGGCACCGGGCTCACCTGCTGGTACCTTGATGGCCACATGTGTACAGTCTATAGCACCCTGGGTGCAGGGGAAGCCAGCAATGGCCACGAAGCCTCTGGCACACTGTGTCTAGCTTGCCTGGTCCCAATGGAAGTGGATGAAGGCCAATGCACGCCTGAAAAGAGCATCTGTAACCTGCTTGACACAAGTGTGGACAGCTGATTGGGAGACACTGCAAAGATCACCCAGCGAGCCCGAGAAGGAGCCAGAGGCATAGAAGTTGAGGGCAGCTGTGACCCTCAGAGCCACTGGCATGGGGTATCCACCCACACAGTAAGGGGAGATCTCAGGCCCATTTATCTGACAGATATAGTTGACTGTCTCCCTTGAGAGTCGGAGCCTCCTTTGGCACTGCACCTCAGTCATATTGAGGTAATTGCTTTGCCGCCTGTATACCCTGGCAGCAGGATAGTGGTATCGTCTGTGGCCCCTTCCACCTTGGACAACCTCTTGGCTCTGCGCCCCTTGTGTCTGTGCCTGTCCTCCCAAAGGTGGCTCCCCTGGAGGCTGAATGTGCACTCCTGGCTTCTTCCCCCTTCTAGCGCTCCCTTCCTCCTCACAGGAGCTGCCTCCAGTGGACAGATCAGATCCCATATCCAGGCTAAGGGAAGGCCTCCTGAAAGCTACAGTCTCGCAAAAGATTCCTCACTGTGGAGTGCTGACCCGAAGGTTAAGGGTCCAGGAAAAGCAGCTGGGATACGTTCTGAAATACTGTAGGTCACACAGGCATGTTTGAAAAACTTTCACCAATAAATACTTCACAGACCAGATTCACGACCCCACTGAGCCCTCTTACCCTGCCCGTGGATGGTTAATAGAAAAGTCTCCTGCCCGTTCTGCCCTTGTGCCGATCCAAAGATTGCATGGGCACCAAAAAATCGGCATCAATTGAAGACTAAAGGGCCTTAAGTGGCCCGTTAATTAATGGTGGGCGCACGTTGGACTTCATCGCGCGCATACCCAGCAAAATATCACGATGGCGAGCGGTGATGTCACCGTGTGTCATTTTACACAGGACGTGTGGGGCCCGGCACCCACATGTCAAATGGAAAATTCTGCCCTATGACTTTTGGGTTGAGAGTTGGATTTTTTAATGCAAGATAAATGGGAAAAAAACCTTTTACCAGTTTGAGAAACTGGTAATTACCCGTAAGATAATTACCACTGAAAGGGTGGTCCAAGGAAAGAATTTTCTCCCCGTCGGGCAGGCTGGTTGGGAGCGGGCGCGGGCAGGTGTGGAGTCGATCACCGTCTGTGATTGGCTGCGCTCTGCCATTTAGCGTGGGCGGGCCAATTAAGGACCACCCAGCGTGACGCGGGCCGGCAAGTGCTCAGCACTACCTGTGCGGGGGTGGGGGGGGGGGGGGGTCTGTGCTCGTTCGCACATTTGCGCGCCAAAGAGCATGGAAATCTCCTTGAGGCACAGAGCTGCCTCAGGGCGATTAACTTCTGTGTTAAAGCTGGGAAAAATAAAAAACATAAAATTATTCAGACATGTCTACTCATGTGACAGTGTCATATGATCTGGGACATATCAGGGAACATTAATGAAAATCTTTATTTAATTTCTATAAACTTCATGAAACCTCATCCTGCCCGTGCACCTTAAGGTTGGAAGGGCAACTCATTTAACTATTTTAATTGTTTTTTAACAGGCCTTAATAGGCCTTTGACAGGTTGGCGGGCACGCAGCCAACTCGGCTGTGCACTCGCCGGACTGGAAATCTAAATGACAAGCGATGGCATCGGGACATCTGCCCGACGTCACCATGCGTCATTTTCCGTGTTGGCGAGCAGGCTCTGCCCCCGCTCTCCAACCCAAAAATTCTGCCCAGTATGTCTGATAAGATTGCAGTGTCTCTATTAGAGATATATATTATTCATATGATCAAAGTAAGGTTTGAAAGCAACTGATAAGCAAGGGAAGATTTTAAAGTATCCACACACATTTCAAATCAAAGGACAAGTTTAAAGTTGGAAGATAATTAGCTTAAATTTCTATCTGGAACATCCCAGGGCTGCCATATTGCCATGGAGATAGATTTCAGGGAGTTATTGTTTTGTTTCGGGCTTATCCCTGTGATTCCTCACAAAAAAATTCAGTTGGTAATTGGAGGCCCCTGGGGTTAGACAAGAAGATTGCCGGCAGAAAGGCAGCTGAATTCAGCCTGGGAGCAGCTCTGGGACAAGCAGAGAGAGAGGATGTTCCAGCAGCTATAGATCAGTAGCAGATGGCTATTATCAGAATCCACTGGGATTCTCCGATGTGTAATCGCTAAGCAAGAGTGCAATGTGGCCCATGCTCAAGCTGGGGAGCTCACAATTGTGAGGTACTTAAGGAGAGTTGCAGTGTCGCCTAGCCAGATGCGAGTGGAAGGCCCCAAGAAATCTCACACCTTAAAGAATAACGGGTACACTGCGGACAATGAAAGCGAATTCCTGAGAGCTGTCGCACACCTTGACTGGTTCCAGGAGAAGCGAAGGAACCTTCAAGATCCTGTGAAATATAGGGAAACTCTTGGATGGAAATAGAAGTAGAATGAGGAGCATGCTATTGAGGTTTTGGGGTTTAAAATATATATGTCAATGAATGTAGTAATTGCTTTGTTTATCTCTTGTGCAGTAAAATCTTTTGTTTAAAATGTGAAATCTTGCAGCATAATTCTTTCCGTTAATAACTGGAAATTCAAATTTCTTTTTAAGAATTACTGGTCTCCACTGAGATCGAAGCACAAGCTTTTTGGTCACTTGCCCTAATATTCCTTTATGTGGTTCGTTTTTGTCCAACTTTTGTCAAATTTTGTCCAATTGTGCTCCTGTGATGTGCCTTGGGATGTTTTTATTTTGTTAAGAGTGCCATTTAACGTGGAAACGTGGGAAATAGAAGCAGGAGTAGGTCATTTGCCCCTTCGAGCCTGCTCCCCCATTCAGTATAATCATGACTGATCCTATATCTCAATGCCATACTCCCGCTCTCTCCCAATACCCCTTGATGCCTTTAGATTCTAAAAATCTATTTCCATCTTAAATATATACAGTGACTTGGCCTCCACAGACTTCTGTGATAGAGAATTTCATAGGTTCACCACCCTCTGAGTGAAGAAATTTCTCCTTATCTTAGTCCTAAATGGCCTACCCCGTATGCTGAGATTGTGACCCTTTGTTCTAGACCTCCCCAGCCAGAGGAAACATCATCTCTGCAAGTTTAAAGGCAAGTTTTTGTTGTTGAAATTATATATGATGCATTAAAAGAAATGTCTGAAATCCACAGGAGTATGGACATGAATTATCTTTCTACTTTGCTTGCAGTTATGGTTTTTGTTATGTTTTGACATCTTGGTTTTGCAATATCTGCATTTACATGGCCCCTTTTACATGGTAAGATATCCCAATTTTTTGTTTTAGGTTATCAGGTTTACTTTCTCCAGAGAACATTAGCTGTACCCTTGATATTAACACATTAGTTTGTGCTTGAAACAATATAGGCAGAGAAACCAATTAACTGAACAAACACTGGTAGTTTATTGGAACTAAGAACTGAACACTAACATCATGTGTGCTTCTTCAATCACCTCCAGCTCTAGACTTACGGTTACCCAAGTAGCCCGCACTGTATAGCAATTGGTCAATACAGTTACATAGCCCATTAGCTATATTCTCTTAAAGGTACATAACACTCTGCTTTACCACACCCAACTATTAGAAGAGTTAGAGCAAGCAATAAAGAGCCAAACATATAGGAATTTTGGAGGTTTTTGAAGGTGGAGGTGAAATGGTTGAGGGGAAAGAATGACACTGCATAGCATCATGGTAGCTAAAGTGTCTATCCAGAAATAGTTCCTGTTCATCTTGAGCCTGTATTATGGTTTCCTCACTAAAAATCCTGAACTGTTTTTAAATGTATACTTTCCTATGGTAGTACATAGCACTGTTGTTTTCACTTTTGGGAATTGTCACTGGAATACAATATTATCATAGATTCTGTCCTTTCTAGAGCAGTAAATGGTATTGTATAAAACCAATCTTCATAGTTAAATTTATTATTTAATAGCCATGCACCAGTAAAACACTCTTTACATAAATTACCTCTGGAGTCCCAATTATTACTGTTAAAACAATTTAAGATGCTGCTAGGATAATTGGAAACCACATCTATGTTATCACAAACCAGCTGAATATTGTAGAATGGAAGCTCTATTCTCTGTTAATGTAGATGTTTGTATTCTTCACAGGTGCACAAATAAAACCCAGTACATTAGGGAATGCAGTAGTGATGAAGGTTCGCTTTTTGTTCTCTGTCGCTACTGCAGGAATGTTGTGGAGCTGACAATATGAGCTGAATTTTTCCTGTAGGTCTGCAGAGGCAACTTTGAAGGCTGGAGCAGGCGGAAATTTGAATCGGCTTTCCGATGTGTACCCGCCTCAGTGAGCAGGTAGACTAGCAGTTTCAGTGGCAAGCTGGCCAACAGCGCCGGGAACCAACTAAGGCTGGTACTGGGCCACTTAACTGTGATTCGCCATGCTAAAATTTTCCCAGAGGTGCATGGGCCCCTCACAGTATCAGGGGCCCAAAAATAGATCAGAGGCAACTTTGCGGCAGGAGGTCTGAGCTACAACACATTTGAGGGTTTCAATTTATTTGCCAGTGGTAATTCACAAAGGGATGATGTCTCCAGCAATGCTTGTCCTGCTTCAATGGCAGCAGTTTCCCTCTCACTGAAGGCAGCTCCTTGGGTGTTGTGAACAACATATAATTTTTAGGCTGTTTGAGAGTTTTGGCAACTGGGGCCAGAATTTTCCAGGCCCTCATGCCAGCGGGATCTTTTGATCCTGCCGACATGGGTGGAAATTTCAATGGCTCGCCGACCCCACCTCATGGGAACATGCTGTGGGGTTGCTGCACAGTCTGGCCTGGGAGTGTGGATAGACTCCTGACTAAAACATCAGGTCTTTTTGGGGTTGCTTGTATATATACATTTTAATGAGGTTTTTTTTTTTTACCCCTGAAGCTAAAGAAATGAGTTAAAAGGGGTTAAAAGTTTAGTGATTCTGAGAGGAAAAAACTCACAAAGTAGAAAAATTTTACTGTTGCCTAGCAAGAGTGGTCAAGTGATACAGACACAGCCAAAAGACAGAAAAGAAGAATTACCTGGAAAAACTCAGCAGGTCTGGCAGCATCGGCGGAGAAGAAAAGAGTTGACGTTTCGAGTCCTCATGACCCTTCAACAGAACTGGGTGAATCCAAGGAGAGGGGTGAAATATAAGCTGGTTTAAGGTGGGGGGGTGGGGGGGTGGGGATGGGTGGGGGAAGATAAGTGGAGGGGTTGGTGTGGTTGTTGGGACAAGCAAGCAGTGATAGGAGCAGATAATCAAAAGATGTCACAGACAAAAGAACAAAAGAACACAGAGGTGTTGAAGTTGGTGATATTATCTAAACGAATGTACTAATTAAGAATGGATGGTAGGGCACTTAAGGTGCAGCTCTAGTGGGGGTGGGGGGGTCATAAAAGATTTAAAAACAATGGAAATATGTGCGAAAAGAAAAATCTATATAAATTATTGGAAAAAACAAAAGGAAGGGGGAAGAAACAGAAAGGGGGTGGGGATGTAGGAGGGAGTTCAAGATCTAAAGTTGTTGAATTCAATATTCAGTCTGGAAGGCTGTAAAGTGCCTAGTCAGAAGATGAGGTGCTGTTCCTCCAGTTTGCGTCGGGCTTCACTGGAACAATGCAGCAAGCCAAGGACAGACATGTGGGCAAGCGAGCAGGGTGGCGTGTTAAAATGACAAGCGACAGGGAGGTTTGGGACATTCTTGCGGACAGACCGCAGGTGTTCTGCAAAGCGGTCGCCCAGTTTACGTTTGGTCTCTCCAATGTAGAGGAGACCGCATTGGGAACAACGAATGCAGTAGACTAAGTTGGGGAAAATGCAAGTGAAATGCTGCTTCACTTGAAAGGAGTGTTTGGGCCCTTGGACGGTGAGGAGAGAGGAAGTGAAGGGGCAGGTGTTGCATCTTTTGCGTGGGCATGGGGAGGTGCCATAGGTGGGGGTTGAGGAGTAGGGGGTGATGGAGGAGTGGACCAGGGTGTTCTGGAGGGAACGTTCTACACGGAATGCCGCCGGGGGGGTGAAGGTAAGATGTGTTTGGTGGTGGCATCATGCTGGAGTTGGCGGAAATGGCGGAGGATGATCCTTTGAATGCGGAGGCTGGTGGGGTGATAAGTGAGGACAAGGGGGACCCTATCATGTTTCTGGGAGGAAGGAGAAGGCGTGAGGGCGGATGCACAGGAGATGGGCCAGACACGTTTGAGGGCCCTGTCAATGACCGTGGGTGGAAAACCTCGGTTAAAGAAGAAGGAGGACATGTCAGAGGAACTGTTTTTGAAGGTAGCATCATCAGAACAGATGCGACGGAGGCGAAGGAACTGAGAGAATGGGATGGAGTCCTTACAGGAAGCTGGGTGTGAGGAGCTGTAGTCGAGGTAGCTGTGAGAGTCAGTAGGAAAGCAATTAAGGTGAACAAAATGTTTTCCCCCCACCCAACCCCACCGCCCCCCCACCTTAAACCAGCTTATATTTCACCCCTCTCCTTGGATTCACCCAATTCTGTTGAAGGGTCATGAGGACTCGAAAAATCAACTCTTTTCTTCTCCCCCGATGCTGCCAGACCTGCTGAGTTTTTCCAGGTAATTCTGTTTTTGTTTTGGATTTCCAGCATCCGCAGTTTTTTGTTTTTATAACAGAAAAGAAGATTTCAGTGTGTTTCAGAGAGAGGATGGGGTGGTGGGTGGTCGGTGGTGAGGGGTGGGGTTGGGGGGGTAGAGGGGGGGAGGGGGTGGGGGGTAATTGGGGAGAGGGTTTGGGGAAGGAGGGTAGTCAGTAAAGTAGAGTTGAGACCACAATCAGATTGGCCATGATCCTTTTAAACAGCAGAACAAGCTTGAGGGGCAGCTGGCCTATTTTCCTGCTCCTAATTCTCTTGATCTTATGAGAAGTGTGGGTGTTGCATCTCCTGTGCTTGAGTGGAAAGGTGCTGTGAAAGGGATAAGTGCAGGGTATTGAGAGTGACTGAAGAGTGAACCAGTGTGTCACAGAGGGAATGGTCCCTTTGGAATGTCAATAGGAAAAGGGAGGGGGAGATGTGTTTGGTGGTGGTATCATTTTGGTGGCTGTGGAAATGGCAGAGGTTGAGCTGTCGAATATGGAGGTTAGTGGGATGGAAGGTGAGGACAAAGAGGAACCCTATCATGGTTCTAGGAAAGAGGAAAAGAGGTAAGAACAGAAGTGTGGAAAATGAGTCAGATATGGTCAAGAGCCCTGTCAACCACCAGCCTTTCACATATCAATCTCGTTGGAGTAAAAAGAATTCTCCTAATTTCCCTATATTTTATTTTACTGTGGGTGTTCCTACACCACAAAGACTGCAGTGGTTCAAGAAGACAGTTCACCACCACCTTCTCAAGGGCAATTAGGGATGGGCAATAAATGCTAGCCTAGCTAATGACACCCAGATCCCATGAATGAATTAAAAAATTACCTGATGTACCCACCATTACACAATTCAATGGATATTCAATGAAAAGCAATAGGAAATAGGAAATTTTAGGAAAAAGAACAGGGAAAGAATATATATATCCCAAATTGTAAAATTCCTCCCAGGTTGGAGGAGCAGAGATGATGATAAACAATACAACATTAGGACTGAAGGGTTGACTTTTTGACTTACTCCTTATGAAAGCTTTTTATCTGTAAATTACTTCTTCTCCAGGTAAGAGTAAAATTGCTGAATAAAAAGCTCTTGAATTGTCAGAGGTGATACCACAACGTACAACTATCCACAGGACAGAGCAATTTGTCTTTGAATACCTAGTGCATTACAATAATTCAGTTTACTGCTCATCGCAAAACTCTGTTCCTCCCTTTTGCTTCAGCATCCCTTTTTGATCACTCTGACAGTTAAATTTCTAAAATGAATTCACCTTACCAATTCCTATTATCACCAGATCCCAACTAGAGGAGCTGTTAAGATGATTTGGGGATTTTTAAAACTTGAAGCAGTTCAATGACCAAACTTCAGCAAGCTCCCCACCCCCACCACCAACCAAACTCAATTCAAAACTGTGACTTTTCACCATAAATAAAAAATGATTCAATTCCTGAAATTAAAGAATGCTTCAAATTTACCTCTTACTTTCCACATTCTGACTAATTATTTTCAAGCTTTCTTCCACAACCCAGGCAGGAACTAAGGTCAGATTAGCAAAGAAGGATATATACAGCTGCAAGCCACTGGCATGTGCTTTACATTTCTCCTGGGTTCTAGCAGCAATGCTCGGTAGATTCATCTTCCGTTCTGGGATGTTGCTGGACAATCTAGAAGAGTTGGCAACCCTTGTAGCTGCACAATCTTCTGTGTTGCAATTGCAATGAACTTTTCTGTCCAAAATAGAAATAGCAGGCAAAGAATTTTTGTACAGACACAGGAGGAGAGATTTCATTCATCCTGGTGTTCCTTCCAATGAAATTGATTAATCAAGCGGGTCTTTTATAGGAATCTACACTAAAGCACTGGATTCTCTGATAGTTTTTGTGCCCAAGCATCCAGTCCACCAGGTAAATTTCACCTTTCAGTAGTCCAATGCTAATATCAAAAGAGCATCATTTCAAGCTATTAATCTGCTTACCACAGAATTCTATTGGAGATTTGAAGGCATTTTCAGATCCTCAACAAATTCAAAAGTTAAAATGAATGGATTGCAGTTAAACTTTCTTTGATAATTATAAAGCCATAGTGTACAAAACAAGTGCTGGTTGGCCCATTTTGTAAAATAACCAAGAAAGCCAAGTCATGTGGTTCTCCATCGGTGACATGAAGGGTATTTGAGATCTAATAGAAACCCATGACTCCAGCTCCCCTCTTTGATTGTAGATAAGTGAATTAGAGCACTTTCATGATGTCCTTAATACCAAATCCACCTAAGAACATGGGTACAAGTCAACAGAGCACAAGAAATTAAAGTCACTGGATTAATATCAGTTGTCATGAATTTACCTTAACTAAGGAATTAGAATGGGCTTCGACCTTAACCTGCTATGACAAATCAGCAGAACAATTTAGATGTGATTAATACTGTTCTGTGTTTATGCATGCCCCAGGGCAGAATATAGAATAATAATGTGTGCATACTTTGTTGGCCTTGTGAAATTGAAAGATGACATGGGCTTGGTATCAACATACAAATAGCACTGATATCAATAGAAACTGTTGTCTGATCCATTTTAAAAAGAGTGGTTTATACGCTGATTAAATTGCTACGTACTCTAATGTGACATATTTACCTTTTCAATACAATCAGGATAATAAATTTGTTTTGTTTCAATACTCCAGGCAGAGGAACATTAGGAACCAGAGTAAGCTATTCAACCTCATGAGCCCGAAGTGCCATTCAATAGATTTTGGTTGATTTGAACTTCAGCTCCATTTACCCGACTTAATATATCCCTTGACATCCCTGCCTAGCAAAAATTCAATCTATCCTAATCTTGAATGCTCCAATTGTATTAGCATCCACATCTTTTTGAGGGAGAGAATTCCTGATTTCTTTGGACCATTGTGTGAAAAAGTGCCTCCTGATTTCATTCCAGAAACGATGGGCTGAATTTTATGCCCCATGCGCAGGCGCGCGTCGGACCCGATCGGGTGTAAAATCGCGCGAGAAGATGTCGAGCGAGCGCCCCATCATCGCATACTGGCATGATATTTCGTTCGGTGGAGGCACACAAACGTTGGAAGCACGCCTGCTGACTAATAAGAGGGCGACTAAGCCCATTAACGGTGAAATTGGCCCTGATTTTTCGTAACCCATCCAACCTTGCGGTTAGCGGACGGGCGAATCGGCCAGGCGGCCTTTGCATTTTTCATCAAACCTCATCCAAGGGCGGGATGAAATTTCCATTATGAAATAAAATAAAAATAAATATCTGTGAACAGTATTTTTATCAGCTATATTTTCAGGTGACTGATTGTGATGCATGGACATTTTTTTTTCAGCTCTTTAAAGCTTTGTTTTAGCATTTTCAGGTCTGCAGATCCCTGAGGCAGCTGCCTGGCTTCGGCGAGCTTTGTCTCAGTGCTCGCCCACGCCCACGGTGACATCATCGCCCGCTCTCTTCCCACCCCCGCCCTGGCAGAGCCGAGCTTTTCAGCGCGCGTTTCACTCTGGCCAGCCGTTAATTGGCCAGCCAGCGTGAAATCGCGGTCAGGTGCCAAGCACTCCCAGGCCTGCTGATAGCACACACCTGCCAAAGGTAAAATTCAGGCCAATGAATGTGGTGCAATACCGCTAAGTATGGAAAAGCTGAGGAGACTCTGTTGCCCAATGTGCTATAGTTCATCTAGCAATTCTTTATGCAAATACTGGGTACAAGTGGTTTAATCTCTTCATCCAATTATTTGTTTAAAATTGATGCTTTGGTTTTTTTTGTAGTAGCACTTTTCCCATGGGATTGAACATTGTGAATTGAAGCTCCACTATAGGCTTGAGCACACAGCTCACGACTGAAGAAGTTCTTCATTGTCCGATGAGCCAATTTTGAGAAGAGAAGTTGGACAAAGCCATTCTGACTACTCAGATCAATATAAAAGATTGATGGAATATAATAAAATACAATATAAAAGGTGGAGCACTTTCTTCGAAGATAGCAAGGAGCTTTCCCACCCGATTTATCCGCTTATTTACCTGCTGTTTGTGGGGTCTTGCCTTGCATGAATTGTGTGTCATTTTATCCACATAACAACATTTGGATACAACAAATGTAATGCAGATATTGTAAAGTACTTTAAGATATTCTCAGACTGTGATAAGTGCAACATAAATCTTTCAATATCATTCTATTCTTGTTGAGCAAATCAAGGTTTCACAATCTTTTGTCCTCACTTTCGAAGCGTCACGCAGGAGGCAAACCTGACTCACAAAACTAACCACACCCTGAGGGTAAATTAATTAGGCTTCTTCGCAGGCTTTCAAGGAGGCTCTAAAAGTTAAATTCAATCTTTTGACCACAAGAATTCTAATAGATATGTTTAAAAAGATTTTAAATATATTTTTTTCATTTCTGAGGAACTGATTACATTACATTTAACAAAGTAATAGTTCTTTATATTTTCCTAAAAAAAAAATCACGCTCAGTAATTTAAAATTAGGTTACTCTTAGGTGGTGGTAAATTCTTATTTTTGTGTTAAACCCTTTTTAAACATTATTTTATGGGATGACTAGCTAGGCCAGCATTTACTGCCCATCCCTAATTGCCCATGAGAAGGTGGTGATGAGCTGCATTCTTGAACCGCTGGTGTAGCTACAGCCACAGTGTTGTTAGGGAGTGATATCTTTGAGCTGTATTAATCTAAATGCACCAAGTTAACACTCTTAAATGTGTCAAAAAATATTTTTCAAAGCAATTTTTTTTAAAAAAATCATCAATTATGGAGGCACTAGAAGACTCCCAAGTAAGATTTTCAAAGAAGAAGTTTAATAATTTTTAAAACCTTTGTCTCTTCCTTTTTACAGAACTAGTTGAATAGCACAACACCACCCTGGCGGTGCCAGTCTTACAAGGGGGAAAAGCATGACTACATGGAAAAAAGATTTTCACTCACTGTGATAGGATAAGTTTCACCACGACTTCACATTGCTTCGATGTGAACACAAGAAAGGTTGGGCCAAACTCCAAACGTGGCATTAAGGTTCATCAGTTGCCATGTCCACCAACGTAAATGCTTCACAGGAATATGTGTAGTATTTCACATTTTGAAAATTGCTTCATTGCTTGAAATGAATGCTGGTGGAGGCATCATGGATATCAGTGCCTGGAAATGTCATATTCACAAGTATTTCAAATTCTGTGTGTGGTTCTTTTATCGCCAAAACATAACCATTTTCCTCAATGCTATCCTTTGTGAATGTGATGACAACATGGACTTATCACTTTCATTTGTTTGCAGATGGTGCATATAATTATAGTGTCAGCTGTGGCTTAGTGGTAGTATTAGCGCCTCTGCACATCATCTAGACTGATAGTACTGAATTTTACTGAGGGAATGCTTCAATATTGGAGGTGATGTCTTTCAGATGAAACGTTAAACCAAGGCCCCATTTGACCTTTCAGATGAACGTAAAAAAATCCCAAGCTCTATTTTGAAGAAGGGCAGGGGAGATCTCTCTTGTGTCCTGACAAATATTTTTCCAACAGCCTGTACAATTAAAAACATTATCCTCTCATTATCATAGTGCTGTTGGTGGCACCTTACTGTGCACATCAGCTGCCTCATTTCCTCCATTACAATCAAGATTACACTTTACAAGCACAGCATTGACTGTAAACACTTTGAGATGTCATGAGGTCATGAAAAGCGCTATATAAACGCAAGTCTTTCTTTTTATTATATTATCAAGCATTTATTCAAAAGCTAACAAATATGAAGTTTTGACATCTGTCTATTGCTTATTTCTGCTCCCCCCCCACAAGACAGAATTCCTTGTTATGTACGGGTGTGCACTGTGTTATGGGGCTTTGCCCAGATTGGAAAAAATTACTATTAAGCGTACTGACAGCAAATGGGCACAGGAAACAATTAAGATAAAAACAAAAAAACTACGGATGCTGGAAATCCAAAACAAAAACAGAATTACCTGGAAAAACTCAGCAGGTCTGGTAAAATGAGTTCTGTTGAAGGGTCATGAGGACTCGAAACGTCAACTCTTTTCTTCTCCGCCGATGCTGCCAGACCTGCTGAGTTTTTCCAGGTAATTCTGTTTTTGCACAGGAAACAATCCCCATGTTTGAAGATGAATTCCCAAGGACTGTTAGATATTGGGCCCAGGGCCTCATCTAAATATACTCACCTGGCATGGAGGAATTAAACTTTGGGCCACCTGCCTTCAGTTAAATCCCAGTGTGCAGGGGAGGCAGATGAAGGGAGACCAATTGTGGTTGGCAGCGGTTTAGCAGGAATTGCTCCTCCCGGCTTTTCATTGGCAACGATTAGGCCACATCCACAATGGAGCAGGCCGCAGGGCAGCCCAACATTAGGTGTTTCATAGGTAGTAAATGCTCTTTGGAACATTCTGATATTGTGAAATTCATTATATAAATGCAAGTCCTTGCTTACAAGAGGATCCTTTATCAGTTACAATATTGGAGGCGTTAATCTAATAACACATAAAGGCTTTTTTATGCTAAGGATCACAAAGTGTAATTTCAAGGTCTCTTTTGACATCAGGGTGAATCTTCATCAGCCAACCAAGCCCCCCATTGTATGGACAACCCAGAGGCTGGATTTGGTTCAGTTGCACACATAATTATCAACAAGCATATTTTGCTGAGTGCTAGGTTATTTGCATAATAAAAGAAAATTCATATCAATATCCATGTTGATGCTCAAACTGCTCTCACTCACTGCGTGGCAATTTGTTTTAAGACTCTGGAAGTTGTTACCAAGCCTTCATTGTTAACAAGTCTCTTTCACAGAATGAGGCATCAAGAAGAGTCGGGAGGTGATACTGGCTCTGTTGGACTTTGACAATTGCCTTAAGCATTACTGTCTGGCTGATTGAAGGTGAGAAATACAAAGGAAACAGGGGTCAGATTTTAGCTCCCCACAAAAGGCATCCAGCTGACACTGATGACTTTGTGATGGAGATTGTTGTGCGGAGACGGAACACTGGGAATCAGTAGGGCCGAGCTGATGCTCGCTGACAGATGGCATGGATCGAGAGTAAGTCTGATTATTTTCATTTCTGTTCACGTGCGCAGTGTTGAAGTAGAGCGATGAAAGGTGAGGAACAAATTGTTCAAGGGGATGGAAGTTTACTGACAGGTGGGTAATTATTTGTTACGTACATGTATACATGGACCATAGTTATGGCATGGGTTCAAATTCAAGTTGCTCCCAGATGCTATTGTACATGGACAGTGAAAAATATGCCTTTTTATACATCCAGTTGAATTACATTTTCTTGATAAATAGGTTTTCTACAGTTCTGACATGATGTATTATATTCTTAGCCCAAACTAGCAGAGTACATACATCCAGCTTCATTTAGATTTTAATGTTTGTCTGAAAAATTAGTGCATGCACAAGAACTGACAGCAATAACCTAATAGCAGTGCAGATCGTCCGTTCATACGTCAGAAATCTTTCCATTTGCAAACATCATTTCCGACGCTCCCAAAATATATGTTGGGCAGGATTTTTACCTCGTTGGGCCCTGACCGCGAGTTCACACTGGCTGGCCCATTAACGGCCAGCCAGTGTGAATTGCCCTCTGCAATGCTGAGTGCTGCTGGGATGGCGGGGGGTGGGGGGGTAGTGTGGAGGGCAAGCTCGGAAGTCAGCACATTCGTGCAGGTGCGCTCAGCGAAAGCTCCCTGAAGGCGTGAAAAATAAAAGAATGGAAAAAATAAGGAAGACATGTCCCCTCGTGTGGCTCTGTCACGTGAGCAGGGACATGTTGACGATGAGTTTTTGAAGTTTATTTTTAATCACTGGTCGAAACGTCGTCCAGCCCGTGGATACCATTTCGCAAAAAAAATACAATGCAATGGCCGCTTGGCCTCTTCGACCACCCACCAGCCATTAGGTTCGACGAGCAGGGAAAATTAAATTAAATTGATGAATTAATGGGTTTAGCAGTCCTCTTAATCCTTGGCGGGGCCCGCTGCCAACTCTCGTGTGCGCCCACTGACCGAAATATCACGTGAGTGCATGATGATGTCAGGACACTCACCCGGCGTTATTGTGTACTATTTCTCTCCCGTTCAGGTTGGGCATGAGCCTGCCTGACAAGGGAAGACATGGAAGACAAGCTTGCACTCACTGAAGACCAGCTCAACGGCAGGAAGGCAACAGGATCAGAGGGCATAAGTTACTGGCCTCAATTTAATTGCTAAACCCACCTGGTTTCTCTCAGTCTGTGAGTTAAAATCAGGGCCTTACAGATTCAAGGCCTTTCTATTTAATTGGGTTTAATTTCTCTTTCCCATTCTTTGCCCATGACTTTCCTGATGAAGAAGAGGCATACTAAATTGCTTTGAACAGAGCTGATTACATACAGAATACTTAGTTATGCACAGCCTTAACCATTTGAAATAAATTCTCCAATATCCCTGTTTTCGATAGCATTTGATTTTGAAATTAAAATGAATCTGGTAAGGGATGATCTTCATGTTTGTTATTTGTTCCCTTGTGTTTTTGTCGTGGGATGTGGGCGTCACTGGCAAGGCCTGGAGTTGTTGCTCATCTCTCATTGCCCTTCAACTGAGTGGCTTTCTAGGCCATTCCATAGGGCTGAACTTTGAGGTCATTGGTCGGGCGGGCGTGGTGGGTGGGCCCCGGAGTGGCCGGGCGAAGGTCTGCATTCAGCCCCCGAGCACCAATTAATGCTGGCTGGCCAATTAACGGCCAAAAATGGTGCTGAAAGCTCCCTGAGGGCACTGAGCTGCTTCAGGGAGCTGAACAATTGGAGAAACAAAAATGAAGATTTAAAAGATGGTAGAAACATGTCCTCACATGTGATTCAGTCACATGAAGAAGGACATGTGAAGTTAAACATTTTTTCATTTTTTTATTTAATGTTGGAAACCTCATCCTGCCCACGGATGAGGTTTCGTAAAAACGCAAAGGCCGCATGGCTTATTGGCCCACCCGCCAACTGGACGGTTCAATGGACAGCGAAAAATACAAGTCAGTTAATTGCTTAAGGGCCTTAATAGGCCTCTCAATTGTCGGCGAGAGCGCTGCTGACTCTTGGCACGCCCGCCAACTGAAAGATCACAAGAGTGTGCGATGATGTCATCGCGCGTGATTTTACGCCTGGTCAGGTCGGGCGCACACCCACCCGACAAACATAAAATTCAGCCCATAGGGCAGTTAAGAGTCAACCACACTGTTGTGGGTTTGGATCCCCAAAGGAATATAGAAGCAGGAGTCGGCCCCTCAAGCCTGCTCCGCCATTTATCATGGCTGACCTACTCACTACCATTCTCCAGTACTATCCCATATCTCTTAATGCCATTGGTATCTAGAAACCTATCTACCTAGCTGCTTTGAACATACTAAGGATTAGCCTCCACAGATCTCTGGGGCAGAGAATTCCAAAGAATCACCACCCTCTGACAAATATCTGCTGATGAACTGAAATAAGTGCTAGTACTCTTTAACACAAGTCTGCTTTACATATCGGGTTTCAAAGCTCATGGATAAATCAGTAATTCTATGAAACTTTGTAATTCTGCCCTGCTGTCAATAATACAGCACATAGTGAGACAAACCTTGTTTAAAATTTTGTTTCTTTTTCCAATGTGGCAAGTTGCACGTCGGTTCAGCTTTGGCATGTGTTAGTTCAGCAGCAGGTAATAATGTTGTTTTCCCATACTTAGGTTGGCAGAAAATATGATACTTAAGTGATATTTCCTTGCATTTCTGCCATTTAAAAAAAAAGTTCTTACGCACTTCATAATTTGATTAGATGGTAATTCACTTTGGAGTGAGTCAGGTAAGGGTAATTGGTACTTCAGGGCATATTTGATCCAAAGGCAGATTATGTTTTACTTATCCATTTCAGCAGTGCTACATTTGTAATAATAGCAAGCTTCTTGGAGGTAAAATATTAAAACATAGAAATTGGAAATCTTGTATTAAGTTTCATTCTTCCCTGTTTTAATGGAATCCATAACTTGCGTATAAAATAAATTGTTTAATGTCTCTATTCAAATTATGACCAAACATTGGGTGTGGGTATGGGCATGAGATGTTTGGGAGCCCTCGCAGGGAGTGTAGCGTGAGGCCCAGGCAATTATAAGTCCTGGACCTCTTTTGAATAAAGCAGGATACTCTCCCATCTAAAGCTGGCAAGCTGGAGCAAACACCGAAGCCTAAGGGACACCAGAATCCAAGGGAGCCTCCTTGCTATAAAGTTTGCTGCTTGACATAGAGTATTTGACAGCTGATGCAAGAAGTGAGGCATGGCAATAGATTGGTGAGGCTCATAAGCCCTGTGGGGTCTGCAGGAGCAATCTTATTCTTCCGGGTTTGCGAAAATTCCATAGAGAAGATAAACGTTTGCCATGACCATGGCGTTTTCTGGCCGCTCCATGACTACTACACTGGAGGAGCTGTTGGTTGGGGGGGTTGGAGGATCCCCCAGTGTGGGCCTCCAGAATCCAGGGGTTAAAATGTCTCTATGGCACCAATGACAGCATAAGCTTTTAACTTTCCAATGTAAAGTAGAGCCCTGGGGGAGGCAGGGAGGGTGTATGGGAGGAGGTGGTACTGGTGGGGGTGGGGTGGGGTGGGGTGGGGGGTGCGGTGTGGGTGATGGGCAGTCAGCATTCCTGCACAACGTGCTAGAAATTAGGCTGAAGAGAGATCGGTGGAGATGGAGGTAGAGGGGCTGTGGAGTTCAGGAATGCACTCAGAATGATGCATGGCTCAAACGCAAAACCTACAGGGATACAGGGAGTCTCAGTCTTTGTTGGCCATCAGACAAAATTCATGTAAAGCAATTTGTGATTCTGTGATTCTGTGAATGTGATAGGCATTTTGACATTGTTCCTGTCTGATATACATTTTATTAAAATGCCACTATAATAGTCCCGCCTCCGTCCGCTTCAATCCCTGAGATATCGGTCACATGCAAAAGAAGTTGAGAGCGAGGTTTAAGAGTCCATGACCCCCTTTTCTCTGCTCAAAACCCTGGAAACTGGTGTGCACAAGCATCAGCTCTACAAGTACCAATAGCAATCATGGGCTGCATTTTACAGCCTAACTTCGGGTGTGTTTTCAGAAGGTGGGGGTGGTGAGTCACATAAAATATGAGGAATCGCTAGCTGACCACCTTCCTGCTTACTCAATTCCCCATAACCTGGTAGGCAGGAGGGCAGAAAAATCAGATGCCCACCCACCATTTTTAAAAAGATAATTAATGGGCCATTAACAAGCAAATTGAATATTACATTGCCCACACCATTTTATTTTTGACCAGGCTATTTAAAAGACTGGAAGGAAGGGGGGTATACCATTCAGGGGGATGCCCTGTGTGCATTGGGGGCACATCCCCCCCCACCTCTCCAAGATGGTACCCCCCTTTTGTCACTGGTTGCCTGGCCAACAAAACCAGCACCCATCTTCCCCTGCCCCTTCACTCCACCGCCCATCCCCCCCAACTCCTAGACTCCCCGATTCCTCCCTGTCCAATAGCCAGGACTGGGTCCAGACACTATGGCTATCTTCATCCTGGGGCCTACTTGCAGTCTCTGCAGCACCCACTACTGAGTGCTGGCGCTGCTGAGACTGCTAGAGTTGGTTGTCAGCTCTCAAGGGCGGGACTTCCTCCCACTGAGGGGTGGAAGTCTGACCCTCAATTACTTAAGACCGCCTGCAGTGTTTTATTGCTGTGGGCTGGCCTTGTTTAAAACGGGTTGGCTGACGTCTGACATTCCTTCAGGTGGGGGTGGTAGGGGTGGAAAGTTCAAATTTATTTTCTGGATCAGATCACTTGTCTAATTCTTCAGAGATCCAGGTGTAGACTTGGGCATGCAGACAATTGCATGTAAATTAAATTTAAAGAGTTGATGACAATTAGCGGTATCATAATGAGGGGGCATAAATTCTGGAAGCCTTTGGAAAGGTTCATAAAGAATTGGAACCTATTAGCAGTCTTTGCAAGTGCTGCAGAAGTGAAGATGTGACAGCCAAACATGTAGAGAAAGGAATCCCCACAACGCAGACTGGAGGATGCAGCTGGCTGTTGTTGGCATTGGCTGTGCCAGCTCCATGGAGGATATTAGCAGCAGGTGCCCTTTGCAGCAGATGTTCTGTGTCTGCCTTTTGGCTGTCCCAGATTGTGTGTGGACATATCCCTACAACTGTTGCCAGACAGGTATAAACTTGCTAAGCAAAGTTGGTAACATCTTGACAGGTGTCTTAAAAAGTTGCTGCATGCAATGGGTACAGCACAAGGTATGGACCCTGAAAACAGCCTGGCTGTCCTGCTGAAAGTCCACCTTCAGGACCATATTCTTCTCCAATCAAATTATTCCACTGGGGCTATGGCACTAGCATCTTCCTGACAATGTGGAAACGTACTCGCGTATGTATTGCCTAAAAAAACAGAATAAATATAATTATGCCAGTTACACACTTGGAGATTGATTTAATCTTAATTGCTGTGTTATATCAATTTTCAGTGCTGTATTCACCTGCTTCTGTGTAATAATATTTGTAAATAAATCTGACTTTTAATTTTTACCTGATGGTTTAACATTGATTATCTTTCAGTATGGACAGGAGAGCATGGTTTGGATTCCACATGGCCCTTGATGTATTATATTGTATTTGAAGCTCTCATGGCATGCTATTCCATTCACAACATTGAGTTCATTGGAGACTTATTGTTGGATATTTGGAACTGCCTCTTGCTGTGGATGCATTTCATCACTATGTTTTAGCAGTAGTTTCATTAAATAGTTTTATTTTAACAGGGTCTTTCACCTGCTATATAAAAACTGAACTAACTGCCACCCCATACCATTACATTGATGGGCAAGAGAGAACAGCACTAAATTCCAGTTTGATCAACATTCCACAGTTGGGCAGACTGTCCATAGATGCATAAAGTAACAGATCTGTTGAAGGCCAAGAATGAAGGGGAGATATGCCATAAATTGCCTCATAAGTTGTATTATGTATATCATAAATCAATTTGATTCAGTGGTGGCATCTCCTATCCGTCATAGATTGTGACCTGCATTTTACCAGCCTGGTGAGGTCAGCTGGAGTATGGGGAGTCTGGTAAAATCACAGGGAGTCACGTCAGATCAGGTCCCTGACATGTGCCCATCATCAGAACATTTTACTGGAAGCATGTAGGCTGCCCTTTCTAAGAATGTGGGCAGCCAGTTTCCATAATTAAATCAGGGGCCATTAGCATTTTGTGTACAGTGAATTAATTCCACACCACATGGGGTGGCTGCCAAGAATGCAAGAACACAGGAAACAAGCAGGAGTATATCATATGGTTCACCGAGCCTGCTCCCCCATTCAATGGGACTATGGCTGATCTTGGGCTTCAACTCCACTTTTCTGCCTGCTCCCCATATCCCTTAATTCCCTGAGAGGCCAAAAATCTGTCTATCCCAGCCTTGAATGTATTCAACGATGGAGCAGCCATAAACCTCTCAGGTAGAGAATTCCAAAGAATCATCATCCTTTGAGCAAAGTAATGTCTCCATATCTAAGTCCTAAATGATCGGCCTCTTATCCTCAGCCTGTGTTCCATTGTTTTATATTCCCCAGCCAGCAGAAGCAATCCCTGAGCATCGACTCTAATCAGCCCCTTCAAGGTTTTGTAGGTTTCAATGAAACCACCTCTCATTCTTCTAAACTCCAGCGAATATCAGCCCAATTTACTCCACCTCCCTCTAATCATTCGACAACCCACTCAACCCAGGGACCAATTTACCCAACCTTTGTTGTACCGCTCTACTGTAAATATATTGTTTCTTATGTGGAGACCAAAACTGCACAGTGTAGTCCAGGTATAGCCTCACCAAAACCCTGTACAATTGTTGCAGGGCTTCTTCATTCCTGTGCCCCAAGCTACTTGCAATAAAGGCCAACATACTATTTGCCAGCCAGATGGAGGCAGCCTATAGGTGGCAGCCCAGGGAGTAAGGATTTATGAGGCAAAGAGAAGACTGGGGACGGGCAGTGCCCCAACGGAACCAATTGTTTCCCTGGAGGGGTTTCCCCTCCAGCACTCAACCCCCTCATACTTTTAAATTTTGTCTCCTACCTGTAGACCCTAGGTCTCCAGTCTGCCTCAGCAGCAACCACTACTCCTGTTAGCACAGCTGAGCTGCTGGCTTCTCTAGTTGGAGCAACAGCACCTGGATACAGGCCACCATCCTTAATACAGCCTGCTAGCGGCCACTTAATTGGCTGCTGCCCGTAACATGCAGGGGGAGGTCCTGGCAACATGCATTTCTGGTATATCTGCAATCATGGTAAAATCCTGGCCAGTGAGTTTTGGACCAAATTGAGAACTAAGCACATAATCTAGACTGACCTTCAATGCACCAATGAGAGAGTGCTGTGCTGGTGAAGGTGCTGTCCTTCAGGTGAGACATTAAATCCACCTGTTAAGGTAGTTGTTAAAGGTCTTCCAATCTCCTGGTCCAAATGACCCCTTGCCGAGCACCACCAGAATGGATTAGCTGGACAATACTCCAGTTAGTTGTTTGATGGATCCTACTGTGTGTTGCATGGTTCTTGGACTTGCCTGTGAAACTCATGACTATATTCAAGAATTCGCTCGCTAGGATTGAAGTGAACACAGATGTCCTATAAATATGATTGGTAATTATGTAAATATAACTTTTTAATCTCTTTTTTCACAATACTATATGATGTAACGGTGACTGCAATTAAAATAAGCTTTTCACTCGACACCCAAATAGTGGCTTACATCAGTCTCTGTAATATCAACAAGTGACATTGATTATATATTAGAACTTGCAATGTAATTTTTTTGCAGTTATTTACAGAATGATTGTGATTAATAGTAACATGAATAGAAGGTGACTATAATTTCTGTTACCCGTGACTTACAGAGTGGAAAGCATAAAGTCCAATGAAAGGTCTTTTGAGAGTTTTTTTAGAGTTAACACAGACCAGATTTTTAATCAGTAAGGGAATCAAGGGTTATGGAGAAAAGGCAGGAAAGTGGTGTTGAGGATTATCAGAGCAGCCATGATCTCACTGAATGGCGGAACAGACTCGATTGGCTGAATGGCCTGCTTCTGCTGTTACGCCCATTGGGCTTATGATATGCACTTTCATTGGACATTGCTCTCTTCAAGGTTCTTATTATAGAATCAGAATCATAAAATTGTTACAGTACAGAAGGTGATCAGTCAGCCCATTGTGTCCATGCCAGCCCACTGAAAGAGCAACTCACCTGGTCCCACTCACCTGCCTTTTGTTTGTGGCCTTGCAAGTGTTTTCTCTTCAGATGTTTATCCAATTCTCTTTTGAAGGCCTTGACTGAATCTGCACCCACCTCCATACTGTCAGGCAAAGTATTCTAGATCCTCACCATGTGCTGTATAAAAGTGCTTTTCTTCTTCCAGCTGTTGCTTGGTTTGCCAATCACCTTAAATCGGTGTCCTTTAGTTCTCAATCCTTCCATCAATGGGAATAGTTTCTTCCTATCTAGCCTCATGATTTTGAAAATGTCAATTAAATCACCTCTTAATTTTCTCTTCACCAAGGAGAACCATCCCTGTGCCTCCTCCAACATCCCCCCTTCTCCAGTCTATGCACAGAGCTGAAGTCTCTCGTCCCTGGAACCATTCCCATGAATCTTTTCTGCACCCTCTCTAATGCCTTCACATTCTTCCTAAAATCTGGGATACTGGGTGTTGGGTTAGGGGGGGAGGCAGACATATGAAATGTTAGATTCTGTAAATAAATCTAGTATTAAGTAAATTATTGTTGTTTGGTTTTCTAATTCACAATCTGGCTTCAGAATGAATTCACACCATATTCAACGATTTGTGCACAAATACCCCAGGTAGTTCTGCTCCTGCACCCCCTTTATATTTGTATCCTTTAGTCTATATGTCTTCCTCATTTTTCCTATCAAAATAATTTACTTTGCACTTCTCTACATTAAATTTAATCTGCCACTTGTCCACCCATTCCACTAGCCAATGTCCACTTGAAGGTTATCACTATCCTCCTCACAGTTCATAATATTTCCAAGTTTTGCATCATCCACCTATTTTAAAATTGTGGCTTGTACACCAAATAGATCAAGAAAAGTAGTGGCCCTAACACTAACCCCTGGGGAACTCCAGTCAAGATCTTCCTCCAGTTCAAAAAATAACCATTCACTCAGAGCTCTCTGTTTCCTGTCACTCAGCCAACTTCATGTCTATGCTGCCACTGTCCCTTTTATGCCATGGACTTCAATTTTGCTGACAAGCCTGTTATGTGGCACTTTATCAAATGCCTTTTGGAAATCCATGTTAACCACATCACCCCCTTGACCCTCATCAAACCGTTTTTTTACTTCATCAAAAGAAACTCAGCAAATTAGTTAAACACCATTTGCCCTTAGCAAATCCATGCTAGTTTTCCTTAATTAATCAGCACCTGTCCAAGTGGCTATTAATTTTGTCCCAAATTATTGTTTCCAAAAGTTTTTTCCACGATTGAGGTTAAATTGACAGGCGTGTAGTTGCTAGACTTATCCTTACAAACTTTTTTGAACAAATATATAACATTTGTAATTCTCCAGCCCTTTGGCTCCTCTCCTGTCTCTGAGGATCAGAATATTATGGTCAGCACCTCCACAATTTCCATCCTTACTTCACTCAATACCCTTGGATGCATTTCATGAAGCATTGGTGATTTCTTGACTTTAAGCATAGCCAGCTTATCTAATACCCCCTCTTTATCAATTTTTAGTCCATCCGGTGTCACAGCTGTCTCGTCTTTCACGATGACTTGGGAACATCTTTATTTTTGATGAAGATAGATGCGAAGTACTAATTTTTATCCCAGCCATGCCCCCTGCCTCCATGCAGAAATCCCCCTTTTGTCTCTAATCTTCCCCTTTTGCATACCTTTTGCTATTTAGATATCATTAGAAGGTGTTTCTATTCCATTTTATTTTAGCTGCCAGTCTTTTCTTATACTCTCCCTTTGCTTTTCTTATTTCTCTTTTTTATTTACTCTCTGAATTTTCTATATTCAGCCTGGTTCTCAATTGTATTACGCATCTGACATCTGTCATATAGACACTTCTTCAGCTTTATCTTCCTCTCAATCACTGTCATTATCCAGGGAGCCCTGTATTTGTTTGTTATTACTTTGCCCAATATGGGAAGCAACCTCTACTATACCTGAGCTATCTCCTCTTTGTAGGAAGCCCATTGTTCTATTACAGTTTGGCCAGCTAATCTTTGATTCCGATTTACCTGGGTCAGACCTTTTCCCACCTCATGGAAGATGGCCCTTCCCAATTAATTACTAACTCTGGATTTCTCCTTATCCATTTCCATAGCTGATGATGTGATAATAACTGTGCCCTAAATGTTCCTCGACTGACACTTAATCTTCTTGACCCACCTTGTTCCTCAGAACCAAATCCAGAAATGCCTCCTTCATCTTTGGATCTTACTAATAAATAAAATTCAATGCTTGAAGATGGTGTGGAGGACATACAATGTTACCATTTGCCTGAATTTGGTATCCACGCAACAACCATCTATCTAATCTGAGCAGAGATTACAAACTCCGGCCAGAATTTTCCAGCCACTCACACCGGCAGAATCTTCCAGTTCCGCCAATGTGAATGGAGATTTCCATGGCTCGCCGACCCCGTTGCGGAGAGTGGCTGGACGGTTCCGGTCTCTGTTTCCAAATGTATCGGAAGGGGGTGGAGCTTTATTTATTCATTCACATGGTGTGGGTGTCTCCAGCAAGACAAGCATCTTCGACCCATCCTTATATAACTGAGAGGCTTTCTAGACACTTCAGAGGGCAGTTAGGAGTCAACCAAACTGCTGGGGGTCTGGAGTCACATATGGACGAGGATAGATAAGGACAGCAGATTTCCATCTTGAAAGGATATTAACAAACCAGATGAGTTTTTAAGACAGACAATCAGAGGAATATTACTAATGCTAGCTTTTTATTCTGTATTTATTTAATGAACTGAATTAAAATTTCCAAAAATGGCATGATGTGATTTGAGCACATTTCCATGGATCATTGACCCAGGCTTCTGGATCACTAAATCACTAACATAACCATTATGCTCATCAACATTTTCAATGGAGCTCTGGTAATTTTATTTTATTTCTATAGAGTGAAAATGATATGGTAATTAGTATATTAATCAGTTATATTTCTGAATGAAATGTTAAAAGTGTAATTCTTATCCCATAATACTCAACATAGGCTATTCAAGATAGCAACAATTCATGCTATGATGCACTGGGTTATTAATAGAAACTGCACTGGTGTCAATTTCTGATAGAAATGTTCACACAATTTCTTTGGAAAGTTGAAATCTACCCTACAAAAATGTATCAAAAGCAAAATATTTCAGTTAGATGCTGGAAATCTGAAAATAAAAAAGGCAGAAAATGCTCGTAAAGCTCATCAGGTCAGACAGAATCTGTGGAGAAAGAAACTGTTAACGTTTCAGGTCACTGACTTTTCATCAGAACGTTATCCTTGTTGAAATTTTTATTTAAAGTCAATGCTGATAAAGACAACTTTAATTAATAAAAGACAGGGGCTTGGATTTTCCCCACAACTCTCTGTCAAGGCGAAAACCCTGGAAATGGCTGAAAATCTTAAGTCCCGCCCCCGAACCCAGCATTTCCCACCTTCTCGGGATTTGGGCTGGGGTTCCCGCGTGCATGGTTTGGGGAGGCAGCTGGCCATTTAACTCACAGCTGCCCCCACTGAAGTGGGATTCTGGAAGAACGTGAGTGTGGAATAGAACAGGCAAGAGGAGGTCTGAACATGGTGGATGTGATGGATAACAGGGTAACCCTTAGGAAAGGTAAAGTACCCCTTTGGGAAAGGTAAGGCACCCTTTGGGATTGTTAAAAGTGAACATGATTATACACTTTTTATGCGCAAATCATTGGAACTGTCAAGCTGTCAAAGCGCTATCCAACTGTCAAGGAACTGTCCAGCTGTCAAGGAAATGTTAAGGAGCTGTCCAGCTGTTAAGCCTGTCAAAGCTATCTAGGAAGTGTCAAAGCTGTCAAACCTCTCTGGAAAGTGTTAAAGCTGTGAAATCTATGCAGGAAGTCTCAAAGCTGTCAAACCTGTCAAAGCTATCCAGGAAGTGTCAAACCTGTCAAGGAACTGTCCAAGGATACTAGGTTTGCTGGCATGGAAGGGGTAAGGGCAAAGGGTGTTAAGTTGGGGGGCATGAGTTTGCACTAAGTTGGCAAAGAGCATATGGGACAATGAGGTGGGTAGAGGGGCACTAAGTGGCATAGGGGTTATGGGAGCCATAAGATGTGGGTGGGAGGATATGAGTTGGCACAGGAGGTATGGGATCATGTAGGATGGGTGGGGGCATGGGTTGGCGTAGGTTGGCATGGATGGGGCATAGGGAGTGTATGGGGTTTAGGGGTGAAGCCTGGAGGAATATTTTCTTTTATTGTTATTTTTCATTTATTTATAAACAGTGCCGGGACACAGAGGCGGGTCTTGTGCCCAGCCTGCCTCTGCACAAGGCATTTGTTCCAGGGTCACCCACCCCATCCCCTGTTTCAGCTCAACCCTGTGTATGAAAATCTGACCTGCAGGCAGACATGTTTAAAAGTTGGGCTCGCCGGGCAGGCAAATCTCCTGACTCAGCAAAGCCGACCCGATGACGAAGATCTGGACCAGCGGGTGGAATTTAAACCCCTGCATCAGCCCCTACGGGATGGGTGAGAGAAGAGGTGGGAAATGGTTGAGTTTTGAGCAGCCTGAAACTTGATCCTAACCTCTTGCGGACGCACTCAATGCCGGTTTAACCCAGGGTGCTTTGAGGGGCAGTCATATACCTGCTCTTGAAAGGTGTGGCATTAATTTAATGATGTTAATGAGGCTGTGTACCTCAGGTTTCCAAAGGTTTTTGCACTTAACAGCTGGGGGTGGGGTGTGGGAGGTGGGCATGGGTTTCCCAGGGCTTGGGAAACCTGAGAGCTAAAGGGAGATGAGAATTGCCAGTGCTTTTCCAACACCACTTGTGGGGCAGGAGGAGCTGGAATGTGCCTCTCATGGCTCCCCATGACCAGCCTTTCTGCCTACAATTGGCTGACACCCCTGCAACCCGCTGACTCTCTTCAGCCCCCCCACCTCCGTGATCTCCCCTCTCATCTGCACTGCAAAGCTCTTCCTTCCCTGTGATCTCTCCCTCACTCCTCTCAGCTTCTTGCCCTTCCCACCTGACAGCTCACTCAACCAATCCTCTCAATCTAGCTCAAATGAGGCCCTGGTATTACATTCGGCATTTCTGGGTTTCTTGACTGCTACAACCTCTGCCACCACACCCCGCTTTAAATATTGAAACCAGTGGCTTATTTGTGTGCTATTTAAAATGTGTTTTTCTTTTCTTTTTATCTGCTTATTTTACTTTCAAATTATGTAGCATGAGAAAAATATGAAATCACCTGGTTCTGAATAGGTGTTTTTCAGTCATCTTGTAACAACATTATTCCATTCTTACGGCAGAGAACAGAATTAGGACTGGTGTAGGTCGTTCAAAGCTGTCACTAAGCAAATGGGGATATACAACCAGCCCGACAACTGGTGAATGTGGAACTGAGCCACAGACTATGCAACATCTCCTGAAATGTCTATTGCTAGAGGAACCCTGCACTGTTGCAGATCTTGCTGAATTCAACAACAAGGCGCAAAAATGTGTCCAGTTCTGGCTGGGCCATGTATAGACTGTCGTTGGACACGATAAGAAGAAGATGGCAGAGAACAATAATTGCAGTGAACTTTGTAGAGCACATCATTCATGGTCTTGACAACCACTATGATGGAGTTTTTGCAAAGATCTATTGCTCAAAGAAAAGACCCAGTAACGGTAACAATGATCCTAAAGCACATTGTGGTCTATGTATTGACTTGTAAGATGTTGGTATTGTTCCATTTATTAGAAACCAATTGATCTTGCTGTGTTACGGAATGTTTTTCACTCCAAAATACTGTGTCTGTCTTGGATCAATGGCAGTGTTCTGGGTTAATAGCCTGTAAGTTCAAGCCAAAGACTTGGGGCAACATTTTCCCCCTGCTATGCACTCCCTGTAAGGGCAGGAGGGGGATTCCTTCAGCTGGGAGTGCGCTCTTTTGCACATGCACACAAAAATGTACACAGATCTCCGAGGCAAAGTGCTGCCTCAGGGAGATCGGCACCGATTTAAAACTTTCAATAAAGATTAGAAAAAAATTTCCTTGCCATGTCGCTTTATGTGACACTGTCACATGAGCTGGGACATGTCCATAACTTTTATTGTAAAATATTCTGCATTTTTAAAATCACTCATGAAACCTCATCCTGCCTGTGGATGAAGTTTCATGCTTTTTCACAAGCCTGCCTGGGCTCCCGGCCTGCCCACCAACCTTAAGCTTGGACGGGCAGGTATATTATGAGTTCACCGTCACCCCACATCATTTTATGCATCAGCGAGGGGTGCCCGCTCGCCAACCGGAAGATGCTAGCCTCGAGCACACCACCTGAACTCACATCCCAATGCAGTATATAGAGAGTGCTGCAATGTGTCTCACACTGGATGGTCCTAACCATATAGGCGAATGTGAATGGTCCTGTGGCATTCTTTGAAGAAGTGCAGCGGAGTTGTCCCAGCATTCTGGTGAATATTTAGCCACCAATCCACATCACTTAAAAACAGATAAGCTTATATTGTTTATATGATATTGTGTGTAAATTGACTGCCATACATAACAACAATGACTGATCTTAAGAAGTACTACATTAGCTATTTAAGTGCTCTAGGATGTCCTGAGGTTGTATATAAAAGCAAAATTGTTCTTTTTTCAAACTGGCTTAAAAATAGATCTCTCCTAATGTTTAATGAAGGCACTCTGAATCATCAACATGATCGTTTCAAAAATAAGCTACAAAACAATTAAAAAAAAAACTGTAAGATTGCATCTATTAGGAGTAGACTTAAAGAGATACCAATTGGTTACGGCCTATTTTCAGCCATATAAGCAAAATGTGGTCAGCACATACCCATACCAGGGGGTCTGAAGCTCACTCTAAATTAGGCCCCGGGCCTCATTCCAGTACTTTGGCTGAACCACCAGCATCTGTCGTGTCTCTAGGGCCAACTGCCCTGTTTCCAAATGATCAATTTTAGAAGCCTACTTTATTGGTAAAGGCCAATAAGGTACATGAGAAAGTGAGATTGTGGTTCTACAGTGGACCCCAGGAGTTGCTGCAGTGCTGGGAAAGATATTTTTACTCCTCTTGGCTTTGCATCAAGTTGTTAAAAAAAAAAGTACTTATATGTTTTGTGTTGGCCACTGGCTAGGTTGCATCCATTGTAGGAAAACTTGAGCAGAACAGGCCTGGTGACTGTCCAGCTCTTGGAAGCCTGATTTTACAGAGAACTGTCCTAAAACAAGCATTAGTCATAACATATAAAGTGTTTTAGCCCCAAAGAATTGACACATTTCGCCTTCCTGTGCAGAAAGATAGGTAGAATGAGGATCAATTTCAAAATAAATTTAATCTGGGTCAAAATTCTGGAACTCCTTCCCACAACACATGCACTGCAATGGTTCAAGAAGGCGGCTCACCACCATTTTCAAGACCATTTGGGATGGATAATAAATGCTGGCCTTGCCAACAAAGCTCACAATCCATGAAAAGCCAGGTGAAACAGCAGTATGATTAAAGTAGCTTAAAGACTCTTTAAATTGTTGAGGGATGTGAGGCAATTAAAATGAAGAACAGTAGAATGTAAGAAATAGGAGCAGCAGTAGGCCATATGGCCCCTCAAACCTGTTCTATCTTTCAGTAAGGTCATGGGTGATCTTCGACCTAAATTCCACTTTCCCCATCTGATCCCCATATCCCCTGATTCTCTTAGAGTCCAAAAATGTATTGATGTCAGCCTTGAGTATTCTCAACGATGAAGCATCTACAACCCTTTTGGGCAGAGAATTCTAACGATTCCTAGCCTTCTGAGTAAAGAAATTTCTTTTCATCTCAGATCTAAATGGCCAACCCCTTACACTGAGACTGCGGCCCTTAGTTCTAAATTCTCAAGACAGAGAAAACAACCTGTACCCTGGAAGCCCTCTCACAATCTTTAATGTTTCAATGAGGTCACCTCTCATTTTTCAAAATCCCAGGAATATATGCCCATTCTACTCAACCTCTCATTTTAGGACAACCCTCTCATCCCAGAAATCAATGTAGTGAACCTTTGTTGCACCCCCTCTAAGGCAAGAAGAATTATTTACCCCCTCCAATCCTGCCCACCTTCCCAGTGAGACTGAATAATAACCTGCTCTTTTCAGTAGGTGATCTGCAGAGTCCTGGTTAAACATGTAGGTTGCATTCTGATGATGCCAATGGAACCTGATCTTCAATTTTAGTTCAAGCTCCAAGCAGCGAAGTATTGATGGCTTCCTTGTCAGGCCAGGACTGTCAGACGGAAAGGGGACTGTGGGCAAGGAGAAGCCAAGGGAGATGACTTTTTAAGATTTATTTAATGCTTCCTTGTGGGTCAAGAGAAGTGTAGGGGGTGGTGGGATGTGTCAGTTTCACCTCTGACTTCTGAGCAGTCCAAATCGCTCCCACTCCCTGGGTTCTAGACCTTGGACTCATTTGGGGGTTGTGACAAAGTGCAGCAGACAACTGGTTTTGGTGCAAGGAAAGAAAACTGAGTTTACTGAAGTCACCAATGAACTTATAACATTAGGATTACACTGAGATTATACAGACCTACAAAATACACTTAGTTAAGAATGGGGAACACACGGCATAATGAGGGAAAAATCATGCTACTAATCCCCTTACCCTTGACCCACCCTCAAAACCTAACTAAATTGAACTAGGAGAGGTCAGGGATCATGCTCACCAACCAGGGTTCCTTGACAGTTCAAAATCCAGCCAGGTAAACTGGTTGCAATTTTGGGGTACCCTCTTTGTGTCTTCTGGGGCCTGCTGTCCTCACGAGGTCCTGATCTGTGGAATCTGCAAAGGTTCTTCAGTTGGGTGGAGGGCGTGGTTGTGGGTGGTCAATCTTCGTGGAGGGCTGCGGCTGTGGCCTTGTTGTCTTCGGTTGAGCATGCCACCCCATGCCCCTCACCGTGATGTTGCTTACGGGCCTGTAAACTTTCAGATCTCCCTCCTCCGCTTGGCTCAGCTCCCTGCTTAAACTCTGTTACAACCATTCCAAAAACTGCTCACCCTCCTGTATCAGCATTCAAAACTGCTCACCCTTCTGTCCCAACTTCACCTTCATAACTGGTGGCCTAGTTATACTGGTTTTTTTTTCTGAATTTCTTATCTGAAACCAAATCAAGGTTAGTTCTTTGTCTGATTTGAGCTTCTTCAGGTGATTATTGTCTTGTTGTTTTTAATAAGCTCGCATGATGTTTATCATTGTCTTCCTGCCTCCGTAACTAGTCTTGAACTGAAAGCCATTGTATATATGGAGTATTGATAAGTTCGCATAATTGCATTGATTGTGGCCTTCCTGCCTTAGTAGTTAGTAGCGATTATTTATGCAAGATTTTGATGGGCTTTAGTTTCATGTAAGATGAAGTCTTTCTCTGAGTTGATTGTTTTAAAGGGAAGAATGCATATTCTGTCTCCTCTCGTTCTAGCCTCCTGTCTGCAGGGTTCTACATTTAACCCAGCAGTTGGGCCCTCTGCCATAAAAGTCCAAAAGTCATATCCTTGTTGTTAATATGAAGAATGTGAGAATTTTGAGAACCCTTCAGAAGCAAGAGTGTTCCTCAGCAACTCACACAGAAGCCATGGGCTTCCATTCACCCTCCCCCACTCGACCACTCTACTCATCACCTTCAACCCCTGAGTGTCTCTTACCACATACCTTGTGGCTTAGGAACTATCTTGTGGGCTCCCAGCTGGGCACTCTTCCCTGCAATCTTCAGTTCCAGCCCTTGAGCCAGGTAAAGTAAATGGCTGGGCTCAGAGGAGGTGAATTCTGATGAAATGTATGATAATGAGTCCAGGTTGTTAAGCTCCCACTTCTCCAGACTCCCCGGGTAGGCTGTTCACTTTGGCGCTTGAGTGCACTGCACCCATTCTGCATTAAAGTCAGGGCCTATGCCTTGTGGACATTGTGGAAATAGAGATTTCCCAGATTCATATTTCCAACAAAATAATTAAAGCAATTTAAAATGATAGCTTATTCGGCCATCCTATGAGATATGAGGGGCCTTAGGAAAAATAGTCATCTTCAATTTTGTAAATTTTTATGATTTATTGATTCATATTATTAGATTGAATTTTTGGAGATAAAATTTATTGAGACCAAAAAACTAAAATAAATTATATTGCCTTCACCCTGACAGTTGTAAAATGAATGTTCCATTTGTGGTTGGGAAGTATAAACTACCCTGTAAAAGCCAGGATCATTCTACAAATGCAGGAAGTAATTATGTTAAAGATTGCAGAATGGATTGGTGGTAAAATTCAACTTATAGTCAGGAACTGAATCCCACACATCAGGATAATCCAAATTCTATTCTTTACCTGCGGTAAATTAGTTGATGTCCTGTGATGGCCCTGGTAATGGCACTGCTTTAATTGGCTTTGGTACTCCTTACAATTGTAGAATCTTACAACACAGGAGGAGGTGGCCATTTACCCATTCTGATTGTGCTGACTCTTTGAAAGCACTATCCAACTAGTCCCACTGCACTGTTCTTTCTCCACTGCCCTGAACATTTTTCCATTTCAAGTATATACCTAAATCCCTTTTCAAAGTTATCATTGAATTTACTTCCACCACCCATTAAGGTAATGCATTCCACATTATAACAACTCACTGCATAAAAAAAGATATCTCCCCCTGCTTCTTTTGCCCATTATCCTAAATGTGTGTCCTTTAGGTATTGAGCCATTTGCAATGGGAAGAGCTCCTCCTTATCTACTCCATCAAAATCTTTTATGATTTTGAGCACTCTGTTAAATTACCTCTTAATCTTTTCTGCTGTAAGGAGTGCAATCCCAGCTTCCCCAGTCTCTCACATAACTGAAGTTCCTCATCCTAGATGAAATTCTAGTAGAGCTTGACATCTATCCGACAGTGTGGTACACAGAATTGGACACAAATTCGCCAGTGGAGGTCTAACCAGTGTTTCATAAAGTTTTAGCATAATTTCCTTGCTTTGTAAAATTCTTTCACAGGATGTGGATGTTATTGGTTAGGCCAGTGTTTATTGCCCACCCATAATTGCCCTTGAGAAGGCGGTGTTGAGCTGCCTTCTTGAACTGTTGCAGTCCGTATGATATAGGTACACCCACAATGCTGTTAGGAAGGGAGTTCCAGGATTTTGACCCAGTGACAGTGAAAAAACATTAGGGATTAAGTATTTGAATAAAATATTTGCTTTTATAAGGGATTAAGTAGTTGATTGAATATAGTTCCAAGTTAGTGTGTGGCTTGGAGGGGAACTTGCAGATTATGGTATTCCCATGCATCTGCTGCCTTGTCCTTCAAGATGGCAGAAGTCATGGGCATGTAAGGTGTTGTTTTTGTGTTCTGTGCCTTTATTTATAAAGGCATGTGGTTCCTGTATGGTTATTTTTAATTTGGAAAGAGCAAAAATAAATGGAAATTTTTCCTGATTATCCTTATGGGACAGAGGGAAAATGTTGATTTTGGCTGATAATGTGAAACAAATAATATCGCAACCATTGTCCATTTCATATTTCTCCTGATGAAACAGAAGGAGTGTAACAGGCAGCTTATCTGATATTGAGGTCTGAATTTTTGTAGGGACAGAAAGGGACTCTGGCTTAGCCAATATGGCACTAGAGCCCTGATTCCAGAGGTCCCACCCCAAATCTAGCACCCACCATTTTCACCAGGGGGTGATGAAAGCGGGTTATAGTTTGCACATCCATGGTTAATAGAGGCAAGTGCACATTGAGACATGCAGCTGCCTTCAACCAGATCCAATTTTCATTAGTGGGATGTCCAAAGCATAACTCATGAAGTTAGCCTTCAATGAAAATGTCCAAAGTTAACAGAGTTATTTGGAGAGATAGGATACCCTTTCAGATACATTCGGGGACCCCTTTTGGAGGGATAAGGTGTCTTTGGGATTTGTAAGAGGAGACATGAATGTGCATAAAAAGTGGATAATGGCTGGGCAACTGGGCAAATCTCCTGCCCTTTAAATAAAAAAAACAGTCTGCAATTTAATAAAAAGTTTTTTTTGCAATTTTACTCTGTTGACATAAACCTAAGGGCTATCATTATACCATTTGTCCACAATCTATTATTTCACAGTGGGATGCCTACCAGGTTGCTGTTTAATTGACAGCTCCAACTGGTTATAACATCATTGATGTGGAGACATGAATACAAATGTTTGTTTTCACAAGGGATTATGCTTTTATTGCTTTTATAAGGGATTACATAGTTGAAGGAACTTAAATGCATGGAATGGGTTTTTAAGAATGAGACCACATTAAAAAAATGCCTGCAATAGGCACTTAAACCTTTATTTTATTTCATCTCAGCCTGACTCCTGAGGTCTGACCATGGTGGATACTGGCTAAACTGGCATGGAGGATGTAAGGACAAAGGGTTGTGGGTTGGGGGCATAGGTTGGCATGAGATGGCACTAAATTTGCATAAGGTGTATAAAGGACAATGGGGTGGCTAGAAGGGCATAGGTTGGCACAGGGGGTATTATGGGCTATGGGGGTGGTAGAGGGACATAGGTTGGCATAGGGTATATAAAGGTCCATGGGGTGGTTAAAGGGCATAGGTTGGCATAGGGGTATGAGGGACCATGGAGGCGTGAGGTAGCATGAGTTGGCATGGATGGGGTATGGAGAGTGTGGGGGGAGTATGAGAGGTGAGGGATAGAGGACTGTTTCTTCATTATTCTTTTTCTTCCAAGTCCCGGTGCACTGAGGCGGGCCTTTCACAGCCTGCTTCCGCACCAGTAGCCCCTGTGGCTGACTGCAAACTCTTGACAGGGTCAGCAGGCCCGACTCCTATTAACTCCCACCTGGCCCATGCCTCCCACCTCCGGCCCCTCCCCCTTAACCACCCAGAACAAAAATTAGAACATCCGGGGCACTTTCTCCCATGTTGGGTTTGTGGAGCCGGGTATTTTCCCAACTCTGAGCTCCCAACTCAAAAGCGAAAATTAGGCCCCATGTGTTTTATATGGTTGCCCAAAGTCAAAATTACCTCCCGTGCATGTGAGCATGGCTCTCGGACAGAATCAGGCCTGGCCAACTCTAATGAATTGCTGACACTTACCATAGTTACTGCCACCGAGATCAGAAACTACAGTATCGATTGTTTTGAAATGTACCAAATATGGAGGACAAGCCATAGAATGGTCTGAATTCGCACTGGTTTTTGATTCAGCCATAAAATAATTCCCAAAAATGTGAATGCTAAAAGATTAAATTTAATTCTGAAAGACAAGGCAAATGGAAATAATTTTCCACCCCTGTGCTGTTGGTGGGGAGTCTCACCCCTTGGCATTGCTTACCAGAGTTTTGGGAGACGCACTGGGCGTGAGCCTCCAACTATTCCATCTTGCCAGCACACATCTATAGTCCTGGAGTCACAGAAGGATGCCTAAAATGAAGCTTCCAAAGAAATTCGCAACATTGAGGTAAATTCATAGAAACAAAGTGGATTGTGTTATCACAGTGAAATACAGCCAGAGCCCCACAGCTACAAAGTCATACAATTTACAAAGATCAAGAAATTGTGTTGATAGCAAAAGAAGCAATGTTTTTATCTTCCCTTTCACCAATGCGCCAAAGGTGGTGTTATTATTCAACAATAATGCCACGCTCCTGCATGCCTCTGCATTGGACTTTTGCTAAAACTTTCAATTATATTTTGATGTGCTGATTTGATTTTCCAAGTAAATTTGCTGAGTTCACAATGTATCAAAACGGACTATGACAGATAAGTGTTGAGGCAGACCGATGCTGAAAAGCCTGCAAATATGAGGGCAGGTGCTTTTTATAAGAGTGGGAAAAGGAGGTGGCAAAGATAACCCTATGATGGCTGGTTGATAGCTGCAAGGCTCAGACTTGTTTATATGCAAGCTTGTCAGATTCTAACCTCTATCAGAGTGTTTTGTATCTTTGCCTACACACAATCACCAACCTTATAACCTGTAGTACTACAAAGAATCAGAAAATTGAAATGTAGTCACAGTTACAGTTGACGAAAATGTAATGGATTTACTGGGAGCGGCAGCATATGAATTATGATACCAGGCTAGTAATCAAGAACCAGGACAACTGATCGATCCAGAGCTATGATTTCAAATCCCACCACAGCAGCTGGAGAATTAAGGTCATTTTGCAAATAAAAGCCTGAACCACCAAATTGTCATAAAAAAACCCATCTGGGAAGGAAATCTGCCATCCTTAATTGGTCTGGCCTATATGTGTCTCTATATCACAGTAACGTGGTCAACTTTTAACTGCCTTCTGAAATGGCTGAGTAAGCCATTAAGTTGTATGAAATCAACATGACAAAGTACAATAAGAATAAAACCTGACAGACCACCTGCCAACGGCTTCGGGATTGGATTTGGGCATATCTGGCCCAGTCAACCCTACAAATTCATCCTTGTTGATATCAGGGAACTATGCCAAAATTGAGAGAGCGGTCCCACAGACCAGTCAAGCAACAGTCTGACAGATTGATACTCACCATTTTCAACTAACGCCCTAGACCTTTTCATCACCATCCCCGAGTATGCCCACCAGCAGGACAAATGCCTTAGATGTGGTGGCATAGTGATCTAAGGGAGGGGGGAAGTGGCCCAGGAAGTCCCAAACATTGACTCCAGATCCCACAAAGTCTCATGACATCAGGTCAAGCTTGAGCATGGAAACTTCCTTCTGATTACCACCTACTATCATTTCTCAGCTAATGAATCAATATTTCTCCATGTTGACCAGCACATGAAATAGGCGCTGAGGGTAGAAAAGACACCAGAATTTACTCTTGGTGGGGGCTCAACATCCATCAACAAGAGTGGCTCAGTAGCACCACTACTGATTGAGTCTTGAAGGATGGACTGGGCCTATGGCAGGTAGTAAGAGAATGAACATCAGTGAAAAAAATCTACTTGACCTCATCCACACCAATTTATCTATTGCAGATTGTCATGAAAATGTAATAATTTTAATAATATTTTGTGATTTATTGTAATGTTAGGTTAATAGTGGGGCTTGGATTAGTTTCTCTGTGTGAGGTTGTGTGTATGGGAGTTTTAATTGAATTGCAGACAGCTAGTCTGGAGCTTTTGAGTTATCAAAAGAGAAGCTGGGTCTGAAATGCGAAATATGTAAATATGGCTGAATTTTTAGAATGTGAGATGTGAGGAATATTTGCATTTTTGATCAACCAGAGTTGTGAATTTCAAAGAGATGGCAAGGGGTTCCACCTAGTCAACAGAGGCTAAGCCAAACAGTGTGTTTATTTTTCCCAAAGATTGTTGATAATATGAGTACTATGGAAGATTTATATTAGGAAAAAGTATACCTGCAAAGACATATAGGGACAATGGAATTTTATTAAAAGGGAGACAGTATAAAGGAGATGATGTTATATGTTAGGAGAAGGCATTCTAGATGTAATGGGCAGAATTTTTCCGTCAGCAAGTTGGGGGTGGGGCACGCTTACTGACACAAAAATGATGCAGGATGACATCCGGGGGAATCCCTGACGTCATCCCACCCCAATTAAATATTCAGGAAGGCGGGGGGGTCAGCGCGATCAGCTGTTGAGGCCATTGACAGGATAATTAAATCAATTAAAGACTCTGCCCGTCCAACCTTAAGGCTGGCGGGCAGGCCAGGAGCCCCAGTGGGCTTCTGTAAAAACATGAACCTCATCCACCGGCGGGATGAGGTTTCATGTTGGTTTTAAAAAACTTTAATAAAGTTTCTGTGATATTTATTAACATGTCCCATCTCTTGTGACATTGTCACATGAGGGGGACATGTTAATAATATTTTTATTTTTCTATTTTTAAACTTTCAAAAACTTTCAGCGCCCCCCTGAAGCAGCACTTAGTCTCAGGGAGATATACGTGAAAGAGTGCACTCTTGGAGTTGGGGAATTCCTCCCCCCCCCCCACCCGCACAGGAAGCGCATAGCGCTTCCCATCGGGCGGCCTGCTGGGCAGGCCTTAATTGGCCCGCCCACTTAAAATGGCAGCGGGGCCCATTTTGGTGGCAGCTATCAGCTGCCCACCCACCGCCGAGTTGGTGGGGCCCATCTGCCCATCAAAGGCAAAATTCTGCCCAACAAGTGTGAAAAGCCTCCAGCCTCTATGTATCAAGCTGCTGTCTAGAGGAACTGAAGCTAAGAGAATTCACTTTGAATATCACTGCCCAGGGTATTGTGTGCTTTGCCTGGGTCTGTTGAAATCTATATTGCTTTATTGTTGCCTTAACAGAGGTGTAACTGGGAGCTAGATTAATTAGGAAATTTATGAGTTATTATTTGTAGTAATTTATAGACTTATGTATGTGCTTAAAATCTTTTCTTTTATTAATAAATGTTTAATTTAGTTTTGTAAAAATAGCCTCTAAGTTGTGTTGGGCTCATTACTACTAAATTCAGGGCATGCATCTCGAAATAAAGTACAAATTGCAAACAGTTGTGGCAGCTGATTCAAGTTTCCCTTTGGGATTTGAGCAGTTCAGCATTTACCATCTGCTGTGCCTTAACAAGATTCATCTGTCCATGAAAGCATTGGCAGAAGTGACTATAGCAGAGTCTTTTAATGGAGATCAATTACTGTTTTCAATTGAGAACACTGCCATTGTGTTGGGTGGCCCTACCACTGTGCCAGATGGGGTAGATTCAGAACAAATCTAGCAGCTCAAAACTGTGTATCTATGAAGCACTGTGACCCATCTGTAGCATAATTACAATCTATAACTTCATTGGCTGGAAAATCCCTCATATAAGTCAGGAGTCCTGGTAACAGCACTCCACATGATATAAAGGAATAGCTGAATGCACTGGATACAGAAAGGACCATGCACCCTACAAACCCTTCCTGCAGTGCTGAAGACATGTACTCCAGAATTAGCCACACCCTTGACAAAGCTATTCAAGTATCAAGGCTCTGTAAATCTGAGCAATCACAGCTAAACATAATTGGCCAAAGAGGCTCATAGCCTTATTATTGCCGTAGGGTGTTGGATAACATTCAGTAGGTCTTCACGAATTCTTCATTGTGTTAAGTAGGCTAACTACATATACTTAAGAACTATATGCATATATCCAGTGAAGGTTCGAGCTAGAAGCTGTCTCCATGCTTGCTTGTGCATACTGCTCTGCCCAACACTAGACTGATCTCTAGGTCTGGGTTATGTGTTCTCTTACATCACTGTGTAAGCAGTACTGTACTCTGTCTCAGTTAACCTTATATATGTGTGAGAATGGATTTTTAAAGATGTTTTGGGGGAATATTATGTTATGCTGTAGAGTTATGTCTGTGTATGTGTGTGTGTGTGTGTGTGTGTGTGTGTGTGTGTGTGTGATTTAATTAAGCTGGGCAAGAGATTGATAGGACTTATGCTGTCCGGGGGGTTTAAAACATGAAAAGGATGGAGCTGTTAGGTTTGAGGTACAAGTGCATAGGTTAGATCTAACATTTACAGTTTTAGATGAACTGATAGTTTGTTTGAATATTAAAGAGGAGTCAGAGGGAACAAGAAACATGTTTGCATTTTGCAGGAGTTTCATAGGTAAATAGTAGTAGGAATATTATGTTTTATTGACCCAAAAGCAAAGATAAGATAGAGACATAAAATATTTTATATTTGGGAGGAGTTGAGCTTCAAAGAGGAGTGAGAACAATGGAACAAGAGATGAAAGGGAAAAATATATTTTAGAGTTACTGTGGAGGAGCTGTTGAGTTGGAGCTATGGAGATAGCTGGAGCTGTTTGAGCTGTTGAGCTGTAGTTGTAGCTCTGGGCCGGGATAGGATACCATTTGAATCAGCCATCCAGTCAAGCCAGAAAATTCTTGGGTTGCAACAAGCAGTTTTATTCTGAAGTGGGTTCTACTGCAGACTGGAAGAGGATAGAGGTCATGTGGTATGCCTTTATTGAAGCTGCAGCAGTCTGCCTTGGATAATATTACTGGATTTTATAGTTAAACATCTATAAGGGAGTGTTGCCTGGAAGGTGTTTACTTGTAGGTTTCACCAAGTAGAGAGTTTCTGTTGGTGAATGTTTTGAAAAACTAAGTTTAACTGCGCAACTGTAATCTGTGCGCTTAAGTTGTCTTTTGTTCGTGTTAATAAAACTTTTACTTTTTATTTTTAAAATCCCAAATGTGTTACTGGGCCTCTTATTGCTGAGATCAGTGCATCTCCTTCTTGTTTTCAGAATACAAATAAAAGGATATGGCCCATAAGCCAAGTTTAACTAAGTTTAACTGTTTACCTCTTGGATTTCCATCATTATTCCTGCCCCATCTCCCCCTTCAAAGTCTCTGAGTTCATAGGTTCAGGTGGACTGGAGGCCTTATAACCTTTCCATATCTCATTCCCATTACTGTCAGAGGAGTGGTAGGCTCTGTCGCTGCAGGTAAACTGCTGATTTGGAGGTTGTTCTACCATCTGGGTATCTTTTCATCCTCTTCTTCCGTTCCTTGATATTGAACCGCTCTTTGTTAATTTGGCAATTGTGGTGATAGGTAGTTGTTGATTTAGCTCATTTTTTTTCCCAAGGGTGGACGAACACTGTATTGCCCCATAGAAATTTTTCCTCTTCTTTCATCATGTGACTCACAGTGACAAATATTGAAGTTCACATTTCAACAATGGAACCTTCATTCCCACTTGTTTTACAACTTTAGTCAAATTTTTGTTTACTTTCTTCTTTTCCAGTTGTTTTTTGAGCTTATGAACCTGTTCATTCAGCTCAGCAACAACTCTCATGAGTTGAATTGTTTTCATTTTAGAGTTACCTGTGGAACTTTGGTATAAGTTTAACAATTTCGCCGGGCATTCAGTTCTTTTTGGATTCTTTCTGCCATGGTCATTGCCTGCTCCTTAGGCTCTTTCAATTCATTCTTCAGATCTTCAATTTGTTCCATAGAATTCATATTTTCTGCTTTTAAAGTCTGGATTTGCTCTTCCATACTGCATATCTCATCCTTCATGTTGTTCAGATTAGACCAAAGCTCAAAAAGTTCATTAGTTTTGGTTGTTAATTCTGCATTAAAAAAAAACTAGTCGTTTGGTAGTGCAGAACTTGAGTGTTGCTTAAAAAAGACACTGTTGGTCGAAGCCATTCATCTTGCTCTTGTTAGGACAATTCACGAGGAAACACCAATGTCAGGGGGAAACTACATGTTTGTACTATATGAGGAAAGAGTGCTGATTGGTTTGCAAGTGGACTCTTAAGATTGGCTTGAAGTGTGGTGTATTTGCATACACTGGAAGCTACGAACCTTAATACACAGAGCCCTGTTCTTTGTAGACAGAAAGAACATGTACACACATTGTGCCTGTTTCTGTTAAACAAAATAAGGGCCAGCCATTTGCTGGTTCATTCCCCAGGGCAATGCCTTGACCAATAAGGGTCAAGCTACCTGGTCTAAATTTCAAACAATGTTTGGCAGTTAACTCTCAATCACCATCAACTACTGCATTCTCCATGGCAACGTCTGTATCAGAATCCACTTGCCAACCAATCAGCACTCTCTTCTCATATAGTATAAATGTATTGTTTCCCCTCTGATATTGGTACTTTCTTGTGAATTGCCCTGATGAATGCAAGGTGAAAAGCTTCGACAAAGAAAAGTCTTTTTTTTTTCAAGCAACTGTTCTGGTTCATCAGCAATTCCTTCTCCTGTTCCTGATATTTTGCTCAATGCTTACTAGAGGCTATTGATGCTTGAAGTTAATCAAGTTTTAATTGAAGGTCCATTTTTGTTGAATTTGTTTCTGCAAGTTCATCATTTAAGTGTTTCAAGTCCTCTTTCATGCGTTTTTCTTCCTGAGACCGACATTCCAGTGTTCTCATCAGTTCTCATTTTTCCTTATCAAACACATCATTCAAACATGAAAGTTAATTCTCTCCAATGATCAGTTTTTCCCTGGCAGAGTATAGTTCCTTTGTGCTATCACTCAAGCTTGCACTCTGTAACTGTGCTTCTGCTAATTGTTTTTGAGACTCCTCATGCTTTTTTTATAAGAGCTTCTACTTTCTCTTGCCATTCTAGGTTCTTGATTTTCATCTTTTCAGATATCTTCTTGGAAATGTAACGTTTTTCTAAGTTTTCTTCCAAATGTCCAACCATTTTCTTCAGCTCTGCAGTCTCTTTCTTGTGTGACACCTCCAAATTGTGTTTGTTCAGATTTTGAATAGTTTGGTTCATTGTTAACTTTGGTTTCTCATGCATTTTCAAGGGTATATACTCAGCTTGAATCTTGAGTTTCAAATCTTTCAATTCAGTACCGATATGAACATTTTCCAACCTTATTCCATTTTTCTTTTGCAAGGTTTCTTTACTTTGGGCTTCATCAGACAGCTTTCTTTCATTTACAGCCAGCTACTTGCTGCTCACTGTCACCTGCTGATGCAGTTCAAGTAACATGTCGGCATTTCTGAAAATATATATTTTTGAGAGTTACTGGAAGTTCCCTGCCCCTCTGTTGCCCTTATGTGGTTTACTCAAGTATTGTCTTTAACCCTTTTGGAGCTCTACAGGGGGTTTTCTACGCTTATTTTAAAGCTCTGTGTGTTCCAAAACTTGAAGATTAAAGTATTCATCAAATTTCATTGAATCTGATTGAGGATTCACCCATGCACTTTATCATCAAGTTCACCAAACTAGCATAGAAAGATATTAACCTGGACTTTTTCTGACTTTCTACTTAGACCTGGTATATTCCAGTAGTTTAAAAATTATCTTCCGCAGGGTGCCCAATTTTCTGTTAGGTTTGGCCCTTGGACAAGTCCAAACTGATCTGGAAGAGTAGATTTCTGATTCATAGTTAAAATTTTTAAAGTGTATGTTCAGCTTTAAGAAGTTGCTGAAATTCAAGATTGCACCACCATTAATTTGAAGACAAAGGGGTTTACCATGCTTGCCTGTTTTGGCAGGCTCCTGCTGTAATGGAACTCACGCTCAGCCTTGAAAAAAGAACAATGGCTGCTTAGATCCACTGGCTGCAGGCTTCTCTGTTTCAGTGCTATTCTTTAGGGTCACAAAAGCATAGAATCCTAGTCTTTTAGGTCTTTAAAGCGGACTATTTAGCCAGAATCCTTCAAAATTACTTTTTTTTTTCCCAGAGTGAGTTTGGATGCCACATATTTAGGTGCTGATTTGGGGATCTGGTTTGTCTGAGTGAGTTTATAATGGCAATTTATGACCACTGGACTATTAAAAAAATTCTCACGATTTACTGAATCCTGGGATTTAAAAGTTTTTGCTCACCCCTGCTAAGTCTGCTGACTGCATTCTGGGAACTGAAGCTTGACTTCCAAGAAATCCCATATAGACTTCTGCTGCAGTAAGAGAATTTTAAATTTCTGCCTTCAGCTTCCAAGCCATTCTTTGGAGCTTTTCCTTCATGATTTTCCTTTGCACGTCTGCTTCTCGAGCTTTTCTTCAGGTCACAATGCATCTTTGAATTTTTCTTTAGTCTTGCAGGATTTCAGTTTTTCTCAGCAGTTTTTACAAGGTTTTGGGTTTTTCCGTTCGCTGCCACCATGTTGTAGAGTGTTGGATACAATTCGGTAAGTTTTAATGAAGTCTTCAGTAGGTTAACTGTATGTATTTATTAACTACAAGAACTATGTACATATATACAGCAAAGCTAGGAGCTGTCTCCATGCTTGCTTGTGCACACAACTCTGTCCAACACTAGACTGGCCCCTAAGTGTGGATCATGTGTTCTCTTACATCACTGTGGGTGGTACTGTACTCAATCCCATGTTAACCCTATATGTGAAAAACCCTTATACTACAATTATCATATCTGAAGTATTAACTCCTTGGAGGACTTTGGTCACCTGTCAAGCTTCTCACCATAGGCGGCTGGACTGGAGCCAGGTTTTAGTTGGGAATCTGATTTTTAAGACTTTAATCTCAAAGTGATTCACAAGGACGCTATTAGACAGAATTTGACACCGAGCCACTGGAAATATTAGCCAGATGACTGATAGTCAAGTCGAAGAAACAAGTTTTAAGTAATGACTTAAAAGGGACAAAGAAGTAGAGAAATTCAGGTGGGGGATGCCCAAGTTTTGAGTCAAGAGAGCTAAAGGTTGGTGGAGAAATTAAAGTTGATGACTAGAGTTTAGAATTGGAGGAGCGCAGAGATCAGGAAGGATTGTAGGCCTGGAGGAAGTTATGGAGGTAGGGAGACCATGAAGAAATTTAAACAGAAGGATGAGTATTTTAAAATTGAGACGTTGACAGACCAGGAGTCAATTTAGGTCAGCAAGCACATGGATGATTGGTGAATGGGACTTCACTATGAATTAGGATATGAGTATTAGAGTTTTGGGCGAGCTAAGGTTTTAAAGAGCCTGTACATCCAATTAAACTGTACACAAGTTATATAGTTTACAGGGGAATGAGAAATAAGAAAATGAGGAATGTAATGGCTTAAATATAGGAAAATCTTTGGTCCTCAAACATAACCTCTAGAAAAAGGAAATTAATGACTTTCCTGCAGAGACTGCCAATAATGCAAATAATCCCATTTGAAGATCAAAAAATTTCGAAGTGCAACATATTAAATAACTTATTCATCAGGAACATCCAAACAAAGCAGAGGCAGATTTTCTTTTTAAATTGGTGAAAATTGTCAGTAACTTGCACTTGAATTTGTGGCAAATGTTCCTCCTCCACTGACATCCTGCATCCGGATCGTCAATGGTTGGGAGTGTGGAAGGGGAAAGTGACCAACTTTCATTTTACTCAGCTCATCTGCACTTTCGTTTTCTGAAGCAAAACTAAAAATAGGATCTGTTTCATGTTCAGCTGAATGGAAAGTGCTTCTCAATGCTTGTCTGAAGGCTGAGAAGTCAATTATATCCCATTATTACGGCATACAAACATACAAAATTGACGAGCAGAGGAAGGCCAGCTGGCCCATCAAGCCTAGCCCATATGAACATGTGAATTAGGCCATTCCATTCTTCGAGCCTCCTCCACCATTCAATAAGGTCATGGCTGATCTGATTTTAACCTCAACCCCACATTCTTATCTCTGGTAATCTTTCACTCCCTTGCTTATCAAGAATCTATCCACCTATGCCTTAAAAAAAATATTCAAAGGCTCTGTTTCCACTGCCTTTTGAGGGAGAAAGTTCCAAAGACTCACAACACTCAGAGAAAAAATGTCTCCTGATCTCTCTCCTAAATGGGTGACCCCTTATTTTTAAAATGTGACCCCTAGTACGAGATTCTCCCACAAGAGGAAACATCCTCTCCACATTGACCTTCTCAAGACCCCTCGGGATCTTATATATTTCAATCAAGCCGCCTCTTATGCTTCTAAACTCTAATGGACATAAGCATTTCCTGTCCAACCTTTCCTCATAAGACAGCCCACCAAACCCAAGTATTAGTTTAGTAAACCTTTTCTGAACTGCTTCCAGCACATTTACATCCTTCCTTAAATAAGGAGACCAATGCTGTATACATCATGATGGCCAGAACACGCTCCTTCCAACCCAGACCTAGCCCACACAATCACCTGGAAGAGGAAAAAATAACAGAGTTAAAAAAAAAACAGGATCAATAAGGGAAGAAGTGTTCTGTAAGTATGTCTAACATTAATAAAATACATTAAGCATGTTGGTGTTTAGATAAAGAAGTTGGTAGGTTCTAATAGTACTAAATACAATACTTTTCAATCACTTAATTGACAGCCAGGGATACTGCAGACACTTTGGTATGTCTCCTTCACAGCCCACATCAACACTGTGCTTTCTCATTGAAGGATATTTGATCACAGTTGTGCAGGAGGTCTTTTTCCCTAGTGATCCACCGATAAATTGCAGGGCAGTTTCATCAGCTCTGAATTGGTCACCGGAAGGCTGTGCTAATTTGGTATCAGTAATTCAGAGAACCTTAATCCAATGCAATTATAGTTGAATCTACAATAAGCCCCGTAAATACCATAACTTCAACATATTTATTCAGAGTTTATTACGATGAAATCATGCTGAGTCAAATTCAGATGATACAAAATTCAAATTACAGTGAAGTAGCCAATCATTCTTGTCGGTAGAATAGCAGCTCCCATAGAAACATGCCCGTGATAAGCCAAAACTCCACACTGGCAACTTTGGATTAGCCAAATTTGTCTAAGCTTGTCATATGACAGTGCTGACCAATCAGAGCGGAGCTAGACCACACAATAGCATGAAATTATGGAGCCCGAGGAGGCCGATGATCTTGAAGAGTCTGATGAATTCTTGCCCGTTCACCCGCCAGTTTTCCTAGCTGATGTGGCAAAGGCTGTAGAGATTCTCCAGGACTTTGCATTGCAGCATGAACAGATGTTGCATTGACGATCCGGCAGACTGTATCACGCTCGTCTGAAGACAGCGAAGCAGAAAAAGATTGCAGAGTTTTTCAAGAGCTAACACCCGACGTCTTTCAGTACAAAGCTCCGGCCTTTTACAAGGTCAGGCTATTGCAAGGTGTGAACAAATTCAATAAAGACTTTTCACACATTAACTGCTTTGCTGTGTTTTTATTTGGCATTTGAGTCTGCTACCTTTGACATAGACCATGTTTGTAGGCATATTTGGTTGCATAGAGAGGAATGGCACCCCCTCGGCCATCAAAAAGCTCTGCTCTATTTGAATTTGTGGACGGTTCCTATAGGATTCGACTCATCGGGATTTTACTGTATATGGAAGTCACTTATATTTGTCCTTCGCCATTATCCTTTCTTATGTCACATTCCACCAATCATGCTTTCCTCCATTTAGTTATAATTATTTTTCTGCCACTGTGATATCCTCCCCTTCTCTCATGAAAAGGCAGACTCTTCATTATGGGATGGTTCCACAGGTGCCTCCACTCTCCAATGCTGTATCAACATGACCCTATTTGGGTTTTGACCAAATGTTGCCATGCTATTTGGCTGTGGGGAATATTACAGCTGACCCTAATCCTGCCTTCATCTGACACATACACATACAGACTTTGTCACAGGGTTAATTTGATAATGCTTGCCTGCATAGTCCAGGAGTGTTGAGGCTCCTTGTAACTTTTCCACTTCTCTCCTGGTTGAGGTCAATTAATTCAGCAGGGTGAAAGGATTGATCCCAGGAGCTACTAGTTCTGCACTAGGCTATATAGCATCTAACTTAAACAGATTGAGACCACTAGACCAGATTCTGATTGCATTTTATCATTCGATGTGTGATTGATTGGCTGGAAGAATGTTATAGCGGAGACTGTAGCTTTGGATGACTTCTCTTCATATGCATTGTTTGGGTGCTGGATCATGTAATAAACTTGGATTGCAGGGCCGGTCTCTGATAAGAAACTTTATTTACAGAGCCCCTGATGAAGCTACATACTTGTACCAAGACCAAGGCTGGAAAGCTTCACCCCTAAGATTACCCGCGCTTAGGGCTGATTCGTCAGTACAGTCACATGATCCCCATAACAGTATGAAAGGTTTAACTTACAATTACTACAAATTGAAAATTGAGTAGATCAGCATTACAGGAAAAAGATTGCCCTCTTGTAAGCCAAATATTATTTACTTTCTTTTAATGTATGAATCACTTTTTAACCATCTAACTGTCTCTTTATTTCTTTTATGTAAATGAATGTAGACCAGTTGCTTGGTGGCCCTCTGTGCAGAATTTGTTTCATGGCGGTGACAAGCAAAATTAATGAGAAATAGTACCCTGGCTGAAAGCACAGGAAGAATTTCATTGTGGCCCTGAGGACGCAAAGCAGGATGGTCAGTTTAATCAACACACAGTCTTGTCAGAACAAGCAAGGTCTGCAAAATGAATTAAACAGTGCAGGAGAACGGGCCTCAAACTGTGAGAAAGATAGATCCCTTTTTGTGCTCATTAGAGGTAATAAAGATATCTGTCCGGACCAGCCTGAGGATTGATAACAGTGTAAGAGATAACAAAACTGTGTCAGGCTGGCTCTATTCCTTCAAACATGGTCTTGAGAGAAACACAGGACATAAAGACAAGGGAAAAGACACTGATGTAATTGGAAACCAATTAAATGAGCTAAAAACAGGTATTACCTTAAATGGCACAAGACCAGAGCCCAAAGCAGTACAAGCAAAGGGCACATAAAGCCATCATGCTGCAGTGGGTTAGAGTGATTTCATCAGTCACTACAAAGTTGCACATAGAGACCTCACCAACAATTGACCACCAAGGCGAACTCCAATGCATAGGGATACTAAATAACCAGTATTGTGTGTATGTACTATTTCATAGTGGCATTAATAAAGGTGTACCACATTTAGTGTAAAGATGTGCAAGTTGTTGTGTGCCATTGATGCCAAGTAGAGGCAAGAACTTTTAGATCAGATAGAGGGTCTTATACTTGTTACAAACAGTTATTACACTTATAAGCTAGCCTATGTTATGTTGTCAGGTCAGAAAGAGAGATGTAAAAACTTGAACAATGAATAACCCATCTTTAAGCCTTAGGTACAGTCAAAATGTCTGTGCTTACTTCAATATAAGATTTAAATTATGTATGTAGTTCCTAGGTGAAAAAGAAGTTGGGGGGAAGTTTTATAACCCTGCGGATTTCTTTGTTGGCCCAGAGAGTCTGGAGAAAGGGCAAATACACCCATTAGCAATATAAATTATTCCTATGGGTTACAGAATCAAAGGTAATGTTGAAGGTAGAACATTTCTGTTTTGAGGACATCCAAAAGCATGCCACAGTGTCATGGAGATAAGCTGTGGGAAATAGAGGTTCTTTTGCTTAATTTACCTGGGTGTTTGCTCTGAAAGCAAGCAGTTGCAGCTGGGAACTTGTGTAGTTTGCATCTCACTGAGAAGATAAAGGAAATGGATGTTAGTCAGGCCCACAGTTAAACTGAGGGAGTACTAACTTTGTTGTTCACCACATGTATCATGAGTAGGGCTTAATCTCAGTTTGGATTTTGTGGGGGAAAAAGAAGCTGGAAGATTGCCTAGTTTGTAGCAAGAGGGAAAATCTACAGGGGTCCTCACAGAGCCTTGAGGTGAAGAAAGCAGTCACCTGAGGTGGCTTGGAAGTTATGAGAAGGAAACCAGAATATAGGGCTGAGGCATCCACAATCAAGAGGTATTAAGTTAATTTACCTTGGAGAATATCTAGAACACGGAGGAAAATTAAAGTCAGTACTGAAGGATTGTGGCATATATTTTGCTGGTCCACACAAAAGTAAATCATTTTAAGATATTGTAACTTTTAAGAGGATTCTTGGGGGATTAAGAAGTAAAACTGAGTGCATAACATGTAGTCATATAGAGTGAAGTAATAGTACTTGTTTTGTTTACATTTTTTATGTACAATGAAGTTTATTTTTGTTTAAAAATGTGAGATCTTGTATTGTATTTCTATTGGTTATTCACTGGGTGCTCAGATTTGTCAATAAACATGAACAATCCCTAACAGGATCATAACACTTTGCTCAATGATGCCTCCCCGTCCCAACTTTTCTTGTCTTTTTCGATTTGATTGATGCTATTTTGGTTAACGTTCCTCTGAACCTGCCTGGTTCCTTCCAAAACTCTGCTCCCCAGGTCTTAACTCGCCACAAGTCCCATTCACCTATCAACTTGTGCTCACTGACCTACATTGGCTCCCAGCCATTCAGCATCTTGATATTAAGATTGTCATCCTTGTTTGCAAATCCGTCCATAGTCTAGCCCCTCCCTCCAGCCCAACAATCCTCTGAGGCATCTGCACTCCTCGAATTCTGGGTTCTTGAGCATTACCAATGTTAATCACTTCACCATTGGTGGCACTGCCTTTAGCTGCCTAGGCCCCAAGCTCTGGAATACCAACACCCCTTCACCTCTCTACCTCGATTTCCTCCTTTAAGACACGCCTTAAAATCTACCCCTTTGACTAACATTTTGTCATCTTGCCTAACATCTCCCAGTGTGGCTTGGTGTCATATTTTGTTTTATACTGCTCCTGTGAAGCACCTTGAAACATTTTATGAAAGTAGAACCATAGAAAAGTTATGGTGCAGAAAGTGGCCATTCAGCCCATTATGTCTGCACTGGCCAAAATAAAGAGAAAAAAAGAAACTAGCCGCTCATTTTTAATCCAACTTTCCAACACCTGGTCTGTAGCCTTGCAGGTTACAGCCCTTCAGGTGCAAATCCAGGTACCTTTTAAATGAGTTCAGTGTTTCAGCCTCAACCACCAATTTAGGTAGTGAATCCCAGATGCCCACTACTGTCTGGGTGAAAACAATTTTCCTCATGTCCCCTTTAATCCTTTTAGCAATCACTTTAAAATTGAATTAAAGGTGCCAAATAGATATTAGCTGTTTTGTTCCAAGCTCCACTATGGCACAGCATTCACACAATGCATTGCTTCGCACTGAAGTGTACATTTTTCTCAGTATCTCAAAACTGGCAGATTTTAATTCACAGTTCTTCCTTTGCCCTATATTATTCATATTTTAAAACACAAGCTTAATGCCACTACATTAGGACCTCCCAATTTACATTTTCTTTTCTCTTAAAATTTGGTACTGTCTTGCCTTGGCACATTATCCTACTGTCTGAATAAAATTACATGTAACATCCATCCTACACCTGCAAGGCAGCAGAGAACAGCACAAATTCAATAACAGCTAAGTGAATTTCTACCTTGTTACTAAGTGTTAGAGAGACATATCACAATGCAACGTTAGATTGGCCCCAAGTTTCACGTCCAACAAAAGATACTGATCTTTAATATAACAAATGTCAGAATTTATATCCAAAACTCTATTTAGTAATACAGAGCAGACAGATCTGTTGTGTAATTCCCTGCATTCTGTTTTTAATTCAGACTTACAGCATTTGCCATTGTCCTTTTTAACTTATTGTCTTTATACAGCAGCTTGTCATGTGTGATGTGTGCGTAGATTTGAGAATGAGGCATGGAAGTCAATGGGCAGGATTTTAAGTCCCAAGGGTGGGCACAAGTGATGATGGCGGCAATATGCCTGCCAACAATTAAGAGGCCTGGTAAGGCCATTAATCAATTAATTAAAAGCTCTTTCTCACTGCCCGTCCAGCCTTACGGTTGGTGGGTGGGTGAATTGGCCAGGTGGCCTTTGGATTTTTTAGGAAACCTCATCCATGGGCGGGATGAGGTTTCCAACCTTAATTTTAAAAAATAAAAATGTTTTGACATCATTTTGACTATGTCCTTGTTCATGTGATTGACTCTTATGTGGGGACATGTTTTCACATTTTCAGATTCTTTATTTTTGATTTTAATACTCTTCAGCTCCCTAAGTCAGCTCCCTGCCTTCAAAGAGATTTCAGTGCGCGCTCTCCCGCGCATGCGCAGACTTTTGCAGTCGTGCTCTTCCCAACCCCACCCCGGCAGTGCTGAGCTCCTCAACATGCCTTTCCCACTGGCTGGCCAAATCGCTTCCTGGCGTCTCCGGCCCGCCCACCATGCCTGCCTGGTGACCCGAAAGTCTTTGCCGACATTTCTTATTTGTGACGTTACTGACTTTTAAAAGCTGGAAAGTTGGGAATACCGTGAATTATGTGTGTGTCAAACTCAGAACCTGACTCTGCAGTCAAGCAACACAGGAGCAGACTCTTTCAATTCCTGGTCCATAATACTCTAAACTGATCTAAGTTACTGTAGAAAACATTAACTTTTTTTCCCCTCAGATGTTTAGTAACCCTACCCTCATTATGAGCAACTTTATCTCTTGTTAAACAAAGTAATTTGCATTTATATAGCACCTTTTCCATCCTCAGAATATCCCAAAGTGCTTTATAGCCGTGAAGTACTTTGTGATTACAATGCCTTTTATAATGTCAGAAACCTAGCACCAGTTTGTACACAGTAAGCTCCTACAAGCAGCTTTGAGATAAATGACATAGGGATCTGTCTCAGTGATGCTTTAGGGATATATCATGGCACCAGGAGAACTCCCCCTCCTCTGTTTCATACTGTGCCATACTTTATCCAAGAGGCTAATTGGACCTTGGCTTAACATTTTATCCCAAAAGGCAACTTTCCTCAGTGTTGTGTTGAAACTTCAGCTTAGATTATGTCGCAAAGTCTATAGAGTGTGACTTGAACCCATAAACTTCAATATCAAAAGTGAGGAAGCTACACTGAGCTAAGGTGGACCACTGTTAGTTTCAGAACTTTTGCTCTTTCATTATGTGTAACAATATTAATTATTGGGTTTTTCAGCAGAGCTAACTTATATCCTGCTTGAGCAGTGACTGTAAATTAATAGCCCTCAGGACATAAGCAAATGCACAATATTGATCTAATGACTGGCAAAGCTCAATTACATGCAGGATAGCACATTGCCAGGGGTTTGTTTATAACACATGATCCATCAGTGGTGAGCTGACAGCATCAGATAGCAGGTACCCATAATTGCCCTTGTGTTTGAGAAAGTTATCCAGTCCTCCCAAGCAGCTTGCAGATTCACCTGAACAATACAATTATTCTTTCTTGTGAGCATGTTCATAAAGACACATTCTACTAAGCTCCAATGGATACAGGCTCAACCTGTTCAACCTTACCTCGGAAGATAACCCCTTCATCCCAGGAATCAGTCGAGTGAACCTTCTCTGAACTGCTTTGAATGCAATTATATCCTTTCTTAAGTAAGGAGGAGAAAACTGTACACAGTACTCCAGATGAGGTCTCACCAATGCCTGTACAAATGTAACAAAACTTTCCTACTTTTATATTCCATTTCCCTTGCAATAAATACCACCATTTCATTTGCCTTCCTAATCACTTGCTGTACCTGCATATTAACTTTTTGTGATTTGTGTACCAGGGCACCCCAGATCCTTCTGTATTGCAGAGTTCTGCAATCTTTCTCCATTTAAATAATATACTGCTTTTCTATTCTTCCTGCCAAAGTCGAAAAATAACCCTTTAATCATAGCACTTTTTTGATATCAGCCGATCTTTCTGAATGGATCTCCCAACAAGAGAGAATCTAACCATTACCCCTTGATGTTCAATAGCATTACCATCACTGAATCCCCACTATCAACATCTTGGGGATTACCATTGACCAGAAACTGTACTGGACTAGCCATATAAATACTATAGCTACAACAGCAGGTCAGAGGCTAGGAATCCTACGGTGAGTAACTCACTTCCTGACTCCCTAAAGCCTGTCAATCATCTACAAGGCACATCAGGAGTGTGATAGAGTACTCCCCACTTGCCTGGATGAGTGCAGCTCCCACAACACAAAAGAAGTTTGACACCGTCCAGGACAAAGCAGCCCACTTGATTGGCACCACATCCACAAACATTCACTCCCTCCATCACTAATGGACAGTAGCAGCAGTGTGTACCATCTACAAGATGCACTGCAGGAATTCACCAAGGGGTCTTAGACAGCACCTTCCAAACCCACGACGACTACCATCTAGAAGGACAAGGGCAGCAGATAGATGGAACACTATCACCTGGAATTTCCCCTCAAAGTCACTCATCATCCTGACTTGAAAATATATCATTGTTCCTTCATTGTTGCTGGGTCAAAACCCTGGAACTCCCTTCCTAACAGCACTGTGGGTGTATATGCACCACAAGGAGTGCAGCAGCTCAAGAAGGCAGATCACCACCAGCTTCTCAAGGGTGACTAGAGATGGGCAATAAATGCTGGCCCAGCCAGTGAAGCTCACATCCTATGAATGAATATAAAAGAAAAAAAAACACTGCGAGTACACATTGAAAGATTTGATTTCAATAGGCAGCATATTGTTGAAAAGAGGGACATGTGGCTGAAGATTTTCATCTTGGACTCATCAGGACAAATGTAAGAATTCCAAATTTCAAACAATCACAACAATTTAAACCACAAGAGAACACAATGCTGATTGATCAGGGTACGTCGGCCCTGATTGGCTGAGGCAATGCTATGGAGAAAGCAATGGGGAACTATAGGTTCTCCAAACACCTGGATATTGCTGGCCGCCAACTTGGTATTTTCCAATATGTGTGATATACCTCACTATGGAACATCGCACATGCAGTGTTCAGGTGCAATATTATTGGATGGTTCACAAAATACCAGTTTTTGAGATGGCAAGGAACTTTTTATTTAATTCTTTCATGGGATGTGGGCATCACTGGCAAGGCTAGCATTTGTTGTCTATCTCTAGTTGCCCTTTCTTGAAGCACTTGTAGTCCATCTGGTGCAGGTACACCAGTGGTATTAGAAATGGAATTGAATGGGCTAACTTCAATGGGGATACACAGAGAAGTCACATCAAGCAAGAATTTCTTGGGAGCTCTCCCTGCCCCAGCTTCCCAATCTAACACAGATTCTGCTGCAGTTCTGCTGAAGATGTGGCAGCAGAGCAGGATAAGCTCTAAATGACATTCCCTCAATTCGCCTGACGCTAATACATGGAGGTTATATCACGTTAATGTTGCAGTTATGTTACTGCAGTGCCAACTGCAAGCACAGCAACAGCGCTGCGATATAAGGAATAAATGGTAGTGTCTCCTTGGTAAAGAACACCCTTTCACATTGTTGCTACCAATGACATAAAAACAATGGGAAGCCTGGCTGTCAGCAATGATAGTTTTGTATTGCTGACCTGTATGAATCTTTGACCAGCCGAAAAAATAAATTTTACAAAGGTCTTTGCACACTCTTACAAATTGTGTCCTGGAGTGTAAACCAGACAAATTTGGAATGTGGGGAAAGTTCTCATTTAAAAGAAAAGTACAGAGAGAAAACACTAAATATTAAATCGGTTGTGCCTTGTTGAGAAATTGACCTACTCACCCCCAAGGAATTAGACTTCAGCATCCATTAGTAAACACATTTCAGCACAAACCTGTCTCTCTTTTAATTGATGTGGGCATGCCAGTGGCTCCAGAAGGATAATGCCTCTGCTTTGCAGCAGTTTCAAAGGAATCTGGTGTCACACGCTGTGGGCAACAAGCCCATTATACAGGAACTTGAACAGTAAATTTTAAACTGAAATCATCAGAAGGATCATTAAAATCATAATTATGTTTGTGATATTATTTAAGCGGCATATTTTCTTCAGTGTAGAATTCCAAAATCATTAACTCTTGCATTTTCCCCTATTTTTAGCTAATTAGGCAAATGGTATTGTTTTCCTTCAGCAGAACAATTCACAATAACAACCTATGTTTATTTGTGCCTTTGACATAGTAAGATGCCCCAAGCTGCTTCACAGTAGTGTCATAAAGCAAAATTGGACCCCATGCCACATAAAGCAATATTAAGGCAGATGGCTAAAAACTTGGTCAAAGGAGTATATTTTAAGAAGCATCTTAAAAGAAGGAACAGGGTTGGAGAGGTGGAGAGGTTTAGGGAGGGCATTCCAGAGCTCAGGGCCTTGGCAGCTGAAGGCATGGCCACCAACAGTAGAGCAATTAAAATCAAGGATGTTCAAAAGAGCAGCATTAGATGAGTGCAGATCTCCATTGTATAGGGTTGGAGGTGATTACAGTGATGGGTGGGGGTGGGGTGGGTGCAGGGGTGAAGAGTCCATAGCTGGACTAGAAAACAAGAATGAGAATTTTAAAATCAAGGCGTCTCTTAACCATACGACAATGTAGGTCAGCGAGCATGGGGGTGATAGATGAACGTGAATTGATGTAAGTTAGGACATGGACAGCAGAATTTTAGATGACCTCAAGTTTCTGAATGTTCAAATGTGGAAAGCCAACCAGGAGTGTATTAGAATAGTTAAGTCAAGAGGTAGCAAGGGCATAAATGAGGCATAAGTGCTTGAGATGAGCTGAGGCAGAGGAGAAATTAGACAATTTTATGGAGCAAAAACTCATGGGCCTCAAATTTCAGGTCGGCGGGCACAATCAGCGGGCCTGGGATTGGCCAGGAAATGGGCATTTGCCCGCGATCGGTCCACAGCCGCTATTTCATGGGCCAATTAAGGCCCGCCCAGTGTGATAAGTGACTTCCCAATGGTCAGGAAGGGCCGGGCGTGGGCGGGGGGCATGTCGTGCGCTGGGTCCAATGCTGGTCTGGTGGGCAGTTTATAAACAGCACAGGCAGCCCCTTGAAGGTTGCCGGTGAAGAAGCATACAGCATACACTCTGCATTATAGTGGTGGTACCTATGCCCTCGGCAGCGGCTGGAGACATCAGCCGGGAGAGCAGGTTGGGTGGACACTTGCAACCCCCCCTCCCGTTTTTTGGAGGGGTGCCTCGCCTTGCTCCTGGAGGGGGTGGCTGTCAGGGAGGGAAGGAGGAGACCACCACACCTTACGAAGAACGCCTGGGAGGAGGTGGCAGCCCAGGTCAGCGGTCATGATGTGATGTGGCGCACATGGGTGGAGTGCTGCAAGAGGTTAAATGACCTGCTGCGCTCAGGAAGGGTGTGTACTGTGTTGGACTGGATCAGTGCAGAAATGTTAAGGGCTGGCTATCCCCCTCACTAGCCCCCAACCACCTCCACCCCACTTGGAGCTCAGGAGTCTTAAAGTCTGAGTGCCAACTGTCAATGACGCCAGAGCTGGCCAAGGGGGTGAGCCCTGGCTGCTTGGACTGAGTGCCTTGTGGCATGAGGGCCACGACTCAGATGTGCCCTGCTAGGTGCTCCTTAGCTATGGTTGTCCAGACTGCAATGGTGCTGCAGTTAGATCGTGGACTAATCAATGTTCCTCTGTCCTTTCAGGAGGAGGCGATCCATAACCAGTTGGAGAGGTCACAGGCTGGCGGAAACCCACCCAACCTGCTGTTGCTGATCAGGTTTGAGCAGGATAAGCTTGAGCTGGAGAGCCGGCACGCTCCCCATCCAACCAGTCGCGGAGAGACTGGAGCGTCAGATGAAGGTAAGAGCACAGAGCACAGAGGTATGAGTTTTACATTGTGCAACCATTCTTGTGTAGTCTCTTCATTGATGGAAACCTCAAACCTGGAGCTCCCATTGATCATTGAAAGACAATGGTATCAAGATGCAAATCTCCATTGTCTCACTAGGGTGCCTAGCATGCACAGTGACAGTGCAATGGCTAATGACATTTCCTTGTTCTCCCTTAGATTCGCCAGCATGCATTCAATTGCACGACTTCGAAGTGCCACCCACCCCTGACACCAGAGGGCCTCTGGGTTTCATCTATACCTGTGTCACACCCGGTCTCTGAACCAGGCACCAAAGCAGATACCAACACCTTGGTGTGTGTTAGATCATTGGCTACATTGTTGGTGCACATTGGTGAGGGCACTTCACACTCACTTGAGGTGCAGGCAGAGGCAGAGAGTGCCCAGGGCGTTGGCGGTCAGAGTACTGCTCAAGACCAGAACGATGCTCCGTTGAAGTCAGAGAAGACCTTAAGACCATAAGACATAGAAGCAGAAGTAGGCCATTTGGCGCATTGAGTCTGCTCTGCCATTCAATGAGATCATGGCTAATCTGATAATCCTCTACTCCATTTTTCTGCCTTTTCCCCATAACCCTTGATTCGCTTACTGATTAAAAATCTGAGCCTTGAATATATTTAACAACTGCGGTAAAGAATTCTACAGATTGACTACCCTCTAAGATAAGAAATTTCTCCTCATCTCTGTTTTAAATGAGATTTACTCTGAGATTATGACCTCTGGTCCTAGACTCTCCCACAAGAGGAAACAACCACTCAGCATCTACCCTATCAAGCCCCCTAAGAATCTTATATGTTTCAATAAGGTTGTCTCCCATTCTTCCAAACTGCAATGAGTACAGGCCCAACCGACTCAACTTCTCCTCATAAGAAAATCCCTCCATCCTTGGGATCAACCTAGTGAACCTTCACGGGACTGCCTCCAATGCCAATATATCTTTCCTTAGATAAGGGGACCAAAACTGTTTACAATATTCTAGGTTTGGTCTAATGAGAGCCATGTATAGTTTTAGCAAGACTTCTCCATTTTTATGCTCTATTCCCTTTGAAATAAAGGCCAACATTCCATTTGCCTTACCTATTACCTGCTGAACTTGTATGCTAGATTTTTGTGACTCATGCATGAGGACCCCCAAATCCCTCTGTACTGCAGCTTTCATCAGTCTTTCTCCATTTAAATAATTTTCAGCTCCTCTATTCTTCCTGCCAAAGTACGTAACCTCACATTTTCTCACATTATATTCTATCTGCCACATTTTTGCCCATTCACTTAACCTGCCTTTATCCCTCCGTAGACTCTTTGTGTCATCCCAACCACTTAGCCAATCTGCTATCATGCTAATATACTACCCCCAACACCATGGGCTCTTATCCAATCAAGTAGCCTTACGTACCTTATCAAACGTCTTTTAGAAATCTAAATATATTACATCTACTGGTTCCCCTTTATCTATCTTGCTTGATACCTCCTCAGAGAATTCTAATAAATTTGTCAGGCATGATTTCCCCATCGTGAAGCTATGCTGACTCTGCTTGATTAGATTATGTATTTCTGAATGCTCTGCCTTTATGATGAGCATCTAAAGTCATACATCAGGTGGCAGATGCTAGGTGTCCAGCAGGATGTGCAGGAGGATCAGTGGAGATCCAAAGGGTTTTTTGCCATGGTCTCTGCTGTGGAGGAGTCCACGTGGAGCATATGCGTTGTGTTGACCCTCATGGCTGAGCGCACTGCCTACTCCATTGACAGAGTGGCGACTCTCGTGAAGAGGCAGCTCCAGGGACAGAATCAGATGGAATTGCTGTCAGACCCGCAAGTCCTCACACAGGCAATGACCTCAGGTGGTCCCTGTCATTGTGGGAGATGAGTGAGGTGCCCAGTATCCCAGCTAGGTGCCTGTCCATCAATGGCAAGCAGGGAGGTCCAAAGCGGCCTCACGTTGGTGCATGAGCTGCTTGTCGTCTCTGTGGGCTCCTCTCAGGGTGCTCTGGATGATGGCAGCAGTTCCTCTGCCCCTCCGCCGACAAGTGGCCAGTCAGCCTAATCCCACTTTCCAGCACACGGTCTGTAGTTTTGCAGCTTACAGCACTTCAATTGAATATCTAAGTACTTTTAAAATGTTATGAGGGTTTCTGCTTCTATCACCCTTTCAGTTCCAGAACCCCACCACCTTCTAGGTGAAAGTATTTCCCCTCTAACCCAAAATTTATGCCCCCTGATTATAGACTCTTCCACCAAGGGGAGGAGAGCCTTCCTATCCACTCTATCTAGTCACCTCATAATGTCATACAATCCCCTCAGTCTCCCCTTTCCCCAAAAAAAACTCCCCGAGTCTACCCAATCTTTCCTCATGACTGTAATTCTCCAGTCCAGGCAACATCCTTATAAATCTCCTCTGTACTTTCTCTAGTGCAATCTAGTATATCGCAAAATGCAAGGCACCTAGTATTGAGCCCTACTGAACTCCACTGGGAACAGCCTTCCAGGATCCAGGTCACATTAAGGTGATTTTTTTCCTGTTTGCTGACTTCAAGGAAATAAATAATACGTGACAGTTTCTTGCAGAGTATAGTGAAGGTGGAATAACTATAGCTATCTCCTTAAGTGTAACTTCCCAGGATCTTTTTACTAGGGTCACTGTCTCAATCATTAAAATGTCTTCATAAAAAGTATTTTTTGTTTGCAGTAAAAAAATCCAGCAGGGGCTAAGTGCTGCTTTGTCTTGATGGAGTCACGCAAAAACAACTTTTTTGCAATACATTTTATGAGAAAATTTCCCAGACGTGCTTTCATTAACACAGTGTTCTTTTTATGAGAAATAGCACAAAAGTTTAGAATATAAGATATAAGAATAAAATGTAGCTAGCCAAATTTGATTCTGATTTCATTATAGCAAGAAGAATACTCAAAATATAACTGCTTTTGTAAGTGTGAACAGATTGCAGCCTTGATGTTCTAGTAAATCAGGATTTTTATCAATTAATGCAAATATGACTATATGTCAAAACACAGCGAAGTGATGGCTAGTTAAAAGAGCTTTAGTCAATGACTCAGCATTTATCTTTAGTCTTAACTTAGTTTGAAGCAAATAGTCCATCATATGGCCACAGATGCCATGGTGCCCAATTTTCCCCACTCACTTACACAGAGTAAAAAGCAGACTCCATTGAATGAAACAAGCCTCCTGCAGTGGTCTGCCTCCTGCTGCATAGAGACAGGTAGATGAATTGTGAGCATGTATGATGAAAGAGCAGGTTACAGGCTGCTAACTCTGTGGCTGCTAACTGAGCTCGTGACTCCCCAAAGCTCGATCACCATGTGCATGGCACAAGTGAGGAGTGGGATGGAATACTCTCCGCTTGCTAGTATGAGTGCAGCTCCAACAACACTCAGGAAGCTGGACACCATCCAGGGCAAAGCAGCCACTTGATTGACACCCTGTCCACCACCCTCAACATTCAGTCCCCCCACCACCAATGTAGAGTGGCAGCAGAATGTTCCAAGATACACTGCAGCAAGTCACCAAGGCTCCTTCAACAGCACCCTTCAACACCATGAGCGCTACAAGGCTAGAAGGACAAGGGCAGCAGATACATGGGAATAGCTGTACCTGCAAGTTGCCCTGCATTCCACTCCACGGCTATGCCTTCACTGTTGCTGAATGACAGTCCTGCAGTTGCCTTGCTGACGGCACAGCACACAGACTGCAGTGATTCAATAAAGCAGCAGCCCACCGACTTCTCAACGGCATTCAGATAAGGGTAACAGAAACGCTAGCCTTTCCAGTAATACCCATGTACCAAGGCAGAAAAACAAGATAAATGTTGATGTGAGTTGGGAGAGTAAAAGGTTCACTTGCTCTAGTGATACAGATGAGATCATTCATCTGTTTCCTGCACTGCAGAGTGGTCCTCCTCTGGATCCCATGGGCGCTGAGTGCTCTGGTAACCTCCTCCCAGGCCAGCATGGTCAGTCAGGTGGGCCTCCTGTGGCCATCCCTTGGGAAGAGAACATCCGTTTTTTCTTGCGCAGCCTCAAGGAGATGCTCCAGGGATGCATCGCTGAAGTGGGGAGCCATGGCGAGCTGCCTTCTCCAGCTCGTCCTTCTTCCAGGATCCTGATGCTGTTAATGAAGGCCTGTCCAGGTGACATGATGGCGGGGCAGCTGACTTCATGCCCATCCCCCCACGAAACATGACGTGAACAACGCGCTTGCATAACTAATGAGGCGGGGAATGGGCGATAGGGCATAAAAGCTTGCCCAGTTCAGTAGAGGGAGTCAGTCCAAACTTTTGATCCTGCCACAGAACTTAGGGCTGAGGGGAATGATTCTGCCCCATGAAATCTTAATATCTCACTTTCTTCTTGCTAGTTTCTGCAACTGGCCATCCCACGTCATCTAATGTCACCCACCTGGTTCACTAATGTCCTTTAGGGAAGGAAATCTGCCATCCTTACCTGATCTGGCCTACATGTGATGCCAGGCTCACAGGAATGTGGTTGACTCTTAAATGCCCTCTGAACTAGGGGGCAACTAGGGATGGGTAATAAATGCTGGCCTGGTCAGCGACACCAACATCCCATGGATGAATAGAAAAAAAACTCTCCATTTGGATCCTCCTGTTAAGAGATTCATTGCCTTACTCAACAAACACAAATTAATGAGAAGTAACTTTGAAAAACATATGCTGTAAAGCAAGTGTAAATGGCTGCAATGCTTTTGTTAAATATTGGATCCTGTGGATTTTTGTCGCCAGTTTGTTGTGAGAGGTGGCCGAGTGGGTACTATTGATAGAATTGATCAGCAGACATTTCTTAGGTGGAAAACTTCTAGTTTATTTATAAAGGTACTCAGCAGCAACTGCCCGTGTGCTTCCACTTCAAACTCTAACTCTGCACACTAATAACTACTGAGGTAGCCCATGCTACCCTCCTATTGGGTATTAAAGATCATGTGATCTTCCTCAACAAACATTCTTCTTAAAGGTATATTACACATTATATAAAACTATAATTACTACACCCTCCCCCTTTACTCGGATATACATGTTATATTTACAAGTACAATTTTTTCAAGATGGCACAATGTTTACACTGGTAAGCAATTTACAAATTCAGTCTTTCTGGGGGTTTCCTTAAGCGAGTAGAGTTTCTCAGCTCTACAACTTCAGATGCCTTGTCAGGAACCTTCTTTTCTGGAGTTGCCTGAATATCAGGTGCTTCAGTGGGCATTTGCAGTTCTGTATCCTCAACTCTTACAGGAACATCAGACATGTCAGTACTGGGCTGAGTATTCTCAACAGGAAACACTAACCTGGTCAAGAACACTGGTGGAATCAATTCTTAGTGATTTATTTCTCTCTTCCTTAGATGATCCACATGCCTCTGTATGACTCAGCCTTCCACCTCCACATGGTAAGATAGAGGTCCAATCCCTGCACTTATTACATCCAGTAACCACTTTGGTCCTTCTCCAAAGTTCTTCATGTATACCTTCTTTCCCACAGTAAATTTCCTCTCACGACTCTGCCAGTCGTGTCTAGTTTTCTGACTTCCCTGACTCCTTTCCACCCTCCCCTCTAAATTTGGCATTATTAAGCTCAATCTCGTCCTGAGACGGTGTTTCATCAATAACTCCGCAGGTGTGACACATGTTGTTGTGTGAGGGGTGTTCCTATAATGGAAAAGGAAGTGTGCCAGCTTGGTTGTTAAAGAATCTCCAATTAGTACCTTGCCTTGAATGATTGAAGCACGGTGAAATTTTTACATGAATGACATGGTTTTCATTCAGGAAATTCCAGGATGTGCACTTTGTAGTTCAATTAGAAGTGGCTCCCTTCCCTTTGGAGATAATTTAACTCGTGCTCCCCACAATAGGTTGCAATGCTGACTGGTTATTTCATGTCTTCTGTTAAAGTACAGTTTCATTTAATCAGATACAGGCTCTTGTGACCAACCATGAAGCACTTGTTCTCATTCTTGAGATAGGACTGGGTCCCGGCTTGTCCGGTCTCTGATCTGTCAAGCACCTACCTGCAAGGAATCTAAGAAATTAAATAATAAAACAAGTTCCTGTGGAACTGGGACATCTCATCGTTTACTTGTAGATGCAAATGAGTAAGTGCATCAGCATTTGCGATTTGACTGCCAGGCCTATGTACAAAAGTTAACTTGTATGCTGCCAGCATTAAAGCCCATTGTTATATTCTTACCAAGGCTATGGGTGGTTGTAGTAGTCTGATGTGTAATATACCTTTAAGACAAATGTTGTAATGTAAGATCACATGATCTTAATACCAAATAGCAGAGTAGTGCGGGCTACTTCTGTGGAGAGTCTTGAGTTAGTCTTGTCCTCACTGAACAATCCTAGCAAAGCCTTGTGTGTCTAATTGTAAAGTAGCAGCCGTATACATATTGGTGAAATTTCTTGACACCAATGGTGATTGACAAGCCTTCTTATCTATCTGCGGGTATCCCTTTTCTGCTATGGTGAATGTTCTTGATAAGTAACCTATAGGCTGATCCGTGCCATCGTCCATCCAATGGGACAGCACTGCTCCCACTCCGGATGGGGATGCATCACATATCAACACCAATTCTTTCTTCTGTCCAGAATATACTAATAGGTAGGATGGGTGCAACAATTGTTTTACCTTTATGATAACTTCTTTCTGGGGCACCTCCCAAGACCAGCATCGATTCTTTTTGAGCAGATTAAGTAGGGGGGCCAGCTCTGTAGAGAAATTGGCTAAGAACCACCCATAATAGTTGATCATTCCTAGGAACGATTTGAGCCCTGAGGTGTTCTTCGGCACAGGTGCCTCTCTTATGACTCTCACTTTCTCCTCAACTGGTGGAGGCCCTGTGAATCTACCCGGTGACCCAAATAGATTACCTCCCTTGCTTGGAATGTGCACTTTTTAAAAACATACTCCAGCTTGCAAGAAACATTTTGAGATTTCTTCTAAGTTTGCCAAATGCTCTTTTTCAGTGCACCCTGTTGGCAAAACATCACCTAAATAGACTACAACCTGGGGCATTCCTTGCAGTAAGCTTTCCATTGTTCGCTGGAAGATGGCACAAGTTGAGGAGATGCCAAAAGGCAATCGAGCATACTGGTACAACCCTTTGTGGGTATTAATTGTGACAAATTCCCAGGAGGCATTATCTTAACTCTAGTTGTTGCTAAGCATGACTCATATCAAGCTCCTGTAGGTGGTTCCACCTGCCAGCTTGGCATACAGGTCCTTGACTTTTGGTATGGGGTGTCTGTCTAGCTTAGTTACTTTAGTAACCGTCAATTTGTAGTCCACACAAATTCGGACGCTTTGGTCAGGTTCAAGGATGAGGCCTATGGACTTTACCCATTCTGAGAACTGCACAAGTTATATAACACCCAGTTATTCTAGTCTGTCCAGTTCGGTGTTGACTTTTTCTCACGGTGCGTAAAATACTGGTCTCACCTTCATGAATTGGGGGGTTTGCCTCTGGATCCACATGAATTTTTGCCTTCAACCCCTGGATCTTCCCAAGTTCATCCTTGAAAACTGTGGCATAATTTTGAAGTAGCTCTGGCAACCCACTTGCTCTCAACTGGAAAATTTCAGCCCATTCTAACTTAATCTCCTTTAGCCAGATTTTTGCCCCGGGAGGCCTGGCCCCCACTTGCTACCACCATCAAGGGTTTGGCAATTGGCTTCCATTATGGACAGTTACTCTACTTATGCTTCTGACTTGAATGCCATCACCCATGTATGTTTTTAATTACGCAGTTGTTTCTTCTAAATTTAATTGATGTTCCCCATTGTTCAGCTATATGAAGGTATGTTCCCCAATTGCTGTAGTGGAAGTTCCTGTGTCCACTTCCATTCTAACAGGTCTGCCATTTACTTTCACTGCTACAAATGGTGGTTCTGCCTTTACAACCTCCAAATTAAATAACAAGTGAATATCTGAATTTGTTGTTTCAGGCTCTTCCTGGGTTTTTTCTTCTTTTGTTTAAAAGTCTGCTTGACTCTTTCCTTGCACTGTCTCATTATGTGTCCATTTCTATGATGATAAAAACATTCAATTTTTTTAAACAGCCAATGACTAAAAGGCTGCTTTTTTCCACCTTGATTGAAATTATTCCTTGTTTTCGCTGCTAAGTCATTTCTTCTCAATTTCCGGCAAGCGGTGGCTGTTTCCCGCTTCTTGGCAAAGTCTTGCAGTTTTACATCCTTTTTGGCTGGGTTTTCCAGCCCGATGTGGAGGATGGCGCCATTTTGCACGCCCTGTATGACTTTTGAATCTCTTACTGCACTTTCCATGGCCGGTGTTATCTCTTGTGCCTTCTTGAAATCCAAATTTGCTTCAGATAACAATCTCTTCTGAATCATGTCCTCATTCACAACGCAAACTAAACAATCTTTGAGCATGTCATTTAAAGATGTACAAAGCTCACAAATGTTCCATTAACTGCTTCAAACTTGCCACATACCATGTAACTGTCCCCTCTATTTCTTGAGTTAAACTTGAACCTTTCCATCATTACTGTGGGCTTTGCTTGATAATGACCCTTTACAAGGTCCACCAATTCATTTAAAAAAATTTGAATCTGAGGCACCAGGTGCTGTCAAACTTCGAATCAAGCCGTAAGTTTTATTGCCACACGTACATAAAAGGATCACTTGCCTCTTCTCTTCCCCCGTAATCTTGTTCACTTGGAAAAAGAACATGAGGCATTCAATATCATGAGACCAATCGTCCATGCTTGGATCAAAAGGATCAATTCTACCGAGTTGTGACATCCTGAGAGGGAATTACTTCTTCGATTCCAACAGAACTTCTACTTACAATTACTGTGCAAGGTACAGTGCTGATTTCACGTCACTTGATTTCTTCTGTTAAACTTGTTTTATCCTTGTCGCCTGTTTGTTAGATCCTGTGGATTCTCATCGCCACTTTGTTAAGAGAGATAGTGAGTTGATAGAGTTGATCAGCAGACACTGCTTAGGTAGAAAACTCCTAGTTTATTTACAAAGGTACTCAGCAGCAACAACACATGTGCTTTCACTTCAAATTCTATCTCTACATACAACTAACTACTAACTACAAACTACCAAGGTAGCATGCGCTACTCTCCTACTGAGTATTAAAGATCATGTGATCTTCCTTAACAAACATTCTTCTTAAAGGTATAGTACACATTAGGTAAAAGCATAATGACCACATTATCACAAATAGTTTACTAGGGGGCACATTGCTATCCGCATAAGATTTACCCTATTCTCCCCATTTATACTCCCTTCATCATGTTCCATTGTAATTGTGCTGTTGTGCTTTGCTCAAACTATTATTACTGTTTATTTTCCCAATAGAAGTTGCTTTTTTCTAAATTGATCTTTCTTGTACCTAAATATTATTTAAATAATGTTCCAATAAAATTTAGTTTGTTGTTAGCATTGCCCTTGACTTTCTTTTTCTTTGGCAGTAACTATTTTAGATATGCCTAGAAACACTATTATCAATGTCCTTAATGGAGTTTACGGGAGGAACAATAAAAAGTGGAAAATCTTCGGTGCATTGAACACAGCTAAGAACATTCATCACCTCATTAATTCCTTGCACGGGATTTCTTTGAGATCTGCGCAGCCTTTAAAATGCATGTGTGCTTCTCCTGGATTTTTATGGCAGAGCTGCTCACCATAACTCAACAAATATTTGATGAAACACTGGGCGGAATCATCCCAGCTTTGCACGCAGTGTGGTAGCGGGTGGGCAAAATGACATCTTACCCGCCGGCCGCAGTGACAGCTTTTCACGCCATATTGTCTCAAACCCGCCATATTAATTATGCATTCCCAGGATACACTCTGTTTTGGTGGTGGGCGGGCTCTGATTCTCCTGCCACACTGTCACCTCGCTAATTCATCACGCTAGGCACCAAGCTTAAAGTACAGCCGCGCTCAGTACTTCCAACCCAGGACTGCAGCAAAGTAGGGCATGGCCCTGAAAGGCAAGAAGACTGCAGCCGTTGAGCTCCTTTTGGATGCCATGGAGGCCTGCTGTAATGTCCTCTACCCCCCCGCACTGGCTGCAAGAGGGGAAGCAACATTACCATTCCAGTTTGGTAGGCAATGGCTGTGGTGATCATTGCCAATGCTGCCAATGCAGATAGAGGATGAATAATCTCATCCATGTGGCCAGGGTAAGGCAACCATCTCCTCACTCTAAACTCACACAATCAAGCCCATCAACACATTCATTAGTATCTCATTCGCTGCCAGCTCAAGGGACATCACTACCCGTTCTCTCACAAATATCCTCACATGTACATCTGGCCTCATCTCTACTGGAGACGGCCTCATCAGACCTCACCATGTTGAGGTCACTTTCACAGATCAACGTGTGCCCACACACACCCTGGGACACCCTCCTTCCGCAGTACAGCCCTCATCTTGCAGACTCTTCCCTTGCCTTAAGCCACTTCTCCCCTTCGCCAAGCAAGCCCTAGCCCTACAGCCATTGGAAAGTCACCCACATTTGGCTGATCTGGTAGTTAGAGACCCCCACCCATGACCCCCCTAAAATTTGTGTGGTGCTGCCTGTGAAGCCTGGCGCTGATGACTGTGAGTGCTGACTGAAGCAAGGTAGGCAAACAAACCTTGAAGTCCTGAGCTAAGTGCAGCCTGCCAAGCACACGCCTTATACGTGCTGTAGTGAAACACGTCAGCATGTCTTCCTGCCAACATGGGCAATTGATCCAGTGGGTGGGGGAAGATTCTGGCAGGCTGGCCTAATAATGATACACTGATGTATTACAGTGAGGTTCCCAACATCCGATTGTGGGAAACGTGGTCTGCCACTGGCCGCCTGAGCGGACAATTGCAAACTAGTTTCAGGCCGTCGTGAAACCAGTCACGCCATATTGTCCGCTCATGCCACCGAACATGCCCGAAGCCAGTGGGCACTGAAAACCCCAGCCATTGAATATTGCCATCTCTGATAAGTTAGAGGTCCCTCTACTCTGAAAAATGTTGGGACATTCCATAGAATCAGTACCTTGTGATAACAGAAGAAAGACTGTCAAGATGTCCCAAAGCATTTTACAGCCAACTAATTACTTCCAAAGTGGAGTCACCAGTGCAATGTGGCAGTCTATTTACGCACAGCAAGGTCCCACAATTAGCAATACAATAATGATCGGTTAGGCCTGAAACTTCTGCTTGATTGCATTCTTTTGGCGCTATTGCTCAAAATTGGCAAAACAATGACAGAATGTTAAGCGTGTATTGCAATTAACGCAATTTGTGTTTCCGTGATCTTTTGTGCTAATTTTAAAACAAGATACGAACATTGGCACGCCCCCAGAGTGAATTAATTACCGTTGGGAATTTCTGCAAACAGTGTTCGTGTGCAGGCCTATTTGAGGGGACTTCAATCATTAAACTGAATCTCTAGGGTGCAAGGACTTGAACAAAGTTTCAAATGAAATTATTTTAAAAACTTACTGATGAAGTGATTTTTAAAAATTCATTCCTGGGATGGGCATTGCTTGGCCAGCACTTATTGCCCATTCCTAATTGCCCTTGAGAAGGTGGTGGTGAGCTGCCTTCTTGAACTGCTGCAGCCCCTGTGGTGTTGGTACTCCCACATTGCTGTTAGGGAGGGAGTTCCAGGATTTTGATGCAGCAACAGTGAAGAACAGCGATATAATTCCAAGTCAGGGTTGTGAGTGGCTTGGAGGGGAACTGTGAGGTAGTGGTGTTCCCATGCATCTGCTGCCCCTGTCCTTCTAGATGGTAGGGGTCGCAGGTTTAAAAGATGCTGTCTAAGGAGCATAGGTGAGTTCCTGCAGTGCATCTTGTAGATGGTACACACTGCTACCACTATTCATCGGTGGTGGAGGGAGTGAATGCTTGTTGAAGGGATGCCAATCAAGCTGGCTACTTTGTCCTGGATGTGATGAGCTTCTTGAGTGTTGTTGGGGCTGCACCCATCCAGGCAAGTGGAGAGTATTCCATCACGCTCCTGACCTGTGCCTTGTAAATGGTGGACAGGCTTTGGGAGTTAGGAGGTGAGTTACTCGCCACAAGTTTCTTAGCCTCTGCACTGCTGTTATAGCCACAGTATTTTTATGGCTAGTCCAATTCAGTTTCTGATCAATGGTAACCTTCAGGATGTTGATAGTTACCCAATTTAACTAGAAAATAATTTTGGCTGGGATTTTACAGCCCCTCATGCCTGGCAGGATATTATGGTCCTGCCGAACTGAAAGGAGATTTAAATGGCTCACCACATCCACAGGGTAGGGTGGGGTGGGGGGGTTGTTGGGGGGGTGGGTGCGGGGGGTGCGGGGAAGACATGCCATTGCGTGGCCCCAAAATTCTTGCCTTTGTATATTTTCTAAAAGTCATTTTGCAACATTAAAAATAACAGGTGGTGTGAATCCAGTGTGGATTGATAAAGTGATTAAAAATGCTTATCATTTGGGACAAACTCATTTCAGCTGTATTACAATTTGCCACTCAAATATATCAAGGAATATATTATTATGTAATAATAAAAACATCTTTGAAACTCTGCTTTAAAACACTGCCCAATTACGCTGGTTCACAGCAGATCCTGCGTTCAGTGATATGCAAATAAATTTCAGCAGTAATATGAGAGTGGGGGAGGGGCGGGATGAAACATTTTATAAAACAGGGGAAACTTCAGGCACAATTAGCGCTGGAATTACCAATTGCACCCAAAGCGGAAACTCTTCCTCAATGCCTTTTGTTGTGATGTTGCTTGCAGAATAAATATTGGCCAGAACACTCAGGGGAACTCCCATGCTCTTCTTTCAATAGAATCATGAGATCTTTTAAATCGATCTAAGAGGGCAGATGGGAAGTAGCCTATGACCTTGATGCAAATGGATGAGAAAATTACTGATGAACTCACCACTTTATGAAAGAAGCACTTGATTTCTCATACAGGCTGTTCAATTTACACAGCTTCATTTTTTTTTTAAACTCATAAATGAGTTGCTGATTGCAACTTGTAACAGATGTGATGGTTTTATTCAGTTAACAATAAAAGAAAATTGGTTCCTACAGATTCTGTCAAAGTCAAAGAAACATTTAAAAATACCACTACGCTTTCAAAGCTGCATTACACAAAGCTGAAGATATACTTTCTGTGGATAGTTCTAATACATCAGAGTCCAAAAGGGAGAATCAATGCAGCCATTTTCAAGACAGAAAGATTGATTGGTATTGTACGGACTGTATATCACAGACTGCAAAGAGATTGTTCAAGAAAGTTTTAAGAGCAAAATACCTATCGTATTTCATGTGTGTAACGCTAATTAGAAGGAAGATTCATTTTGTCCTTTATTAATAATACCGATTTTCCTTTCATTTCAAGACATGGGTATAGTTTGATCCCTTTTACTTCCATCAAAACTGGAGAATATGGGGAAAGATTTCCCTGCTGAATATAGTTAAATTAATCATCTTTACAATGATTTTCCTGGGATTAAAGCTACTTCTAAAGCCATTACTGAATTGTGGTCCTTTAAGTTTATCTTCAAATTTTCTGCTAATAAAGAATGCACAATGAGGAACTATATGGAACAAAACATTTTTCCCTTTAGATGTACAGAGCTCCTAACTTAGAAAAAGCAAAAAAAACAGCCACCCATATTTCCCCATAACTTACAGCCCCTAAATTTCTAATTCTATTGGTGATAATCTAAGAAAGCATTGAGCAAGTAGAGGTCATTTGGTTTCTTCCATATCCTCATAAAAGGAAATTAATAGGGACCTCATGAAGCTCATTTTGTGCTCTAACATTCTATGAAAAGCCTTTATATTCCCCCACCAAAATAAGTCAACTAAAGCTCCACAGTATTTTTTTACCTCATACCCTCATTTAAGTATCACCATTGCATCCTTGTCAGAAAATTGTGGGTTCAAGGCCTACTCTAGCAATTCGAGCACATAATCTAGGCTATCACTTCATTGCACTATGTGCTGCACGGTTGGAGGCCCAGATGAAATGTTAAATCATGGTCCAGATTACCCTTGCTGTAAAAGATTCCATGGCCCTATTCGAAGAAGCGTAGTGGAGTTATCCCTAGAGACCTTGCCAATAGTTATCTCTCAAAAAAGGGCAGATTATCTGGTCATTATCTCATTCCTGTTTCTGGGACCTTGCTGTGCACAGATTGTATGCCGTCTTTCCTTACATTACAATGGTGACTACACTTTAAAAGTATCCTATTGACTCAAAAGTGCTTTGGGATGTCATGAGGTTATGAAAAATATTGCATAAATGCAAGATTTTTCTTTACTGTCTGTTGTTTTCTTCCTTCACATGATATTTCTGTTTGGTTTATTCAGCCTATTTCTTCCTGAGATTCCTGGAGAATTTGCTCACTTATGGACTTTGATATGAACCTCTTGGAGATTATGAATTCCCACCTCAAAATCTCAGCAAGGTAAAATTGACCCTTGAAAGTAACGGAGTTAAAACTCAGGCTAGCAATCTAACAGTACAAAGCTTTATTCAACTTTGATTGGTAGTTTTCTATAGGTAATATGTCCATGGCCCCAGGAGGTTGGGGCTTAAAGTATTTCATTAAACATTTGAACATCTATGTGTGTCCTTATTCCTGTAACGTGCACTTCCTTTGTCATCCAGATATTAATCAGGAACCTACTTAAAAGAGTTGATTGACACACCATTACCTACATTTGATGAAATTCTACTTCACATTTCTACTCCTATTCTGTGGCAAAATAAGGATTCCTCTAATCTCTTGGCTTGCTGAAATCTTAACAATTTCCAATCACCCTCCAGCTCTGAGCGCACAGTTTAAATTAAATAACCTTCTCACCAAGATGACTCATCTCAATCTTCTTTTCTTCAGCGAGAACAAGCTCAGTGAGCCCTTCCTGATAACTCAGTATTACCATTGTAGCTGTCCTCTACACTCTCTCCACAGCATTAATGTCTTTTTTAAAAGAAGAGTTCAAGGGACTGATCATCATTTTCCAAAAATGAAGCCAAATAAGAAATGGATAGTGTAATTGACTAACCTCACTGACAACACAATAAGTGGACCCTTTCAATGATTGATCAATAATCAGGCTCCAAATCCTTATGTCCTCTACCTTTTTCAGTGGAGCTCATCACTGTTTACATGTTTCTTGTGCCAGTTTGTACTGCCTTACGGTTAAATACGTTAAATTCTGTCGGCAGTTCTTTACCTAATTGAACTCGAAACCTTTGAATTCCACTAATTTAATCACACAACCACAAAGTTTGATGTCATTTGGCACAATTTATGGCTGGGTCTTGTTTAGGTTACAAGATATAGCCTCATCAGCAGCTTTCTGTACGTCAACATTTCCTGTTCTATCTGAGTATAATAAATTAATAGCAATTTTCTACAACCCTCACCATTGCCATAAGGCAGTCTGCAACCCTACTGTTAGGCAGAGGGATTTTAAAAATGTCAAATTGTTAACTCTGGCAGGAGATCTCTGGTTTCACTATTTTCCTTTCAGTATTTGTCTTTTATGGAACATCACCTAAACAATGAATTATTTGATCAACCCTCATTAATTTTCAATATTATTATAACATGTGCCTAGTTCTATTTGAAAAGATTTTGTGCCTGCATCTTTTTCATCAACTGCACAGTTGATGTCTAATCAGCGCGACTAGCTTTACAGAGTCATATTTCACATCGTTTGAGCTCAGATTTCCAGATGTTATGCTTATGGCAAATGTCTGATGTTGAAGCAGACTGTTCTAACATAGGTGTTCTCTTTGACTCCAAAATGAGGTTCCAACCACATAACTGCTCCATCTCCGAAGACTGCCTATTTTCATTTCCATAATATTGCTTGACTCTGCCCTTGCATTAGCTTATCATAGAATCATAGAATGTTTACAGCACAGAAGCATTCAGCCCATCATGTCCGCATCAGGTTTCCAAAAGCAACTAACCTCGTCTCGCTCCTCTGCCCTGACCTCACAGTCCTATAAATGTTTCACTTCAGATAATTAGACCACTCCTTTTTTAAGGCCTCAATTTAATCTGCCGCCCCCACACTTTGGCCAGAATTTTCCCTCGTCGGGTGGGCTCAGTGGGAGCAATCTGGAAGCTGATTGCCGCCTGTGATCGGCTCTGCACCGCGATTTCACGTGGGCGGGTCAATTAAGGCCCGCCCTGCATGGATCACGAGTGGCAGCACTGGAGCGCTACCTGTGCAGGCAGGGGGAGGGAGAGCAGGCCTGGCACGCAGTTCATGCATGTTCATGCACAGAGCTGCCTCAGGGAGATTGAAGCGCTTGTTAAAAAAATTAATAAAGACAATAAAAATTTAATGAAACATGTCCCCTCATGTGACTGCATCACATGAGATGGGACATGTTTTTAAATTCAAAATCAAGTTTTTTATTTAATCTGTATTAGCTTTAAGAAATTTCATCCTGCACGTGGATGAGGTTTCTTAAAAAATATAAAAGCCTTTACACCTGCCTGCCAACCGTTAGGCTGGATGGGCAGTGTATATTTCAAGTTAGTTAGCTCGTTAATGGCCTTAACAGGCCTTACAATTATCGGTGGGCACGCAGCCGACTTCAGCGCACGCCCGCCGAAAGAAATATCGCGCAAGTGCGCAATGATGACATCGTGCCCGACGACATGGTGCGTCATATTACACTCATGCGTGTTGGGCATGCACCCACACGCCGAACGTAAAATTCTGGCCTTCCAGACAGTGCATTCTAGATCCTAACCACTTGCTGTATAAGAAGGTTTTTCTCCATGTCACCATTGCTTCTTTTGCCTATCATCTTAAATCGGTGTCCTCTGGTTCCTAACAATTCCACCAATGGGAACAGTTTCTCCCTATCTGTTTGGTCCAGACCCTTCATGATTTTCAATATCTCTATCAAATCTTCTCTTAATCTTCTTTTTTCCCCCAAGGAGAAAAGCATTGGCTTCTCCAATCTATTGAAATAGCTGAAGATCATGTTCCCTGGGAGCATGCTTATGAATATTTTCTGCATCCTCTCTAATGCCTTCACATCCTTCCTAAAGTATGGCACCCAGAATTGGACACAATTCTCCTGTTGAGGCTGAACCAGAGTTTTACAGAGGTTTATCATAATTTCCTTGTTCTTGTACTCTATGCCCTTTTTTGGCTGCAGCTTAAGCCCTCATCCATGCCTTTGTTATCTCTAAAACTGACTATTCCAACACACTCTTGGCCGGTCTTCCACGTTTTACCCTTCATTTGAGGTCATTCAAAACTCTTCTGTTCATGCTCTAGCTCACACATTTCCGTGCGGTGTGTAAAAATGGCTTCTGCCTCAATCCTTTGTTTTACCAGAGATGGCCTCAGAGGTCACATGATTATGGCAAGCTACAGTACTCAAAAGGCAACAGTGCACAAAGGCATTTTTCCAAACACCCCTTTTTCATCAAATAAAATACATGTTAAATGGATTATAATCCTAGCCTCTTTCTGGGACTATTCCAGATCAGGCACGCTCCTCAGATGATCACTCACACCTAAGGTTGAGAAAGACAGACTTGACAGACATTTTAATGGGTCTGAAGAACTGAACTAACTCTTTCCAAGGGAAAGGAACCACCAGAGAATATTACCATTCTCTAGGTAGCCTTTTTAACAAGTTTCAGCCAGATTGTAACAATCTGGATATTAAGAGCGCCCAGGCACTTCTCCTCAGCAATGTATCTCTCCAATGAAGATTGAAGTGAGATGGGTTCTTGAGTTTGGATACAGGAGACTACATGAGGCAATATACTTTCTAAATTAAAATCATAAAAGTTTATGAAAGAACAGAACATGCAATTCACATTTGATGATAATTGCAACATTAATAATTTGAGGAAAAGAAAGATCTTGCTTCTATTAGAGAATCCAGGTTTAAGTAATGTTACATAGAGATTCTTAAGATATCCATCAATACTTAAAGTAGTATTTACCTTAAGTACCTGAGTTGAAAGCTACAGAATCTAGTGGGATATCTCTATCCCAATTAAGGGCAGAACTATCATCGCTGCACCACAGCAGCTATACCTTTACCTTGAGAGACGTTGGAGTAAATCCAACAAATTTAAAAATCCTACTGTGTAGTTCCCATATTTATACCATAAAAAAGCTGAGCCAGCAGGAAGCATGTTGAGCACACATGCTGAGCAACATCCTTTGTTTCAGACAGCACCATTTGTGTTCGTCAATATTCTTCAAGCAAACAGGGATACTGAGAGATTCAGATGGTGGTCATTTCCTTGCTACACTCAGTTTACAGGATTCCACTGACTAGTGATTTACGGGCATCCTTACGGTTAACCATTGTTAGATTGTGGTCTCTTACAATTTATGGATGTCTTGCTGAGGTGATGTAGAGGCTAGTTCATGTTTATTTTCAGGAACTGCCTTGTGTAAGAGTATATACCATTTGCTATGCCATAGGATGTTGGTGTCCTTGAACACGCAATTATGCACAGGCATGTTTATAAACTTCCAAACCTTTGTCCAGCAGATGAACTCTGCTTTTAATTTTTAATCCCTTCTTCACAGGAGAATCACTCATATTAATCTTATGACTCTGTATTCATAGGTGGATTCCTTCACACACACTATCATTTGCAAGTTACAAGGTACACACATCCACTATCTATAAAGAAACTCATCATGCATGAAGAGAAAGCTATTTACTCTTTCTAGTCATTAATGCTTTGCTTGATGTTCCTTACAAGAACTGCACTGGCTTATGTGGCCCTTAATCTCATTGCTCACATTTGGCCTGTAGAGCATTTCTACTTCTCTTTAACTCTGAAGAAGAGTCATATGATCTTGAAATGTTAACTTTGTTTTCCTCTCCACAGACGCTGCCAGGCCTGCTGAGTTTTTCTAGAATTTTCTGTTTTTATTTTATATAAGAGCACTGCTCTTGCCTTGCTCAGCATTGTTAAATTCCTTGATGGTTTCAGACCATCCTTTCATCGTTATTTCCTGTTGCACTTGGAGAGTTACATCTTATTTCGTAGTTTGCTTGATCTGAGAAAGACTCTAATCTGTTAGATTCATGTCTTGGCTGGGTTGATGACTTCCAGAGCATGTCATCCTCTTGCTTCTCTTTGAACCTGGAAGATTGCACACTCTGTATTAGCATCATCAACTTTCTTCAAAGGGAGTGCAACTCTCAACAGCATGTCGACGCTGTACAGCTGCCTCTCTTGCTTGTACTTCACTTCCAAATGATATCTCTGTAAACAAAGTAACATCCTTCACAGAACAGATAGAAGCGCTTTGAGAAAGATGCTTTGAAGTGGCTTGTGGTCAGAATTCACCATCACTTTCTCTCTACCAAACAGGCACTGATTAAAATGCTCACAAGCAAAGACAGTAGCCAGGCACTCTTTCTCAATCAGTGCACCATTGGTCAGTTTGTGTTAACAGTCTGGATACAAATGCAATTGGTTGTCCTCGCTGCATGAGGGTCGCTCCAAGTCCGGTTTCACTGACATCATAGTACCTCAGCACTACCATTGTCATCACTAGCTGTTTGACATGAGTGAAAGCTGTTTCTTGTTCTGTGCCACAGTACCACTAACTATCTTTTGCAGTGAGCTTGTATAGAGGTTCACACTCTTATGACAAATTGGGAATGAACTTGGCTAGATTGTACACAAATCCTACAAGTTGCTGAACTGCCTTCATGCCTGTTGGTTGCTGAATCTCTGCTGCAGCTCGCACCATATCAGGGTCAGAGCAAAGCCAGTACTAAATACTTGACTTCAGCCATCTTCAGCTGCCGTGTTTTCTTGTTCAACTTCAGGTTGACCTGGTGAGCTCTCTCTAGCAGTCTCACTAGATTCTGACCATTGTCTGTGATGGCTTCTTCCATTGTATCTCCAGGCCCATAGACTAGCAGATCTTCCACGATTGCTTCCACTCCTGGAAGATCATTGACTATCTCATGTTGTCTACATTGATACTCTTCCTGAGCAGGAGAAATGCCAAACAGTATATGCAACCATCTGTACCTCCCAAATGACATTCAGTACAGAGTCAGAAAGTTACTTTCATCAAACTTCACTTGCCAGTATCTACCCTTCGCATCTGGGGTGGTAAAGATCTTTGCCTTGGCAAGTTGTTGCAAAATTCCTTCAATGGTTGGCATAGGTTAGTGAAATCTCTTCAAAGCTTTACTGAGGTCCTTTAGATCTATGCAAACTCTCAGTTTTCTGTTCACTGTTACCATGCTGCTAATCCAAATTGTTGGAGTTGTCACTTTCCTGATTCCTCCCATCTTTTCAAACTTCCCTAACTTGTCTTTCAAGGTGATATTCACCAGGAAGCTATGAAGCTATGCAAGACCAGTGAAAACATCTTTGTGTATTTGTCAGGATCCATTCAGCAGCCAATGGCTTGGTGCCGTGTGAAGCACTGCAAATCTCTCCTGGTACATGCAGGGTCACCAGTCCAAGCTTTGGGGCTGAATTCCACGTCCCGCAGGCGGGCATGTGCCCAACCCAACCAGGCGTAAAATCACATGAGAAGGGATTGGGCAAGCTTCCCGACGTCATCATGCACTCGCACGACATTTCGCTCGGCGCACACGTGCAGAAGTCAGGAGAGGACCTGGCAACAATTAAGAGGGCAATTAAGCCCATTTACAGCACAACTGTCTTTGATTTCTCGTGGCCTGCCCAACCTTACATTTGGCGGACGGGCAAATTTTGCATTTTTCATCTAACCTCATCCGAACGCAGAATGATATTTCCCTGATGAAATAAGATTAAAATAAATACCTGTGGGCAGCACTTTTATCAGCTATATTTTAAGGTGATTGATTATGATGCATGGACATTTGTTTCAGCTTTTAAATGGTGATTCAGGTCTGATGGATGATTCAGGATGATTAAATGATTTTCAGATCTGAGGCTCCCTAAGGCAGCTGCCTGCCTTCAGGGAACTTTCTCACAGCGCTCACCCGTGCCCGCGGTGATGTCATCGCCCACTCGCTTCCCGCCAGCAACCCCGACAGTGCTCAGCATTTCAGTACATGTTTCACGCTAGCTGGCCACTGATTGGCCAGCCAGTGTGAAATCGTGGTCGGGGGGCTGGTGACAGTTGGCAGTCCGTTTCCCGACCACGCCTAGGCCCGCCGATCGGGCGCACCTGGCAAAGGTGAAATTCAGGCCTTTGACTTGTTTCGGCTCAGATGAGTGGATTTTGCTTGGTGTCCACCATTGGTAACTGCAAATTTTCTTTCTTCCCCTTGAATTGGGTTCTCAGCATAGTTTGTCCTCTTGGGGTGAGCATCGTTCCATCATATTGCCTCAACTTTACCTTCAATGTCTTCATTTTTGGGTCACCATTTGAATAACTTCACACAGGTCTGTGCAGCTCATGATGATGTACATAGCAACAGCAGTGTCTATGTGACACTTCATATTAATTTGATGATATATTTCTGCAGCCATCATTCCAATAGTCACAAATCATTTTTTTTACCTTGAGACTTGATGGTGCCAGCCTGTTCTAGGCTACAGAGTAATTCATCAGAATTATCAACTGACATCTCTCCAGCAACCATCCTTATAGGCTTGCTTTATTTCTTTCCGGCAAAACACTTAACTGCAACTTGATTCAGCTTCTTGCAGCTATAGCATTGCTTTCCCCATGCCGGACATGTTTCCTTTTCTTTTCTGTGGTGCCCTCCACAATATTTGCATCCAGTATTCTGGCCTTGATCTTTCTGCTGGCCCTTTTGTAAATATCTCTTCGTTTTCTCCATTGACTTGTGCTTGGAAGGCCAGAACTGCCTCTCAGTATAGTGTAAAGCCTTGTCAGTCCTCCAATTAATACCCTTCAGCTGATGATGAGCAACCTCAGAGCTTCTGCACATGTCAATAGTTTTCCTGAGAGTAAGTTTCTCTTCTCTCAACAGATGTGCTTTCATGGCAAGGATCTCTTGTTCCTAAGACAATCCAATCTCTGATGAGGTCATGCTTCAGTTTCTCAAACTCACAAGATTCAGTTGGACTTCTCAGCGCAGTCACATATTGATCAATACGCTTCCCCTCTTCCTGAGTTCTGATGTTGAAAATGTAGTCTTCATAAATAACATTAGTAGAGGGTACAAGTTGGGTGTTCAAGGCATCCAAAATTTCACAAGGCTGGTTTTTCTGCTCCTCAGTGAGGTTTGGGCTGCAATACAGTTTGTAGCACTCCGCCCATCATTGATTACAGAGTTTCTGCTCTATTTGCTAAGGTTTCTTGTTTAATTCTGTTGCAGTTTCGTAGTTCTGCCATTGAGACTGGAAGAATTTCCGATTCATTACCAAATCTGCCTTTATCTCCATAGGACCCAGTGCTGGAAGATTCAAAGCCATACTGACTCACCCAGCAGTCAATGTCCTTTATGCTGTTGTAGACTGAAGTTTTAATTATTTGTTGCTGTTTCTTGTAGCAGCCGACTATCTTGCAGCTACCAAAATCTACTCAATTTCAGCTGCACACTCCTGATACCATGTTCTGTGTGGTGTGTAAAATTAGTTTCTGCCTCAATACTTTGTTTTACCAAAGATGACCAGAGGTCAGATGACCATGGTAAGCCACAGTACTGAAAAGGCAACAGTGCACAAAGGCATTTCTCCAAACACACACCAAGGCCTGCTCACCCACAAACCCTAACCCCCTCACCCCTGTGCTTGCTGATCTACCGTGTGCAAGCCTCACTCACCCCCCCAACCCACCAGCTCTGGTATCTCTGTCCTCCACTAATTCTGGCCTCTTGAGCGTTCTTGATTTTGATTGGTTTGCCATGGCAGCTGTGCTTTTATCTGCCAAGGCCTTAAGCTCTGGAAATCCCTCCCTAAATCTCTCCATCTCTCAAAATTTAATTTGTCCTTTAAGGCACTCCTTAAAACATAGCTGCTTGACCAAGCATTTGGTTACCTGGCTTAATACCACCTTATGTGGTTTGGTGTCAAATTTTGTTCAATAGTGCTTTTGCAAAGGTGTTATATAAATGAAAGTTAGACCCCACCTTCAATTCTGTAGTCAGCCTGTAGTTATAGTGCTAATGTTAATCTGTATTTTCAGTTCTGTGGTTTGGCTGCACTTGGAGTATTGGCTACCATTCATGACATTCAGTCAGAAAAAAAACCAGCAGTAAATATATTAAAGCATACACAAAACATGTTTAAACTTCTGACATGTTTTACAGGCTCTAGAGGATCACTTTCAGTGGTTTGACTAAATTTTGTGCACCAAGGATTACAATTTATATGGACATGGAACATTTGATGCCCTGGGTTTCTGTTCCAACAATTATTTTTCAATTAATATTTTAACTATATTTACTTTCTTAAGTTGAGCAGAAACCCTAATGTTTTCACTTAAAATGATATACAGTCCAATAATAGTGAATGCTCATAAGAATGGGGTTGTCTTTGTAGAAGTATGAAAGAGTCTTCCCAATGTCAGTGAAGAGGATGTTATTTGTTACCTTGATATTCTCCTTGGACCAAGAACGGTTATTTGCTAATTGTATTGCAAAACCCAGCTGCATCTTAAATATTTCAATCTCAATACAATTTACAGCTGGTGGAGTGATCAGTTTCTTCAATTATCTCAAATATAACACAGATTTCTTGCTCCTCTATATAAATAATAATCAAAATTAGGTAGATTGTATTATTTCCCTCTCCTTTACCGCTAATTCTCTCTCCTCCTACTCTCTTGAAGATGTTAACTCTTTGTTGCTTGACAATGCCAAGCTTGCCAATTGTTCTACATTACCTGCCCACGTGACCATGTGTGAGCCTAAATAGTGCATGCTAGCAATGTAATTGACTATGAGCGGAAAGGCACCACCATTACGTAAGCCCACATGAGCATATCCATCAGTGGTCAGTGTGTCAGTGATCAGGAGTGTGAAATCCGGCTAATTTTCTCCCAGCCAGGCCCAAGGTCAATTGTCATGTTGCTGCCACCAATTAGCTAACTCAGCATAACCTAAGCATTAAAAATTTGAGGCCTCTCTGATTGTTATAGCTCAGTTATGTGGTGTCATTCTTGACTCAGTGGTAACATTCCAAACTCTGAATTTGGTGGGCTGTGTGTTCAAGCTCAACTTTAGAGACTTGAGGACATAATCCAGGTTGACTGCCCAGTCCAAAGCTGAGGGAGTGCTGAACAGTTGGAGGTGGTGGCAATGGGAACAAAACTTTCAGCTGAGGCTCCATCTGCCCTCTCAGATAGATATAAAAAATCCTACCATACTATTTGAAGGAGAGTAGGTGAGTTTCTTTGGTGACGTAAGCAAACTATTGTGGGTGTTTGAAATTTGAAATAAAAACAGAAAATACTGGAAATACTCAGCAGGTCTGGCAATATCTGTGGAGTTAACCATTTGAAAGGAAGATAAATGTTTATTATTCAAAACCCGAATATATATGCACCCACTTCCACTCTCACACTCATACAGATACACACACTCTCAAGAAAAGACTCTGGTTACAGAAGTAGCATGCGTTTAAGTCTTAGGATTTTAAGATTTCTCTGTTACACTTGCTGGTTGAAGACTTAAAATGATAATGGCTTGTAATCTTTTTTGTCTACTGAAGACTACCCCTGTGTAAAGTCAGGGTCCTAGCAGTTCCGAGAGTATTTGTAGAAAAGAAAAGTTCACCTAACCTCCCAACTCCATTTTGTTTTACAGGAATGTGCCCATTTTAGGTTTATACTTCATAAGTTTATATTTAGCTCCTAAGGTCATATTGCAGGAGGGTGACATCAACCTAGGTGATCAGAAAGGTCATCGACCTGAAACATTAACTCTGTTTCCCTCCCTATAGATGCTGCTGAGCATTTCCAGCATTTTCTACTTGTATATCTAAATATAGATGATCTTGTAATTTATTTAAATCTGGGATCTTGTGTGCACAATTAAGCTGCTGTACTCCTTACATTACTACAGTGGTTACACTTTAAAAGTAATTTACAATTGATTGTAAAACATTTTGGGACAACATGAAATTGTGAAAGACATTATGTAAATGCTCTGTTCTTTCTTTACCCAATGCTTTAATTAGCAGAATCATTCAGGGACCTCCCCATAAATTTAATTTATTTTCATTGTTTTGCAGCGAAATACCCAACATCAACCATGGCAACCCCCAGGCGTAATAATCAAATAGGATTTTTAATGATAAATTATTTGTAAACCTAAGCAAAATCATGAATAAATTATACTCCAGTTGCGCCCTCTTTCCTGCTTTGAACATAAGGTGATGAAGGCCAAGATAATAGTTTACTACAGCTGGATAATCAATTTAATTTTTTTAACTGACCAATACACGTGATGGGAAAACAAAAGTCAATAGACTTAACTTTTTAAATTTCCTAAATAACCTAAACATGCAAATTTTATCTTTGTGAAACTCAGATGCTATTGGGAAAAATAATGTTAATAAAGTTAGGTTGATTAAAAAAAAATCTTCCTTTCCTCAAAAAGCAAATCCATTTTCTTTTTGAAAGCCAAGGTGGGTGATTATATCATTAAAGCCAGAGATGTAATATATCACCATAATTAATCCTAACTTACATATATAAATTTGAATAGTTGGAAATATTTTCATCATAACTCAAAATGTTCAGGCTAATGAATGGTCGAAGAGTACTGGTAAAGCAGCCATTGGCCTAATCTTTGTTAATACAAGACTAAATCACATTCATTTTCAGCACTATCTTATTAAACTAATTATATTTACTGATTCTATCACACTGACAAACTATCATAATATTACTATGTCTCAATAAATAACAAATCTCCAGATTTTCATAAAGTGTCCTTAATTATTTGCTTCATAATTATAAGCTTGGTAATAATAGTTTTACAGTTCATTACTCTTGATCCTAATTAATAGATTTATGTAAAGTAGAAGCACATTTATCCTCTAGCCAATGAATCTCCCTTTCTGCAGCTCCTTTCCTAAATAGAATTGGGTTTGGGTTTAAGGTGTAGTTCCACAGATTCTGTAAGTCCTCTGTTATGTGGCTATTATTTATGTAGGAGCCTTGCAGGTGATTATTAGATTGTACAAACTTGGTCACAGTCAGACCAAAACCTAACCCCTAGTCCATATATATCCTGTATCAGCAGGAAGTGTGAGAGAGCAAGCATATTGTCTGGATTTCAAAACTAAAAGCCCAATAGACAATGGCTTACCACCCCACAAGTTACACTGGAGCAGTGAACACTGGTAACCTTTACTGGCGTCAGTGAGAGGGCATCCCATTTTCATAGGACATACCAAAACTGGCACAGATTGGATACCTAACAAGCTACCCTGTGTAAACTCTAGCACATGTCTGCTATCTGCTCAGAGGTCATGCCCTGCAAGCACCCACTGATTCCACCTCCACCCCCCCAACATTCACCCCACACCATTGCCCCCCTAGCACCCTCACCTAATGGCTACCCTTGCTACCACCCTTTCCTCTCTCTACCACATGAGTTGGTATATATTCCATTGCCTGTACCTCCCCATCCAGTGGAGAGACATTGGGCTGAATTTTCCATTTGTCAGGCAGACGGAGCTGACCCAATTGCGGGCTGACGCGGACCCGATCGCGCAGAGCCATTTGATGTGGCGGGCCAAATAAGGCCCGCCCAGCGTGACGTCCACAGGGAAGTGCTATGCGCTCCCTGTGCGGGTGGGGAGGGAAGCTCTAAAATCGAGAATGTGCTCTTTCGCCCATGCAAACGAAAGAGCGCACTCATCCCTCTGAGGCTAAGTGCAGCCTCAGGGAGATTGCCTTGACTTTTAAAAATATTAAAAATAGAGAAAAAAAAATCCTTACATGTCCGCTCATGTGATAATATCACATGAGTTGGGACATGTTCATAATTTCCACAACAACTTTATTACAATTTTTAAAAACCTGCATGAAACCTCATCCTGCCGGTGGATGAGGTTTCATGTTTTTTCTAGTTGCCGCTGGGGCTCCTGGCCTGCCCGCCAACCTTAAGGTTGGACGGGCAAGTTTTTTAATTGCTTAATTGATCCTGTAAATGGCCTCAATTGGCCATTGACAGGTCAGCCGGCCCGCAGCTGATTTTGCTGCGCCCCTGCCTTCCTGAAAATTTAAGTGGGGTGGGGTAATGTTGGGAGTTCCGCCCGACATCATCACGCGTCATTTTACGCATCGGTGAGCGGGCCCCGCCCCAGCTCACTGACGGTAAAATCCTGCCATTCTGCTAGCCATTATGTCTCATCTTACTGGCGTACCAGCTGCCATTCGTACACCAAAGAAGAAACGCCTTGTATAAGTGAGTTTCTATTGCCAGCTCCATCTCTCTGCCCCTTAAATGGCCAAATGGTAAATCACAGTATAGCTTATATATTTAACTCTTAAATTGCAACAGTAATTTATGATGCATTGTGTTTAATACACTTTGTTGAGGTAACGACAGTAATGACAGTAATTTTACCAGACCTTATTTAGAAGTGCTTCATGCTGCCAAGGGATACAAAAAAAAACCCAAAGAAAATGTTTAATTTTCTCAGATGTTATCCCACCTAACAGAAAATCACATTTCTTCTTGGAGAATGAAAGATACTCAAGACCCCACATGAGGCAGAATACACAACTCTATGAAACAACAATTAGCTTCCTGTACAATAGATTAGCTATCAAGCTTTTGAATCTGAAAGAAACAGATGTTTTTGTAATATGCTCTGAAGGAAATGAAGGATTGTCTCCATTTAATTGATAGTCGGCAGCAATGATTATTCTGCATAATCCAACCAAATTAAAATTTTATTACACATGTACTCCATCAGTTAACAAAATGCCTTAGATTTGCTTGGACAGCATAGACAAAGGAATTTGGCTCAGTACTAAAATAAAGCGAAGATGTATGCAGCTTTCTAGACAGCTTAATGCTTAACCCTTAGAACATAGTGAACTAAAATGTCTAGCTGCATAGCATTGTTTTATTATATTACATTCATTACTTTAAGTTCACGTTACATTGGACACAATGCCCATTTTGATTGCCCATTGAAGAAGTTGACTCAGCTGTACCTCCCCATTTGCTCCAAATGCTGGGGACTCTACTATGACCAGGAATCTGCATGGAACAGATTATTGGTTACCACTGAGGAGTCTGAAGCCTCCCATCAGATCCTCTCAATCTGGTGTCTTAGTTTGTACATGGAGTTGAGATCCCTGAGAATTGAAACCTATAATCAGGGGTTTCTGGCAGATAGCTGCTGAGTTACCATGGCTATGGTGGCCTACAGTTCAGTGAATTGTGCGAATTACACAGATTTTGGTCCCGCATGCCTGCCAATTACCTCATATTTCTATCCCAAAATTCAAGAAAAGAGCACTCCACTATCCAAGAAAGGAAGGAGAGGGGAAATTGGGTCAGTTAGCCTGACATCAGTGGAAGGGAAACTGGAATCTATTATTAAGGATGTAATAACAGAGTACTTAGAAAATTATTATATGATTGGGCAAAATCAACATGAGTTTGTGAAAGGGAAATCAAGTTTGACAAGTCTGTAAGAGTTTTTTGAGGATGTAAATAGCAGGGTGAATAAAGGGGAATCAAGTGGAGATAGTGCACTTGGATTTTCAAAAAATATTCAACAAGATGCCAAAAAGGAGGTTATTATACAAAATTATGGCTCATGGTGCTGGGGATAATATACTGGCATAGACTGAGAATTGACTAATAGACATTAAACAGAGAATAGGAATAAATGGGTCATTTTTGAGTAGACAGGTTGTAACTAAAGGGGTACCACAAAGATCAATACTTAGGCCTCAGCTATTTGCCATCTGTAATAATGACATAAATGAGGGGACCAATCATAATTTGTCCAAGTTTGCTGATGATATAAAGTTGGGTGGGAATGTAAGCTATGTGGAGGACACAAAGAGGCTGCAAAAGGATATGGACGGATTAAGTGAGTACATGAAATAGAATGCAGAGAAGTTTACAGTCATAGACTTTGGTAGGACAAATGGAAAAGCAGAATATGTTTTAAATCATGAGAGACTGGGACATGTTAGTATTCAGAGTGACCTGAGTGATCTTGTATCGTGTGAAGTAGAAAGCTGTTATTGCAAACTCATAGGGCTTTGGTAAGATTGTACCTGAAGTATTGTGCACATTTTTGGTCTCCTTACCTAAGGAAGGATATACTGCCTCAGTAGAATTGCAATGAAGATTCACTAAACTGATTCCTGGGATGAGGGGATTGTCCTCATGGTGCAGGGAATTACATATTAGCATGAATAGAAGATTGGATGGCTGGCAGAAACAGAGAGTATGCATGAATGGGTATTTTTCTTATTGGTAGGAATTGATGAATTGAATCCCACAGGGGTCTGTGCTGAGGCCTCAACTTTTTACAATTTATAATCAATGACTTAGATGAGAAGAGTGAAGGCATGGTAGCTAAATTTGCAGATGACACAAAGATAGGTAGGAAAGTATGTTGTGAAGAGGGCAGAAGGAGGTTGCAGACAGATATAGATAAGACCATAAGACATAGGAGCAGAAATTAGGCCATTCTGCTCCGCCATTCAATCATGGCTGATAAGTTTTTCAACCCCATTCTCCTGCCTTCTCCCCTTAACCTTTGATCCCCTTACCAATCAATAACCTATCTATCTCAGTCTTAAGTACACTCAATGACCTGGCCCCACAGCCTTCTGTTGCAATGAATTCTATAGATTCACCACTCTCTGGCTAAAGAAGTTTCTCCTCATCTCTGTTCTAAAAGGTTTTCCCTTTACTCTGAGGGTCCTAGTCTCTCCTACTAATGGAAACATCTTCTCCACATCCACTCTGTCTAGGCCTTTCAGAATTCTGTAAGTTTCAATCAGATCTGCCCTCATCCTTCTAAACTCCATCGAGTATAGACCCAGAGTCCTCAAACGCTCAAAACGATAGGTTGAGTGAGTGGGCAAAAATCTGTTAGATGGAGTATAAATTAGGAAAATGAAAAGTTGTTCACTTTGGCAGAAAGAATAAAGAATAAAATATAAAATATTTTATATCTCTTACATATTACTTAAATGAAGAATGGCTGCAGAATTCTGAGGTTCAGAGGGATCTAAGTGATCTAGTGCATGAGTCATGAATAGCTAGTATGCAGGTACAGCAAGTATTTAAGAAGTCTTATGGGATGCCATCCTTTATCCCAAAAGGAATTAAACATAAAAGTAAGATATTTATGCTTCATTTATACAGGGCATTGGTGAGACCACATCTCGAAAATTGTGTGCAATTTTGGTCTCCTTATTTAAGGAAGGATGTACGTGTGTTGGAAACAGTTCAGAGGAGGTTTACTAGATTGATACATGGAATGAGCGGGTTGTCTTTTGGGAAAAGGTTAGACAGACTGGGCTTGTTCCACTGGAGCTTAGAAGAGTCAGGGGTGACTTGATTGAAGCATATAAGATCCTGAGGAGTATTGATAAGGTGGACATGGTGTGAGAATGGATGCTATTTAAAAAAATAATTTTGGGGAATATTGTGTTATTTTGTAAAGAAGGCTGTGTGCGTGTGTGTGTGTGTGTGTGTGTGTGTGTGTGGGTGTTTCAATAAGTTGGGCAAAAGATTGATAGGAGTCAGGTGTAAAAGGATAAAGGTGTTATGTTTGAGGTACAAGTAAATAGGTTCGATCTAAGATTTGTATTTTTAGATAAGTTGAGACCTTGTTTGAATATCGAAGGGGAGTCAGAGGGAAGAAAAAACATATTTGCATCTTGCAGGAGTTCCATTAGTAAATAGTAGTGGGATACTATATTTTATTGACCTGAAAGCAAAGACAAGATAGAGGTATAAAATATTTTATATTTGGAAGGATTTGAGTTTTCAAAGAGGTGCGAGAACAATGGAACTGAAGATTAATGGGGTTAAAAGGTATTTTATAGTTACTAAAGAGAGCTTAGCTAGAGAGAGCTAGAGCTGAGCTGGGAGCTGTTAGTTCTGGGCTGGGAGGAGTTGCAGTTTTAACCAATCGTCCAGTCAAGCCAGAAAAGTCTTGGTGTGTAGCAAGCAGTTTTATTCTGAAGTGGATTCCACTGCAGAGTGGAAGAGGGTAGAAATCATGTGGTGTGCCTTTATTGAAGCTATAGCAGTTTGCCTCATATAATATTACTGGATTTTTTATGGTTAACAGCTATAAGGGAGTGTTGCTGGAGGTGTTTACATGTGGGTTTGACAAAGTAGAGTCTTTTTGGGGAATGTTTTGTACGACTAACCTTAATTGTGTAACACTAATCTTGTGTGCTTAAGTTTTCTTTTATTCTTGTTAATAAAACTTTTACTTTTCATTTTTTAAATCCCAGAAGTGTTGCTGGATCTCTTACTACTGAGATTGGTATGTCATCTTCTCATTTTAAGAATGCAAAATAAAAGGCCCGTAAGCTAAGTTTCCCTCCGGGATTTGGTTTGCACAGCAATTAACACTGTCTCTGGTCATAACAGTGGAAATAATGTTTCCCCTTGTGTGTGAGTCCAGAACTGTTTTAAAATTAGGGGTTGCTCTTTTAGATCAGAGATGAGGAGACATTTTTTTCTCTCAGAGGGTTGTGTGACTTTGGAACTCTCTGCCTCCAAAGATGGTGGAGATGGGACACTGAATATTTTTAAGGCAGAGGTAGATAGATTCTTGTTAGGGAAGAGAATGAAAGGTTATCAGAGGTAGATGGGAATGTGAAATTTGAAACAGAAACTGATCAGCCATGATGGCAGAGCAGGCGCGAGGGGCTGAATGGTCTAGTTCTGTTTCTATTTCACATGTTTGTATGTCCTATAAGGAGAGGTTAAGTAGACAAGGTGCTGCATTTTATGTGCCCCCACTGGGTACATTTTTGCCCAGGGGAAACGTAAAATAGGATGGGTGCCCATGCTCGCACCCATAATATAGGTGTGGATGGGGGCCCACCATATTTAAATAAATAAGCAAGGGTCAGTTGAGCTTGTTAACAAGCCATTTAACCCCAATAATACATTGGTTGGTGTGGGCAGTCAGGCAGGAGTGGATAGGACATTTTTTGAAAATACTCTTTCAAAGGGTGTGAAGAATGGGGGAGTACTACCTTTGGGCAGTGCCCTTCATAGATCAGAGGGCATCCTCTCTAAGATGGTAACCCCACTTTCTTCCTACCCACCTGCTCCATTAAACATACCACACCCACGCCCCTTCCTCCCCCTCCCTAAAGTGCCCTAACTCAACCTGCCCAAGATCCTGGACTTACCTGGCTCCAGGGGCCATGGGCCATGGGCCTTCTTCTTGATCCTGATGGCAGTCCCAGCAGTGCCCACTAATGCACTTTTAGCACTGCCAGGGCTGAGGGAACTGCCAGCCAATCTGATTAGTGGGCAGCACCAGAGAGCGGGACTTCCACACTGCCCTTATTCAGCATGGTATGGCCAGGCTGGTGTGGAGCAAGTTGGCTCCAAACCAACTTTGCTTGTGGGGGCGGGGTGTATGGTGGGGGTGGGGGAGGGGGGGTGTGGCGGGGAGGTTTGTGGGGGTGGGAGTGGGAGGGTTGTGGGAGAAGGTGGGCACGATCCTTCTGCCCCCACCGTATAACATTTTTCCCAAGGTCTATATTCCCTCCTAGCATCTTCACAACGCAGACACAATGGGCCAAGTGAACTTTTTCTGTGCTGTAAACTTTCTATGATACTATGACAACTAGTAGAGACTAAATAAAGTACATTTACATTCCATAACCTGAATTTAAAATGTATTCACAGCAGTGATAGGACCAACATAATCTGTTGTCTTGGTAATTAAAGGGAAAAAGCATACACCAAAGAATCAAGCGCAATCTATCTTAAGGACGAGTGTAATTGCTGTACCTGTTCGAAGGGCCCATTCTTTGTTTTACCTGTCCCATAATTTGGTGTTGCAATTCAACCTTTTTTTCTTTTTTTTATTCATTCATGGGATGTGTGCTTCACTGGCTGGGCCAGCCTTTATTCCCTATCCCTAGTTGCCTTGATAAGGTGGTGGTGAGCTGCCTTCTTGAACTACAGCAGTCCATGTAGTGTAGGTACACTGACAGTGTTGTTAGGAAGGGAGTTCCAGGATTTTGAACCAGTGACAGTGAAGGAACGGTGATATATTTCCAAGTCAGGACGGCAAATGGCTTGGAGGGAAAAGTCTAGGTGGTGGTGTTCCCATCTATCTGCTGCCCTTGTCCTTCAGGATGGTAGTGATCATGGGTTTGGAAGGTGCTGTCAAAGGAGCCTTGGTTAATTCCTGCAGTGTATCTTGTAGATGGTTCACACTGCTGCTACTGTGCATTGATGGTGGAGGGAGTGAATGTTTGTGGATGTGGTGCCAATCAAGTGGGCTGCTTTGCCCTGGACTGTGTCAAGCTTCTTGGGTGTTGTGGGAGCTGCACTCACCCAGGAAAGTGGGGATTATTCCATCAGACTCCTGACTTGTGCATTGTAGAAAGTGGGCAGGCTTTGGGGAGTCAGAAGGTGAGTTACTCGTCGCATGATTCCTAGCCTCTGACCTACTCTTATAGCCACAGTATTTATATGGCTTGACCTGTTCTGGTCAATGGTAACCCCCAGGATGTTGATAGGGGGGGTGGGATTAATTGATGGTACTGCCATTGAACATCAAGGGTTGATGGTTGGATTCTCTCGTCTTGGAGATGGTCATTGCCTGATACTTGTGTGGCGTGAATGTTGCTTGCCATTTATCAGCCCAACACTCCTTATTGTCCATACCTTGCTGCATTTGGACATGTGCTGCTTCAGTATCTGAGGAGTTGCGAATGGTGCTGAACATTGTACAATCATCAGCGAACATCCCCACCTCTGACCTTATGATGGAAGGAAGGTCATTGATGAAGCAGCTGAAGATGATTGGACTGAGGGCATTACACTGAGGAACTCCTGCAGTGATGTCCTGGAGCTGACATGACTGACCTCCAACAACCACAACCATCTTCCTTTGTGCTAGCTATGTTTCTAACCAGCAGAGAGTTTTCCCCCTGATTCCCATTGACTGCAGTTTTGCTAGGACTCCTTGATGGCACATTCAGTCGAAAACAGTCTTGATGTCAAGGGCAGTCACTCTCACCTCGCCTTGGGAGTTCAGCTTTTTTGTTCATGTTTGAGCCAAGGCCTGTAATGTTGTCAGGAGCTGAGTGGCCCTGGCAGGACCCAAAACGGGCATCAGTGAGCAGGTTATTGCTAAGCAAGTGCCCCTGTTGATGACCCCTTCCATTACTTTGCTGATGATCAAGATTAGACGGGTTGGATTTGTCCTGTTTTTTGTGTACCGGACATACATGGGCAATTTTCCACAAAGCTGCGTAGATACCAGTGTTGTGGATGTACTGGACCAGTTTGGTTAGGGGTGCAGCAAGTTCTGGGGCATAAGTCTTCAGTTATATTGCCGGAATATTGCCAGGGCCCATAACCTCTGCAATCTCCAGTGCCTTCAGCCATTTCTTGGTATCACATTAATCAAATTGGCTGAAGACTGGCACCCGTGATGCTGGGGACCTCCAGAGGAGGCTGAGATAGATCATCCACTTGGCACTTCAGGCTGAAGATTATAGCAAATCCTTCAGCCTTATCTTTTGCACTGATGTGCTGGGCTTGTCCATCATTGAGGATGGGGGATATTTGTGGAGCCTCCTCCTGCAGTGAGTTGTTTAATTGTCCACCACCATTCACGACTGGATGTGGCAGGACTGCAAAGCTTAGATCTGATCCATTGGTTGTGGGATTGCTTAGCTCTGTCTATCACTTGCTGCTTTTGCTGTTTGGCATGCAAGTAGTCCTGTGTTATCGCTTTAACAGGTTGACACCTCATTTTTAGGTATGTCTGGTGCTGCTCCTGGCATGGCCTCCTACACTCTTCATTGAACCAGGGTTGATCCCCTGACTTGATGGTAATGGTAGAGTGGGGGGTATGCCAGGCCATGAGTTTACAGATGGTGTTTGAATATAATTCTGCTGCTGCTGATGGCCCACAGCACCTCATGGATGCCTAGTCTTGAGTTGGTAGACCTGTTCAAAATCTATCCCATTTAGCACGGTGGTAGTGCCACACAACATGATGAAGGGTATCCTCAATGTGAAGGCAGGACTTTGTCTCTACTACAACTGTGTGGTGGTCACTCTTACCGATACTGTCATGGACAGATGCATGTGCGGCAGGGAGGTTGGTGAGGATAAGGAAAGGTATGTTTTGCCCTCTTGTAGGTTCCCTCACCACCTGCTGCAGACCCAGTCTAGCAGCTATGTCCTTTCGGACTCAGCCTGCTCAGTCAGTAGTGGTGCTACCGAGCCACTTTTGGTGACGAACATTGAAGTCCCCCACCAAGAGTACATTCTGTGCCCTTGCCACCCTCAGTGCTTCCTCCAAGTGATATTCAATGGGGAGAAGCATTGATTCATCAGCTGAGGGAGGGTGGTACATGGTAACCAGCTGGAGGTTTCTTTGCCCATGTTTGACCTGATGCCATGAGAATTCATGGCATACAAAGTCGATGTTGAGGACTCCCAGGGCAGGTCACCATTGTGCCACCACCTCCTGCCGGTGGGACAGCCCAGGATATACCCAGGGATGGTGATGGTGGTGTCTGGGACATTATGTGTAAGGTACAATTTTGTGAGGATGTCTATATCAAGCTGTTGCTTGACTAGCCTGTGAGATAGCTCTCCTAGTTTTGGCACTAGCCCTCAGATGTTAGCAAGGAAGACTTTGCAGGGTCAACAGGGCTGAGATTTCTGGTGCTTAGTCGATGCCGGGTGGTCTGTCCAGTCTCATTCCTTTTTTGTGACTTTGTAGCGGTTTTTTACAACTGAGTGGCATTTCAGAGGGCGATTAAGAGCTGACCACGTTGCAGGTCTGAGTCACATGTAGGCCAGACCAGGTAAGGACAGCAGATTTCCTCCCCGAAGGACAATAATGAACCAAGATGGGTTTTTTTTTTGAACAACAATCGCCAACAGTTTCAACGGTCATCATTAGACTCTTAATTCCAGATTTAATTCCATCTGCATTGATGGGTTTCAAAACCGGGACCCCAAAGTAACACCCTGGGTTTCTGGATTAATAGTCTAATGACAATATCACTACGCCATTCTACCTAGTTAATCCATACATAAACATGGAACATACTTATTTGTTATTTCTGGTTCAGTCAAGAAAAATTTCAGGATGAACTTTTCATATTCAGTCCTGCTCTAGCAGAATTTCCTGGTTCAGCACCTTTCTGCGTGGCTCCAGCAACTCCAAATTGCAGAATTTGAGGCATTTTGGACGGCCAGATCATCTTCCTCCACTTTGACAATATGACAAAGTGAATCAGGCTTGTTGAGAGTTCTGTAATCAGGCATAAGTATCATGTGGGTAATTTTAAGACCTCTTGGCTTAAAGCTTCTTTCCAAGTATATTCCAGTTTCATTCCCACTACTCATTTAAGCTATTCAATGCAACAATTCAGCAGCTGCTGCCTTTCCAATCTCTGTGGTACTTAAAGTTATTGGTCCATCTGTGTAATTTAGAAATGGACGTCTGTGAACCATTATTGGCTTTATATATATCCACCAGAGAAGTAGCAATACCTGCTGCTGCAGGCTCTTGGTTTTGTTTTTCTTCCAAGAAAAGTCTTGCACATGTTTCTATTTGCCATTTTGCTCCTGGTCCTACAGCAAGCTATTGTATTTGCATTGCATTCTGTCCATTTTAACTTATTCATTTTTCTAACTGCCCTGTTTTCCCACTCTCCCTCCCTCCTTTGCCCCATTCCTCCATTCTTTCCTTCTTTCCTTCATTCTTTTCTCTGGTCTTTTTCTTGTACAATTTTATTTACCAGAACTGTTTTGTAAACTGACTGCTCTTCTGCTAGACTGACCTGATAGCCAGATGAATAGAACCTTTTGATATCTCACAGGTGGTAATTTGTCAGTGACACATGCTCAGGCAGAGAACTGTGCCTAATAGAGCTACTGAGGTGAAGTTATACGGAATTTTATTTTTATTAGCATGATTGGATATCAGTTACAAAACCACATGCTGCCTGTAAAACCAAGTAGAATGATTTCAAAGATTCATATTCATAGCTCAGTTCCAATAAAGCACAAAGGTCCAATTCAAAAGAGACTTTCTCAATTTCTCATGTTAAATCCCTACACTGAGGTAAACTTCAGCATGTGCTATAATTTTAGCTTGAACATTTCAAAGGAATGATGCACATATTTTAATAAGTGCTGTTGTTTCTGAGACTGAAATGCATATATCACTGAACACTTGCTGACTGTCATTATCATAATTTGCTCATTATATTTTCAGCTTTCTGCTTTGTTGAACCGGAATCAGCCATATTCTGAGAAAAATGATGGAAGTAGTGATGCTATACCTTCTTATTGTTTTGCTATGGATCAAATTGCTGTTTAAGTTCTGCAATTAATCCCACATTTTTAAATGTCTTTACACTGAAATTAGAATACTTAGGAGATAAGTCCAAGAGGTCACAATAAAGGTACAAGAGTTCATGTTTGGGCTTGAGGTCACTCTGTGGATACAGTCTTACAACTTTACAATTTATGAAATGAACATTTAAAATCCCCTTCAATTTATCAGTTTTACACAAGTATGTAGATTTATGAATTCTAGCTCTCAGTTCTGAAAATTTACATTCACTGAGTGCATGATCAAGGCTTTGGGCACAGAGATCAGTGGACTCCACAAAATATCTCATCAGCCTTTTGTCAATAAAACTTACACGAGCTGGTGGGCACTGTTCCTTTGAGATCCAGCATGGTCTCCCAAAGGTCCATTTTTTTTTGGGAGGGGTGGAATATCTGGAGATTAAACCCTCACCTTGGGCAGAAGGAACTGAGCAACTCTCACTCACCCATCACAAGTGAAGAATCATTGGGTGTTTCAGTAGGCTCACTAGGTTCACTTGTGTGAACAAGTGTCAAAATTACATCCAAAATTGCTTAGAGTTGCATGGAGTCTAAAAAGGGGAAACAGGCCATTTAGCCCAACCTGTCCAAGCTGACGTTTATACTTCATACAAGTCTCTTCCCACCCCTCTACAACTAACGCTATCAGCATCTTACATTCCTTTCTCTCTAATGTGCTTATCGAGCTTCCCCTTAAATTCTTCTGTGTTATTCACTTCAATTGCTCCCTATGGCAGCGAGTTTCACTTGAAAGCAGCACTTATCCCTGCCTGCCTGCCCACCAACTGTAAATATGATGTCTTCCAGCTGGCCCTGCAAACTCCCGTGGGCTCAGTGGAGGGTGACAACAGATGCGACACAAGGTAACCTGCTGCTGCAGGCTCTTGGTTTTGTTTTTTCTTCCAAGAAAAGTCTTGTATATGTTCCTATTTGCCATGTTGTGTCCAGGCTTGTGACCTGGGAATTTTGGATCCTCTGTCTTCAATACTTCCTGACACAACATTGCATCATTCAACTGCTGGAAGGGTACTGCAAGGTTATGGCTTCTGTAGTGAGCCCTTGACTCATTCACTACTCTGTTATCAAACGGTAATGACTGCAGGATTTGACACCAGCAGCATTTGATCGACAGATACAAACCAAACTCGACCACGATGATGAATGAGTTTTCAACTTATTCCCAATCATAATTAAACTTACACCTTTGGTGTAAGTATGAGCGTTACATTTTAAATAGTATAACACCGCTAATGACTTGGATCTCAACAATTTGATTGGCAGAGGTCACATTAACTGTCACCACTGTTTTTAATGACTAAGGTTTAAACAATTATATTCTAAACTGATGATTATAGATTTTTAGTAGGAAGAGAAAGAAACTGCCAAGCCTCTTGTTTTCTTTCACAACCTATGAAAAATGATCTGATTTTAATTAGGGGGTTCAGTGACTTCTTTAAAATGACTGAATAACCATGAGCTTTCCTCCAAACTGTCACTTATTAATAAATGATCGAGTACAAGACAAAGAGTTTGCCTCAGCAGATGTGCACGTCCATGTGTCCATTCAAGCCTAATGAACTTTAGAGAACATTTTACCTGAAGATGGATAATGAACTAATGTTCGAATCTTGATCATGATTTAACCCTGTATAGTCAGACTGACTATTCAAGTCTTAAGTGTAAGCCATCTTGATTGAAGTATATTGGGACAAGGGAGTAATGAAGGCTGTAGGAGCCTCATTCTGATGTGCAAGGTAAGTACAGGATGCAGACTCACACATTCCTCTCAAACTCAGTTTCCATCTTCAGCTGTGCTTTAGGAGGAGACATGATAGTCTATTTGAAGCAGGAAAATTATGGCAGGCCCCTCCACTACTCCCAGGTAACATTCATTAAGACTTGGGAGCAGGTCAACATTCTACCCTCTATCCTGGGAGTGCTGTGTAGCACAGGATACCTAAGCCTGACCATTAAGAAAGAAACTTTCATCAGTGGAGAAAATCAGCTATTTGGAGGCCCAGAGATAATGATATTGGCGGTATACATGTTGAGATGGCAAAGAGATCTCTAAGTCTTGCCATTTGTTTTTGCTGCGTGTTTCCTCCTCTGTAACAAACATTCCCATGTTACTACAGTCACTACATCTCAAAAGTACTCCTTTGCTATGGGACATCAGATGGTCATGAAAAAGGCTCTATGAGCACAAGTCTTTCTTTTTAATTTGCTGCTAAGTGAATTTATCTATTAGTTGTAGCCTAAACGCAGGGTTTGATAGTGTTACTTGCTTTTGAAGTTACTAGGATGACACTCAGAGGTTGTTGGAGATGCATAATTTCTAATGCATTATACCATAATACCACAATTTTTCATCCTTTGATTTGCTGTCCCATCACATCATTAATAAAGATATTAGGTTCAGTTCTTGGAAGATGCCTTTCTGATGTGAACTTGACTTCTGTGTTTTGGGAACAAACAACATAGCCAACTCTAGAGGCACCAAAGACATGGATGAGGCTTTCATAGCAGCTGAAGTAAGATAGTGTAGTTGGATCGTGTTACAGAGGAGGAAATAGGCAGTCTTAGTGATGACACAGATATATGGTCAGAAAATCATCTAGTGGGCAAATAAGAGGTCAACATTGCAAACAATCTTGTTAAGCCTCACTCAACTGCCAGGAAGAGGGATGGAGTCGGTAGGGAGGGAATAGAATTGCAAGGGGCCCAAAGACAATAGCCAGCGTTTTTGGCGCGTTTTTAGGCAGGGACAGAATTCCCTCTGGGTTCCTTTGTACTCCAACCACACAGCAATTTTACCCTGGGGAGGGCAAAGCCTCAGACGGGAAGCCTTCCATTGCCCCAACTGATGCCCTTAAGTGGCCAACTAATGGCCACTAAAAGGCCATTTCCCACCCAGCCTCAATTTTTAGGCTGGCGGGAAGTTTTAACCTCTGTAGGGAAGGCCCAAAATACAACAAACTTACATCTTGGGTGGGAATCAGGGGAGGGGGCACCATCAGATGCCCCCTACTGAAGTCAGGTGCTTCCCACCTTAAGGTCTGGGGGCCTCCGGACTAGGGACTCTGTCCACCCACGGACTCTCTCCCAAGACACTGACAAACCTCCATGGCCTCCCAGGATGTCCCTATCCTCCTATGCCTGGGACTCCTTGAACTTACGTGGGCCTCTGGTTCCGGGTCTTAGGATGGAATCTTCCCAGAACAGCACCAAGCGCAGTAGCCAGCCTGAAAAAAGATGATTTCTCCGCCAGCCACAATGGCAGGTTTTCATTCCCTATCATCTGCTTCCCACCTCAGTAATTATGCAGCCATAAGAAACACACCGCCTCACTGGAGAGCAGCCTCTGAATCACCTGCCATGCCGTTACCACACCATTTCCTCACTCCGGGTGCCATATCTAAGCTGCAGTCGCGCACATGGTTCTCAATTCTTGCAGTCCAGGACTGCTCCAGTGAAGACATGGCCCTGAAAGCCAGGAAGAGTTCGGTGACTCATCATTGGAATGCCTTTTGGAGGCCGTCCTGATGTCCTCCACCCTTGTTCTGGCCGCAGGTGGTCCATCAATCTCATCACTCCAGCTTGGGAGGCGGTGACGGTGGTGATCAGTGCCAGTGCTGCATAGAAGAGGTTGGTCATCCAGCGCAGGAAATGGATGAATGATCTCATCTGTGCTGTCAGGGTAAGGCAACCATCTTATCACACTAAACTCTCACACTCACAAGCCCATCACATATTCACTGGCATCTCACTCACTGCCAACTCAAGGGACATCAGCACTCACTCTCTCACACACACCCTCACATCTCCACCTGGCCTCATCTCCTTAGAGACTGCATCCTCAGCCCTCACCATTTTGAGGCCACTGGCACAGATCAACATGTGCCCCCACACACACCCTGGGATACCCCCTTCCTCAGTATAGCCCTCGCCCTGCAGCCTCCTCCCTTCCCTGAGGCCACTTCTCCCCCTTCCCCAAGAAAGAACTAGCCCTGCAGCCATTGAAAAGCCACCTGCCTTACGGTTGGTCTGGTAGGTAGAGACCTGCCCATGAGCACCACCCCCCCCCCCACTCAAAGTGATGTGCTGGTGCCTGGAAGGCTTGGCGCAGATGACCATGAGAGCTGCCCCACACTTGGTAGGCAAACCAACCTGAAAGTCCCTAGTGAAGTGCAGCTCGCCAGGTGCACGTCGCTTATGCACAGTTGTGAAACATGCTGATGTGTCCAGACGATCCACTGTGCGGGGATGATTCCGGTGAGCAGGGCTTATAATGAGCTGCTAATGTATTTAAATTAGATTGCTGGCGTGCAGCAGCAGGACAGGCAGCCCACCTTTGACGGGTGGCGCGGACAATTACAAACTGGTTGACGAGGGCGTAAAACCAATTTTTGGCCTTTTCTCCATATTGTCCACTCTCGCTGTTTTAAACATGACTGCTGCCAGCGGGAGTGGAAAGCTCCCCCCTTGGTCTCTGACATCGTCTTGTATTTCCACTCTTGTCCCCTGCAGTACCATTGACAAATTGTCTAGCAGCTCTCTAAGGGGGGACATCCCCCACCGAATGAGGGGCAGAAGTTCCGCCTGCAGCCAATTAACGCTTGTGGGAGCACAAATTGGCTGTGGGGCAGTTGGAGTGGGCGGGGATGTTTTCTCCACCAACTCTTTGGATGGCGGGAAACAAAGCCCTGCCACCCGAAAAAATTCAGGCCAATGGCTTCGCTCTTCAGAATGTTGAATTGGAGGACATTTCTGCTCATCCAGAATTGGGTGTCCGACAAACAGTCTGACAATTTAGAGGGAGTGGAGGAACTGATGGTGATAGTATTGAGGTAGAGCTGGGTGCTATCCACATAAATGTGAAAAACAATGCTCTATTTTCGAATGATGTCGTCAAGGGGCAGCATACAGATGAGAAATAAGAAGATGCCAAGTGTAAATCCTGGGAAGAAACAAGAAGTAAAGGTGCAAGAGCAGGAGGAGACAACATTCCAGCTATCACTGAGAATGGAACCTAGTACATGCAATCTCACCAAGCTAAACGACTGTGGAGAGACTGAAATAAAAACAGAAAGTGCTGGAAATTCTCAGCAGGTCTGGCAGCATCTGTGGACTGAGAAACAGAGTTAACATTTTGAGTTAAAGGGGACTCTTCTTCTGAACTGTGGAGAGACGTTGGATGAGGATAGTGTAGTAAACTATGTCATAGGGTATAGAATGAGGAGAGAAAGTTTAACTCTGTCACAGTCACATGGGATGTAGTTTGTGACTTTGATAAGAATTGTTTCGATGCTGTAGCAGGGATGGAAATCCAATGGGAGGGATTCAAATGGGGAGTTCTGGGAAACGTAGATTCAGATTTAGGAGGTGACAATACATTCAAAGATTTGGAGAAGGGGCAGTAGTTTTCAAGGGGAGAGGGACAATATCTGGAGAGAGAGAACTGTTACTAGCTAACATGGAGATCAGGGAGGGAAAGTTGGGTAGTCAGCAGTTTAGCGGAAATAGGGTTGAGCGAGTAGCAGCTGGATCTCATGGATCAGGCAAGCTCAGAGATGGCGTTGAGGGAAGATAGGAGAGAAAGTAGAGAAAGATGCAAGTTCAGGGGTAGGGCAAAGGAGTACCTTAGATGAGGTTTGGCCCCGTGGGCTAAGAGAAGGGAGAGAAGTGGCAGAGACAGCCGATCAGATGGTCGCCATCTTAGTGACAAAGAAGTCTATGAGCTTCTTGCACTTGTTGCTGGAGGTGAGGATGGAGGGAGTTACCTTTGCATCTCAGGATGAGCAGTTTTGGCAGGCAAGAATAGGACCCAATAGGGCCTTAGGTGGTCCAAATATACTATTTATTTCCTCAAACCCACACCATCCACCCACCTCATCCCTGCCCCCAGCTTCCTCAAGCATGCAATCTCCTGTGTCATATAACAGTGAAAAGCAAAATACTGGTTTAAGAAAAATGCAGGGAAATTGCCTTCCAATCTTATATGTTACAGGACTCTTCATAAACTCATGAATCTCCATACTCCCAAGCTACCCCACACCTTATCTTTTATAAGTTGAGATGTTTCCCTTGCTCAGGAAAACGTTCAGTTCCCTTTTGAAGAACTGCAGGAAATTCATACCTATCAGATGCTTTAGTAACCTGCTGTCTAGCAGGGTGATTATTTGGTATAAAAAGAAATGCTTTCTAGCATGTAATCTGTTTACCTGCATACATTGTGATGCACATTTTCTAGTTCTTTCATTCCTATCCAGCTCAAATAACATATCCAATTGACAGGATCAAATTTCTTCATCATTTTAAAAACCTCAATGATATCTGTGCTAATCATAGGGCTGCAACTCTGCATATTCATTGCCCTGGCCCGGTAATCAGTTAAAGGAGCATTAGTTTCCTCCTTGCTCAATGATCTGGAGTAAAATAATGTTCATTTTCAGGTATATTTTTCTCCTTTAATTTGAAAAGGTTTCTTTTTTTATATATATAGTTTCAAGTACATGCCAATCAAAATAGAAAATTGTATCATTGCAAATAAAGCATTCTCCATTTCATGAAGCTCCAGCTGTGATTGTGGATAATTTGAAATTTTATGCTAAATGTTTCATCATTCTAATGGTCCAATGAATTAACTAACTCCTAACTAACATTTCAATAGCCTCCCAAAATGGACTCAGAGATTGCAATGTGCCCATTCAAAATAATAGGCAAACTTTGTGCTGTCTGCTTAATGAAATGTTGATGGTAAACAACCCAGTGCTAAATGCACTTTTGATTGCAAGCCTCAAGCAAGGGTTCTAGGCTTGTGTGAGGCTGCTAACACTTAAGGCTAGCCTGTACTTCTTAAAGGCAGACACCTTTTGCAGCTTGCATGTTGTCAGAGGTTTTGGGATGAGGAGGAAGAGGGATTTGAGAAGGTGGAAAGGGTAGAAACACATCATCGTCTTCTATGGGTGCAACTCAACCACTGGTCTTCTCAGTGATGGCTACTCCAGCTATGTCCTCTGAAGTTTCCTCCATAGGAGTGAGGACATGCAGCCTTGCCTGCCCCCTATTGGTCAGCTGCTGCTGCCAGTAACAGTGTGCTGTGCAAGAGAGATTGAAGCTTGACAGTGATTGTGATGCAATGTGTTTGGGTGATATGGCTATCATGGGTGAATATGTCCACTATGTCCAAAATGTGAGCTATTGTTTAAAGGCTTGTAGCCATGTTAAGGACGTGAGGGTGAACATGCAGCAATGAATGTGAGGTAAGAGTTGTGCTTGATTGAAAATGCTGGAAGGTGAGTGAAGGGAGAATGGAGAATTGAGCAAGGAATATTCTAGTTGTGATAAGCACTGGAAGTCATTGGAGAAGAGTGTCTGAGAGTAATGATAGTAATGAGAGTAATGGCAAAGACTGGGCTCCCAGATTTTCTAATCCACCACCTCGAGGAGGTGAAAGGTGGGGAGAGATCCTCTATTCACAGAGGGCTTGGAGGCCCTATAGACAAATACAAGATGCAATGCTGTCAGAACTTTAATGACCCCACTTGCGTGGTCAAGGTCAGTGAATTCACCTTCAAATGCCATATCCGGAACAGAAACGCTAACCTCACATGCTGTTCAATTCTCCCTCACTCACCTACCAACATTTTCCATCAAACACAAGTCTTACCTCACATTCATACTGCATGTTCACCCTCACATTTTTAGCACTTCTGAAAACCTCCAACCCCCATCTCTCACTGTGGACACACTGCTATTCACCCATGACAGCCACTTCATCCAAACACTTTGCATCACAATTACTAACAAACGTGAATCTCTCTTGCGGCACCAGGTGGCACACATCCGGAGGCAACAGCAGCTAGCCAGCGAGGGACAGCCAGGGCTGTATGTCCTCATTGCCATGGAGGAAACTTTGGGGCCCACAGCTGGAGCAGCCATCACTGTGACTGCAGCCACTGTTGGGGCTGAGACCAAAGAAGATGAAGGTATGTTTCTACCTAATCCACCTTCTCACTTCCCACTTCCCTTTCACCCCCAATCTCTGCTAATATGCAAGCTGCAGATGATGTCAGCTATCTAGCTCTTACATCTCACCCCACCACTCTGCACCTGTTCCCCCACCCCTGCCCCCCGCCACCATCAGCCTTCACCACAACACTGCCCTTGTGCCTTTCTCCTTTAAGACGTGAAAGAACTGCCATCTTGCCAGGCAATGGTGCAGGAGTGGGAAGGCCAAGAGAAACAGGACACTGATGATGAACAAACACCCTCACTCGATCACACCTAAAGCAGTCCACATCAAAATGCAGCAAGATCTGGACAATGTCCAGGCTTGGGCTGACAAGCGGCAGGTAACATTTGCATCACACAAGTGTCAGGCAATGACCATCTCCAAAAAGAGAGAATCCAACCATCACCCCTTGACATTCAATGGTATTACTATCACTGAAACCCCAACTATCAACATCCTGGGGTTATCATTGACCAGAAACTGAAGTGGACTTGCCATATTAAATTCTGTGGGAAGAATTTTCCCCCATCGGGGAGGGAGGGAGGGGTGGGGGGGGGTGGTGTTGTGCGGGGGCGGGCGCGAACCCGATTGGCATCCTCGATCGGGTCCGTGCAGCCAATTTTACGTGGGTGGGCCGATTACGGCCCACCCAGCGTGACGCACACCTGGAAGCGCTGTGTACTCCCTGTGCAAGCGGGGAGGGGTGGGATTCCCTGAGTCGAGGCCTCAGGGAGATCAGTTCAAGTTCAGAAATATTTAATAAAGGAAAAAAAAATTTAAGGACATGTCCCCTCATGTGAAACTGTCACATGAGGGGACACGTCCATTAATTTTTTCAAACATTTTTATTTAATTAATAAACCCGCCCGTGGATTTGATTTAATGAAAAATGTGAAGGCCGCCTGGGCTCTTCGCCTGCCGTCAACCTTAAAGTTGGACGGGCAGCATTCTTAACAACTTTAACTACTTTGTTCATGGCCTTAATAGGCCTTTGACAGTTCGGCGGGCGCGCAGCCAAGTCGACATCACCGTGTGTCATTTTACATATCAGTGAGCGGGCACCGTCCCCGCTCACCGGCCCGAATATTCTGCCTTATGGCTACAAGAGTAGGCCAGTGTCTAGTAATCCTGTGACAAGTGACTCACTTCCTGACTCCCCAAAGACTGTCCACCATCTACAAGGCACAAGTCAGGTGTGTGATGGAATACTTTCCACTTCTCTGGATAAATGCAGCTCCAACAACACTCAGGAAGCTCAACGTCATCCAGGACAAAGCAGTCCGCTTGATTGGTACCCCAAACACAAACGTTCTCTCCCCCACCACCGACGCACAGTAGCAGCAGTGTGTACTGTCTACAAGATGCACTACAGGAATTCACCAAGGCTCCTTAGACAGCACCTTCCAACCCGTGACCACTACCACCTAGAAGGACAAGGGCAGCAGATAGGTGGAACACTGCCACCTGGAAGTTCCCCTCCAAGTCACTCACCATCCTGACTTGAAAATATATCGCTGTTCCAACACTGTCGCTGGGTCAAAATCCTGAAACTCCCTCCCTGTGGGTGTATCTACACCACATGGACCACATTGGTTCAAAAAGGCAGCTCAGCACCGCCTTCTCAAGGGCAATTATGGATGGTCAATAAATGCTGGCCCAGCCAGCAATGCCACATCCCATGAGTGAATAAAAAAAAATTGCAGACACTAGCTCTGACACTATACAAACTTTAAAGAGCTGCATACAGATGGGGTCTGCATGTCACTGGGCATGAGTGGCCTGCAGCCAAGGAAGAGAAAAGGATAGTGCCAGCTCCTTGGAGGGCAAGGATGCTCATGATTTCTGCTTCAGTGCATTCAGATGAAGACTGATGGGCAGCATACAGAAAAAGGTTAATAGACACGCACACAGAAATGCTGGCTGCATTGGCAGGCCTGCCAGAAAGCCTTCTGTCACTGTCAGCGAACATGGAGGTTGTTGTGTTTTATGCCTCAGCGATATGCAGAGATGATACACTCCAAGTTAAACGTGTGCAGGATCTTTCTTTACAATCCTTTCAAACGTCTGCTCCCATGGTTACAGCAGCCAGCCTCAGATCAGCCTCTCTCTACCAGGCTTAACTAATATACAGTGAGCAGTCAACAGTCAACAGACACACACAATCAAACACCGAACAATTGACCAATTACAGAGAGGTCTGGCTCTATCTTGCCACAGGACATTGCAGAGATCTTGGAAACCATCTTTTAAAGCATGTGACTGAATCCATGAGAATGCTAATGGACCCTGCCATGTTACAGCATCAGGTGGCATCTCAACTTCTATTGTAACATAAACAGAGTGCTGGCATGGAATCTTAGATTGAGGCATGAAATCTCAACTTGCTGCCATGGAAGTTCAGACTGCTGCCATCACAACTGCAGACACCAGTGCTAAAAGGAGCTTTCAGGGTCACAGGGCGAGCCACCATTCTGTACTCAAGCAGATTGCTGTATCATGGCGCAGCCTTGACACGGAGTCGGAGCAGCTGCAAGCTCAGCACATGGAAAGATAGATGAAAATTCCTCAAAGTCTTGAGTGAAGCTGCACGTCACTTATATCCAGTCGTGAATCACGCCAGTCTAATTAGCTGCCAGCGTGGCCATTTGACCTGGAGTGGGGGGATTGATTCTAGGAGCTGACTTTTTAACATGCAAAGGTGGCTCCCGACATGGCGCTGTGGCCGATCTGACTCACCATTAAAGTCCGGAGCGGATAATTGCAATCTATATTTACGCTGGCAGGAAACTCGTTTTTGCATGATCGCCAAATTTTCCGGCCTCACCATGACACCCACCAGTAGTACAGGAAAATCCCACCCTACAAGGCAGCAGAATCAAGCTTTTTTTTTTATTTGTTCCATGGGATGTGGGTGTCACTGGCTAGGCCAGCATTTATTGCCCATCACTAATTGCCCTTGTTCAGAGGGCATTTAAGCGTTAACCACATTGCTGTGGGTCTGGAGTCACATGTAGGCCAGGCCAGACCAGGTAAGGATGGCAGATTTTCTTCTCTAAAGGACATTAGTGAACCAGATGGGTTTTTAATAATTATCAGCAACGGTTTCATCATCAAACTTAAAATCCCAGCTTTATATTGAATTCAAATTTCACTATGTGCTGTGGTGGGATTCGAACCCAGGTCCCCAGAGGATTACCCAGGGATGGGTCTCTGGAATACTAGTCAAATGACAATGCCACTATGCCACCACCTCCCCGAGTTAGGATGGAAATGGAAAGAGATATCCAGACAAAAAGGGACTGAAGAAGGCTCATCAGAACTCGAAATGTTAGCTCTGTTTTTTCCTCGCTCCACAGATGCTGACAGGCCTGCTGAGTTTTTCCAGCATTTTCTGTTTTTGTTTCAGGAAGGGACTGGTTAGCTCGGATGGCTAGTACGTGGCCCAGAATCAGGCCAACAGAATGAGTTCAATTCCTGTTCCTGCAGCAATAGACTTGAGCCTCTTTGCCTACCCCATCCTTGATGCAGAGTGGTGCCCCTTATACAATATAACTAATTGTCTCTTTCTCTAATAAACAAAGATGTCTACAGTCCCTCATGGACTATGGCTCATTACCTACATATCCAGACAGGAAGAGAAAGAAGCCACATGGTACGTAGGAAGATATAAGGTGTTATTTTCATTTTTCTTGTCAAATCATGATATTTTTGCCAAACACATTCTGGTGTTAAGAAAAATAAATATTTATTACATGTAAGTTACACTACTGTTATTAGTCATATATGTTCTGGTTGTCAGAACATCAAAAACAAGTGTGCAGCCCAACCCCTTAAATTTTCTGCTATTGTTGATGTAGTCAACATACTAGAATATATGATTTAGTCATATTGTATTGTGGGAATTTATGTACATGTGCCATTTTACATTTTAATGTATATGCTTTTTAAGTGGGGAGGGAGTGCTGTCCATTGCAAGATCTGGGTGTTTTGCAGTATTGCCCTCTTTGTTGGGGAGGTGTAAGTAAAGATAGTTCAAAAATAGCTGCCTGCAGTGAATTCACAAGGGGAGTTTTTCTCAGTGCAAATGATAACGTGCTGCCATCACATTATGCATACTGTGGGAAGTGGGATCCTGCTATGGTTGAATAGCAGCATCTAATTATAAAATGAAAAATGGCTGCAGATAGAGTATCAAGGATGCTCAGTGTGTTTGATTCAGTCTGCTCCCCTCAGCTCTCTGCTGAATGAAGCCATTGGAAACAAATCCAATTATGAGTATTGTATCTCGTTTCGGGCACAGCATGTAGCCTAATTTTATAGCATGATAGTCAGCAGTGTCTGAGACAGCTTGTATTTTATCCATTGGGTTTAGCTGGCAGTTCAACCAGAACAGATAATGTGAAAGAACATCATCAGGTCTGCACTAGAGATACATGTGAACATATCCAAGGATCCTGGGTGTATGTTTTGGTGGAAAGTGGAAGGGGGAAGGTACTTGCTAAATAGCAAAAATATTTTCAACACGTGTACTTTCCTAAATATATTGAATAAAGGTTACAAAGTTGGCACACTGCACATGGTCCTAATTATCAGCCCATCAGAAACAAATTTTAAAATTCCCTTTGTTTTCAGCTGTAGGAATATTTCTCAAAGCATTTATTAAAAAAATGAAATTCTGTAATTTTTATTGGGAACTGTTTACATTTCGAAAAGACTGATTGCGACACAGCAACGTGGACAATGGTGATTTTTCTGAGGTGAATGATGCCATTCAAAGAGTGTTCCTAAATCCTTGATAGAGGCATTGATACTTCTTTGAGACTTTGAGGAATTCCTTTATTTTTGTGCTTCAAACCAGAATGGGATTTGAAGATGAGCAGACATATGTTCATCATATCCCACCCAAAGCATTCCCGATACATTCAATGTCAGCCTGCCCAATTTCAGAGCTCTTTGAAAAAGCTTTGGACAAAGTTCTTGCACAACCTCCTAAACCATTTTCCACGAAGGAACTGTTTTTACTATGTATCACGCATCATCGTCACCTGCAGCGCCGTTTACAACCTGGTGCTGCAACAGGATGAGGAGCAAGCTGAGGAGGAGATGGAGAAGCTGGACATCACCTCTGATGAGGAGGACGTCGATGGCAATGAGGGTGAGGAGGTCCTCAAAAGCGAGGAAGATGGTGATGAGGCCATCGCACTGGCGCTCGGGAAGCCCCCATAATTGCTAGATTTGTGGAGGATGATGATAACATGCAGAGAGGAGGCACCATAGATCCTCACAGTGCATCCGTAAACATTTCACTCCTATCTGGCTGCTGGCAGTGCACATACTCTCAGTGATATAGCTGCTGTCTTGGAGGTGCAGTGGAGGACCTAATGGTGCTTGATTCCAGAGGGATGATGATGACATGCAATGAGGACACTCCATAGACCTTCACATAGCCTCTGTGAAAGTTTGACTCCTGTTTGGCTGAGAGCAGCTTGTTTACACTCTGTGATCAGGGTCAGATCATGGAGATGCAGCCATGAGCCTTTAAATGCACGTGATCCTTTGCCTACCTTCAGCACCTGACCCCTTAAGGAGTACAGCGCCACCGGTCACAGATGCTGATGAGATGGGGGCCAGACCCACCTTAAAGGTTCTGACAGCACACAGAGAGAATGACGGGTCTGTGATGCCTGCCTATGACATTCTGGCAGCAAGGACAAGCACCTGTCGAGGTGCAGGCATCAGTAATGTGTCCAGGGAGTGTGAAGCTGACCATCATTTTGCTCTGAAGGCTGCACAAAACATAAGGAAGAGGCCCTGGACAGAGACACCTGCCTTTATCTTGTGCAGGGCTATGAGGAATATGAGGTAAATGGGATTAGACTAATTGCTCTTACAGGGAGCTGGCACGGACTTTACAGGCTGACTGCTCTCCTTCTCTACAGGAATCACTCCACGATTCTGGTTCTATTCAATGTTTCCAGTTTAATATGTACCCTGAGTGAGGAACATGTCTTGGCCTGACAGTTATTTATTTGTACTTTCAGTGATATTTCCCCTTCAATATCAGTAATGTAAGATTAAACCATCCTTACATCTTTTTGAGAATGGTTTTAATCATGAAAATAAAGTTGACTTTGATTGAGCTGCAATATCAATGCTGTACCCTGAAGGAAATCCATCACATTAATCAGTGTTTCAATTATCTGTATAATAATTATTTCCAAATTATACCTGTCCTATGTTAGTCCAATTAGTCAGCCCAACATTTTCCTTTCCCATATAAAAACAAAAAAACTGCGGATGCTGGAAATCCAAAACAAAAACAGAATTACCTGGAAAAACTCAGCAGGTCTGGCAGCATCGGCGGAGAAGAAAAGAGTTGACGTTTCGAGTCCTCATGACCCTTCGACAGAACTTGAGTTCGAGTCCAGGAAAGAGCTGAAATATAAGCTGGTTTAAGGTGTGTGTGTGGGGGGCGGAGAGATAGAGAGACAGAGAGGTGGAGGGGGTTGGTGTGGTTGTAGCGACAAACAAGCAGTGATAGAAGCAGATCATCAAAAGACGTCAACAACAATAGTACAATAGAACACATAGGTGTTAAAGATAAAGTTGGTGATATTATCTAAACGAATGTGCTAATTAAGAATGGATGGTAGGGCACTCAAGGTATAGCTCTAGTGGGTTTTTTTTATTATATAATGGAAATAGGTGGGAAAAGGAAAATCTTTATAATTTATTGGGAAAAAAAAAGGGGGAAACAGAAAGGGGGTGGGGATGGGGGAGGGGACTCACGACCTAAAGTTGTTGAATTCAATATTCAGTCCGGACTGAATATTGAATTCAACAACTTTAGGTCGTGAGTCCCCTCCCCCATCCCCACCCCCTTTCTGTTTCCCCCTTTTTTTTTTTTCCCAATAAATTATAAAGATTTTCCTTTTCCCACCTATTTCCATTATATAAAAAAAAAACCCACTAGAGCTATACCTTGAGTGCCCTACCATCCATTCTTAATTAGCACATTCGTTTAGATAATATCACCAACTTTATCTTTAACACCTATGTGTTCTATTGTACTATTGTTGTTGACATCTTTTGATGATCTGCTTCTATCACTGCTTGTTTGTCGCTACAACCACACCAACCCCCTCCACCTCTCTGTCTCTCTATCTCTCCGCCCCCCACACACACACCTTAAACCAGCTTATATTTCAGCTCTTTCCTGGACTCGAACTCAAGTTCTGTCGAAGGGTCATGAGGACTCGAAACGTCAACTCTTTTCTTCTCCGCCATTTTCCTTTCCCATTTCATTAGTTCCATATAATTCATTGATAATGCTAGTGACTAATGAGATGGAAGGCCGGACAAACCATTGACCAGTAGTGATCATGGTTTGGTTAAAGGAAGACTGGTCAGGGTTAGGGCCCTGTTCACCTCATATCAACTTGAGCATTGCTCCTTGCTCTCATCTCTTCCATGCCCGAGGAACAACTCTTCATCTTTGCCACTGTCTGTGCTCCATTCCCCGGCTTTGCTTCTTATCCAGACATCCTTATTTGTGTCCCCAGGTTTGACACTTCCTGGGATGCACTCCTAGCTCTCCTTGCTTGACTCAAATAGCCACTGGGGCAAAAGGTCACTTGAAAAATTCTGAACTGAGATGGATCGATTTGTGATTTAAGGGACATGGAGCAGAAGTGGGTAAATAGTACTGAGGTGTAGATCAACCAGATTATCTAATTAGATGGCAGAACAGTTAAATAGCCTTCTTCTGTTCCAATATTCATCTGTTTTACTTTTTCTTCACTGAAACCATTAGCCTGACTCTCCTTGGCCTGATCGCCCTCCACCCATAAGCTTGCTGCAAGCTCCACAGAAGCTTCCCGGCCCCACTTCAGATTCTGAGCAAAGTCTTTTTGTTTTAGTGTTTCTCCATTTAAAAAGAAACTCCTGCAGAACTTCAAACCTGGAAAAGCCAGCAGAATGGAAATAAGTCCGTGAAACAAGCTGAAAGGGAGCGAAACTAGAGGCTCGAGCAGGAGTACCATGAATGTGGAGCTTCAAAGAGGAACAAAAAAAAGACAGAAGAAGCACAGAACGGAAGAAAAAAGCAGATGATAAAGAGGTACACAGTGTATTCCTGGGCCAGAAGGAATCATGGCAGAAACGGATGACAAGATGCTGCAGCCCTGAGTGATTCTAATAAATTACAACGTTCTCTTAGGAGTGGTATTGGACCTTGCTTCACTTGTTTTTTGGGTGCAAAATAGGTGCCAAACTTATCAATAGTGAGCGCCGATCATGTGCACCCAGTACATTCAGGAAGTGCGTTGCCCACCATTTTGGATAGATGTCCAGTCGCTTTCCTGGGTGTTTGTAATGAGCATTTATCCAATTGAAATGTTTAAATCAAAGCCCTGTGATGGGTTTAGGTCCCTTTTATCAAATTAGTCTGTGCCAACCCTCAATTCACCAATTCATACGTCTGCCCAGCAAATCATGGTGGAAGAAATCCAGAAGCAAGCTGCAGAAATGTTACTTGAAGGAATCCTCATCTCCATTGATATAAGCCTCTGGTTAGTCAGTGAAGGCTGATAGGGTGCTTGTGAACCTTTCCTTGGGCTGCTTAGGAGCAGTGTTTAATCAGAGGAGCTCTTAACAGGTGCAGCAGTCTTTTTATGCCCTGTGTTCTATGCTTTGAGTTTCTCATAGCTGTTCTGCTGGGTCAACCACTGAGCCATGAAAAGTGGGGATCAGCCACACAACAAGGAAGAGTGTATAAACCAAGAGATGCTGCTGGAAGGAAGAAAAGGTTTAAGAAATATGACACTATAGGCTGAATTATACAAGGCACCAGATCCCCACCTTCCAAGGGGAACATTTCAGAGCCATTTAACAGTCAATTGGCCATTAATAGACTGGAGACAACATCTCTGTCACTCAGGATAGGAGGTGGAGGACTGGGATTTCAGAGGTCACTGTGGGGAGGGAAACTTGGGGGTTGGTAAACCCTTGTGGCGGTGGGGGGCCTCCGATGGACCTAGGAAGGCAGTTAAAGAAGGACTCCCTCCTTCACACACAACTAGCCTGCTCTGGCAAACTTGGCTAGGCACCTGGCGTGGGCCTCTCCCACTGCCAGTTAAAATCCTGGCAGCAGGATGAGGCCCTTAAGAGGGAATTAATTGCTCACATAAGGGCCTTAAATGGCCCACTGGTGGGCAGGCCACCGAACGCTACCTTCACCAATGGTATTATATCAATGGGGGAAGAGGCAGGTGGTTAGGCAGCAGGCAGGTTACCTGCTGGGTTTAACAAGCTCCCTCGACTTCAAACCCACCATTAGAGGACCGTTAATTCCAGCCTTCCGTGTGCATTCAGGAACTGCATTTCCTATATTAGCTGAGTGAGCGAGCTGCATCCTCTTCACCGGGGAAGTTGACCCTGAAACTGTTTTGCCTGCTTCTGCACCAACTGGCATCCCATTGCTGGGGTATGGGCAGCCCTGGCATTGCATTTAATATCCCTGGCACAGGTCATTCTAGGCTGTAACAGGTGACATAAGCAATATCATCCAGTTCGTAGTCCACTGCTGTTTCAGGGATGGGATAAAGCCCCTTAACTATGAGAAAAATTAATTCATGTTATTCCCCATGGAGACAGTAAAGTGGGAGGAAAAGCTGCAGGCTTCACCAGGCTTGATGTCTAATGGTTGTAGATGTCATGCACGTTATGTTGCATGGTCCTGTTATGTTTAACTATTGGTACTGCCGATAACCTTGTAGAGATTGATAAATACCCACGTCGGTGCAGAGGTGGTTGAACAAAGTGCTTGTTTTATTCACTGAAGTAGCTGAACTAACAAAAAAAATGGACTCTGCAGTCCCACAAAGCACTAGCTTGCAAAGTATGGCAAGCACAACAAGATATTCAAAAGACATTCAATACATAGTAGTCCACATGAAGACCCAGGATTTTATGTGAACAGGAAGGGAATTTCACTCTCTGAATGTCCAGTTATGACAGGGTGTGCATTACACAGGACTGAACCTAGTTTCCTGTACTAATCCTCAATGCCCTCTTTCTGCTATTCAGATCATTGAATGCCAGGCTAGCTAATTAGGAACAATGGGCATGGGTACTGTCAGGAAGGCTGAGTAACTCTATAATCAGAGTCATGCCACCCCAGAGGCCTCACAGAGCAGACCATCTGAAGAAGAGGTTCTGATGCCTAAATCATTCTGGAGCTTGACAGAGCAGCCAAATATTTCACTGTCTGCTGCATCCTCCATATATATAGCTTTGCCCTGCAAATTGCATAATGTTTACAAACACCTGGGGAAGAAGAAGTGCAGGAGAAGATTGGTGAACAGGAAGATTGGAATGATGATGAAGTGCAATGACCACTCATCTTGCCAGCTGCTGGAATTGTGAGTCAGCAAACCTTTCAAAGAAAGATTCAGTTCAGCAACCCCTCCCCGCTTTGATGCAAAATTACCATAGCCACTACTCTCACCTCTCAATGTCCTTGTACCCACCATGTGTCCATCTTCTTGGGTGGTACATTAGTATCATTACAAAAGATCAATGAAGAAAAACAACACCAAGATGCTTCATTAGTCTTAATTTCTTAATTATAAAGCATTAATGATTGAGAAATATAAATCTTGTGCAAATCTATTGTACCAATCACCCAGGCAATTGAACCATTGGAGCGATTCCCTCCATGCTTTTCCCATTTGAAAACAAGCTGAAACCAATTGTGCCCATTTTGTCTCTTGATACAGATACTCACTGAGGTGTTAAATAACCGTCAAGTGAAATTTTACGCATATAAGTGTATTTAATGAATTGTCCTGCTCCTCTTGAAGTTGAATGAGAAAATTGAATGTGTTTGTTGCGGCTCAAATAAAAAAGATATTCATTTACATAATTTTTATTTATGTTTTGAAGTAAAACTGTTATAAAGCGTAGCATCTATAAGTAAGTTTCTCTGTTCTTCTCCTGAAGTCATGACTGAATTGGTAGCACTTCCTACCTCTGAGTCAGAAGGTTTTAGTTCAAGTCCCACCCCAGGGCGTTGCAGCGCAATACTGAGGGAAACAACTTAAGAGTTGCTGTCTTTTAAATTATACATTAACCAAGGGCCCTGTCTGCTGTCTCAGAGAGATGTAAAATATCCCATGCTCTATTCTGAAGAAGACGACCAAAGTTATTGGTGTCCTGGCAAATTGTTACCCCTTAATCAACATCACAAATGATTATTTGGTCATTATCCCATCACAGTTTATGGGACTTTGCTTTGTGCAAATTGGCTGCCATGTTACAAAGTGACTACACTTCAAAAAATACTTTATTGGCTGCAAAGTGCATTGACGTTTCTGAATGTCATACAAGGTACTGTACGAATGCAAGCCTTATGCAACATTGCAACAGCTCTTCTGCACCTCCCCCAGCTGAATAATGTTTGTGCGCCTATAGATGATGTTGAACTTCTATTTGGCTATGGGGCAGGCCTAAGGAGGTTGTTGGCTGGAGGTGGTGGAGAGTGGGGATGGGGGGGTGGTATGGGGAGGTAGTGGTTATCACCAGAAAATCTCATCCTCGTCCTGTTTCAACATTCACATATGAGAATTTCCCAGCAAAGACTGTAAGGTTGTTGACAAGCTTGTAAGATGGCTGAATTTTCCATTCTCTTTCTTAGGGCCAAAACTAGCATGCCGACTTCTTCCTGGTTAACATCTGTTAACCCAACACAGATCATGAATCAAGGCTGGGGATCTCACCGGCCTGGTATAGTTCAGTTCCACAATGACTTATGCACTTAGTAACTGGGAGAGTTCAGTGCTTGTGCATTAACAGGTTAACTGTAATCAGCAACCACCGGTAAGTAATCATCTTCCACAGCAGCTGCTTTCAGGTTAAAAACAAGCTAAAGTTTTGCTGATTTTTTTGTAGGTAACATTTATAATAAGTCCTCCTGAGAAAAATATTGAAGATTTTTCCAGAAGAATAATTAGTAAACCATGACAAACATTATCCCAGAAATCGAGAAGGTTCTAAGGGGCTCCTGTGGTGATTGGGAGTTGCCGTCTAACTTATTGTGATGATTAAACATTTTATATCAGCTACCTAATTGAACGATTTCACAGGGTCAATTGCTGTAAGATGATCATCATAATTATTGTTCCTCTACGATTTTTTTTTTCCAGCATTATACCCTGGTGAGACATTCAATTTTTTTGTAAAGGAAAAGTACGCGCTCAACTAAAAATCAGAGCAGTTGTTTCCTTAGGCTCCCATCCGTATTGCACCTCCTTAGGATGGAGACAGGCCTAATACCACTACCAGACCAGCTCTGCTACCTGGTAGGTTCCATGCTGGGAACCTTGGCTAAGGGATTTTCCACCAGTGTTGAATATGTTCACAATTCCTAACGTTGAGTGTTACACAAATGAAATTATAAGAAAGCACATTTTCTTCTGAATAAAACCAACGTCTTCAGCTTCTAACTGCAGGTGCGCACCTCTGGTGTTGAGTGTATAGATGCCCAAAACAGCCCCCACAAAATGGATCAAGAATTGTGGAACATCAGCTTCCTGTACAACAATGATGTGAGCTTTCTTCCTCATATCTGACCCCATTTCCAGTTAATGTTCTTTCTGCTCTGAAATATTGCTGTCTTCTAACTTTGCTCTTTCCTTACTGCTGTTGTGTCAGACTTGGCTCAGTGGCAGTGCTCTCACATCTGAAGCAGAAGGCTTAGGTTCAAGAAGCACTCATGTATACTTAAACAGATAATCTGGCTGAAACTTTAGTGCTGCACTAGTTGGAGATGCCATCTTTCAGCTGGGATATTAAACTGAGGTCCCATCTGCCCTGTTGGTTGGTTTTTAAAGATTCTCGATCCAATGATACTATTTGAAAAAGAGCAGGGGGGTTCTCTTGGTGCCCTGACCACCACTTATCCTTCAACCAACTTCACTAAAAACAGATTATCTCACAATTTATCTTATTGCTGTTTGCAGTACCTTGCTGTGTGCAAATCGGCCAGTGTTTTTCTTACAGTACCACAGTGAGCACACTTCACAAGCGCTTAATTGGCTGTGAAATACTTTGGGACATCCAGAGGTAATGAAAGGTGATATATATTTCTTCTATCACCTTTCAGTTTGCCTTCTCAGATGCATTCTTCGATAGCATCCAATTTCCTCAACTGCAATTTATTCAGAACACTGTGCTGTACCTCCTCTTGAACAAAGTCTCTAATTTTAGCATTGCTGAAAAAAGGCATTTTGTCAAAGGTTTTCATCTTGCACCTATCAGGACAATCACAAGAATACCAATGTTAGGGGAAGCAACAACTTTATACTAGTGCATTCTCCATGGCAACACCTCTACCAATCAGAGTCCACTTGCCAACCAGTTAGCACTCTCTTCTCATACACTGTCCATTAAGTGTCAGCATCGCAGAGAAGCAGTCTGGGAAGAGCGTCCCGCAGTCAGCATTGTGGTGAAGAGGTCTGGGAAGAGTGACCCGCAGTCAGCATCATGGCAAAGTAGTCTGAGAAGAGGGTCTCACAGTCAGCATCGCAGTGAAGTAGTCTGGGGAGAGCGTCCTGCAGTCAGTATTGTGGTGAAGCAGTCTGGGAAGAGTGACCCGTAGTCAGCATCATGGCAAAGTAGTCTGGGAAGAGTGTCCTGCAGTCAGCATCATTGTGAAAATAACAAACAAGAGTGGCATCACAAGACAGCGTGAGAGAGCAGCAGAGAGATCAGAACCAGTACGGGGAAACTTCAAAAAGTGACATCAGCACAAAGGTGAGAATTGAATGGTGAGTAGTGGGTAAGTATTTTTCTCCAAATTTTTTTTCTAGTTTAAGATAGATTAAGCTAAGGAGAGGTAAGAGTTCTAGTTTTTATTTAAAGTACATAAAGAATTTAATGTTTTTTTGAAAGTATTTAACTTAAAGTAAGGTTTTTTTCAACTCGAGGCATGGCAGAGCAGTTCAGTCCCATGTTATGTACCACCTGCAACATGTGGGAAGTCCTAGACGCTCCTTGCGCTCTGACTGACCACATGTGCAGGCAGTGCCACCAGCTGCAGCTACTTGAGCTCCGAGTTTCGGAGCTTGAGCAGCAGCTGGAGGCGCTGAGGTGCTTCCGTGAGGCTATGAGCTTCATGGATAGCATGTTTTTAGACATGGTCACCCCACAGCTTACAGAAGCGCAGACAGAGAGGGAATGGATGACCATCAGTCAGAAGAAAGGTGTCAGGCAGGTAGTGAGGAAATCCCCAAGGTGCATCTCACTTGAGAACCGTTTATCTGTGTTGGAAAACACAGTTCCTCTGGGGAGTGCAGCAACACTCGTGGCACTGTGAGTGGCTCAGCTGCACGGGGTGGGGGGGGGAAGGAAAAAGAGGGGAAGAGTAATAGTGGTAGGAGACTCAATAGTAAGGGGAACAGGCAGACGTTTCTCTGGCTGTAGGCATGACTCCAGGTTGGTATGTTGCCTCCCTGGAGCTAGGGTCAAGGATGTCACTGAACAGCTGCAGGGCATACTAAAGGGGGAGGGCAAACAGACAGAGATTGTGGTGCATATTGGTACCAACGACATAGGCAGAAAGAGGGATGAGGTCCTGCAAGCAGAATTTAGGGAGCTAGGAAGCAGATTAAAAAACAGGACCTCAAAGGTAGTAATCTCTGGATTACTTCTAGTGCCACGAGCTAGTGAGTATAGAAATAGAATGTTAGTCCAGATGAATGTGTGGCTGGAGAGATGGTACAGGAGAGAGGGCTTTAGATTTCTGGGGCATTGGGACCATTTCTGGGGGTGGTGGGACCTGTACAAGGCGGACAGGTTGCACCTGAACCAGAATGGGATCAATATCCTTATGGGGAGGTTTGCTAGTGCTGTTGGGGAGGTTTTAAACTAACTTGGCAAGGGGATGGGATCCTGGGAGGAGATTCAGCAGCGGGAGATGGACAGCCAAAATTAGAAGAGAGAGCAAGTGAGTCTGGAAGGCATAGAAATTATAGGCCAGTTAAGGCACAAGGGAGTTTGGCAAGGTTGGATAGTATTTATTTTAATGCAAGGAGTCTGACGAATAAGGCAGATGAGTTGAGGGCACAAATTAACACATGGAAGTATGATGTCATTGCTGTCACAGAGACATGGTTGAAAGAGGGGCAGGATTGACAGCTCAATATTCCAGGATATAGGGCCTTCAGGCAAGACTGGGAAGGATGTAAAAGAGGAGGGGGTATCGCAATATTGACCTAGGAATCAATTACAGCAGTAAGGAGGGATGACATCTTAGAAGGCGCATCAAATGAAGCCATATGGGTAGAACTTAAAAATAAAAAAGGAGCAATCACATTACAGGGAGTGTACTAAAGGCCCCCAAACAGTCAGAGAGAAATAGAAGAGCAGATAGGTAGGCAAATTTTAGAGAAGTGTGAAAATAATAGGGTAGTAATAGTGGGGGATTTCAACTTCCCCAACATTAACTGGGTTAGTCATAGTGTGAAAGGTTTAGAGGGAGCGGAATTCTTAAAATGCATCCAGGAGAGCTTTTTAAGCCAGTACATAGAAGGTCTTACAAGAGAGGGGGCGGTCCTGGACTTAATTTTAGGGAATGAAGCTGGGCAAGTGGTATAGGTATCAGTTGAGGAGCATTTTGCAGATAGTGATCATAACTCCGTTAAATTCAAGGTTGTTATGGAAAGGGACAAGGATGGGCCAGATATCAGAGTTATAAATTGGGGGAAGGCCGATTTTAATAAAATCAGATATGATTTGGCCAGAGTGGACTGGGAGCAGCTGCTTTTAGGTAAACCTGTGTCAGAGCAGTGGGACTCATTCAAGAAGGAAATAGGGAGAGTACAGGGCCAACATATTCCAGTAAAGATAAATGGTGGGACCAACAAATACAGGGAACCTTGGATGTCGCGGGATATACAGGATTGGATAAAGTGAAAAAGGGAAGCTCATGGCAGATAGCGAGGGCTCAAAACAGCGGAAGCCCTAGAGGAGTACAGAATGTGCAGGGGGAACTTAAAAAGGAAATTAGAAGAGCAAAAATTGGGCATGAAAAAGCATTGGCAGGAAAAATCAAGGAAAATCCAAAGTTATTTTACAAGTACATTAAGGGTAAGAGGATAACTATGGAAAGAGTAGGGACCATTAAGGACCATAGTGGTAATTTGTGTGTGGAGCTGGAAGACATAGGTAGGGTTCTAAATGAATATTTTGCGTCGGTGTTCACAAGTGAGAGGGATGACATGGGTATGGAAATCAGGCAGAAGGACTGTGATATAATTAAAGTAATTAGCATAGAAAGGGAGGAGGTTCTAAGTGGCCTGGCAGACTTGAAAGTAAATAAATCTCCAGGCCCAGATGAAATGTATCCCAGGCTGTTGAGTGAGGCAAGGGAGGAGATAGCAGGGGCACTGGCAATAATTTTTATTACCTCTTTGGCCACAGGAGAGGTGCCAGAGGACTGGAGGACAGCCAATGCGGTACCATTATTCAAGAAGGGAGGAAGGGATAAACCAGGGAACTACAGGCCAGTCAGTCTAACCTCAGTGGTGGGGAAACTATTAGAAGCAATTCTGAGGGACAGAATTAATCTGCACTTGGAGAGGCAGGGATTAAACAAGAACTTAAGGGGAGGTCATGTCTGACCAACTTGATTGAATTTTTCAAAGAGGTGACCAAGTGTGTAGATGAGGGCAGTGCATTTGACGTAGTACACTTGGACTTCAGCAAGGCTTTTGATAAGGTCCCACATGGGAGACTCATAACGAAGGTGGAATCCAAAGCAATTTTCAAACTGGATCCAGAATTGGCTGAGTGGCAGGAAGCAGAGGGTGATGTTCGAGGGGCATTTTTGTGACTGGATGCCTGTGTCCAGTGGGGTTCACAGGGATTGGTGTTGGGTCCCTTGCTGTTTGTGGAAATATAAATGATTTAGACTTGAAAGTAGGAGGGTTGATCAGTAAGTTCACGAATGACACGAAGATTGGTGGGGTGGTAAATAGTGAGGAGGATAGCCTTAGATTACTGGAGGATATTGATGGGCTGGTCAGATGGGCTGATCAGTGGCAAATGGAATTTAATCTGGATAAGCGTGAGTTGATGCACTTGGACTGGACAAACAAGGCACAAGAATACATGAAGAATGATAGGACCCTGGGAAGTACTGAGGATCAGAGGTACCTTGGTGTGCATGTCTACCGGTCCCTTAAGGTAGCAGGACAGGTAGATAAGGTGGTTAAGAAGGCATATGGGATACTTGCCTTTATTAGACGAGGCATAGAAAATAAGAGCAGGGAGCTTATGCTGGAACTGTATAAAATGTTAGTTAAGCCACAGCTAGGGTATTGCGTGCAATTCTGGAATCCACATTATAGGAAGAATGTGATGGCACTAGAGAGAATGCAGAGATTTACCAGGATGTTGCCTGGGCTGGGGACTTTTAACTATGAGGAGAGATTGGATAGACTGGGGTTATTTTCCCTGGAGCAGAGGAGATTGAGGGGGGACATGATTGTTTTTCAATAAAATTAAGAGGGGCATAGATAGCGTAGACAGGGAGGAAATTTTCCCCTTGTTGGAGGGATCAAAAACCAGGGGGCATAGATTTAAGGTATGGGGCAGAAGGTTTAGAAGGGATGTGAGGAAGAACTTTTTCACCCAGAGGGGTGTGGGAATCTGGAACTCACTGCCTGAAAGGGTGGTAGAGGCAGAAACCTCATAACATTTAAGAAGTATTTGGATGTGCACTTGCGATGCCATGACATATAAGCCTATGGGCCTAGTGCTGGAAAATGAGATTAGAATAGTTAGATACTTGTTTGACCAGCGCAGACTCGATAGGCTGAAGGGCTTTTTTTTTCTGTGCTGTAGACTTCTATGACTGTGACTCTATGACCCTACAGTATAAGATTAAAGCAAAAAACTGTGGATGCTGGAAATCCAAAACAAAAACTAAAATACCTGGAAAAACTCAGCAGGTCTGGCAGCATCTGCGGAGAGGAGCACCGTTAACATTTCGAGTCCGAATGACCCTTCTCGTTTCCCCTGACATTGGTATTCTTGCAATGGTCTTGATGAATATAAGAAGAAAAGCTTCGATAAAATGTCTTCTGTCAGCAATAATCAAGTTCTGTACTACCAAATGATGATATCTACTTTTAATTATCTGCATCCTTTTGAAGTTGCATCAGTTATCATCTCCCAGTGACTCGGGTTTAATGTCCTCAACCTGGCTTTCCAATCCCTCTCTCTATGCCCTTGCTCCACCTTTCCTCACTGATCGTTTTTCAGTCTCTGTTCCTGCACATCCCTTTGCTACTGTCATGCTAGATTATTTTTCGGTAGCTCTCCCTTAGTTTCATCATTGGGCACAATTCCTACAGTTACAATGCCTTTGCCCTCTAGAATTCCCTTTCTATTTTCACTTTCAATCTCTATATAATAGAGAATAAAGGAGAAAACATGTAATAACACAATTGTATCATTTGAAAGAGGCTGGAGCACTACAGATTAGGTGGTCATTGTTCATTTTTGAATTGATACCACGAAATGGTGGCAGTCACAGCTCCCGTTTTGTCCTTCTCGCATACTAACTCACGTAACACTGGACAAAACATTCCCTGTGCATTCTGGGATTCCGCATTTCTCATAGTGTTGTTTGGAGGAAATAATTTTGTTTCAGGGTTGAGTTATACAAGGTGAATCGCTGACCATAAGTACAAAAAGTAACAAAAGTTGTTGAGTGACAGAAGATTGCTAAATGAAGGTTCCTGTACAAATGGAGGGAGTGAATAGCCAGAAACTCTATTGAGTCAATGGGGCTCGCCATGAAATGTACTTTTTTGTAAAGCAAGACCTTCTTGCTTCAGTGTGTAATGTTACGCAAATCAGGATGGTAGATTTGCCTCCTTTTCTCCCCGTGTCTGGTGGAATTCAGCTGCTTAAGGTGATCTTACCTTGTTGCAACAAGTGGCTGAATTTACCAAACCAGTAAGGACTGTCAGGGAAGGTTGGCAAAGCTTTTGTGAACATGGGCAGACTCATCCCTGATTTGTACTAAATGCGGTAGCGGGCAGGAAAAAGAACATTTTACTCGCTGGCCACAATGGCAGCTTTGAACACCGTATCAACCAACCTCATTTATCATACATTCCTGGGAAACATGCTGTTTCAATGGTGGTTGGGCTCTCATTCACCCTCCATGCCATCACCTCGCAGCTTCCTCCCGCCAGGCACCACATTTAAAGTGTGGCCATGCGCACACCTCTCAGTGTTTCCAGGCCAGGACTGCTGCAAAGAAGACATGGCCCTGACAGACCAGAAAACTGCAGACCCCAGTTTAGTGATGGGTCCCTCGAGCACCTTTTGGATGCAGTGGAGGCCCACTGTGATGTCCTCTCTCCCCACTCTGGGCAAAGACCAGCAAGCAAGGTCACCGACCCAGCATGGGAGGCTGTCGCAGTGGTGGTCAGCGCCAATGCCATGTAAAAGAGGACCCAGTGCCGCAAAAGGATGAATGGTCTCATCCGCACTGCCAGGGTAAGTCACTCTTCTCATCATTCTCAACTCACGCACTCACAAACCCGTCACACAACCATAGGGATCTCACACCTCAAGGGACAACACCGCTAACTTTCACACACACCCGCACATCTCCATCAGGCTCATATCCTCTTGAGCTCACATCCTCATCCTGCCCATGGTTCCACTCACCACACAAACATTCCATGCAGTGCCATGTGCCCTGCTCATACTCCTTCCACCTGTTTTCATGCAGAAGAAACTGGCTCAAAGCAGCAGGGAGAGGTCCCAGACTGGGGATGGAGTGGCTCACATTAGGCCCCTCGCTCATTTTGAGGAGTGTGCCATCACGCTGGTTGGCGAGAATCATGCCTGCAGCAATGGTAAGGTTGGCGGCAAACACCCACGTGACATTCCTGCACCACATCGTCCACCTTTCAATGCAAATGTGATTGCTTCTCTCTTGCTTTTGACACTGCCTCCACGCACTAATAGCCTCTACTTTGGTTCACAGGGAGCTCTGCCAAGTGACTGACGCCCTCAGCCAGCCAATCCCTCAGACCCATCCAGATCCTCATCTCCAGTCAAGAGGATTCATCCTCCATTGAAGAGCTGGAAATAGGCAGTCTGAAAGACCCATCACAGCACTTACCCACACCCTCCACCAGTGCAGGGACACACACCTCAGTGGGGCCTAGATCTAGAGTGGGGTTCACAATCTAGCGGTCACCTCACGGACACATGTCTTTAGCAGGAGGAGCCAAGTTCAGCCAAGCTCCCCGGCACTCAGAAGACTGCTGGGGGAGAGGCATCTGTGAGGACTGAGTCAGATGATGAGCCTCTGGATTTGGTCTTCCAACTCATCGTGGAGAGTCAGCAGAAGGCAGGGGAACATCACGCAGAGCTGTTGGAAGCCCTCAACAGAGTAGCATGCGAGTCAGAGGAGTGCATCCGCCTGCTCTCTGATGAAGTGGTGGCCACATGTGCGCACATGGAAGTCTCCATGGGAAGGATGGTGGACATCATGGAGACCCTGGCCCAGAAGAAGGCCCGGGCAGTCCTGCAGTCCATCGTGGTAGTCATGGGTGAGTTCCTGCAGTGGCAAGGCAAGTGGGAAACAGGGCACCTCGATGTCCCTGCAGGTGCTCCTTCCCCTCAAGGAGTCAGGCCAAGGCCCTCGGGCACCCAAAGGGAGGAGGAGTGTCAGCTGGTCACCCTCTGGGTCATCCACTCAGGAATCTCAGAGGCTGTCCTCTCCCTCCAAGACCCCTTTTTCCGTGACCCTCCTCAACTTCTGTCACCTTAGAGGGAGCAGATGGCTGACAGGAGCACAGCCATAGCAAATCTGGGCCTCCAAGGCCTCAGCTGTCCAGAGGGCGCATGTCGAAGTCATCAGAGGCAACAGGGCCAACCTTTGCACAGGCTGTCTCCACTCCTGCTGCGGATGTCAGAGCAGTGCCTGGAAGTCTCAGGCACAGAAAAGCCATGAAATTCTGATCACAGTTGGTTGCACGAGTGAATACATTTTGTCACTTTACAATCTGAAAATAAATTTTAGCTTCACTGAATAATTTGTAATGGTGTCTTTCAGCTTCATTGACAGGCTTCGCGAATCAGCCCCCTGCATCCTACAGTTCAGCTGCACACAGCCGGACCACAAGTGATTCTGGATGCATAGGTTGTGCGTGACAGGGCCTTTCAGAGCCTAATGCAAGCACGCTCCCACGCACACGAATCCTTTACACATCACATTCATCTTATTGTCCTGAGTGTTTTCAATGCATCTGAACTGACCTGCATCTCCCCCAACCCTTGATCACACTCCCATGTATCACCGTTGGCCCACCGCTATTCGATTTAAAAAATATGGTTGTGGTACAGTTTTTCTTGGGGTCCCTCATCCTTTCCCCTCCCGCAGTCACCCATTTCCTTTCCCCAACACTGTCAAACCCCAGCATCACCTTCCACCTCCCCAATGTGATCTACCAGCCGGAACACCTTTCTTTCGGGGATCTTCAGGTGAACGTGCACATTCCCTCTTTTCCCAAAAATCCCGCCCCCACTATATCAGCCTCCCTGACCTCCCCCTGACAGACATAGAACTCCTTCTGTCCTTGGAACTCCTCCCCCGCCAGACTCCTCACCCTGGACTCATTCCCTCCTGCGGTCTCCTTCCCCTCACCCCTTAGTCTTTCCCCCTTCCGGACTCCTTCCCCTCTCCAGACTCCTTCCCCTCTCCGGACTCCTTTCCTTCTCCGGACTCCTTCCCTTACACCTCCCCCTCGCCCCCTTACACTTACCTCCCCAGTTGCCGTATTCTTCCCATTACCCCCCCTCCCCCTGGAACTCCTTCCCCCACCCTAACCTCACACCCCCACCCACACCTTCATTGCCCCCTCCTAACCTCAGCCCCTCTGACACACTTTCCACTCCCAGTTGAGCCTAGACCTTCCTCTCCCACCCCCGTCCTACATCTTCCTTTGCCAAACAAAGCTCAACCCTCCTCCTCACTCCTTGATGCTCATCCATTGCAGACCATGGCCAAGACACTGAGCAGATCCTCAATGGTGACTTACCATCTTCCATGAGCTGCTTTGCAGTGGAGCCATGTCCATGAGAATCCACCCAGCATGCGAGGGACGTTCCTCCAGCGTCTTGTTGCTGTCGGGCTCCAGCATCTTCTGCTCCTCAGATGTCCGCAATATGAGCAAGGCCTTGACAGTACGTCCTGATCCCAGCAAATCTCACTCGTCAAGACGTGTTCTGCACTGGTGTGCCTTCCCACCGACATGCTCAGATGATCCAGCATGTGGGGAGCTTAAAATGACATGCAGATATATTACAATGACATTTCCGATGTCTGACGGTGGAAAATACGGCCCACCATTGATGGGCAGAGTGGCCAATTGCAAACTGGTTTCATGACGATGTGGAACTGATTTTTGGCCTTCTCATCATATTGTCCACTCACGCCGCCAAACACGCCCAGAGCCAGCGGACACAGGAAATTCCCCCATGTGATTTGGTAACTTGATGCAAACAATTATTTTTAATAAATGATATATTGTATTCTAATGTATTTCTTAGACACCACTCTGATCACAGAATGATAATTATTCAGACTACAGCACATATATTCCTAGCTATTTGCAAATTAGAACCAAGCAGATAAAAGTGAATTCTTCATAGTTTACTTATGTTTACAATTCTCTTCAAAAATGGCACAGAATTCATCTTTCTCCTTTGGGATTTTTTTTTTCAATATGATAATACTGGATGAAGCAGTTAATAATTAGGAATTGATTAAATTTGTTGCTGACAGCAATGTTGTGGATGATAATTAATGTTTGGGAAATGTTTTTTAAATAACTGGAAGAACTATATCATTGATATGCCACTTGGGCTGGCTTATTGAATGTGGACAGTTAAAAGGCAGCGGAAACAACATATCCTCTGACTACTTACAGTTTTCAAAATCAAAGGGTGGATTTTAACTCAGGATCAAAACTTGTTCTTCCCACACCACTGCTATGCAACTTCCTGAGAGAGTGAATAAAACAACAAAAGAAAAACCCTGGGGCATGATGAAAAAATAGTCTGGAAAATTCATCCCCACCCCCCTCAGGCAATTGAAACCAGTCCAGGAGATCCTATGAACTAAGTGGATGAACTATTTAATGCAATCTCAGCCCAGTTGATAACCACTGTAATTCCCCTTTGAAGGCATACAGATAGTGAGCACCCACGACACCAGCCAGCAACCTATTTCACAAGCTCATCATTCTCTGAGGAAAAACAACGTACTGCCTAACATCCAGTCTATTAATAGTCACCTTTTTACTTACTTTTCTTATTTTTAAGACACAAACTACATCAACACACTGTGTTTCATCAACTTGTGAGTGATGGTGATGGTGATGGTAATACCAAGGCTTTGATGGAGTGGTCAGCATGGAATATATTTGCCGTATATGTGACTTTTCTGGGGGTAGATGGTGATGTGCTGGCCAGTCTTAGGCAGTGAGACCAAATTTCATACAATTTCTCTTTCTTCAGACTCAGCTAGGACATAATACTAAGCTATTATCTTAATCCTGGTTCTATCAATAGTTGTTAATTGAGCACCATGCCATAGAAATCTACTTCACAGAAAATAGGACATGTGCTTTCTATTAAATTGCCTGGTGTGCAAAGCTGCAAATATATCAAATCAACTCTTAATACTCCAGCAATTAAAAATCCAGTTTTTTAGAATCATGTAACGGATGAGTAAAAATGAATCCATCTTATAATAATCCAGGAACTCACTATTGGGTTTCAGTTTTCTAGTGGAGTTCCTTGTAGTGCAATTTTCCAGAAATATCTTACTTCAAATGTCCACATAAACTCTTCCTTTCAATGTATTCGCATATGTCGTGTATTTAGTTTCCAGGCTTATTTTCTCAAGTAATTTGGTTCACATCATCCATACCGCTTAAGCTGCAAATATGTTCAAAGGGTAGAATTTGGGTTGATGTTCTGTGGAGCATGGATTTCTGTAGAACTACCAGATTAACTGATTTTTTTCCTTACTTGTGATGTTTCTGCTGTGCTGTTCCACTTCGCGGTGGTGCTGGTTAATTTGGAACCTCATAAATAAAATTGTATCACTGAGAAGCATGGTAATATATAAAAATCACCGTGTACTTTCTTATTAGTTTGTCTCAATAGTAAGATTCTTGCCTCTGAGTTACAGGGTTGCAAGTTCAACTCTGGGACTTGAGTACATAAACTGGGCTGACACTAAATAAGTGCTGTTTTTTTGGTGATGCCATCTTCGGATGAGCCATTGAGCAGAGCTCTACCTTTCTGCTCTGGTAGACATAAAAGGTCTCATGGCGCAATGCAAGAAGAATTGGGGAGTTCTCCCTGTGTTTTGTTGAATATTACTTCGTCAACCAACGCTGCGAAAATATTAAAACTGGTGATTTATCTCTTATGCTGCAGGGCTTGCCAATATAACAATAGTTACTGCACCTCAACACTAAGTAATTGGTTGTGAAGCACCGTGGGACCTGAAAGGCAAGCTCACCCTTTCTTCCAAGTGTTCTCTTTTACTATGCTGCATGTGGTGATTAGGGATTGGGTGAGATTCCATGAGGATTTGGACCTCTCCAGCACCATGAGCCTATAAAGCCAGCGATAATGTGCTATTTAGCCATGGTTAGGTACTACAGCTAAGTTTGATGCTGTCCCCCTCCATCATTCACACAAACATACAATTAGTAGAATTCACAGGTCAACAAACAAAAGAGAGATCTCTGGTGCATGCGCCCTCTCCCTTACCTAAGAATACTAAAGACACTTGTAGTATTCCTGTATCTGTCTTAGTTAAAATCAGATAGCTAGGCACAGACCAAGAACCAGTTTAGATCTGCTTGGCCTAATTAGCTCAATTCCACTTGAAACACTTAGCCAATGAGCCCAGAAAAATCACTGACTGAAGAATAATCTGAAGAAGAAGTTATACCACTTTGTAGGCCCAATCCAGTGGAATGAAATTTACATCCATTGCTCCATGAGACACCTGTCCAGAGAGTGAAGTTAAAAAACCATTTGCTCATTTCACAAAACAGATTGGAAATTAAATATATCTTGTGAGGAGCTGCAACAAATCTCCTGATCCGCACACCCATCCAGCGAGGATCCATGGTGGGTGCCTCATCTCATGAAAATTAGCATCGCCTGAGATTTTCCAACATAAAAGGAGGTAAGTTGTGCATTGTGATATCCCTACTACAGACAAGTATGGAAACTTATGGGCCTCCTGTTGCTTCACAATTTGTGCATTCTGAAAGATATCGGATTAAAACACTGCAACATTAAGCACATCAAGGAAAATTATGAAAATTCTGATACAGGATGGAGCATTAATGAATAGTGGAAGACACTGTGAATAGGGAGTTCCATGTTGCTGACTACACGGTATTAGATATAAAACACACAGATATGAGACGCCAGCAGCAATTTGAAACAACCACCTTTAAACTATAGATAGCTGATGCCTGTGAGCTCCAAGCAACGCTTGAAGCTAGACCCTCAAGGTTACAGAATAACTTGATCCTTTCTGTTAATATAATTTATGTAAAGTCTGGCATAATTAGTTGTGAAGGGAACACAGGAGAAATCTGAAACGTCCCCTAACATCTAAAGCAACTGCAGTTTGTCGCCACGCTGATTTCAGGATATGACTACAATACAGTTAGATTAAATAGGATTAATTCGACATTACCTCTAAAACCTTTAAAAAATGTGATATTCAGGCTTTTCACCAGTTTTCATATCATCTCATATTTCATATAATTCTCATATAATTTCACCAGGTGCACTCAACTGATAAAAAAACATGACTTTAGGACATAGGTTTGCAAACTAGGTCCCAGGAGCATCATAATATCTGTTTACACACCATTAGATGTTGGCATTTTTTGCTTTATGCCCACACTATCCTAAATGCTATATACTAATATTAAAATACATAAATTTTCTAAAAGAACAGTTCCCTTTTGGGTAGCTGACACAGTGGGAGGAATTTTAACCTTCAGCTCCCACCCCACCCCTAAAGAAATGTTGCGTTTGGATCGGGTGGGATGTTAAAATGTAAAACTCCATGGTGTTTGGGAAAAGACCAAAACTTCACTTCGATATCCTGGCCTGGGTTTTCATTCTCGAGGTGGTTAGGGGGAGTTGGAAAAATTCCCAGCCCGGCCCGCCCACCTCGGGAGAAAGCGCCCTCAACGGCAAGATCTTCATTGCTTTGGGGGGAGTCGGATGCGAACTGGAGTTGAGCCAGATGACCCTGGAAGAGACATGGGGGCTGCCACAGGGGCTGCCAGCTGCTGTTTAAAAGGCTCTTCTTGTCACCATGGGTTTTTGGCCCAGAGGAAGAAAAAAAGACACAAAGGCCCCCCAACCCTCAGCCCTCACATCCGCTCGCCCTCTAAGCAGTCACCATGCCCCACCCATGCCACTTCATGCGCTTGACTCACCCCTCAGGCCTCTCATGCTCCCAAGCCCATTGACCTAATGTAAACTTTCTGGAGCCAATGAACACCACAGTGTAAAGTGGAATGTGTAAACAAAAACTTCAAAAAAAATGTAAGCCATTGCTCACTTTTCCCTATGTTTAAAAGAAAAATCTAAACAAGCAAATAAATGTGTCAATCATCCAGGTGCTTCAAAGTTTCAAAAACCCCAAACCACAAGCATTTGAAACCACTTACTGATGTTAACAAACAGAGTGAAATTGACCACAGAGATCATAGACCCTGATCTGTCAATCAAACAATGGTTCCTCTGGGGAGCAGGGGTTCTTTTATTCTAATAGATGCCTGGGCTCTCAGCCAAGCCACATTATGTATAAGAAGAGATTGGCAGTGAATGTTAAAGAGAATCCAAAAGTCCAATATAGGCATATAAATAATAAAAGGGTGATAAGAGGAAGATTGAGGCCAATTAGGGACCAAAAGGGGGATTTACGCATGGATGCATAGCTGAGGTATTAAATTAATATGTTGCACCTGCCTTCACAAGGAAAATGACGCTTTACAGTCATGGAGAAAGAGAGGTAGTTCAGACACTTGTTGGGTGTATCTTGATAAGGATGGCATATTGGAAAGGCTGTCTGTACTTAAAGTTGATAAGGCACCAGTGGGATGCATCCAAGGATAGAGATGGAAATGAGACCAGAAATTGCAGAGGCACTGGTCATAATTTTCCAGCCTTCATTAGACCCAGGGATGGTGTCAGAGGACTGGAGAATGAGAGAATCTAACCATCACCCCTTGATGTTCAATGGCATTACCATCACTGAATCCTCCACTATCAACATCTTGAGGGTTACCATTGACCAGAAACTGAACGTGACTCGCCATATAACTATTGTGGTTACACGAGCAGGTCAATGGCTAGGAATCCTGTGATGAGTAACTCACCTTCTGACTCCCCAAATCCTGTCCACCATTTACAAGACACAAGTCCGGAGTGTGATGGAATACTCCCCACTTACCTGGATAAGTGCAACTCCCGCAACATTCAAGAAGCTTGACACCATCCAGGTCAAAGCAGCCCACTTGATTGGTACCACATCCAGAAACATTCATGCCCTCCACCACTGATGCACAGTAGCAGCAGTGTGTACCACCTACAGGATGTACTGTGGGAATTCACCAAGGCCCCTTAGACAACACCTTCCAAACCCATGACCACTACGACCTAGAGGGACAAGGGCAGCAGATAGAGGGGGACACCACCACCTGGAGGTTTCCCTCCAAGTCACTCACCATCCTGACTTGTAAATGTATCATCATTCCCTCACTGTTGCTGGGTCAAAATCCTGGAACTCCCTTCCTAACAGCACTGTGGGTGTATCTACACCACACAGACTGCAGCAGTTCAAGAAAGCAGCTCACCACCACCTTATCAAGGGCAACATGGATGATCAATAAATGGTGGCCTAGCCAGTGAAGCCCACATCCCCTGAATGAATAAAAGAAAATGTAACATCCTTCTTCAAAAAAGGGTGTAAAGATAAGCCCAGCAACTACAAGCTAGTCAGGTGGTGGAGAGGCTTTTAGAAACTATAAATTGGGACAAAACTAAGTCACTTGGGTATGTTAAGTAAGGAAACTCAGCAAGGATTTGTTAAGGACTAACTTGCTGGAGTGCTGGAAGTGGTAACATAGAGGGTTGATGAAGACAATGCTGATAATGTAGCATACGTGGACATCCAAAAGGCATTTGATAAAGTGCCGCACAACAGGCTTGTGAGCAAAGAACTCATGGAATAGAAGGTACGGTAGCAACTTGGATATGAAATTGGCTGAGTGATAGGAAACAAAAGTAGTGGATAATGGTTGCTTTTGGGATTGAAGGAAGATTTATAGTTGAGTACCCTGGAAATCAGTGTTAGGACCACTGCTTTTCCTGATATATATTAATGACATAGACCTTGGTGTACAGGGAACATTTTCAAAATGTTATGCTCCTAGACCAGACCGCCAAGTTGTTGGTAAGATCTGGATGGGGACCAATAACATTTTGTTTGAAGTAGACAAAATTTGAGATTCCAGACACTTGCTCAGTGAATAAAGCCACAAGAATCCATGGGTTTTGAACAAAAATAAGCTTTATTATACAAAGCCAGAAAGATAAAACAACTTACAATATCTATCTTATACTCTAACATTCAGCATTAATATGAGGTACATGTAAATTAACAGGCAAGCTGTGGTTGAACACACCACACTGCACATTAAATGGCAAATGCAACCAAGACAGGTTTCATGGAGTTGTCACCAACCCACCCAGATGTCAGTAACACTGTGAGCCAACCCATCTCACTGAAACTCTGTCTCTCTCACGAGGGATTCTAATCGTCACCTTCGAGGATCTAACTTGGAATTCTCTCCACAAGTCACTCCAGTGTGGATAGCATCAACGATGGCCCAATTCTCAGGGTTTCGATCTCATCTCCTGAGATTCCTTTCACCTGGATTCCCAAGTATGCACTCAAGCTCCAACTCAAAAGCACAACTTCAGCTGTTTGGCCACATCAAGCATACAACTACATCTCCAAAGGGGTACCTGGCCCCAACTGCCCGCAGCACGGAGTCACCAGCTTCTGCTGCCTTCTTGGTTCTTCAGCACTTCTCCCAAGCCCTCTTTGACTACTAGGGTTTCTCCTTAGCCCCCTTCACCTAAGGTCTGCTAACCATGGCCCTTTTCCTACTTTTACCTTAATTGGATGCTCGCCCTGTCCCCTCTCCCCTTAGGATCTCTCCCTGTCCCCTCTCCCCGTCTGGGACTCTTGTCTTCAAAGGTGCTCCACTCCCAGTCACATGTCCAGATATTTCATGCTCTTTTCCAGCTCTGTTCAGGTGCACTGGGCCTGCTCTCCTGAATTGTGCATTTGCAGCCTGCTCCTGGTCTACACGTACGTAAAAACTCTGTGGTCTGTCGGGATTTGCAGTTCCCAGCCTCTGCTCTCAACTTTAAGGTAAGTCTGGTGTTCATAACAGATGATGTTAGACTTGGAATTATAATGCAGAATTTCAAAAGGACATACATTGGTGGAATGGATGGACAAGTGGTAGATTAAATTTAATGCAGAGAAGTGTGAAGTGATTCATTTCGGTCAGAAGAACGCGGAAAGACAACATAAAGTAAAGGGCACAATTCTAAAAGGAATACTGGAGCATAACAACCTTGGTGTATAATGTGTGCAAATTATTGAAGGTGGCAGGACAGGTTGAGAGAGTGGCTAATAGATCTCAGCCGTATAGCGGTATAGAGTACAAAAGCAAGGAAGTTATGTTAAATCTGTATAAAACTATGGTTCAACCTCAACAAAACTGGAGTTTGTGTCCAGTCCTGAGCACTATCCTTTAGGAAGAATGTGAAGGCATTAGGCAGGATGCAGAAAAGAATTATGCAAATTGTTCCAGGGATAAGCAATATGTATTGGAGAGGTTGGGACTTAGAAAAGAGGATTGAAAGGAGATTTGATAGAGGCATTCAAAATCATGAGGGGTCTAAACAAAGTATATAAAGAGAAACTATTCCCATTGGTGGAAGGATCGAGAACCAGAGGGCACAAATTTAAATTAATTGACAAAAGAAGCAATGGCGACATAAGGAAAAGCTATTTTACATAGCGAGCGGTTAGAATCTGGATTGCACTGCATGACAGTGTCCTGGTGGCAGGGTCAATTGAGGCTTTCTAAAGGGAACTGGATCATTATCTGAAAAGGAAAAATTTGCAGGGCTACATTGAAAAGGCCAGAGAAGGGCACCTGTTGAATTGCTCATGTGATGGGCTAGCAAAGACACGACCAGCCAAATGGCCTCTTTCTAAGCTGTAACCATTCTGTAATTCCATATTATTTGAGACTTCACCATACAGCCCCAGTCATGGTGTAAAAGTTAAAAAGGAAACTCCTTTTGGCATGCAAACTTTGCCCATCTAATTATTATGAGTTTAACCTTACCTTGGGAAACTCCCTGAGAATAGAAAAATTTGGCACCCACTGCCTAATCCTTTATATGTTGGACTCAACAGGAAATGGTATGACCATCAACTCCCAAGCAGCAGTAGCTTTGAAATCCAGAGTTCCCTGGTTGTGGGTGATAAAGAGATGGTAATATTCATGGATGACTTTAATTTACATATAAACGGGAAAAATAAGATTTGCAGTAGTAGCCTGGATGAAGAGTTTATAGAATGCTTTCAAGATCGTTTCTTAAATCAGCACATTCTGGAACCAACCATAGATTAGATTATATTAGGTTTGGTATTGTGTAATGTTACAGGATTAATTAATGACCTCAGAATAAAGATAAACCTAGGTAGCAGCACCCACAATATGACTGAATTTTACATCCAGTTTGAAAGGGAGAAGACTGGGTCTAAAACTAATATTTCAAATTTAAGTAAGAACAATATGTGGGCATGAAAACAAAGCTAGCTGAAGTGAACTGGGATGCTAGGCTAGGGGACAGATAATAGAGAAGCAGTGGCAGACATTTAATGGGATATTTCAGAATACTCAGAATAAGTATATTCCTACTATAAGAAAATTTCTAAAGGGAAGACCCACAATTTGTGGTTAATTAAAGAAGTTAGGGAAAGCATCAAACTTAAGGAAAAAGCATATAACTGTGCCAAGATGAATGGCAGGTCCGATGATTGGTCAGAATATAAAGAACAGCAGAGAGTAACTTAAAGGTTAATCAGGAGAAAGTATGGGAGGAAGCTAGATAGAAATGTAAAAACAGCAAGAGTTTCTACAGGTATTTAAAAAGGAGAAGAGTAAGTAAAGTTAGTGTTGGTCCTCTGGAGAGTGAGAATGGGGAGTTAATGGTAAATATTAAGGAAATGGCTAATGAAATGAACAAATATTTTGCTTCTGTCTTCACTATAGTGGATACAAGAAACATTCCATTAAGAGGTGTAAATCAGGAAGTGGAAGGGAGGAATTACAATCACTAAGTAAACAGTACTGAGCAAACTGATGGAGCTGTGGGCTAACAAGTCTCTGGACCTGATGGACTTCATCTGAGAGTCTTAAAAGAGGTGGGCTAATGAGGTAGTAGGTGCATTGGTATTAATTTCCCAAAATTCCCTACATTCTGATAAGGTTCCATCAGACTGGAAAGTAGCAAATATAAGCCCTCTATTCAAGAAGGGAGACAATAGGAAATTATAAGCCAGTTAGCTTGATGTCTGTTGCGTGGAAGGTGTTATAATCAATCATTAAAAGGTTACAGCTGGGCACTTAGAAAAACTCAAGGTAAGCGGGAAGAATCTGCATGGTTTTGTGAAAGGGAAATCATGTTTAACCAATTTATTCGAGTTCTTTGAAGGAGTAACATGTGCTGTGGATAAAGGAGAGCCTGTAGACGTACTGTACTTGGATTTCCAGAATACATTTGATAAGGTGCTTCATCATAAGTTATTGCAGAAAATAAAAGCTCATGGTGTAGGGGATACTATATTAGCATGGATAGGAGATTAGCTGGTTTGCAGAAAACAGAGAGTATGCATAAATTGGTCTTTTTCTGGTTGGCTGGATGTTGCGAGTAGAATCCCACAGGAGTCTGTGCTGGGGCCTCAGCTTTTTATAATTTGCATTAATGATTTAGATGAGGGGAATGAAGACATGGTAGCTAATTTTAAGATGACACAAAGATAGGTAGGAAAGTATGTTGTGAAGAAGACATAAGTTTGCAATTGGATAAAATACATTGAGTGAGTGGACAAAAATATGGCAGAAGGGGTATAATGTGGGAAAATGTGAAATTGTTCTCTTTGGCAGGAAGAATGAAAAAGCAGAGTATTATTTAAATGGAGAATGATTGCAGAATTCCGAGGTGCAGAGAGATCTAGGTGTTCTTGTGCGTCTGTTACAAAAAGTTAGTATGCAGTTAAGCAAGTAATTAAGAAGCTTAATGGAATACTATCCTTTATTATGACAGGAATTGAATATAAAAGTAAGGATGTTATGCTTCAGTTATATAGGACATTAGTGAGGCTACACCTTGAATATTATCTGCAGTTCGGTCTCCTTATTTAAGGATGGAAGTAAATGCATTGGAGGTGGTTCAGAGGATGTTTACTAGATAGATACCTGGAATGAGTGGATTGTCTTATGAGGAAATGTTAGACAGACTGGGCTTGTTTCCACTGGTGTTTAGAAAAGTGAGGGGTGACTTGATTGAAGTATATAAGATGCTAAATGGTATTGACAAGGTAGACATGGAAAGGATGTTTCTTCTGGTGAGTGAGTCCAAAACAAGAGGGCACTATTTTAAAATTAGGGGTTGCCCTTTTAGGATAGGGATGAGGAGAAATTTTTTCTCTAAGGTGGTTGTGCAACTTTAGAACTCTCTGCCTCCGAAGGCAGTGGAGGCAGGGTCATTGAATATTTTTAAGGCAGAGGTAGATAGATTCTTGTTAGGCTAGAGAATCAAATGTTATCAGAGGTAGATGGGAATGTGGAATTCGTAACACAAACAGATCAGCCATGATCTTATTAAATGGCAAGGCAGACTTGAAGGACCAAATGGCCCATTTCTGTTCCAATTTTGTATATTCATATTGTCCATGGAAATCCAAATAATGCAACCCTTCCTTTGGCAGGACAGGAGTTCAATACAAATATTCAATTCTGCTAACATCAAGAAAAATCCCAGCTCCTCAAGTGCCAAGACTAGAAAATATCCTCAAGCACACATACCAACGTGCACGGTCATTTGAGAAGAATGTACAACTTCCAGCATCATTTTACACTCTGAGGCAAGCATTTCAGAATCTGGTAGAAAACGTGGAGAAAGAAACAAGGCCTCTAATAATGGTGAAGTCCAGACCTCTGCCTTGTTCCTGAGTGAAGGGTGGAAAATCTTAAGTTATTTTCCCTCATCAGGTAAGTGACTAAAAAAAAACCCAACCATATAGGTAGCATATTACATGACAACTTTATCGATCTAGCACTCCCAGCAGGGAGGCCTTAAGCAGCCTTAAGATCATGATGATGGATTCTCCAACCCGTGCTCACTTCAAGTATTGGGAGCGGCGGAGTGATGAATTTACCCACACATTACGTGCTGCACGCCAGTACATTCTTACATTACGTGCTTACAAGTAATTGGAGAAGATTGAAAGACAATCAGAAAACAGTAAACGAAAATCAATCTGTGGCCCTGTAAAAGTAGTATTGGGCTATTTTGGTGTTCTTCTTCATAAATCCTTTTATTCATGGTGACTACTTGAAGCTTAAAGACTCTTAAACTTGTAGGGTATCAAGCTGTCTTCCACAGCTTTCAAAGCAGCACATCTATCTGGATTTCTAGCTTTGAATCATTGATGGAATGAGCAGGCAATCAGTTCACTCTACTTTTGATTGTGAGACGTTGTTTAATCTTCGCTAGAGCACTAGGTCTTGGACTACTATCCCATGCCTATAAATAGCAATAGGCAGCAAGTACAAATTTAAAATCAGAGGCTTTCAAAGCTGTAATAATCATAGGAACTCTAATCAGCAAATGTTCTTGAGAGATGGTCACTGTATTTTCTGCCAGGTAAAAGTTCCAACTGAAAAACCAGCACCAATGTGAAAAAACAGTAACTCCAACCCACACTCTGAGAGAAGGTGAAGGGAACTCAAAAGCCTCTCCATTTTTCTTATGTCCTATAAAATACACAAAGTTCTGTAGTTTTGCTGAAAAAAAAGACGCTTTTTCGCCCAAGCTTTTCGTCTTGCGCTCAGCAGGACAATTTGCAAGAATACCAATTATAAAGAGAAAAACAATTTACACTGTACGAGAAGAGAGTGCTGATTAGTTAACAAGTGGACGCTGATTGGTACAGGCATTGCAATGGAGAATGTACTATTAATGGTGACTGACAGTTAACTACCAAGCAGTCGCCATCAACTGACATGGGGAGCCACCGGCAAATATTCCATCCACACATGCCTCTTCTTCCCCATGTCAAGTTAATATTTCTGTGGGAGTTCCTGGACGGCTGCGTGGAATCTCACTTGGAAGTCCTCAGCAGAATTCACACAACTGAGACCTAATGAGAGTCCCTTGAGAAAAGTCACAGACCTTGTCCAGATTTAGGCAACTGATGCCAGGTGGATCAGTTACCATCTTCTCAGTGTGGAAATAACTGTTTTGTTCATTTCCCTGTGGCTTGGCAATGACTTCCACACCAACAAAAGGGTCTGCAAGGAGATTGCCATCATCCCCAGCAAGAAACATAGCAACAGCCTGGTGGAACTTGGTGGAATTCACATAAAATTTCAGCCTGTGGATGGATAGAAGCTGGCAAAGATCTTTGTAGATTTTCTTAATTCAGCTGCATATAATGTTTAGTGACATTAGTGCAAAGCTTTTTTTTTACTGAAAGCTTTTCTTAATTTTTGCATTTAATCTATACTTTTTTGAGCTCAGCTGTTCTAGCCTTTTTGTACTATCCAAATTTGTGCTGAACTGTTTCTTAAAGACTTACTGCTTGCTTTTAGATGCTACCTAGGAAAGTGGGGAGATTGAGATTGACACTATGAACTTTAATGCACAATCAGGATGAGGAAGATCATCTTAAGATCGGACATGATAGCTACGGGCCTGCTTCTGGACTTTTCTTCAAACCAGCGTGTGCCAGGTAAGACCTGCTTTCAACCCTTGAGCTTCATTTCTATCTCTACCATCTGTTTCAGTCTGATTTGTAGAAAACTTCATGATTCATGTAATTAATTGTTCCTGTTACCATGATATGACACCTGTCTTTAGTTCTCCATGTGACAAGATCTTTCCATCTGACCGAAGGGATCATCTGCTAAATCAGTCAGTCATCATGAGACAAGTCACAAATGCCAAGTTGAACTTTTGGGAAGCAGGAGATGATCCTCTATAAACCTCTATGAGGTCTCCGATATAAATACCTCACATGTAGCATCACAACCTGACTGCTTACAGGTGTAGGAAGGGCTTCCACAACCTTAAATTTCAGCTGGTGTCAAACCACAGCAATATCACCCTGCATGCCAAACACATTCCCTCATAGTGCAGCAATCTATATTATAGTGGCAGTGGGTGGGGTGGGGGTTGGCACTGGGGTCTTGGTGTGGAGAAGCAGATTGCCCTGAAGTCTTTTTGGAATCAGGACCACTTATCGCTGTCTTAGTCAATGACACCAAATCAGAACAACTAAACAGCAGTGGAAAGTCCAGGTAATGAAGCCCAAAGCCACCACTCAGATTAGAGTGCAACACAACACTGGGATGCCAAAACACTGGTTGAACTTTTCAGACAATTCTGGAAGATGCTACTTTACGTACGGAAAATGTGCTGAAGATTTCCACTGTTACCTGTGTTCTCCTTAATTATGCTCTGCCAAGGGGCAGTTCACATGTAGCTGCAGCATGACATGTCCAATACATCAGCAGTCCCATAGGAAGAGGCAAAGGGAGAAGGGTTGGAGATCCACAATGGCCTGATGACCAAAAATGCTGTAATCCACATTGTGAATAAAACGCAGTCAATTCCAGCATAACATCTGTAATGTCATTCCCTCTACAATATAGTGACTACTTACATTTTTCCCATCCTTCCTCTACCCAAAAACAAAGCACTGGGAAAATAAATTCTGATAATCATCTATTCCCTACAGCTATCTGTTTCCCTGGTGACTATGTAAGGTATACCAGATCTACTTTGTAAACTTAAATGATGCCAGAATGCTCTCCAAAGGTGAGGGTCGGCTTTAGTGAGAGTTGGAGAAGTGCAACCCATGTTTTTCGAATAGTTGTGGCTCTGACCCTTTTACCACAGAATGATGTGTGTGAAAAGAATCAGTCTGCTTTATTTGGTGGGATCTCTGATTACAGTGGGAGGGCCTTTACAGAAAGCCACATCTTCAGCACTTCCTGTAGACGTACCATATCTCATCTGAAAGGCCCTACAAACATACATGGTTGGATGTTTACACACAGCTCCACTTCCAAATGGTTAATTATCAATATGAGACAGCAGATATTATGTTCATAACTGACACAGTTTGTCTATTGACCTCATAGATCCTTTTCAATGTGGCATTGAACTGAAATTATAATACACCCAGGTGGTCTGAGACTAAATATTGCAGGTGTCCTTTCATCTCCCAGCTTCAGTGTCTTCAGAAATACAATCGGTACCCAATGTCTCAGTTGCCATTATCGTGTTTGTTCTCATCATAAACTGTTTTACGAAACACCACCATGCTGGGCTGGATTTTTAATTGCCAGTAGGGGCAAGTTGCATTGAGAATCGTGTTCCTGGGAGGGGTCACTGGATCCCAACACCTCCAGAACCCGATGCAATTTTCAAAGGAGGGTGCGGGAGTTTGAGCCGGGAACCTGTTCATCTCCAACTAAGTGGTTGTTGACCTCATCAATGAGGCCTCAGAGGAACAGTTTGAAATGTTCATTTGGGAGGCATGGGGAATATGTAGTGTCTAGAACGTGGCATGGTGCAGTTGTCATGAACACAGCGGGCAGCCATGAGGTTAATGAGTGCATGATCAACATATTTAAGAAGCTGAGAATAACGTTCAGCTACTCAACAAGGTTCACAGGGCTGCCATCACTGGCATTGAGAGGCTTGTATTTATGAATAGTGAGAGGTAAGACCCGTGAGAGGGATCTGAAGCTGCCGGCATCACTTGGGCAGCAGAGGTTGGCAGAAGAAGTAAACGAGTGAGCGCCAGCTGAGGGAGGCGAAATGGGAGCAGGCTGCTCTTACATTGGACAGAATAGTGAGGAGGTTCTTCCTGATCAGGAGGAGACCAGAGGGGAACAGAGAGGGGCTGCAAGGGAAAGAAGGAGATACCCAAGACTTTGAGTGTTACAATCCTAGAGTCAGATCCTGCAAATGATGGAGTGCCTTTGCCAGTGGACGCTGCGCCTACCCAGGCAGTTAGTCTTGGATATTTGCATGTTGGCTCACATTGACACAATGTTCGTGGACCTGATGGTAATCTCCTACCTGCAGCCATCAAGGTCACCGTGGTGCTTAATTTTTATGTTTCTGGGTTGTTCCAGGGATCAGCTGCAATCCTGAATGGCATCTCACAGTCAGCACTCATCACGCCATCAGGCAGATCACGGATGCCCTCGTCTGGAAGGCAGGAGACTACATCCATTTTGAGACCGATGGACCAACGTAGGCACAGACGGCATTGGGCTTTTCCACTATTGATGGATTCCCTCCAGGTCCTGGGGGTCATCAGTTCTACCCATGTCATGATCAAGGCACCAACAGACTAGCCAGCCAGATTCCTGAACAAAAAGGCTTCCACTTGCTGAATGTCCAAGTGGTCTGTGACCACAGGAAGTGCATCTTGTAGGTCAGCACTCAGTTTCAAGTCAGCTGTCATGATTCCTTTATCCTGCAAGAGTGCCAGACATTGTATTTCTTCAAGTCAAAATTCAGACTCCGTGAGGGGATAAGGGTTAACCTCTGAGGAGGCGACTCCTGATGCCCATCAGTACCTAGACATAGATGCAGAGAGGCACCGCAACTAGAGACATCTCTGAACATGAATCTGCATTAAACTGACCAAGATGCACTTCCACTGCCTTCGCCAGTTGGGAGCTGCCTTCCAGTACAAATCAGCCAGCGTTCCTCGTACTGTAGTCATTTACTGCGGTCTGCACAACGTGAGCATACAAAGAAGCCTGGAGTTGGATGAAGGGGAGGAAATGGAACATCGTTCTTCCTCAGTGGATGATGGGGAGGAGGAAGAAGAGGACAAAGGTAGCACTGCAGGGGAGCACAGTGCCCAGGCATTGGGGGAAAACCACCAAGTTTGACCCAGGCTTCACAGTGATTAGCAAACCGGCACGACCACAAAGCCACAGTGATTCAGCAACATTTCACTTAAGTGCCTTTCAATCCTATGACAGACAGCTCTGTAACTCAACTTTCATCAGGGAGAGAAATCACCTAGTGAGCACACTCATCTGAAGAATCCCATTGCCACCCAAAATTATTGAGAATGGGATAATAGTTTTTCCACATCATAGACCATGGAGCCTTACCAAACCCAGGTCACCACCCACCACACCAATCCTACAGGACCCATACCATCAACCCCCTTAACCCCCATTTCACTTTTGACATCAAACATTAATAACACAATTCTGATCGAGAACATAAGCAATTATTATTAATACAGGAACAATAAATGAACAAAGACATGGCAAAAACTTCACCCAGGTGACCCAAAAAGTCAACTAACAGTGTGGCACCTTGCATTCATGCACAACTCTACGTGTTGCTCCTCTATGGTTGAAGATGAGGTGGAGGCAGCCTAGTCCCTTGTCTTTACATCTAACCGAAATGCTCATGGCTTCCATCCATGTCTTGGAGTTGCCTGTGGGGGCTCTGCCACAGACTGTTATCACTATACTATTGCAGAGGCAGTCTCTGCAACATGGATCGTTCTTGAATTGGAAGAGCCAAGGAGGTGAGCGATGATGTTGTTGCCTCCTGAGGGGTGGCGCCCATCATCAATCTCTTCATCTGCTTCAACAATTTCATGGCACCCTCACATGCTGGATGAGGCTATTGGCTGCAATGCAGCCGGAGGCCAATCCAAACAGCTCCACACCATCAATAACACTGAATGGTCAATGCTACAGAGAGTTTCACTCCTTCTGTGCATGTTAGTACACAGCTCCTGCACCCACTCACAATGGTGTTGCATATGGCTCTCCAGAAACTTGGCTGCTCTCTCAATGGAAGAGCTTAAGTGCTCAAATCCCTGGATCATAATGGCACACATGCACTGCATGGACTCCTCCATTATCTGCCCATGACTCTGCAATGTCTCGGAGATCTCTACCATTCAGGAATTCATGCGCCCCTGATGCTCCAGAAAGACTCTCTTTGTGCGTGACACCTGTGGTCCAGCATCTTTGCCCAGTAAATCCTTGCTGTGTCTGTCCTCTGTCCTCTGAACAATATTGCCCACATCTGACTTTGTATCACTCTACTCCTCTTGCTTACTTGTGGTGTGCCTCTTACCCAATACTTCCTGTTCTAATCTTGATTGAGGCCCAACTGAGGTGAATATGTCTGCACTGGCTGATGTGCTTGTGTTGTATTCAGGAAGATGGAGGGGCCAATTTTTTGAACACAGCCAATCAGTACAAGCATTGGGTGAACACCTCCACCAATAGCGTGCATCTGTAAAACTACTTTAAGGAGTGTCATTTTTATTATTATTTGTTCTGGGGATGTGAGAATCACTGGGGAGGCCAGCATTTGTTGCCCTTCCCTAACTGCCCTTGAGAAGGAGTATAAACAACAAGTAGGAAAGAAACAAGTGAATTCATATTCATTAGAAACAACTTGGTCCTATAGACTGAAAAATATGCACAATTCTTATCACACCTTTCCTCCTTTGTTGCTCTCCTTTTGGTGTTCAATTGTTTAAATGTTCTGTGTTTGATTATGTGAGTCCATTTACTACTGATGGTCAGCTGTTAACCCTGGATGTGACTCAGAAAAAAAAACAAACTGTCAAAGTTGTTGGAATCTAGAACTGTAAGCTTGTAGTAGACATTTTAAAGCACTGTGAATAAAACCTGGTAAATATAAATAGACTAGTATCATCTCTGCATACCTCCAAGATATAAAATATACAACAAAGTGGCAACAAGGATGGCATAATTTAAAATAAGACCTTCAATTTTACAGAGGGGAAAAGGTGCAGTGTTTAATTGTTCTGTGTTTAATTATGCGTGTCTGTTTACTATTGATGCTCACTGTGCTTGATAAATTAAGCCCAGGTGAGGATTCAAAGAAAAGTAAACAAACATAGGAGTTGCTGGAAGTTAGAGATATAAGCTTGTGGCAGATATTTTAAAGCACTGTGGGTAAAATCTGTTACACAAATATAAACCAACGTCACTGCTGTATAGTTCTGAGATGTAATATTTGTAACACATTTGAACCTGCAATGATAGGACAGTAAGTGAGCCTTAAAGTAAGGCTTTTAGTATTTTATAATTATGGACAGAAATTTCTGATTGGCGTGCAGGGGCAGGCCCAACACATAAAATGACACCGGATGGTATCGGGCATGCCTCCCAATGTCATCGCACGCCATCACGATATTTTGTTTGGTGGGCGTGAGCCAGAGTCAGCTGTGTGCCCACAGAAATGTAAACGGCTTATTAAGGCCAGTAAGAAATTAATTGAACCACTTGTGAACACTGCCTGTCCAACCTTAAGGTTGGCGGGACGGGGGAAAAGCCCAAGCCTCCTTTGCATTTTTCAGGATGCCTCATCCGCTAGTGGGATGAGATTTCCTGAAGCTTTTATTAAATAAATAAATACATTTTCATAAATAAAAAAACATGTCCCAACTCATGTGACGCATTTAAATGAACTTTTAAATAATTTCTTTAATTATTTTAATACCCATTCAATCTCCCTGAGGCAGCTCCCTGCCTCAGGGAGATTGCTGCACTCTTTCACATGCATGCACAAAAGAGCGCTGGACCCAACTCTCCCTCCACCCTTCACCCTCACAGGTAGGCTGTGCGCTACCAGTTGTGTATTATGCTGGGCGGGCCTTAATTGTCCCGCCTGCATAAAATGGTGGCGCAGAGTCGATTGCGGGTGGCAATCAGCTCCATGCCCGCCCCTATCTGCTCCCACCCAGCCACCCGCCATAGGAAAAATCCAGCCCTATGTTTCAAAGGACAAATTAACTTCTATCATTCATAAATGGATTTAGAATTGGCTAAATTGCATTGTGCCTCATAAAAAAAACACTTGGGATATTGGAGCAAGTGGGAGCTCTAAGAGGGGAGATGTAACATACCACTCTGTAACTAATTCTTCATCACTTGCCTCAGGTCTTATCCTTTTCACATCGGATAGATAAGTGGATATAAACATTACATTTTTGTTTCCCTGTAGTCTGCCAAACCAATCCCAATCTGACATTCAATGTAATACCTTTTCATCTCTCCTTCTGGCACTGAGGTATGAATCTAGTGGGATACTGTTGTGGCACTGCACCAACTCTGCTGACAGATCACAGAAATTGAAAGGCATCTCCTCTCACTGGGCCCAATTCAGCTGTGGTGCAGGCCTAATGCAGAATGAGCTTATTTATTTAAGCTTCATTTAATTCTCAAGATTACAGCCCTTGGACAGGTTGGATCAGTTAAATGAAATATCAAAGTGCAATGTGGCTTTTAAAATGTGTTGCCAAGCCATGCAGTATAGGAGCATAAAAACTCCTTCAGCAGTCCGTTCCTGAAACATATGTTACTACTTTCTGTGCCTTCAGGCACTTGGGAGACCTGCAGTTTCCTGTGCCAGTTTCAAATTATTCAGTTAAGAAGCAACGTTGAAGATGCACTGAAAGAGCAACCTTCCCCCTGAGCTCTGCAATATCCTGGTTACGTTATGTAATATGTCACTCTATAGTTAGGTCCTGTGAAAAATGGAAGACTTGATGTTCATGGTGGCCAAAGATTTCCTCCTTTTGCAGTTGGGTGGTGGGGGGGGAGGTGCTGTAGTCAATGTGGTGTACAGTGGGGGGAGGGGGGCTGCAGTCAGAGGGTGTGCAATCATGGGGGGCTGTGGTCGGGGGCAGTGTAGTTTAGGGTTATGCAGCCGGGGGCGGGGGCGGGTGTGGGTGTGGGGGGGGCGGGTGGTGTTGTGCAGGCAGGGGAGTGCAGTCGGTTGGGGTGCTGTTGGGCCAGTGTAGCTGGGGGTTATACAGTTGACAGGATGTGCAGTCGGGGATGTGCAGCCAGAGGGTGGTGCAGTTGAAGGGGGTGTAGCCAGTGGAGCGTGCAGTCGGGGGTTGCCGTCGGGAGGAGGGCAGTGTAGTTTGGGTTATGCAGTTGGGGGTTTGAGGTCAGGTGGGGTGGAGGCTGGCCGGGGGGGGTGCTGCAGTCAGAGGTGGTGCTGTTGGCGGCAGTGTAGTTGGGGATTATGCAGTCAGGGGTGGTTGAAGTTGGAGGGTGGGGTGTGTGTAGTCGAGGATGTGCAGTTGGGGGTTGCAGTGGGAGAGGGGCAGTTTAGTTGGTGGTTATGCAGTCTGGGGTTGCAGCTGGGGTTGTGCAGACGGGGGCAGTGTGGATGGGGGTTATGCAGTCGAGTGGGGTGAAGATGGAAGGTGTGCATGTTGGGGTTAGGGGCATCCCCTGGGGGAGTTGGGAGGGGTGGTCAGGGGCCTGGAGGGTTAATTGGCATTGGGCATAGTCAGAGGGATTCTGTTGGTGGGCAGGGGTCTGTGGAGGTTCAAGGGGCTGTGGGAGGGTCCCATCAGGTATGGAGGGGGTCCTGTGGGGAGTTGGGAGGATAGCGGGGGCGTGGGGGGTTAGTTGGGTGCCCCATGGGGTGGGGGGGGTTGGGTGTTTGGAATAGGTAACAATAGTTACTGAGAAGCTGGAAGTGGTTTTCATTTTACTATTTTTTTCTGGCTAACTATTACTGTAAGACAGTCGGAACCATCGAAGTTTGCAATTTAAATTGCATTATCAGATGTTTCCCAATGCAGGGCAATTACCTCATCAGAAGTTTGAACTTAACGGGCAATTGCCATGCAATCCTTACTTTGGGAACTTCCAGGGAGGGGTTCCTCAGGGAGAATATAAAAGTAAGAACAGCAGAAAAATGGTTAACTTCTTAGAGGGAAATGCTAAACAGAATATATCATCATTTAAGTAGAGTTGAGGTTCCCAAAAAACAAATCCTGCACGTGAATATAAGGACTGATTCTGATGGGAATGGTGCTCAGACAGAGTGATGGCCAGGAAATCACAGACCCAAATCCTCTTAAGTGAACAGATGGAATTCAGGAGCTGTGAGTCTGCACTTTCCCTTCCATCACTGAGGGATGGCAGCTCAGTATAAATAGAAGCTCTTCAGTACCAATAAGCTCGGTTGCAAAATGTTCTTGAAGATTGAAAACTGTCAATTAATTGAATATTTCCTTGAGTTTTGCATTGTCAATTTTCAGTGCATAAATCACCTTTTAGATCCAAATGATCCTTTTCTTAAATTTTTTGTAGACTGTCCATTCATTTTGGCAGGCAATTTCCAATAATTGTGTTCAGATTATAGTGTTTGTTTTCTATTAGCCTTTGTGACTGAGCATCCATTAGGCAGAGATCAGTTGAAGCCCAATACCTACAAGGACCTAAACTCATTTCCGAGTTCTGAAGAAGTCATATCAGAGGTGAAACGTTAACTCTTTCTCTCTCCACAGATGCTGCTAGACCTGCCTGAGGTTTTCCAGCACTTCCTGTTTTTATTTCAGATCTCCAGTATCTGCGGTGTTTTGCTTTTATTTTGGTGTTTAATTCACTGCCACTTCTCTTCCAGGAATGCCAACCTTGAAGAAGTACTGCTCTTCTCTCTGACAGGATTTCCATTTGTCATGTTTACCTTGTTCACCTTCATTGGTTTCCATTTCTCTCCTGGTATTTGATAAGATGTTTACTGTAGTAATTATGGTTTTGTTTAGTGTGTAATATACCTTTAAGAATAATAATTGTTAAGAAAGAATACATGATCTGTAGTAACCTATAGAAGAGTAGCATGGGCTACATCAGTAGTCAGTAGTTAGTAGTGCAGAGATAGAGTTTGCGTTGAAAGCACACGTGTAGTTGCTGCTGAGTAACTTGTAAATAAAAAAGTTTCCACCTAAGAAACGTCTTCAGATCAATTGTATCAATAGTACCAACTCGGCCACCACTCACAACAAACTGACGATGAGAATAAAACAGAATTGAACAGAAGAAAGCAAGCTGAAAAGAATTTGGCACTGTAGAAATCTTCATTAGAATTGAAGAAGTAATTCCTTCTCAAAATGCCGCAATTCAGAAGAATTGACCCTTTTGATCCAGCCATGAATGATTGGTCTCATTACATAGAACGCCTCATGTTCTTTTTTCAAACAAATGAGATTATGGAGGGAAGAGAGGAGTTGAGTGTATATACAGCTTAAGTATATACAGTTTGACCCAAACTTTGACAGCACCCAGTGCCCCAGATTCGAAAAATTTCAATGTATTGGTGGGCCTCATGAGGATCATTGTCAACAAAAGCCCTCAGTAACGATGCAAAGGATCAAGTTTAATTCGAGAAGCAGAGCACCGGGCGAGACAGCTGCATGCTATGTGGCAAATTTGAAGCAGTTAACGCAACATTGTGAATTTGGTACGTCTCTAAATGATATGCTCAGAGGTCATTTAGTGTGTGGTGTGAATGAGGACATGATTCAGGAAAGATTATTGTCCGAAGTGAATTTGGATTTCAAGAAGGTGCTAGAGATAACACTGGCCATGGAAAGCGCAGTAAGAGATTCAAAAGCAATACAGGGCGCACAAAATGACGCCATCCTCCACATCGGGCAGGAAGCCCCAGTTGAAAAGGTGGCAAAATTCAAGAAGAGAGAAGAGAGAAACCCCGCTAGCTGAAGAATAAGAGAAAATAACTTTGCAGCAAAATCAAAGGATAATTTCAATAGAGGTGGAAACAAGCTGTCTTTTAACAAGAGGCACTTAAAAATAATTGAATGTTATTATTGTCACAGAAATTGACAAATAATGGGACAGCGCAAGGAAAGATTCAAGCAGGCTTTTAAACAAAAGAAAAAAGACCCAGTGAGATTTATAATGTAGAAGAGCCTGAAAGAATAAATTCAGATATTTACTCATTGTTTAATCTGAAAGTTGGAAAGACGGAACCAATATTTGTCACAGTGAAAGTAAATGGCAAAGCTGTTAGAATGGAAGTGGAGACAGGAGCTTCCACCACAGTAATTGGGGAACATACCTTCAGATATCTGAATAATGGTGAACATCAATTAAATTTAGAAGAAACCACTGCCACACTAAAACCGTACATTGGTGAAGACATTCAGGTCAAAGGCATAAGCAGAGTAACTGTCCATTATGGAAGCCAATCGGCAAAGCTATCAGTGTTGGTACTGAAAGGTAGAGGACTAAGCCTCCTAGGGCAAAATTGGTTAAGGGAAATCAACCTTGATTGGCTACAGAGACCAAGATTTTCCCCTCGGCGATTTGGGGGCAGGGCCCGCTCGCCGAGGGGAAAATGATGTGGGATGATGTCGGGAGGAATCCCCGACGTCATCTCCGGCCATTTAAATCTTAAGGAAGGCGGGCGGACAGCGAAATCAGCTGTCCGCCTGCCGACCTGTCAATGGCCAATTAAGGCCATTGACAGGCTCTTTAAGATAGTTAAATGCCCTGCCCGACCAATCGTAAAGCTGGCCGGCAGGACAGGAGCCCCAGCGGCCTGTAGATTATTAATGAAACTTAATCCACTGGCGGGAAGAAGTTTCATTACCATTTTGTAAAAAATTAATAAATTTTATGAGTTTGTTATCAACATGTCCCATCTTGTGTGACATTGTCACATGAGGGGGACATGTTAATAATTTTAAAATGTCTGCATTTTTTAACTTTGCTTACATTTCACTAAACTCCCTGAGACAGGACTTTGCCTCAGGAAGCATGTGTGAAAGATTGCACTTTGACGGTTGGGGATTCCCTCCCCGCCCCCCGCACAGGAAGTGCATGGCGCTTCCCTTCGGGCAGGCCGCTGGGCAGGCCTTAATTGGCCCGCCCACTCAAAATGGCGGCAGGCCCCGTTTCAGCAGCGGGGTTCAGCTGCCCGCCCTCCGCCGAGCCGGTGGAGCACGCCCGCCAGCCAAAGGCTAAATTCTGCCCTGAGTTCCAAAAGGAAGCTGGAAGCATTCCTGTTTCGGAAAAGGAGTGTGTAGGGACTCAACAACCTGAAGAAACACAGGCTGTCTTAAGCTAAAGCCTGGAAGAACAGTAGAAGGAACTCCAAGAGACCCTGCCTGATGACAGAGTTCAAAACAAGGTGAGCAACTTTCGAAAGGAAAAAGAAAACCTGCTGAAAGAAGTTCACACGCTACAAGCTTCCCTCAGGCCTAAGTTTGTACCTCTGGAAAAGTATGAAGAGAAACAGAAATAATTCAGCGCTTCTCTGATGAAACTGAAGAATGAGCTGGCAGAGAAAACACAACAATGCTCAATTTTCCAGGAGGCAGCAAACAAGTACAAAAAGAGACAGAAGAGTTAAATAGCCAGTTAAATGCAGCCAAAGAGGCTTTGGAAGCAAAAGTCGCAGAATTTTCCAAGGAACAGACAAATGATGAAATCTTGGGAGAGTCAGCCACTGAGCTCCGACAAGCTGAGTTTGCATCTGACAGTAGCCTGGCCAATAATGAAGTCAAGAAGAAGGCACATAGACAGAAGATACAGAAATATTAATAGGACTTTAATCCTGGCAGCATACCAAACACTTTCGTACATAGGCCTGGCAATCAAATTGCAAATGCCAATGCACTTGGTCGTTTGCCTTTGCAAGAAAATGATGAGGATGTCCCAGTTCCACAGGAACTTGCTTTACTGTTAAATTTCTTAGGTTCCTCGCCAGGATGTGCTTGACAGATCAGAGGCTGGATAAGTCAAGACCCAGTCCTGTCTCAAGCACGAGAACAAGTGCTGCATGCTTGATCACAAAAGCCCACATCTGACGAAAGGAAGCCATACTTCAACAGACAACATGAAATAACCAGCCAGGATGGCATCTTATTGTGGGGAGCACGAGTGATAGCACCTCCAAAGGGAAGGAAGCCATTTTAATTGAACTATACAGTGCACATCCAGGAATTTCCCGAATGAAGACCATAGCATGCAGCTATCTATGGTGGCCAGGGATGGATGGCAAAGTAAAGAGCTTAGTGAAGAATTGTGTGCAATGTCAGCAACTGCAAAAGTTGCTATCGACCCCTCCTATACACCTTTGGGAGTGGCCAGTTAGACCCTGGGTTCAGTTACACATTGACTATGAGCAACCTTTCCTGGGAGCATTGTTTATGCCCTTTCAAAATGGTTGACTGTATATGAGGTGATGTCACCAATGTTGACCGCTACAGTTGAGAAGCTATGTCAAAGTTTTGCCATTCACAGGCTGCCAGAAGTAGCTGTTTCTGACAACAGCACAGCATTTACGAGTGCTGAGTTTCAATAGTTTGTCAGCATCAACGGTATCACTCAAGTAAAAACTTCACCGTAACGCCCTTCCTCAAATGTATTGGCCGAAAGGGCAGTTCAAACGTTCAAGGCAGGCTTGAAGAAGATAACTGGCGATTCGTTACCAAACAAGCTAGTGCATTTTCTTTTCCATTACAGGACAACCCCTCAGACAACAACAGGTGTCATACCTGCAGAGCTATTGATGAAACATTGTCTGAGGTTGAGCTTAATAATGCCTAATTTAAAGAGGAAAGTGGAAAAGAGTCAGGGAAGCCAGAAAACTGGCATAGTCATGTAAGGAAATTTACCGTGGGAGAGACAGTAAAATAGAGGTCCAGGGAGAAGGACCAAAGTGATTAGCAGGTGAAATAAGTGCAGTGACTAGACCTCTATCTTACTACATGGAGGTGGAAGGCTGAGTCATACAGAGACATGTAGATCATCTAAGAAAGAGAGAAACAAATCACCAAGAATTGATTCCGCCAGTGATCATGACCAGGTCACCGTTTCCCATTGAGAGCACTCAACCCAGGACTGACATGCTTGATGTTCCAAAAGAGTTGAGGATACAGAAATGCAAGTGCCCACTGAAGCACCCGATGTTCAGGCAACTCCAGAAAAGGAGGTTCCTGGCAAAGAATCTGAAGTTATGGAGCTGAGACGTTCCACATGGACCAGGAAACCACCTGAAAGACTGAATGTGTAAATTCCATACCCAGTGTAAATATTATGTTGTCTTGAAAAATTTGTACTTGAATATACATATTATATTTACAAGTTAAAAGGGGGAGGGATGCAGTCATTATGGTTTTATTTAGTGTGTAATATACCTTTAAGAATCATACCTGTTAACAACGATCACATGATATGTAGTAACCAAGGAGAGTAGCACCGGCTACCTTAGTAGCCAGTCGTTAGTAGTGTAGAGATAGAGTTTGAGTTGAAAGTACATACGTAGTTACTGTTGAGTACCTTGTATATAAACTTAAAGTTTCCATCTGAGAAGTGTCTGCAGATCAACTCTATCAATAGTATCAACTCAGCCACCACTCACATTTACCAAAACTCGCTTTCACAGTCACAACCCTTTGCTCCGTGACTGTCTCAGGCTCTGCCTTACCCCACATGAATTACAACTGAAGTTCCATCCATCATGTTTTGAATCCACACAGGATTACAAGTATCTAGAGACATAGAGCGTTCCTTGGAATGCTATTCTTGCCACATACTGAGATCCACACTCAGTGCCATGAGCTGCCACATGTACACACATGACCTCTCTCTCCAGAAGCACTGACTCATTATATTAGTTCTGTTGAAGGGTCATGACGACTCGAAACGTCAACTCTTTTCTTCTCCGCCTATGCTGCCAGACCTGCTGAGTTTTTCCAGGTAATTCTGTTTTTGTTTTGGATTCCTATCTCAAAGTTGTCCTGAACCCATTTCATTTCATTCTTTGCCTCATCTGACACCTAAAAAAGAAACTTTTTCTCTTCCTTTCTGGTGTTAAGGAATGCAAGCTGCAACTACTTATTGGTACCGAAGCCCTTCCAGATCCTTCCTCCCCTTCCGTTCAATCTGACCCCAAATCTTCGAATCCCACCTCTTGCTGTACTCACTATACCCTTTGACCTTCCTCTCTCTGACACTGAATGCTCTGTGCTCAACAAAGGACTCAGTTTTATCCCCTTACACCCCCAGCTTAATGATTTTCGAACTCTCCTTCCGTCGCCTTCACCTCTGTGCTCACTTCTTTGGGCAGGAGTCCTATCCCATCTTAACGGACCATTTTATCTGTCTCCAATATTCTTCACCTGTACCCCTCCCTTTGGCTACTTACACGCTCTTGATCTTTTCATTGAAAACTGTCGACATATCGGCCATCTTAATTTCTCTGCTCCCGTCACCCACTCTAACCTGTCTCCCTCTGAACTTGCTGTACTCCATTCTCTCAGGTCCAACCCTGACTTTGTTATCAAACCTGCTGACAAGGGTATTGCTATTGTTGTCTGGTGTACTGCCCTCTGCCTTGCAGAGGCTGAGCACCAACTCCCAGGCTCTTCTTCCTATCTTCCCCTGGACCATGAACCCACCACCGAGCATCAAGCCATCATTTCCAGGACCGTCACTGACCTCACCTCCCCTGTAGACCTTCACTCCACAGCCTCCAACCTCATAGTCCTTCAACTCTTCTACCTCCTTCTAGTGCACTTCTACCTCCTTCCCAAAATCCACAAACAGGACTGTCCTAGTAGACCCATCTTTTCATCCTGTTCCTGCCCCACTGAACTTATTTCTTCTTATCTTGATTCTATTTTTCTCCCTTTGTCCAGTCTCTTCCCACCTACATTCATGATTCTTCTGATGACCTACGTCATTCCAACAATTATCAGTTTTCTGACCCGAACCGCCTCCTCTTTACTATGGACGTCCAATCACTCTACACCTCCATCCCCCACCAGGATGGTCTCAGGGCTCTCTGCTTCTTCCTTGAACAGAGGCCCAACAGTCCCCATCCACCACAACCCTCCTCCGCCGGGCTGAACTTGTTCTCTCACTGATTAATTCCTCCTTTAACTTGTCTCACTTCCTCGAAGTAAAATGTGCGCATACCCACACGGGCCCTAGTAATGCCTGTCTTTTTGAGGGGTATGTGGAACGTTCCTTGCTCCAGTCCTACTCAGGCCCCCTCCCACAACTCCTTCTCTGGATCAGGGTTCCAAAGAAGAGTCACATTGAATTCAAAACATTGGCCGGAATTTCCCGACCCCGTTGTGGCGGGACCCGCGGTGGGAGAAGCGGCAGTTCAGCCAAAAGTCCATAGACTGGACAGTCCTGGCGGTGGGCAGGGCTGGAAAATGCTTCCCGTTAACACTGTTTCTCTCTCTCTACAGATGCTGCCAGAACTGCTGAGTTTTTCCAGAACTTACTTTTTCCTAAACTCACCTGTTTTTCTCCATTTATGCCATTTTAATTGGTTTAGCTGCTGCCCGGATACAAATCCAACACCTAGCAGGGCCTAGCACCTGTAAATGAGGGAAGAAAGTCCGTTGTTGCTAAAAACCTGCAGCAATGAAAGTGGCTGCTATGGAGCTTCCCTAATGCTATCCAAAACCAGCCACAAGCCTCAAAGTCCCAATGATCCCTGCTGGGCCTAAAAAAGAGAAAATAACCTGTTAATGCGCCGAGCGCACAGGCAGGATGTGGGAACCACTGATTATTTTCAGCAGGGTGGGCTCTGCAGTTGGCATTATTATTTATTTTTTACAATCACTGAACTGTAATGTGCAATCAGTGTTTACATTTTGCCACATGTCGCCTATTTTGTTTGGCTTTTGGACAGCAGATGTTTTGTTTTCTGAAGGAGAAAATGAAAGACAGACTGCAAACTGTAGCACAACGATTGAATTTTGATAGGTTGTGCAGTTCTGGTGATATACTGGTGGTGTTCAACACGTTCTGCTCCTGTGCATGCCCCTTGTGTGTCGTGAATGTCTGGTTGCAATGTGTCCCACTGTGAAGTGTGCCTTTAGTTGAAGGACCAGCATTGATATGTAGCTGCATACAGCTCCAGGGAAACTTAAAAAGATTAGTGTTGGATCCAATGCCTTTGGCTGGTTGGAGCTAAAGGGTCCATAGCTTGCATGCTTGTTTTGGGGTGACTGAGTTGGTACAGAGACAGAGGACATCAGTAGATCATTGTTAGAGTAAACACATGGGCCACAATCTTCAGGTCGGCGTGCGGGGATGGGCCCTGACCGCCATTGCGCAAAATGACACGCAGTGATATCAGGCGTCATTACGATTTTCAGTTCGGCTTGCGCGCCCACTGAATTGTCAAAGGCCTATTAAGGCCATTTAAATATCAATTAAAATACTTACCATAGCTGCACATCCAACCTTAAGGTTGGCGGGCAGGCGAAGAGCCCTGGTGGCCTTCGCATTTATCATGAAACCTCATCCACGGGCAGGATGAGGCTTCATCAAGGGTTTTAAACCTCAATAAAATTTTTAAATACAATTCATAGGCATGTCCCAGCTCGTGTGGCACTGTCACATCAGGGGACGTGTCTTAAAAACTTTTTTCTTTATTTATTTAAATTTTTATAAGTCAAACTGATCTTCCTGAGGCAGCTCTGTGCCTCAGGGAGATTTCGGCACTCATTCGCATGCATGCGTGAAAGAGCGCAGGCCCCAACTCAGCCTACTCCCCCTCCTGCACAGGGAGTGCTCAGCGCTTCCGGGTGTGCTTCAAGCTGTAAAATGGCGGCGTGCAGCAGATCTTGGGCAGTGATCAGCTGCGCACCCGCTCCCACCTGGCGCCCCGCCACCAACCCCCCCCCCACCCGACGGGGAGAAGATCCTCCCCATGCTGTTTATTTACAAATGAAAATCAACAGCTACGCTTGTGTGTTCACAACTCAAAAGTCTGTCTTCACCCTTCACTTTCTAACTCAAGACTCTCCCACAGAGGTAGCCAACGCTACTCTGCTATTGGGTATTAAGATCTGTGATCTTACATTATAACACATGTTTTAAAGGTATATTACACATCAGATTACTACACCCCATTTGCTGAAAAATATATTTTACAATTTTAAAAAATATATCAGGTATTTACACAGATCAATAATTTACAAAGTCAGTCTCTCTAGGGGATTCCTTATGTGTGTGGAATTTCTCAGCTCTACAGCTTCTGAAGTTTGATTTGGAACCTCCTTTACTGGAGTCTTCTGAGCATCTGATTCTTCAGTAGGCACCTGTAAACCTGTTTCTTCGATTCTTTCAGGTACAGTCGGCCCTTCAAACACATTTGTATTTGGTTGAGCTCTTTCAACAGGAGATGTTGATAGAGCCTTGAGCACTGGTGGAATAATTTGTGAGTATTTGGTTTCTCCTCTTCTTATGTGATCTACTTGTTTCCTTATTACTCGATCTTTGACTTTCAGATGGTATGAACGAGGTCCCATTACTGTACTTATTTCACCAAACAATCATGTTGGTCTTTCTTCAAAATTTTTCACAAATATTTCCTCTCTTACATTAAATGTTCTGCCCGACTGTGACAATCATGTGCAATTTTTTGACTTCTCTGTCTTCTTTCTACCTCCACCCATTCCAACCCCCCACACCGCCGCCACCCCCCCCCCACCCCCCCCCCACCCCCCCCCCAACCCCCCCACAAATTTGGCATAATTGGGCTCAGTTGCAATCGGAGACAGCACTTTATCAACAATTCCACAGATGTGATACCTGTTGCTGCAAAAGGGATGATTCTATAATGGAAAAGAAAACCTGCTAATTTAGCCACTATAGAATCTTCAGATAATTTCTTCATACCGGATTTGACCGTCTGAACTGCTCTCTCAGTGAGTCCATTTGAAGAAGGATGGTATGGTGATATTTTGATATGAACAATATTGTTGGGGCTTGTAAATCGGTTACATTCAGCACTCCTGAATACTGTTCCATTGTCTGATACGAGCATTTCAGGTAGCCCATTGATTGTTGAACTTTGTTGTAGCTTGTCCATCGTAGCGTAAAATGTGGGCAACCTCACTTCGTGTATGTCCATCCATTTTGAATGAGCATCTACAATAAGTAGAAACATTGTTCTCATAAAAGGTCCCACATAGCCATGGCCTTCCTGGCCACTCCCAGAGGTGTAGCAGAGCTGTTGCAGGTAAATTTTGACACTGCGTACAGCTTCTCACTAAATTTTCTATTTCCCCACCCATTCCCGGGCACCACATATAGTCAAGTGCTATTGCCTTAATTTTGGAAATTCCGGGATGTGCACTGTGAAGTTCAGATAACAATAGCTTTCATCCTTTTGAAGGAACAATCACTCAAGCTCCCCACAACATGATACCTTCTTGGTTGGTTATCTCGTATCTTCTCTGAAAATACAGTTTCATTTCATCAGATTCTTGTTTTTGTGACCAACCATGAAGGACTTGATTTCTCACTTTGGATAAGACTGGGCCTCAATTTATCCATTTTTTAAGTTGTTTTGCACATATCAGTGATGAGTCCAGGAAGTTCAATAACAAAACAAATTCCTGAGGGATTGGAACATCCTCATCTTTCTTTCGCAAAACGATTGAGTGCACCTGCATTTGCAATTTGACTTCCGGGTCCATGAATAAAAGTATACTCATACGCTGCCAAAATCAACACCCATCTTTGTACTCTTGCTGAGGCTATTGAGGACATAGCCTTGTCTTCACTGAATAATCCTAATAATGGCTTGTGGTCTGTTATGATAGTGAAATGACATCCTTGTACATATTGATTAAACTTCTTAACACCGAAAATGATTGCCAAACCTTCTTTTTCAATTTGGTAGTACTTTTTCTCTATAGTACCAAGTGTTCTCAATACATATCCTATAGGTCGTTCTGATCCATCATCCATTCGATGGGAAAGCACTGCTCCCATGCCATAGGGTGATGTGTCACACATTAATATCAACTCTTTCTTTGGGTCAAAATGTACTGGAAGTGTAAATAACTGTAATAACTGTTTCACTTTTGTGAAAGTTTCTTCTTGTGGTGTTTACCGTGACCATCGCTGGTTTTTCTTGACCAAGTAATACAGCGGTGCTGGTTCTGTCGACAAGTTAGGCAAGAAACGACCACAGTAATTGTTCATTCCCAAGAATGATTTCAGTTCAGATGTATCCCTCGGTGCTGGGGCTTCTTTAATGGCTTTCACTTTTTCTTCAACTAGATGTAAGCCTTGTAAATCTACCTTGTGACCTAGGTATGTTACCCCTTTTGCCTGGAATGTGCACTTTTCCTTTTTCAATCTCACTCCAACCTGTGAAAAATGTTTCAAAACTTCTTCCAAGTTCATCAAATGTTCCTTTTCAGTCCAGTCACGAGAACGTCATCCAAATAAACTACAGCATGGGGCAGTCCCTGTAGTAAACTTTCCATGGTTCTTTGGGTATGGTGCAAACAGAAGATACACCAAAAAGATAAACTTATGTGTATTTATGGTGACAAACTTCTAGGATGCCTTCTCTAATTCCAATTGTTGGTTGGCATGAATCAAATATAACTTCGTATAGGCCATTCCACCTGCCAGTTTCGGGTATAAATCTTCTATTTTAGGTATGGGGTATCTATCCAATTTTGCCACTTTAGCCGTTAATTTGTAATCCCCACATATTCTAATGCTGTGGTCAGGTTTGAGAACAGGTACAATTGGAACTGCCCATTCTGAAAACTCCACTGGTTGTATCACTCCCAATTTTTCTAATCTGTCCAGTTCGGCAGCTACATTAACCCTCATTGCATAAGGTACTGGTCTTGCCTTCATGAATCTTGGTGTTGCCTCTGGATCTACATGAATTTTTGCTTCTAGCCCCTCAATTTTATCAAATTCTTCCTTGAAAACTGAGGCATATTTTTGTAGTAGCTCTGATAGCCCATTAGATCTCAGTTGAAAGGTTTCATTCTATTCCAATTTAATTTCTTTCAGCCAGTTTCATTTGAGAAGACTATGTTCCTCGCCTGCTACTATCATCAAGGATAAATTTACTATTTGAGCTCCGTAGTATGCTATTACTTTACATGTGCCCTTGACTTGTAGGTCTTCTCCCATATAAGTTTTTAATTTGGTATCAGTTTTTCTAAATTCAGTTCACGTTTTCCATGATTCGGGTATTTAAAAGTATGCTCACCTATCACCATAGTGCCTGCACCAATATCCAGTTCCATTCTGATAGGCTTCTCATTCACTCTCATGGTTACATAGATAGAATCTGTTCTTCCTACCTTTAAATTGTATAACGAATAGATATCAGAATCTATTACTTCAGGCTGAACTCATTGGGTTTTTGCTTTTCACTGAAAGTCTGCCTGATTCTACCTTTACAATGTCTCATGAGGTGTCCATTTCGATGGCAAAAGAAACATTCGATCTTTTTATATTGTGATTCCTTACAAGGTTGTCTGCTTCCATCTCTGTTACCATTATGCTATGTTTTTGCTGCTAAGTTATCTCTTTTAATTTGACTGCTAGTGGTGTCTGCTTCCCGCTTCTGAGTAAAGCTTTGCACTTTCGCACTCATTTTGGTTGAGGCTCCCTGCCCAATGTGGAGGACGGTGCCATTTTGCGCTCCTCATATGGCTTCTGAATCTCGCACTGCACCTTCCATTGCCAGAGTGATTTCCAATGCCTTCTGAAAACCTAAATTTGTCTCAGCCAGTAATCTCTTCTGAATCGCATTTTCGTTTATACCGTACACCAAACGATCTCTAAGCATATCATTGACAGATGTAGCAAACTCGCAATATTCAGTTAATTGCTTCAGACTTGCCACATAACAAGAAGCTGTCTCCCCTGCAGCTCTATTTCTTGAGTTAAATTTAAACTGTTGCATCATCACTGACGGCATGGGTGGTAATGATTCTTTACCGGGTTCACTAAGTCATCAAAACTTTTTGAGCCTAGGATACTGGGCATCAACAGATTTTGAATTAATCTGTATATCTTACACCCATACGTGGAGAAAAGGATCGCATGACTCTTCTCCTCCCCAGCAATGTCATTCACCTGGAAGAAGAACGTGAAGTGTTCAACGTAATCAGACCAGTCGTTCAAGGTTGGATCAAAAGGCTCCACTCTTCTAAATTGCAGCATGCTCTGAGGGGATTGCTTTGACGATCAAGAAGGAAATTTTCTTTAGATAAAAACAAAAAACTGCGGATACTGGAAATCCAAAACAAAAAATAAGAAATACCTGGAAAAACTCAGCAGGTCTGGCAGCATTGGCGGAGAAGAATACAGTTGACGTTTTGAGTCTACATGACAGTTCTATTGAAGGGTCATGAAGACTCAAAATGTCAACTGTACACTTCTCCGCCGATGCTGCCAGACCTGCTGAGTTTTTCCAGGTATTTCTTATTTTTTGTTTTGGAAATTTTCTTTTACTTACAGCTATCGTGCGAGGTACAGCCCGATTTCGGTTCTTCTGAATTCCTTCGTACTTCCTTGCTTTTTATCTCATTTTATCCGTGGCTTTCCGTGCTTTTACTCTCATTGCCAGTTTATTGAATCCAGTGCCCTTGATTAGTTGGGGCAAAAGGATCATGTTGCATGCTTTTTTTTAGCTGACTGAGTTGGTACAGAGGTGGAGATCATCAGTAGATCATTGTTAGAATAAACACGTAACTAACAAAACTCAGCAGCTACATCTGTCTGCTTACCCAAAACTCTGTCTTCACTCTTCAGCTGCTCTGCTATTAGGTATTAAGATCATGTGACCTTACATTACAATACTTGCCTAAAAGGTATATTACACATCAGATTACTACAATTAATTACTTGAATCCATTACCAACTATAAAAGGGCTGTATCACTGGCAGATGTTTCAAATGTTGGACTTAATATGGGCTTGGTGTTGTCTGGGAGATAGCTACATACATCTGACAGTAGCCAATGTAATGGAACAGAGCTTCCACTGACATATAGCATACAATTGTGGGAAATGGCTGCACTTGTTGGGTTTGGTCTCCTCTAGACTGTCATGAACACTTTATAATGTTGTATACTAATGTTCCTCACCAGTGCTCTGCACCTCAACTTGTGTTTCCTCAGCCTTATCAACCGTAGTGTGCATACATGTCTATGGCACTGGATGGCAACTTGTGGACAGTATGTAATTTTCTGTTAAGTGCTGGCAATGGACCAATGTGTAATTAGAAAATTACCCCCATGTGTGAATAAGCAGATATTCATTTGGGTACTTCTTCATCATCTATTTGTAGTGATATGTTCGTGCACAATCAGAGTATCTGAACACTCTTATGTAACTTACAGAGTTGAAAATATGTCTGGAAGAATAAGAAACGTGTGGGATAGGATAGCCTGAACACAAAAGGTCTCTGACAAAATCGACAATTTTGGGAACAACTCAAATGAAGGGAATTGGAATGTTACTTGAGTAAACATAACATTTAGACACAAGAATTAATCAGCTGGAAAAGCTTGATGGTCCTATTGGGAAGATGCAGAGGGGAAGAAGAGAATGGTTTATTGTAGCCTGCTTTTGAGGTCCAGCTTGTAATGGGTGCTAAATGATTGGAGTGCTCCTTAGTCAATCCAGCCAGATTTGGAGGAGCAGAATTCCTTTAAATACCTTCCACGCCCTTAACTAACCTTGTTCTAGAAGGACTTGGGAACACCACCACCTGCAAAGACCCCTCCAAGCCACACCCCATCCTGACTTGAGACTAAATCACCATTACTTCACTGTTGCTGAGTAAAAATCCTGGAACTCCCTTCCCAGCAGCACTGTGGATGTATCTACACCACATGGACAGCAACGGTTCAAGAGGGTACCTTTTCAAGGGCAGCTAAGGATTGGCAACAAATGCTGGCCTAGCCAGTGAGGCCCACATCCCATGAAATAACACATTTTTTTAAATGTCAGCCTCATACATACTTTGGGCGCTAAACAGCCATGGCCTTTTAATTGTGCCATAAATATTGAGGCTCACCCACTGGGAATCCCCACCATGGAAACATCCCTGATCTGGAGGAGGTTCCCTATAATCAATAACCTTATTGTGCACCAAACAATGCAAGTATATCTTGGAAGCTTGGCAGTGGATGAAGGGGGAATGGACAGGTGAAGTGACAGAGGCTATGTGCGAGCTGACAGCAGCAATCCTGAATAGATACAGCAATTTAAAAGGGCCTATCAAACTACCAACACCTCAATTCTAAAATTCTCATTCTTACTTTCATACCCCTCCACGGCTTTATCCCTCCCTATCTCTATAACCCCCTCCAGCCCTGCAACCCTCCGAAATGTCTGTGCTCCTGTAATGCTGGCCCCTTGTGCATCCCTGGTTTCAACTGCTCCACCATTGGTGGTTGCGTCTTCATTTGACTGGGCCCTAAATTCTGTAATTCAATCCCTAAATTCCTCTCTCCCCCTTTATTATGCTCCTTAAAACCTACTTCTTTGACTAAACTTTCAGTCACCTGTCCTAATAGCCCCTATGTGGTTCAATGTCAAATTTTGCTCCTGCAAAGCACCTTGGAACTTTTTTTTTATGTTGAATATGCTAAATAAATGCAAGTTCCTGTAAAGAGTGCCAGACAGGCTGGAAGGCAAAGTAAAATCTGTAAGAGGGACCAGAGCATCTTTCCTTTGCCAAGCATAATGGATTCTTGGTGGAATCCAGGTCAGGGCCAAGAAAAACCCATTCCAACTCACCAGCCACACTTGCATTTAGCGTTTTTTTTAGGGCAGATGGGTTCCATTCCAAATAAGGTTCTGGGAAAGCAGTGGGCCTATAGGCGTATCTGAGTTTTGCCCCACAATCACAGGCTATCTCCTTCATTCCCACCTGTGTTACAGGAGAGTACCAAAAGGCCCAAGAGGATTTTCAGATAGGTTCTGAGCACCAACAATGCTTTGTAACCATTTTATTAAGTGCCTTACAGGGAACGAGCACCCGATCCACCTTTGTTGCAAAGGCAAAGGCCATCTCATTACTGGGTACATGGTGTGAATCATAGAAGATATAATTACTGTGCTACTTCATGAGTCCTTTGTCATATTCTGACCTTCACAGATTCCATCCCTGTCAGGCTCCCTCTCCTGCCAAACAAATTTCTCATTCTTTCCTCTCATAATGTACTATTTTGGTCATTTTTTTTTATTTGATAGCATTAAGTGAAAATGACATTCTTTTCAAAACATTGCAGCTATGTAATAATTCACACTCGGAACCAATAAATACATGTTATTTCCAGGCCAAAAGATACCATTCTATCATCCAAACGGCAGGCAATCAAGAAAAAAGGTGCATATTATATTTCAAATTGAAATAAATAGGCCTTCAAATATTAATCAGTAAATACATTGTAAATCTTTTCCTAGTCGCAATTCAGGACATAACCTAGTGATTTAAAAAAAAAATTCCTGGAGTTAGCATCATATTTAGAGACATCTCATTATTTAGGGATCGAAATAACTTGATAAGAAACAGACTATGTGCATTTATAAAAGGATAAGTCTGCCTGACAAAGGTTCTTGACTTCTTTAATGATGTCACATATGAAGTTAACAGCATATCTCACCATGGTACTATTTATTTCGATTTTCATAATACCTTAGGCATACTTGCCTAAAACCTCTAATTAACCAAAAGCAATGGGAATACAGGGCAAAATATGGGTCTGGAATAAAAGGGAAATCATTCTTCTGGGAGGTGTAACATTACATATAAGAATGTGTCATGTCAGTCTGTGAAGGTATCATATCAGATTTGTAAGGGATTGAGAGAAGTATTGCAGGGGTTAATAATTAGACCTCTGTTATTTCCAATTTATATAAATCACCAGATAACTGAGGCAAATGTGAGCCAGTTAAATTTGCTGACAATAAAAGATTTGCAATTATATAGTACCTTCCAGGACCTTAAGGCATCTGAATGTGCTTTAATTTTGAAGTGTAGCCATTGTAATGCAGTAAATGTGGCAGCCAATTTGCACATAGCAAGAACCAGCGAACAGCAATGAGATAATGACTGTGATAATAATAATGATCCACGTTTGAAATGATGGTTGATGGATATATTTTGGCCAGGTCAGCAGAGGAAGCCCACTGCCTTTCTTTGAAGAATGAGATTAAGGGATGCTCTATGCCCATCTGACGGGGCAGACTTGGTTTAATGTCTCATCCGAAAGATGACTCCTCACACAACGCAGCACTCCTTCTGCGCTCCCTGATATGCCAGCCGAGATTTGGTGGAGTGAGACTTGGAACTACCTGACCCAGAGGCAAGAAGGCTCCATGGCTGACCAACAGGGAAACCAGTAGAACAGAGGCCACAACAAAAGATGTGTTATGTAATTACACAGACAAATGCCATGAGAAACATAAAAAAGAAAAAAATGGAATTGGTATTTAACATTGGTCAAAAATGTGCACCACAAATTAGTAATAAATAGAGGTGAATTAACACAGGAAATTGTGATAATTAGAAATGGTGCAGTTTATACTAAATACATCAACTTCAAGACAATCAAGCAATTGATAAAACTTCTAAGAACTTAAAACATATAACTTGAAGTATGGAGGGTGAAATTTTATGTGGAGGCAGTGGCCCGAGGAGGGAAATTACAACAGGCAGGGAGGCACTTGGAGGCTAGTGACAGCTCAAGCCAGCCCATCTCCTGGACGAAACAGGGTCTTGGCATCAGCTGGGCCTGAAGGAAGCCACATGTGATTACAGTTTCCACTTTTGTTTGAGTATTATCAATTTTAAAAGTCAGGGATGTACCCACCTACTTGGGGTCTGGATGCTCCAAACCAATTTTATAACTTTCAGTCCATTAATTGGCACAGGGCAAGATTTCCGCCCACATCTGGAGGATGCTCCACTCTGAAATCTGCTGGCAACCAAATGACTGGCAACTCTCTGGTCCAAGCAGCACCACTGGGAGATGTGGCCACTGTTAGGACTGCAGCCAGTCCACAACAATAATCATCACTGGAGCTGAATTAGGTGAGCGCAGGGATTTTGCCAGGGCAAGGATGGCAGGGATGTGTGAGGGGGGTAAGGATTGGGATTGGGAGGGTAGGGGGGAAGCATGCAAGGAAAGGGAGTACAATGGAGGGGGCCTCTGTGCAGCATACAGTGCCCAAATAAGTAGAACTGCCCTGTTGGATCCTGGATGTCAGTTTGTTGGATCCTTTTCACATGCTTGTTGTAAGTGGTGGCCAATTTGGTAGGAATGACAGAGTTGAGTAGCAGACACTACATAAGTGAAAACTCTGTTTATTTACAAAGGTACTCAGCAGCAACTAAACATGTGCTTACACTTCAAACTCTATCTGTACACTACTCTCTACTACTAACTACTGACTACAGACTACTAGCTACAGAGGTAGCCTGAGCTACACGCCTGCTGGATACTAAGATCATGTGATCCTCCTTAATAACATTCTTCTTAAAAGTATATTACACATCGGGTAAATCCATAATTACTACAACTCTCTCCTTTTACTCAGAACTACATTTTATATTTACAATCACAATTTTCTCCAAATAGCAAAATATTTACACTAATAAGCAATTTACAAATTCAGTCTTTCCAGGGGTTTCCTTATGCACGTAGATCATCTCAGCTCTACAACTTCAGATGCCTTGTCAGAAACCTCCTTTTCCAGAGTTGCCTGAACATCAGGTGCTTTGGTGGGAACCTGCATATCTGTATCCTTGAAGGAACATCAGACATGTCTGTACTGGGTTGAGTTCTCTCAACAGGAAATGCTGACCTGGTCGTGAACACTGGTGGAATCGATTCTTGGTGATTTATTTCTCCCTTCCTCAGATGATCCACATGTCTCTGCATGACTCGGCCTTCCACCTCCATATAGTAAGGTAGAGGTCCAGCCACTGCACTTATTTCGCCCAGGAACCACTTTGATCCTTCTCCAAAGTTTTTCATATATACCATTTCTTCCACAATAAATTTCCTGTCGTAATTATGCCAGTCGTCCTAGTTTTCTGACTTCCCTGACTTCTTTCCACCCTCCCCTCTAAATTTGGCATTATTAAGCTCAACCTTGTCCTGAGATGGCGTTTCAACAATAACTCCTCAGGTGTGACACCTGTTGTTGTGTGAGGGGTGGTCCTATAATGGAAAAGAAAGCGTGCTAGCTTGTTTGTTAAGAAATTTCCAGTTAATTTCTTCATGCCTGCATTGAATGATTGAACATTCAGCCCTTTCAGCCAGTCCATTTGAGGAAGGGTGGTATGATGAAGTTTTTACATGAGTGACACCATTGAAGCTGATAAACCACTGAAACTCAGCACTCGTAAATGCCGTGCTGTTATCAGAAACGATACTTCTGGTAATCGGTTAATGGCAAAACTTTAACATAACTTCTCAATTGTAGCAGAAGACATTGGTGATTTCATCTCATATATGCCCATCCCTTTTGAGTGGGCATCAACAATGAGCAGAAACATTGTTCCCATGAACGGTCCCACATAGTCAATGTGTAACTGCACCCATGGTTTTCCTGGCCACTCCCAAGGATGTAACAGAGCTGTTGAAGGTAACTTTTATGTTGCTTACATTGCACACATTTCTTCACTAAATTCTCTCTGTTACCATCCATCCCAGGCCACCATAGGTATCTGCGAGCCATGGTCTTCATTCAGGATATTCCTGAATGTGCGCTGTGTGGTTCAATGAGCAATGGCTCTCTACCCTTTGGAGGTACTATCACTCATGGTCCGCACAATAAGATGCCATCCTGGCTGTTTATTTCATGTCTTCTGTTAAAGTACGGTTTTATTTAGCCAGATACAGGTTCTTCTGACCAAGCATGAAGCACTTATTCTTGTACTTGAGATAGGATTGGGTCCCTCTTTGTCCAGTTTCTGATCTGTGGAATGCATACTGGCGAGGATTTTAAGAAATTTGTCAATAACACAAGTTCCTGTGTTATCATCATTTTCTTGTAAAGGCAAACGACTTTGCAATTTGACTACCAAGCCTATGTACAAAAGTGTACTTATATGCTGCCAGGATTAAAGCCCATCGTTGTATTCTTGCTGAGGCTATGGGTGGTATAGCCCCGTTTTTGCTGAACAATCCTAGCAATGCTTTGTAGACTGAAACGATAGTAAAATGGTGGCCATGTACGTAGTGGTGAAATTTCGTGACATCAAAGATGATTGTCAGGCCTTCTTTCTCTATCTGCAAGAATCCCTTTTCCACTGTGGTGAGCCTTCTTGATAGGTATCCTATAGGGCACTCTGCCATTGTCCATCCACTGGGACAGCACTGCTCCCACTCCATAGGGAGATGCATCACACGGCAACACCAATTCTTTTGTCTGGTCATAATGAACTAATAGGTTTGACCAATACAACAATTGTTTCACCTTTATGAAAGCTTCTTTCTGGGGCACCTCCCAAGACCAACATCTTTTCTTTTTGAGTAGATAATGTAGGCGTGCCAGTTCTGTAGACAAATTGGGTAAGAACCACCCATAATAATTAGGAATAATTTAAGTTCTGAAGAGTTCTTTGGTGCAAGTGCCTCTCTTGTGGCTCTCACTTTCTCCTCAACTGGGTGGAGCCCTGTGAATCTATCCAAATAGATTACCTCCCTCGCTTGGAACATGAACTTTTCTTTTTTTAAACACACTCCAGCTCGCAAGAAACATTTTAAGATTGCTTCTAAGTTTGCCATGTGCTCTTTTTCAGTGAATCCTGTCACCAAAACATCATCTAAATAGACTAAATCCCTGCAGTAAACTTTCCATTGTTCTCTGGAAGGTGGCCCAAGCTGAGGAGATGCCAAAAGGCAATTGAGAGTATTGTGGGTATTAATTGTGATAAATTCCGGGAAGGCATTATCAAACTCTAATTGTTGATAAGCATGGCTCATATCAAGTCTCGTGTAAGTGTTTCCACCTGCCAGCTTGGCTTACAGGTCATCCATTTTTTGATATGGGATGTCCGTCTAGCTTAGCTACTTCATTAACTGACAATATGTAGTCCCCACAAATTCAGGCACTCTGGCTGGGCTTAAGGATAGGCACTATGGGTGCTGCCCATTCTGAGAACTGCACAGGTTGTATAACGCCCAGTTTTTCTAGCCTGTCCAGTTCAGTGTCGACATTTTTTTTCAATGCATAAGGTACTGGTCTAGCCTACATGAATTGGGGGGTTGCCTCTGGATCCACATGGATTTTTGCCTGCAGCCCCTGGATCTTCCCAAGTTTGTCCTTGAGGGCTGTGGCGTACTTTCGTAATAGTTCAGGTAACCCATTAGCTCTCAACTGGAAAATTTCAGCCCGTTCTAACTTAATCTCCTTTAGCCAGTTTCACTCCAGGAAGCTTGGCCTCTTGCCTGCCACCACCATCAAGGGTAGCTTTTCTGATTGGCTTCCATAATGGACAGTTACTTTGCTTGTGCCTTTGACTTGGATGTCTTCACCCATATATGTTTTTAATTGGGCTGTTGTTTCTTCTAAATTTAATTGATGTTCCCCATTATTCAGATGTTTGAAGGTATGTTCCACAATTATTGGCGTGTAAGTTCCTGTGTCTACTTGCATTCTAACAAGTCTACCATTCGCTTTCATATATTGTTCACTGTTACATATATTGGTTCTGTTTTTCCAACCTTCAAATTAAACAACGAGTAAATATCTGAATTTGTTGTTTAAGGCTCTTCCTGGGTTTTTTTTTCCTTTTGTTTGAAAGTCTGCTTGACTCTTTCCTTGCACTGTCTAATTATGTGTCCATTTCTATGACAATGAAAACATTTTATTTTTTTAAAGTACCAATCGTGGAAAGACTGCTTGTTTCCATCTCTATTGAAATTACTCTTTGTTTTTGCTGCCAAGTCATTTTTAAAAAAAATTTTCTGGCTAGCGGAGGCTGTTTCCCAACTCTCGGCAGAGTCTTGCATTTTTGCACTGTTTTTGGCTGGAGTATCCAGCTTGATGTGGAGGATGGCACCATTTTGCGTGCCCTATATGGGTTTTGAACTTCTTACTGCACTTTCCTTTGCCAGTGCTATCTCTAGCACCTTCTTGAAATCCAAATTTGTTTCGGATAACAATCACTTCTGAATCATGTCCTCATTCACACTGCACACTAAACGATCTCTAAGCATGTTGTTTAGGAAAGTACCAAACTGACAATGTTCCGTTAATTGCTTCAAACTTGCCACTAGCTTGCAACTGTCTCCCCGGGAGTTCTAATTCTTGAATTAAACTTGAACCTTTGCATCGTTACTGAGGGATTTGGTTGATATGGCCCTTCACAAGCTCCACTAATTCATCAAAATTTCTCAAGTCTGGGGCACTGGGTGCTGTCAAATTTCGAAACAAGCCATTTTTATTCCCGCATGTACGTTTGAGGATCGCCTGTCTCTTCTCTTCCCGCATTATTTCGATTGCTTGGAAAAAGAAAGTGAGGCATTCAATGTAGTGGGACCAATCATCCAATGCTGGATTGAAAGGATCAATTCTTCTGAATTGCAGCATTCTGTGAGGCAATTACTTCGACGATTTGAATGGAAGCTTCTACTTACAATTGCTGTGTAAGGTATAGTGATGATTTTGTTTCTCTTGATTTCTCCTATTAACTTGTTTAATCCTCATTGCCAGTTTGTTGGATCCTAGACACCAGTTTCTTGGATCCTGTTCGCATGCTTGTTGCAAATAGTGGCCAATTTGGTACTAATGATAGAGTTGAGTAGCACATCATAGATGAAAACTCTATGTTTATTTACAAAGGTACTCAGCAGCAATTAAACATGTGCTTACACTTAAAACTCTATCTCTACACTACTCTACAACTAGCTACTGACTACAGACTACTAACTACAGAGCTAGCCCATACTACACTCCTATTGGATACTAAGGTTATGTGATCTTCCTTAATAACATTCTTCTTAAAAGTATATTACACATCAGATAAATCCATAATTACCACATGCTCCCCACATCACACCAAACCCCCCTCCCTCAACAAGGCCACGATAATTTATCTCCCACCTTTACCAGGTGGCATAGGCACCTAAGAGTCTCAGTTGGCCTAAGAGTATCACTGCTGCTTGCAGACTGCCTACAAGTTAGGGGACTAATACATTATACCCTGCCAAAATAGGATGGGTTGACAGTAGTTTAAGATATATACCTTTAAAGGTACATGCACATCATATCACAACAGAGAGAACCAACAATATTTTAACATGGTTCCTAGCAAATAAATATAGACATAATACTGAAACAACAAAATACAGTTTATCAAATACTGAAATAATAATAGAATATAAAATTATACACCAAATCAGCAGCAACATACTTGCAACACATGGAACCACAAAATATATCAAACCAGTAACAAACTGATACTTCCTCATTTTCTATATTACAACAGTGGCTACACTTCTAAAAGTACTTAATTGGCTGTAGAGCATTTTGAGGCATCTGGTGGTCTTGAAAGGAGCCATACAAATGCAAATCTTTTGGGTTTCCCATCCCCCATGCTGAATTAACAACCAAAAGACCACACAACAGGTCATAAATCCCTGCTGTATAGAGAATGGGAAGTATAGTTAAGGTTTGAAGTTACTAAAATCATAGGCCAGACAGGGGAACTGCACATTGTCCAGGTGGAAGATGAAATACTGTAGCGAGATACTGCATCAAAACTGCAACAAGAGGAAGTGAAGTTTATTCACAACATTGCTTCGAGTTTTAGTGTTTTAAATTTTAGTTTGTCACTAATTAGTTCTCTGATACATATATTAAAAGGCAAATTACTAAATTTTAAGTAATGGTTAACACTATGGTTCTCAAAGAGTATTTCAGAGAGTCTTGGTAGGAAGCAGATACACAGACTGTAGAGTAGGTTCATTTAAAGCTATAATAGAGTTGAGGTAGAGGTAGGATTGCCTTTAGAACATTCTTCAAAAGGCAAACTCTCATTCAAACTGAATGGTATGGTGTTGAGCCCTTTACATAAGTTAACAATTAGCAGACTAGTATTTACAAAGGTGAAATTTGGACTATTCATTTACTACTTGAATATGCATTAACTTTGTTGGCAGGATAATTGGACAATCAAAGGCCAATTGTCCTTATTGTTTGTTATAAATCTACTACATTATGCTTTAGAAGCGGCAATCACAATCACAATAGAAATGCACCTAGGGCTCTAAATGTTTCACTTGCAATGATTTTGTGATTGTTTCGCACTAAACCTAGATTTTATTAATACTTCTGGGTTCTCTGCTTGTTAAGAGAAATTCAACATTGCCTGTTCATTGATTCGAGGAAGAAGTCTACTCAGGTGCATAAGTTTCTGCCATGGGTCTTCATGAGACTGAACAGGCCGATTCTTGACCCAAATCTCTTTGGGCTAATGGGGGCAGGGTGTCCCAATAGTAGTGGGGTTTGTACTCTCTATCCCTTCCTGTCCTGTTTATCATTTCACATATTAATACCTTTCTCTCTTGCCTTGCCTCTACTCTTCGATTTACCACATCTTCCCAAATTTAATCCCTTGCTGCCACTATTTAGTTTAAAACCCTCTCTGCCTCCCTAGTTACGTGGCTCACTAGAACACTGGTTTCTTGGAAACAAAGTTTCTTTCCTTCTTTGCTGGCATCCTGCCTCATCATCAGGATGTGATAACTCAAAGTGTGACACAGCTTGATGGGAACATTGTCGCCATTTTGAATGAATGGTAGCAAGCTCCTGTCAGTCATTAATGTCAATGCTACTGTACTTCAAGAGAGCTTCAGAGTGTCTTTGAAGCATTTTCTTGTCCTCCCCTGGAACATTGGCCATTTGAGAATTGAAAAAAAAATCAGAATCTCGTGGGGGACATGGAGCATAAAGACCAGCATGGACTGGTTAAAAAAAATGGCCTGTGAATGTGCTGTTTCTCCTATGAGATGTTTCTTGGCCATCCAGACACAGTGTCCCATCCATCAAAGTTGATTTTTCTGTTTTGCCTGAATGCTTTTTGAGCTGGGCTTCAAGAGGAACACGAGTATTTCTTCGATGGTCCTCCAAATCAAAAGGATGCAGCAGAGCCATTTTGGATGGAATTTCTCTTTTTGTCTTTATGTGTCGACACATAAGAGCTAAGAAGAATGAAATTGAGTACCGAGATGCAACCTGTTGCTTGATCCTTGAATAGTCACATTCAATGTTGAGAAAAATATTTTTTTTTTTAAATTGCTGGAAATCTGTAACAAAAAGAGAGAATGTGGGAGATACAGTGTTTGTTCAATCAATGGATTCTATGATACTGACAAACATTCAGTTCCTTTTTGACTTTCATTTTATTTCTGACTTTTACTTTGGACTGCAGGAGGAGTTTGGATTATACAAGGTTGGTCACTAGTTGGGGACAGGAGGGTGTGACTAATAGTTAGCCAGACCAGGGGAATCAGCATATAGTGATTGAGGAGCTTCAGCCCCTGATTTTGTCCAACAGGTATGATGTGCTTGCTACTTGTGTGGATGAGGAGAAGGACTGCAAGGCACATGAGTGGACTGACCATGGCACCATGCTGAAGGATGCCATTCAAGTTGGGGGAGAGAAGAGGAATGTGTTAGTGATAGAAGACAACATAGTCAGGGGCACAGATAATGTTCTCTGCAGTTTAAGGGTGAGTCTGGACAGCTGTGTTGCCTGTCCAGTCCCAGAGTTTGGGACATCTGCCCAGGGCTAGAGAGGAACTTGAAGTGAGAGGGGGAGAATCCAGTTGTTGTGGTCCTTGTAGGTACCAACAATGTAGGTAAGACTAGGAAAGAGATTCTGCATAGACAGTTTGAGGAGCTAGGCACAAAATTAAAAAGCAGAACCTCGAAGGTAATAATCTGTGGATTATTACCTAAACCATGTGCAAATTGGCACAGGGTAAATAAAATTAGAGAGATGAATGCGTGGCTTAAAGATTGGGAGAACTAGGTTCTGGTTCATGGAACATTGGCACCAGTGCTTGGGAAAGTTGGGGTTGTACAACTGGGACGCCCTATACCTGAACCATGCTGGGATCAGTGTTCTAGTGAACCACGTAACTAGGGAGGCAGAGAAGGTTTTAAATTAAATAGTGGCAGCAAGGGATTAAATTTGGGAAGATGTGGTAAATCAAAGAGTAGAGGCAAGGCAAGAGAGAAAGGTATTACTATGGGAAATGATAAACAGGACAGGAAGGGACAGAGAGTACAAACCTAAGAGTAAATCAGCAGATAATGCTAGAGGTTACAAAAATCATAAAAGGACAAAACTAAAGTCTCTTTATCTGAATGCACATGGCATTCAAAACAAAACAGATGAACTGATAGTGCAAATAGAAATAAATAATAATGATCTGATAGCCATTACAGAGTCATGGCTGCAGGATAACAAAGATTAGGACTGAATATTGAAGGGTACATGATATTTAGGAAGGGCAGGAAGTTAGGAAAAAATGGAGGGGTGGCTCTGCAAGTAATTATGGTATTAGCACAATAGAAAGGGATGACTTAAGTTCAGGAAACCAGGATGTAGAAGCGGTTTGGGTAGAGATGATAAATGATAAAGGCAAGAAGTGACTTGTGGGAGTGGTGTACCGGCACCACATGGTAGGACAGGCTATAAAGGAAGAAATAATGGGAGCTTGCCAGAAAGGGATGGCGATAATCATGGGGAATTGAAAGGACTGAAAAAATCAGCTGGACAAAGGTAGCCTAGATAAGGACTTCATAGAATGTCTTCAGGATAGTCTCTTAGAACAGCATATTCTGGCGCCAACCAGGGAGCAGGCTTTACTAGACCTGGTATTGTGCAATGAGATAGGATTAATTAATGATCTTGTGGTGAGGGCATCCCAAGGTAGCAGTGATCATAATGTGAGAAAAGGAGTTTTAGAATTCATGCTAATAGAAAAATGAATATTGGTTTATGTGAGTTTCAGAGCCCAAAGTCAGAATCTGGTGGGGTTCCATTCTGGTGAGCTTCTGGTTAGTTAATTGATATGAAAATCCTTGAAGCGGTTGATGCTGCTGTAGGATGTGCTTTCTATGTTTTGAGCACTTGGCAGGCATTGATCATAGACTTTTAAAATCAAGCATACCTCATGGAGTTGAAACTGCTTACCCATCCCGGCTGCAGGTACTCTGTCCAGTTGATATTAAAACAGCAGCCTGTCTGTGAGGCCCAAAGATGCAATGTTAAAACTGTCCAAAACAGCAGAGGCTTGGGCCATGTGACATGGCCTATTAATGGTTAATTGCAGTTTAACAATTAGTCTCTGTGTCCCTGGCCAGGATTGCATCATTCCTCCTTAGGAGAGAGACGACTTGGTTATTAGCATCTCTTACAGTATAGGTATTTAAATAAGAAAAGATTAAATAAGTGAGCATTGGTCCAATAGAAGGTGTGTCTGGGGAATTAGTAATGGAAAATAAGGAGATGGCAGATTAATTAAATAGGTATTTTGCATCAGTGTTCACTACAGAGGATACAAGTAACATCCCAGGAATAGCTATAAATCAGGGAATGGGAGGGAGGGGGAACTTAAGGAAATTACAATCACCAAAGAAGTGGTACTGGGCAAATTGCTGGAGCGGCAGGGTGATAAGTCCCCAGGTCTAGATGGACTTCATCCTAGGGTCTTAAAAGAAGTGACTAGTGAGATAGTTGATGTGTTGATTTTAAGTTTCCAGAATTCCTTAGATTCAAAGAAGATTCCATTAGATTGCAAAATAACAAATGTAACTCCTTTATTAAAAAAGGGAGGGAGACAGAAAGCAAGAAGCTATAGGCCAGTTAGCTTAACATCTGTGATAGAGAAAATTTTAGAACCTATTATTAAAGCAGGGCACTTAGAAAAATTCAAGGTAATCAGGCAGCGTCAACATGGTTTTGTGAAAGGGAAATCATGTTTAACTAATTTATTGGAGTTCTTTGAAGAAGTAACATGCTGCGGATAAAGGAGAACCAGTGGGTGTACTCTACTTAGATTTCCAGAAGGCATTTGATAGGGTACCACATCAATGGTTACTGCAGAAAATAAAAGCTCATGGTGTAGGAGGCATGGATAGAAAATTGGCTAGCTAACAGGAAACAGAGAGTAGGCGTAAATGGGTATTTTTCTGGTTGGCAGGATGTGACAAGTGGTGTGCCACAGGGATCAGCGCTGGGGTCTCAACTTTTACAATTTATATAAATGACTTGGGTGAAGGGACCAAAGGTATGGTTGCTAAATTTGCTGATGACAAAAAGATATTAGAAAAGTAAGTTGTGAAGACCATAAAGCAACAAGACGTAGGAGCAGAAGTAGGCTATTTGGCCCATTGAGTCTTCTCCGCCATTCAATGAGATCATGGCTGATCTAATAATCTTCAATTCCACTTTCTTGCCTTTTCCCCATAACCCTTGATTCCCTTTCTGATTAAAAATCTGTCTATATCAGCCTTGAATGGCTCAGCCTCTACAGTCCACTATGGTAAAGAATTCCATAGATTCACTATCCTCTGAGAGAAGAAATTTCTCCTCATCGCTGTTTTAAATGGATGCTCCTTACTCTGAGATTTCTTTTTTATTCATTCACGGGATGTGGGCTTCGCTGGCTGGGCCAGCATTTATTGCCCATCCCTAGTTGCCCTTGAGAAGGTGGTGGTGAGCTGCCTTCTTGAACCGCTGCAGTCCATGTGGTGTAGGTACACCCACAGTGCTGTTAGGAAAGGAGTTCCAGGATTTTGATCCAGTGACAGTAAAGGAACGGCGATACATTCCCAAGTCAGGATGGTGAGTGACTTGGATGGGAACTCCCAGGTGATGGTGTTCCCATCTATCTGCTGCCCTTGTCCTTCTAGGTGGTAGTGGTCATGGGTTTGGAAGGCACTGCCTAAGAAGCCCTGGTGAATTCCTGCAGTGCATCTTGCAGATGGTGCACACTGCTGCTACTGTGAATCAGTGGTGGAGGAAGTGAATGTTTGTGGATTTGGTACCAATCAAGTGGACTGCTTTGCCCTGGATCGTGCCCAGCTTCTTCAATGTTGTAGGAGCTGCACTCATCCAGGCAAGTGGGGAGTATTTCATCACATTCCTGACTTGTGCCTTGTAGATGGTGGACAGGCTTTGGGGAGTCAGGAGGTGAGTTACTCGTTGCACTATTCCTGGCCTCTTACTTGCTCTTATAGCTACAGTTCCTATATGGCTAGTCCTGTTCAGTTTCTGGTCAATGGTATCCCCCGGGATGTTGATAGTGGGGAATTCAGTGATGGTAATACCATTGAACATCAAGGGGTGATGGTTGGATTCTCTCTTGTTGGAGATGATCATTGCCTGACACTTGTGTGGCACGAATGTTACTTACCACTTGTCAGCACAAGCCTGGATATTGTTCACGTCTTGCTGAATTTGGGCATGGACTGCTTCAGCATGCCTTCTGGTCCTAGACTCTCCCACAAGGGGAAACAACCTCTCAGCATCTACCCTGTTAAGCCCCCTAAGAATCTTATTTGTTGCAATAAGGTCACTTCTCATTATTCTGAACTCCAATGAGTCCAGTCCCAACCTACTCAACCTCTTCTCTTAAGAAAATCCCTCCATACCCGGGATCAACCTAGTCAACCTTCTCTGGACTGTCTCCAATTCCAGTATATCTTCCTTAGATTGGGGGACCAAAACTGTTCACAAGATTCCAGGTGTGGTCTAACCAATGCCTTGTATAGTTTTAGCAAGATTTCCCTATTTTTATACTCCATTCCCTTCAAAATAAAGGCCAACTATTTGCCTTCCCTGTTACCTGTTGAACTTATATGTTAGCTTTTTGGTAATCATGCGCAAAGACTCCTAAATCCCGCTGAGCTTTCTTCCATCTTTCTCCATTTAAATAATATTCAGCTCCTCTATTCCTCCTGCCAAAATGCATAACCTCACATTTTCCCACATTATCTTTCATATGCCAAGTTTTTGCCCTTTCACTTAACCTGCCTATATCCTTCTGTAGACTCTTTGTGTCATCCTCACCTCTTGCCTTCCCACCTGTGTCCCCCACAAACTTGGCAACAGTACATTCACTTCCCTCATCTAAGTCATTAATATATAGTGTAAATAATTGTGGCCCCAGCACTGATCCCCATGGCACCCCACTAGTTACAGCTTGCCATTCTGAAAAAAGCCCCCTTTATCCCAACTCTCTGTCTTCTATTAGTTAGCCAATCCTCTACCCATGGGCTCTTATTTTATTAAGTAGCCTTATTTGCAGTATCTTATTGAATGCCTTTTGGAAATCCAAAAATATTATATCTGCTGGTTCCCTTTTATCTAAAACAAAAACAGAATTACCTGGAAAAACTCAGCAGGTCAGGCAGTATCAGCGGAGAAGAACAAAGTTGACATTTTGAGTCCTTATGACCCTTCAACAGAACTAAGTCAAAATAGGAGAGGGGTGAAAAATAAGCTGGTTTAAGGTGGGGGGGTGGGGGGAGAGAAGTGGAGTGGGGGTGGTTGTAGGGACAAGCAAGCAGTGATAGGAGCAGATAATCAAAAGATGTCACAGACAAAAGAGCAAAGAGGTGTTGAAGGTGGTGGTATTATCTAAAAGAATATGCTAATTAAAAATGGATGGCAGGACATGCAAGGTATAGCTCTAATGGGGGTGGGGTGAAATAAGAGTAAAAGGGCATAAAAGGTATAGATTTAAAATAATGGAAATAGGTGGGAACAGAAAAATCTATATAAATTATTGGTAAAAACAAAAGGGAGGGGGAAGAAACAGAAAGGGGGTGGGGATGGAGGAGGGAGTTCAAGATCTAAAGTTGTTGAATTCAACATTCAGTCCGCAAGGCTGTAAATTGCCTAGTCAGAAGATGAGGTGCTGTCCTCCAGTTTGCGTTGAGCTTCACTGGAACAATGCAGCAAGCCAAGGACAGACATGTGGGCAAGAAGCAGGGTGGAGTGTTAAAATGGCAAGTGACAGGGAGGTCTGGGTCATTCTTGCGGACAGACCGCAGGTGTTCTGCAAAGCAGTCACCCAGTCTGCGTTTGGTCTCTCCAATGTAGAGGAAACCGCATTGGGAGCAACGAATGCAGTAGACTAAGTTGGGGGAAATGCAAGTGAAATGCTGCTTCACTTGAAAGGAGTGTTTGGGCCCTTGGACGGTGCAGAGAGAGGAAGTGAAGGGGCAGGTGTTGCATCTTTTGCATGGGCATGGGGTGGTGCCATAGGTGGGGGTTGAGGAGTAGGGGGTGATGGAGGAGTGGACCAGGGTGTCCTGGAGGGAACGATCCCTATGGAATGCTGCCGGGGGGGTGAAAGGAAGATGTGTTTGGTGGTGGCATCATGCTGGAGTTGGCAGAAATGCGGAGGATGATCCTTTGAATGCGGAGGCTGGTGGGGTGATAATTGAGGACAAGGGGGACCCTATCATGTTTCTGGGAGGGAGTAGAAGGCATGAGGGTGGATGCGCGGGAGATGGGCCGGACACGGTTGAGGGCCCTGTCAACGACCATGGATGGAAAACCCCAGTTAAGGAAGAAAGAGGATATGTCAGAGGAACTGTTTTTGAAGGTAGCATCATCAGAACAGATGGGACGGAGGCGAAGGAACTGAGAGAATGGGATAGAGTCCTTACAGGAAGCGGGGTGTGAGGAGCTGTAGTCGAGGTAGCTGTGGGAGTCGGTAGGCTTGTAATGGATATTGGTGGACAGTCTATCACCAGAAATTGAGACAGAGAGGTCAAGGAAGGGAAGGGAAGTGTCAGAGATGGACCATGTGAAAATGATGGAGGGGTGGACATTGGAAGCAAAATTAATAAATTTTTACAGGTCCTGACGAGAGCATGAAGCAGCACCGAAGTAATCGTCGATGTACCGGAGAAAAAGTTGTGGGAGGGGGCCGGAGTAGGACTGGAACAAGGAATGTTCCACATACCCCATAAAGAGACAGGCATAGCTGGGGCCCATGCGGGTACCCATAGCCACACCTTTTATTTGGAGGCAGTGAGAGGAGTTGAAGGAGAAATTGTTCAGTGTTAGAACAAGTTCAGCCAGACGGAGGAGAGTAGTGGTGGATGGGGATTGTTCGGGCCTCTGTTCGAGGAAGAAGCTGAGAGCCCTCAAACCATCCTGGTGGGGGATGGAGGTGTAGAGGGATTGGACGTCCATGGTGAAGAGGAAGTGGTTGGGGCCAGGGAACTGGAAATTGTTGATGTGATGTAAGGTGTCAGAGGGATCATGGATGTAGGTGGGAAGGGACTGGACAAGGGGAGAGAGAAGGGAGTCAAGATAACGAGAAATGAGTTCCGTGGGGCAGGAACAGGCTGACACGATCGGTCTACCGGGACAGTCCTGTTTGTGGATTTTGGGTAGGAGGTAGAAGCGGGCCGTCCGAGGTTGGGCGACTATCAGGTTGGAAGCTGTGAGAGGAAGATCTCCAGAGGAGATGAGGTCAGTGACAGTCCTGGAAACAATGGCTTGATGTTCAGTGGTGGGGTCATGGTCCAGAGAGAGGTAGGAGGAAGTGTCTGCGAGTTGACACTCAGCCTCTGCGAGGTAGAGGTCAGTGCACCAGACAACAACAGCACCACCCTTGTCAGCGGGTTTGATGACAATGTTAGGGTTAGACCTGAGAGAACGGAGTGCAGTAAGTTCAGAGAGTAACAGATTAGAATGGGTGAGAGGAGCAGAGAAATTGAGACGACTAATGTCACACCGACAGTTATCAATGAAAAGATCAAGAGAGGGTAAGAATCCAGAGGGAGGGGTCCAGGTGGAGGGAGAATATTCGAGGTGGGTAAAAGGATCCTTTGAACGGAGAGAGGACTCCTGCTCAAAGAAGTGAGCACGGAGATGAAGACGGCGGAAGAAGAGTTCAGCATTGTGCTGAGACCGAAATTCATTGAGATGAGGACGTAAGGGTATGAAACTAAGTCCTTTGCTGAGCACTGAACGTTCAGCGTCAGATAGGGGAAGGTCAGGGGGTATAGTGAATACACGGCCGGGGTTGGGATTGGAAGATGGGGTGGGGACGGAGAGACAAGCAGGGGTGGAGGGTCCTAGATGGGTGTTGGTGTCAATGAGTTGTTGGAGCTTGCGTTCTTTAGCACTTGAGAGAAAGAAAAAAAGTTTCTTGTTGAGGTGTCAGATGAGACGAAGAATAAAATGAAACTGGGGGCATGCGCAGCTTTGAAAAAGGGTGCGGCGGTGCTCCTGGAGGGAGAAGTCGAGTGTGTTCATATGCCGGCGCATGGCACTGAGTGTGGATCTCAGAATTCCGTCTGTCTGCAAGAATGACCCAGACCTCTCTGTCGCTTGCCATTTTAACACTCCACCCTGCTCTCTTGCCCACATGTCTGTCCTTGGCTTGCTGCATTGTTCCAGTGAAGCTCAATGCAAACTGGAGGAACAGCACCTCATCTTCCGACTAGGCACTTTACAGCCTTCTCGACTGAATATTGAATTCAACCACTTTAGATCTTGAACTCCCTCCTCCATCCCCACCCCCTTTCTGTTTCTTCCCCCTCCATTTTGTTTTTTCCAATAATTTATATAGATTTTTCTTTTCCCACCTATTTCCATTATTTTAAATCTATACCTTTTATGCCCTTTTAGTCTTATTTCACCCCACCCCCACTAGAGCTGTACCTTGCATGTCCTGCCATCCATTCTTAATTAGCACATTCTTTTAGATAATATCACCACCTGCAACACCTCTTTGTTCTTTTGTATGTGACATCTTTTGATTATCTGCCCTATCACTGCTTGCTTGTCCCTTAAACCACCCCCACCCCACTTCTCTCCACCCCCCCCCCACCTTAAACCAGCTTATTTTTCACCCCTCTCCTATTTTTACTTAGCTGTTGAAAGGTCATGAGAACACAAAATGTCAACTTTGTTCTTCTCCGCCGATGCTGCCAGACCTGCTGAGTTTTTCCAGGTAGTTCTGTTTTTGTTTTGGATTTTCAGCATCCGCAGTTTTTTGTTTTTATTTTTTTCCCTTTCATCTATTCTGCTTGTTACCTCCTCAAAGAATTCTAATAAATTTGCCAGGCATGATTTCCCTTTCATGAAGCCACGCTGACTCTGCTTGATTGTATTATACATTTCTAAATGCTCTGCTATTAAAACCTTTATAATAGACTCTAACATTTTCTCAATGATGGATGTGAAGCTAACTGTCCTATAATTACCTGTTTTTGTCTTCCTCCCATTTTTGAATAAGGGCATTACGTTGGCAGTTTTCTAATCTTCTGGGATTTTTCTAGAATCTAAGGATTCTTGGAAGATTAATACCAGTGCTTCCACTATTTATGTAGCTACTTCCTTTAATATCCTAGGATGCGACCCACCAGGTTCAGGGGACTTATCAGCCTTTAGCCCGATTAGATTCTCTAGTACATTTTCTCTAGGGTAAGTTATTTTATTCAATTCACCACCACCCCTCACCCCCAACCCAACTTTTGCCCCTTGATTATTTAATGTTTTTGGTTTGCTATCAGTGTATTTTACTGTGAAGACTGATACAAAGTATTTATTCAACTCCTCTGCCATTTTCTGCTTCCCCATTATTATTTCCCCAGCCTCATTATCTAAGGGCCCATGTTCACTTTGGCCTCTCTCTTCCTTTTTATATATTTAAAGAAGCTCTTACTGTTCATTTTTATTTTACTTGCTAGTTTACCCTCAAAGTTTATTTTCTCCCGCCTTATTTATTTTTTGATCATCATTTGTTGATTTTAAAAACTTACCCAATCCTCTGGCTTACCACTAATGTTTGCCACATTGTATATTTTTTCTTTCAATCTGTTACTATCCTTAGCTCCCTTGGTTGGTTTATTCCCTTCCTAGAACCCTGTTTTCTCACTAGGATAGGTGAGTCATGAACAATCTTCTAAAACATCTGCCATTGCTCATCAACTGTCTTTTCTGCTAAACTCCTTTCCCAGTCCACTCCAACCAACTCTGCCCTTATTCCTTTGTAATTACCCTTATTTAAGTTGTTTCCGATCCAAGTTTCTCACTCTCAAACTGAATGCTAAATTCTACCATGCTATGTTCATTGTTTCCTAGGGGATATTTTATTCTGAGATCATTTATTAAACATGCCTCATTACACATTACCAGATCCAAAATAGTCTGATGCCTGGTTGGATCCAATACATATTATTCTAGGAAACTGTCCCAAATCCCCTCTATGAATTGTTGCTCATGGCTACCTCTCCAAATCTACAGAAAGATTAAAGTCACTCATGATTAATGTACTGCCTTTTTTATATGCCTCATTATCTTCTGATTTATTCTCTGTCCTACAGTATAGGTACTGTTATGGGGTCTATAGACTACTCCTACCAGTGTCTTCTTTCCCTTGTAATTTATTACCTCCACCCATACAGATTCTATATCTTCTGATGCAAGGTCATTTCTTGTAATCATACTTGTTCCACCTAGTATTAACAAAGCTACCCCACCACCCTTTCCTTCCAGCCCGTCCTTTCAAAAAATCACATACACCGGAATATTTAGTTCCCAGTTTTGATCTCCTTCTAACCACATCACCCTAATAGCTATAAGATCATACCCACTAATCTCAATTTTTGCCATTAATTCCTTTATTTTGTTCTGAATACTACTTGTATTTAAGTAAGGAGCCATTACTTTTGCCTTTTTACCATTTTTCCTTCTTTTGCCCTATTCGCTGCTGTTGTTTTATTTTTCTGCACTCTGTCCCTTCCTGTCACGCTCTGGGTATCAGTACCTAAATAGCTGCTTTGTAATGTTGCCATATCATTTTGCTTTGTTAGCCTACATACCCCCACCCCTCCTCTGTTAACTTTAAAGGCCTCTCTACAGCCCTAGCTATTCGATTCACCAGGACACTGGCCCCAGCACGGTTCAAATGAAGCTTGTCCCACCGGAACAGCTTCCCTTCTGTGCCAGTACTGGTGCCAATGCCCCATCAACTGAAACCCATTCCTCCCACACCAATCTTTGAGCCATGCATTTAACTCCTTGACTTTATTTACCCAATGCCAGTTTACCCGTGGCTCAGGTAGTAATCCCAAGATTATTACCTTGGAGGTTCTGCTTTTTAATTTAGCTTCTAACTGTTTTTTCAGCAGAACCTCCTTTCTAGTTCTATCAAGGTCATTGGTACCAACGTGAGCGATGACAACTGGATCTCTCCCCTCACACACCAAGTTCCTCTCCAACCCTGAGAAGGTGTCCTTAGCCGTGGCACCGGGCAGGCAACACAGCCTTCAGGTCTCAGGCTCATGGCTGCGGAGAACAGCATCTAAACCCCTAATTATATTGTCCCCTACCACTACTATATTCCTATTTCCTGCCCCCTACTTGAATGGCTCCCTGTACCATGGTGTTGTAGTCCGTTCGCTTATCCTTCCTGCAGTTCCAACTCTCGTCCACACAGCTTGCAAGAACCTCGTAATTGTTGGACAGTTGCGGGAGCAGAGGCTCCTTGAATGATACCCCATGGGTACCCATATCCGCTTCACTTGCAGTCACATGCTCCTGTCCCTGACCACAGACCAAATTTGAATTACCTAATCTGAGGATTGTGACTGCCTCCTGGAGCAAAGTCCCCAGGTAACTTGCCCCCTCCCTGATGTGGTGCAATGTCTGCAGCTTGGACTCCAGCTCCTTAACTCGGATATGAAGTTCCTCGAGCTGTAAACTCTTATTACAGATGTGTTCACTCTGGATCAACTCGGTGTCCGGCATTACACATAAGCTGCAGCAGCAACACATCACCCATCCTGCCATCTTTATCATATTTTATTTAATTACTTAATTAATTACTCTAGCATTCCTGTTCTTTACACTTGAAAAGTCCCCTGCTCCTTACACTTTATTGCAATTTTTTTACAAACCAGTATTGATCTTATGCTTAACAAGCTATTTTTAAGAGAAAAAAAGAAAAGGACTAGAGACCTAAATGCAAACTAAAGACCTTCCTTTTACTAGGCTAGACAAGACTAGAAAAACTAGAAATACTGACCAATCCTACTCATCAATCATCTGCTTTCCATGGTCTTTTATGGTCTCTTGCCTCTCTCCCTGCCCTCCTTAATCATTTCTTCACTCTTGTCTCACTCTTTCACTGTTAAAGGCCAGCCTGCTTCTCACGTTCTCACTGTTAATGACCCTGCTGCTCCTCTCGCATGCAGGATGTAAGGAGGCTACAAAGGGATACCGATAGGTTAAGTAAGTGGGCAAAGATCTGGCAAATGAAGTATAATGTGGAAAAATGTGAAATTGTCCATTTTGGCAAGAAGAAAATAAAAGGAGCATATTATCTAAATGGTGATAGATTGCAGAGCCTTAAGGTGCAGAACAATTTGGATGTCCTAGTGCATGAATCACAAAAGGTTAGTATTCAGGTACAGCAAGTAAAGTTATAATTAATTGTGAGCGGAGTTGAATATACAAGTAGGGAGATAAAAGCAAAGTACTGCAGATGCTGGAAATCCGAAATAAAAAACAGAACATGCTGGATAAACTCAGCTTGTCTAGCAGCATCTGTTGAGATAAGACAGAGTTAACATTTCAAGTCCGTATGACTCTTCTTCAGAGCAGTGAGGTTATGCTTCAGGGCATTGGTGAGACCACATCTGGAGTGCTGTATACAATATTTGTCTCCTTATTTAAGGAAGGATATAAGTACATTGGAAGTAGTTCAGAGAAAGTTTAATAGGCAGGAATGGGCAGGTTGCCTTCTGAGGGAAGATTATACAGAGTGAGGTTGTATCTGCTGGGGTTTAGAAAAGCCAGAGGTGACTTGGTGAAAACATATAAGATACTGAGGGTCTTTTCAGGGTCAGTGTGAAAAGGATGCTTCCCCCCGTGGGAGAATCTAGAACTAGGAGTCACTGTTTAAAAATAAGGGCATGCCCATTTAAGGCAGAGGTGAGGAGACCTTTTATCTCTCAGAGGGTTGTGAGTCTTTGGAACTCTCTTCTTCAAAAGATGGTGGATACAGAATATTTGAATATTTTTAAGGCAGAGGTAGTTAGATTTTTGATTAAAAAAAAGGGGGTGAAAGGTTGACGAGGTTAGATGGGAATGTGGAATGAGGTTTCAATCAAATCAGCCATGTGTTTGTATGAGTTAGGAGCTGGCTCAAGGGGTCGATTGGCCTACTCCTGCTCCTAATTCATATTTCATATGAGTGACTCTCCAATGTTCACTGGATATATGAATGCACCTAGTCTCTTTACAAAATCTCCAATCACATACTTCTCCTTTTTACTTCATGATTTTTCACCATGACTTTCTGACCAGTACGGAACTCTTTAAGTTTCATGTCTGATGTATCATGACTCATCTTCACTTTGTCTTGCGTTTCTCTTGCTTTGCTGATTATATCAGACTTAAACAAAGTGCTTAAGGAGCGCATTTAAAAACTCAGAAGGTGAGGAACCTATTATAGATTGTGGGGTCATCATTACACTCTTTAGGCGAGCCATTCATGATATAATTGAGCACTTTACTGAGCACCACTTCCTTGTGAGTTTCTTCACTAGTTTCTCTGCAAGGCAATGGCATGTCATTTCTGTATATAAAAAATTCTCAGGTAACTCATTCTCTAGAAAGGAATCAGTATTCACCACCATGAAACAACACTTGTGTTTTTAGCTTTGATGCCATGCTCTTGCTAGAGCATCTTAAAAGAGGAAAGACAGGTAGGGAGGCAGAGAGTTGTAAGGAGGGTATTCCAAAACTTGGGGCCTAGGGAGCTGAATGCACCAATGATGAAGAGATGGAAATTGGGGATGGGCAAAAGTGCAGCAGTAGATGTGTGCAGTGATCTCAGAAGATAGTAGGGCTGGAGGAGATTACAGAGCTGGGGAGCCACAACACCATGGAGAGATTTGAAAAGAAAGATGAAAATTTTAAAATAAAGGCACTGCTTAACATCGAACCAGTACAGATCAACAGAGGTGACTAGTAATTTGGACCCCGTACGAGTCCAGACATGGGCAACAGAGTTTTGGATGAGCTCAATGAGCTTTATGGAGTGTAGAAGATGGGTAGCCAGCCAGGAGTGCATCGTGACAATCAAGTCCACTAACTATCCAAGTTTAGTAGTGGCTGCAGTACCAAGGCTTCACTGCAGCAGCCTGGGGGAGGCCAGCATATTTCAGTGGGATCCAGGCCACAGCAGCCAAGTTCACAGTCTCAGAGTTAGAAATTTAGATGCCACTGTTGCCATGGTAGCCACCAACCATTTAAATGCTACAATTTCCAGTCAAAGTGCTATGCCTGTGGGGAAGTCAATTATCCAGACAGCATGCAGGAGTTGAGGAAACAGTGATGCACCAGGTCATGGTAAAGATCCAGATCGCAGTGATGCACCAGGTCAAGGTCATGGTGGCTCTAAAGCTAGCTCAGGAGCCTCAAAATTCCCAAATGCACATAGGATAGATATGGAAACAGAAGTTGATGCTATCAAGAAGCAAGATCAAGAGTTGTGTTCAGTCAGAGAGCAAGAAAAGCAGCCCATAGTAGATCAAAATAAAATGGATGAAAATATAATCCCAGCACCCGCAATAAAAATGAAAGTCAGTGATTCACAACTTACTTTCATCATTGATCCAGCTGCAGCAATGTCTGTTACCTTGGAAGGAAAGGAGAAGAAATCCCTAAGTCACATTCCCTTACACAAGACTCGTGTGAAAATGACTAGTTATTCCAATAGCAATATCCAGTGCTAGATCAAGTTAATGTTAGGGTGGAATATGAAATTATATCCTACTACTTCCCATTAGCAATGATAGGAGGGAACAACATTTCCCTGATGGGAAGAAATTGGCTTAAGTAAATATGGTTAAACTGGGCCAAGCTATTTACAGTAAAAGTACGCCTGACATTGTGAAAGTGTGGAGAGAGCGCAATGTGGTCTTTGAGCAAGGAGGACCAAATGATAAAATTAGGCCTTATAAGGCCTAAGTCAAGATAAAGGACATTGTACAGCCAACATTTTGTAGGGTGAGTGCCTTATGCACAGTTAGAAGCAGTAAGTAAAGAGCTGAACAGATTAGAAAGAACAGGGGCAGTTAAGAAGGTGAAGAGCAGTGAATGGGTCACATCCACAGTGGTAGTTGAAAAAGAAGACAAGACCATTAGGATTCATGGAGATTATAAGAAAATGATAAATAAGATGAATAGGGGAGACAGTGACTACATAATGTCACTGGGCTAGCGATCTAGAGGCCCAAACTAATGCTCTGGGGACATGGGTTCAATTCCGTCATGGCAGCTGAGTTTCAATACAAATAATAAATCTGGAACTGAAATCCAGTCTCAGCAATGGTAACCGTGATACTAAAAGAAACAATTCTACTTCACTAGTGCCTTTTAGGGAAGGAAATCTGCTATCCTTACCTGGCCTGGCCGACCTGTGACTCCAGACCTACAGGCTCTGTGAAATGGCCTAGCAAGCCACTCAGTTGTATCAAACTGCTACAGAAAAGTTAAGAAGGAATGAAACCGGATGGACTACCTGGCATTGACCTAAGCACTAGAAATGACAATGGCAAACCCAGCCCTGCAAAGTCCTCCTTACCAACACATTACCTGTGACTTAGTCATACTCATGGAAGGATAACTTACAGACAATCTCCCAGCCACCGCCATCATTATTCATGGGTATGTCCAGACCCACCCGAGATGGTGGTACAGTGGTATGCAGCCAGGAGGGATTTGCCTTGCAAGTCCACAATGCTGACTCTGGACCTCATAAAATCTCATGTCATCTGACCAAACATGGGCAAGGAAACCTGCTGATTATCACCAACTGACCCTGCTCAGTTTAAGATTAAGTACTTCTCCATGTTGAACTCCAGCTGGAAGAAGCAGTGAGGGAAACAGTTGGCACAGAATGTACTCTGGGTGGGGGATTTCAATATCCAAGAGGGGCTCGGTAGCACCACCACTGACCAAACTGGCCAAATCCTAAAGGTCATAACTGCTCGAACCGGGTCGGCAGCAGGTGGTAAGGGAACCAACAAGAGGGAAAATCCTACTTGACCTCGTCTTCAACAATCTGACAATTGGCAGGAGTGACCACTGCAAGTTCTTGTGGAAACCAAGTACCATCTTCACATTGAGGATACCCTCCATCATGTTGTGTGGTACTACCACTGTGCTAAATTGGATAGATTTTGAACAGATCTAGCAACTCAAGGCTGGGCATTTAGGAGGCTGTGGACCATCAGCAGCAGTGGAATTACATTCAAGCACAATCCAGTTAGATAGCAGAATTACACAGATGGGTATTCATATACAGTAGCTCTTGATCCTTATGCTACCTGATTATGTACATGTACCTAGTAAAGCATGTACCGATTCTGGCTTCTTCACTAATAAGATAACCGGCAACTTGGGAAGAAGCTTCTCCCCATTGAGCAGGCTGCGGGGGAGCAGGTGCACATCTAATCACCGCCCGTGATTGGCTTTTATGTGGGTGGGTCAATTAAAGCCTACCCAGCGTGATGCGCACCCAGAAGTACTCAGCACTACCTGTGCAGGCGGGGGGAGGAGGGAGAGCTGGGGCTTGCATGAAAGAGTGCAGAAATCCTCCTGAGGCACGGAGCTGCTTCAGGGAGATTAATTTGATTATGAAAAATGGCAAAAGAGAATTTCAAAAATTACTCAGACATTTCCACTCATGTGACGGTGTCACATGAGCTGGGACATATCTATGAATTTTAATTAAAAATTTATTAAAGTTATAAACCCTTCCTGAAACCTCATCATGCCTGCGGATGAGGTTCCATGAAAAATGTAAAGGCCACCTGGGCTCTTCGCTTGCCCGCCAACCTTAAGGTTGGATGGGCAGCCCTGACAACTACTTCAATTAGTTGATTAATGGCCTTAATAAGCCTTTGACTGTTCGGTGGGCATGCAGCCTCATGGCCCCACATATCGCTCACTCTACCATTCAAACCTGGCTCAATGAAGAGCACCAGGCATACCTAAAAATGAAGTGTCAATCTGGTGAAGCTACAACAAGAGCTACTTGCATGCTCAACAGTGCAAGCAGAAAATGATAGTGAGAGCTAGGTGATCCTACAGCCAATGGATCAGACCTAAGTTCTGCAGTCCTGCCACATCTGGTCCTGAACGGTGGTGGACAATTAAGCAATGAACTAGAGGAGGAGGCTCCATACATATCCCCATCCTCAATGATGGAGGAGACCAGCACATCATTGCAAAGCATTTGCAACCATCTTGAGCTAGAATTGCCGAGTGGATGATCCACTTCAGTCTGCTCCTGAGGCCCCAGCATCACATATGCCAGTCTACAGCCAATTTGATTCGCTCTACATGATATCAAGAAATGACTGAAGACACTGGATACTCCAAAGTCTATGAGCCCTGACAACAGTCCAGCACTAGTACTGAAGACTTGTGCTCCAGAACAGGTTGTGCCCCTAGCCAAGCTGTCCCAGTACAGCTACAATATTGCCATCTACCCGGCAATGTGGAAAATTGCCCAGGTATGTCTGACCACAAAAAGCAGGATAAATCCAACCCGGCCAATGACAGCCCAATCAGTCTACTCTCCATCATCAGCAAAGCGATGGAAGGTGTCGTCGACAGTGTTATCAAGTGGCACTTATTCCACAACAACCTGCTCACTGATGCTCAGTTTGGGTTCCGCCAGGGCCACCCAGCTCCTTCACATTATCAGAGCTTCAGTCCAAGCATGTACAAAATTGTTGAACTCAAGGGATGAGGTAAGAGTGACTGCCCTTGACATCAAAGCAGCATTTGACTGAGTGTGGCATCAAAGAACCTTAGCAAAACTGAAGTCAGTGGGGACCTGTGAGGGGTGGGGGTGGGGGTTGGTGCGGGGAAGGGGTGGGTAAAACTCGCCAATGCTTGGAGTCATACATAACAAAAAGGAAGATGATGTGGCTGTTAGAGGTGAATCATCTCACTCCTGGCACATCGTTGCATTGGGCAAAAATACTTCTTAAATTGTCAGAGCAATAAAAATAAGAAGATAATGAGGCATGGTTTTTTTAAAACATCTAAACTCTTAGTTTGATAAAGAAAGAGGCTGAGTTTCATTGAGCTGTGAAATGTAAGGAGTTCCTTGCATATTCTGCAATTGTAAATCTGCTGAAGCTTGTCTTTCTGTCCCAAGAGAGATGGTTGAGTAGTTTTCAATTAGCAGAGCAATATGCAGATGCCAAAAATGTCAACCAACCCATTAACATTATCAACAATGACAAGGAATAATAAACACAAAAGAATCAAAAATGTGTAAAGGAAGCGACATGTTGACATCTCATGCTGCATATATTTTCGAGGGCCACGTGCTGAGGTGTTTTGCACAGTAACGGCTCCCAGCACCACTGCAAAGAAGCTAACTCTGTTTATTATTGCAGATTTATATTGCTGGTACTATAGCAACCAATGCTTGCCTAGTTATTTTCAAGACACATTCAACTATTATTCTCTGGAATAAAGGTAAAAACAAAAACTGGAATTATACAACACTCCAGTGCCAAAATAAATGTAAAAACTGCCTGAAAACTGTTTGACCAGTGCTATAAAGCTTCCCCAGTAGCTGGGAAAGGTCCACAAAGGTCAACAATTGTTAAGCTACTTCACTACTCCATTTGAGGAGCGTCCAGCTGCTCAGCTGACTACTCATGCTTCTTTTCTCCCCTCCAACAATGTACTAATAAGAGGTACCACTCCCTGGTGTGCACTGCTACCAGCAATGGAAGAACCATTTCCATTAAATTCACAGCCGTCAGTCAAATAGAAGTACTTAGCATTGACAAATTATGAATATAAAAACACTGAAGTTGCATTCCAGTGACCTGAACCCACAGCTTCTGGCTGAAAATTTGCATCACTGCACCCAATAAATGTCAGAGCCATTAAGCGGGGCCAACCTGTGTACAAAAAAAAGCAAAGACAATTACCTTGAAGGAGAGTGAATGAGATAATCTCCTAACCCATTCACAGAATGTCCCGACAATGATCTGGGTGGGGGTTATGCATTAGATTTAACCACCTCAGACAATGTACTCTGGCTGAGAAAGGAATCCACCTCAGCCATAATCTAATCAAGTCAAAACCATCCACCTGGAATACACTAGCTGTGACCATATTTGGATCACTGGTCAGTCGGAAAGAGGTTGGCAGGCAGGCAAAGAGCCCAAGCAGCCTTCATGTTTTTCATGAAACCTCATCCATGAGTGGGATGAGGTTTCATGAAGCGTTTATTGAATTGATAAATAATTTGTTCACATTTCATAAACATGCCTCAGCTCATGTGACACTGGCACATGAGGGAACATGTCTAAATAATTTTAATCTTTCTTTATTTTGAATTTTCAATTTGAATTTAATTTCCCTGGGGCAGCTTTGTGTCTCAGGGAGATTTCTGCGCTCCTTTGCATGCATGTTTTAAAGAGTGCAGGCCCTGACTGTCCCTCCTCCACGGGTAATGCGGGTGCACATCACACTGGGCGGGCCTTAATTGGCCCACCCATGTAAAATGGCAGCACGCAGATGATCGCGGACGACGATTGACTCCCGGCCTGCTCCTGTCCGGCCCACCCAACAGGCAGAAGATTTTGCCCATGAAAAGAGAAATGAAATTCTTGAACTTCGTTCAAACCTGAAGAACACGAAAGATGGGATTTGTGGTATGGAGGACCAAGTCCAGACTTTAAAAGCAGAGAAGGAAAAATCGAGGAAACAGACTGAGGATAAATGAGAGAATTGGAAAACTCTGAGGAACTGTCCATGACCATGGAACAAAGGCTGCAAAAGGAACTGAATGTCTAGGTGAAGTTGTTAAGTGTCTATAAGGATTTTGCAGATAACTCTGAAACAAAGACAACTGAACCCACCAGAGAAGTTACTGAGCTGGATGAAAAGATTCATAAGCTTTCAAAAGGATTGGAAAATAAGAGTAAACAAATATTTGACTGAAAGTGTGCAATGAGTGGAAATAAAGGTTCCATTTTTGAAACATCAGTGTCCAGGAAGAACATGATGGACCCCAGGGAAAAAGAAAATCTGAGCCCACTCCAGGAATGAGTGGACTGCACATTCCCTTCAGGAGGAATGGGACAAACCCATAGTGTCCAAACAAAGCAGATAGATGGGTTGTCAATGAGAAACACAACTTGAAGGAGTGCAAAAAATGAATCAAATGGGGACGACCAAATATCAGAAACACAGAGTACTATAATTTCAACGCTGAGCCAACAAAGTTAACCCAAAGCAACTGAGACTACTATTCCTCCAAAGGTGACAGACCAAGATGTAGAAGAATTGTCAAGCCTCATGACTATCTGATTTTATTAAGTCAGAGACTTGAGGTAGGGTGGCGGTGGGGTGGGGTTGGTGGGGGTGCTGGGGGGGGGAGAATGGATAGCAAGTAAAGTAAGGATTGTACTGTACGTAGTTATGCTGTTGGAAAGGGGAAAGTTTTTTAAAAAAACATAGGGGGATGTTGTATATGCTTTTAAGTGATAGCAGCATCCCATTGCAGTATAAAGGTGTTTGGCAGAGCAAGAGTTAATGTGAGATTGGAGAACAGTACCTCCAGCAGTATGATGTATAGAGTCACATGATAGTAGACTGTGGAGTCGAGTTTGGAAGGAGCCAGCATGGAGCAGCACCCATGCATAGCAGTGCCTGGGATATGTATTAGTTATAGGTTAACAATAAATGGTTTATGTTGAAATATACAAGTCTCCAGGCATCTTAGTTGGACACCAAATGAATCTTTACAACATGCACAATAAAACTACTATACTGCGATGAACCAGCTAAACAGTGAGCAGCCAAACACCAATAAAACAATTACACCATCACCTTTATTGTCAGAAAATTAATGTAAAACCCAGGAGTTATTATAGAAATGTATCACCTTAATGCTATTAAAATAAAGTTTTAATGCTTTAATGGTATCAATCCTTGCAGTAAATTTGTTTTTGGAATAAATGAAAGATAACTATGATGCTCCTTAACAAATGAGCACAGGGTACCAACCTGAATTGATTCAAATAGCTTGGTTCATCAGTTAAAGAACAAAACAAAATACACTAGCTGACACCAGTAGCATTAAGATTGCAAAGCCTTGGAAACAGAAGCTTTATCAGTCATCTATGTGTTCTAAATAGAATTATATCACTCACCTTTGAGCTCCGACTGCAATGACCTTGTCCAGCTTCCTGTACAGAAGTGCAATCATAATTGTGCATGTAAATAACCCAGATGCAACTCTTACACTGACACAATTATTGTAAGATTGCGCATAACATGTCAAGCCTGACTTTCTGGAGAAAAACCATTGCACAGGAGCTGATTTCTCAAGGCATCTCTTTCCAGAAACGATTATCCTGTTAGCTCAATAGAAATTTTGAGTACTACTAGAGTATTGAAAGCTGTGCACCACCCATGAGAATTTATATAAATTAATACAATTCCTCATTTATAGTTAAAATGGATTCAGTTGCAGGGTGGTTCAATTGCCTAGAGGTATTTTGATAATTTACAGAAAGCAAGAAAGAGTCAGCAGGAACCATACAATCATTCCTTCAAGACTATTGATTTAGAATCAATGGGACAGATGCAGCACTTGGTTAAATGCAATGTTTATAAGAGCCATACCTCACATGAGGTACTCCTAAGCCTCTTTAGTCTATTGGGAGCTTAGATGCATTTGCCTTAGTTGAAAGGATCTATTAGCAGAAACCCAATGACAAATATTTGTGTTTGGTATGAAGTGTTGAATAAAGGGGATAAATAACTTACTGGCTGAAGTTTAAAAGAGTCTTAGTTTGGCAGGGTTAACCAGAGAGAAATCCAAAGGAGGGGGTGGAGCAAACAAAGTTTACGGTCAATAAAATAAGTAACTTTCAGATGAAGATTTCTTGAAGGGAAAAATGCTATAATAGAGATAACACTTTGATCCAAATAAATAATCAAAGAGATTCAAAAAGCTGCCATATCAAAAAAAGTTAGGTGTCAATTTTGCATATATTTTATGTATGGTTGCCATGTGGGATCTTAGCTACTATTTACTCCGTACCTATTTTGTAGACCAAAATCCAGACCTCCATTAGAAAAACCATTACCCATTTTGTATTTGCCAGATTTATTTTTGTGATAATTGGGCAGAGTTTACAATTTTCATTTGGCAAAGGATAAAAGTGACATTTACATGAACAATAAGATAGCCAGTCTGAATAAAGACACCTGCAAGTGGACAGAAAAATAGCTCCACTTTGGATGCTGCCTGCAAAATGTTGAAGCTAAATTGAGAATGCTACACATGAATTTAAAGCAGCAACCTTTGTCTCTCATTTGATTCAACATCAGCCAGTGATCTTTAGACAAGGAAGGATTTGAAGACAGGAGCAATAAATTCAGATGAAAGAAACTTAAATGCACTTTGAAACCCATATGTCGTTAGCTTCTAAAGTAGTTAGGTATGAAATCTAAGTGGCGTGTAGGTCTGAATTACATTCAGCAACATAAATTTACACCCAGTTTATTCTATAAAATGAGGTATTGATTCTGTTGCTTAAAGTGTGGCTGCCATTTGCTGACAATGTCCTCATGTCTCTAGCACATGACTTTAACACGTGCAGGTTAGAAACAAGGCATTCACTTTAATGTGATGGTACCACTTCGGGTATATTGCTACTATCCCTCTGAATTTAGTTGCCATATATAGTAAAAACATTGGTACATTTAGTAACTTAGGCATATAGCCCATTTAGTCCCTGGAACCTGTTCCGTCATTTAATGAGCTCATGGCTGCTCTGCATTCCAACTCCACGTACCCGCCTTTACCCCATATCCCTTAATACCTTTAGTTAACAGTAATCTATCAATCTCAGTTTTAAAATTAATAATTGACGTAGCATCCTGTTTAATGGCTCAATCAGCATAAAACAGAATCACACGCATATTGAGTTTCTCCAGTTACATTTTTAACAATGCTATTTTTTGTAAGTTTACAATTCTGAATTTTATAAAGTTAAACTGAAAAAACTGCTGGAAGTTGAAAGAGCCCATTTGTAAAATGATGCTGAGATTCAGCAAATGCTGCATTGTAAAACCTGTGGTTTTCAATGGTAGTAATGTTTCCCTTGTGTCAGGTGGTCATTTCTAACTGCCCAAATCATGCTTTCAAACAGTGAGTGCACCTTATGCTGAACTGTAACTTTTCAGTTTGGACATAAAATCCATGGATATAAATCATTCTGAAGGCCAATTATACCTTAAGTAACCCTCAATATGATGTAAAATTTAAATGAATGTTGTGTATATGTGACTTGCATAGACACATCTGTCATTAGACAGTGATTACCTTTTCCATTGAAACAGCTCTGTATGGGTTAAAAATGAAATCTCAGTACTCAGAATACAAGAGTCTTAAAATTAAACTTAATGTTTTAAATGGAACCTTTAATGGTTCCTGTAACAAATACTCTATGACTATAATTGCACAGAAGCCTCTAGTTCTTGTGACAGAAATACTTGCACAGTGCAATAAGCTGAAAATCTCACTCAAAACACAGCAAGGGGTTATTGATTTTAGGAAAAGTTCATCTTGTGCACAATTAATGAAACATTGCTTAAAATCAATAGCCTAAAGGCTATACCTATACAGACACATTTTATTCCATTTAAATCTTATCTCCTTATTCATACCTCTTTGCATGTGTTGCATTCTACTTTCAAAGATTACCAGCATTGCACATGTATAAGCAGCAAGCACCATAGAATGCATTCCCTCAATGCACGTTGTAACAGGGCTAAAGCTTTTCATTTTTAGTTTAGGGCACGGGCAGCTGTTGAGCAGAAACTTGTGACTGACGGGTCTCAGCCTACCTAATTTTGCCTGCAGTGTGTTGCCAATACCTGTTGGAAGGCCGATAAGACGAGGACAACCATTTGCATGAAGTGTTTCATCATAATTTTCTACTTTACAACAGTGATAATACTGCATAACTGGATGTAAAGTGCTATGGGATGTTCAAAAGGCACCACATAGATGCAAGTTCTTTAGCTGCACTGTTATGTTCCTGCACACCGATTTTCTCAAAATAAACTGTTCCTGGATTCTGTCAGAGTTCACCTCTGGACCTAAGCCAACCAGTTCATTTCCAGTATCTGGAATCCGTCTCTTAACAGCTTTGTGTCTCCACCTCTTTCTGTTCCTTAAAGTTCAGCTCTTTGACCAAGCTCTTGGTCGCCGCCCCCACCACTTCTTTATTTCGACCATTTTTTCTATGATTCTATGAAGTGCTTTGAACATTTTTCCTCAGTAAGGCTGATATTATCAGGTAATGTCAGCAGTAGAAATACCAGGCATGTGCCGCCAATCCTGAATAAGAGGACTATCAAAAGAAAGCTTTGCATTTATAGCGCACCTTCTAATATTTTGAAATGTCCTAAAGCACTTTACAACAAATGAAGTACTTTTAAAGTATCACATTGTTGTAATTTAGGAAACACAATGGCCAAATTGTGCACAGCAAGATCACACAAACAGCCATTTCCGAAGTGATATTGGTTTTGGAATAATGATTGAACAGGATACTAGAGAAGATCCCCTTTAATGCAACATAATATTTTATATCAATTTGAGAGGGCAGAAGGAGCCTCAGTTTTTCATGTTTCTGCATTAATTGGCATCTCTGATAGGGCAGCCCTCCCACAGTACTACATTAGTGTTAGCCTAGATTTGGTGGTCAAGACTCTGGAGTTGGTCTTGAACCTAAAACCTTCTGAAGCAAAAGTGCTACCAATGGGCCACAGCTGGCACTTTGCTAAATGCCATGCTTTTCCCTGTGTAATTCTACTTTTTCTTTCAAATTTTGTTCGTTGTTGATGAACAATCTTCAAAGCACATCCTAAATGTGACCAAATAATGATTAGCCCTTTCTCGTAGATGGGGAACAAAGTTGACATGCATATATTGTTTTGTGAATATAGCCCACTGTGAGGGGCATACATATATATCATATTCATATGTCATATAGGCAGATTGTTTAAATGGTGACTACTTTATAATAGAATATTAATGATGATAGATTGAACCATAGAACTATAGAAAAGTTACAGCACAGAAGGAGGCCATTTGGCCCATCTTGTCCATGCCAGCCCGAAGACACCCAGGTGCCCTTTCTAATCCCACCTTCTTGCACCCGGCCCATAGCCCTGCAGCTTACAGCACTTTAGGTGCAGATCCAGGTACTTTTTAAAAGAGTTTAGCATTTCTGCCTCTACCACCAACTTGGGCAGCAAATTCCGGACACCATCTACCCTCTGCATACAAAGGTTCTTCCTCATGTCCCCCCTACACCTTCTGCCACTTATCTTGAACTTATGTCCCTGGTTCTAGAATCCTCCACCAAGGGAAACAATTTTACCCTGTGCGCTCTATCTATTCCCCTCATAATTTTGTACACCTCAATCAAGTCACCTTTCAGCCTTCTTTGTTCTAAGGAAAATAACCCCAACCTATCCAATCTCTCCTCATAGCTACACTTTTCCAACCCTGGCAACATTCTTGTAAACCTTGTTTGCACTCTCTCCAGAGCTATTACTTCTTGTAATGTGGTGACCAGAATTGCACACAATCCTCCAGTTGTGGCCTCACCAGTGTTTTATACAATTCCAACATTATATCCTTACTTTTATATTCTATACCTCTGCCAATGAAGGAAAGCATTCCATATGCCTTCTTTACAACCTTGTCTACTTGAACTGCTGCCTTCAGGGACCTGTGTACTTGTACATCAAGATCTTTTACTTCATCTACCCCTCTTAGTATATTCCCATTAATTGTGTAATCCCTGTAACTGTTTGACCTCCCTAAATGTATGACCTCATACTTCCCTATGTTAAAATCCATCTGCCACTTTACCACCCACTCCACCAACCCATCTATATTGTTTTGGTGATTATGGCTATCCACTACACTATCCACTACTCGGCCAATCTTTGTGTCATCTGCAAATTTCCCAATCATGGCCCCCACATTCATGTCCAAATCATTAATATACAATACAAACAGCAAGGGTCCCAACACCGAGCCGTGTGGAACACCACTTGAGACAACTTTCCATTCGCAAGGGCATCCATCGACCATTACCCTTTGTTTTCTGTTACAAAGTAAACCTTTTATCCAGTTTGCCACATTACCCTGAATCCCATGGGCTTTTACTTTCCTGACCAATCTGTCAAGTGGGACCTTGTCAAATGCCTTGCTAAAACCCATGTACACAACATCCATGGCACTACCTTCATCAACCCTTCTTGTCATTTCCCCAAAGAATTCAATCCTTTAACAAATCCATGCTGACCATCCCTGACTAGACCATGCCTTTGCACATGACAGTTAATCCTATCTCTCAGGATTGATTCTACTAATTTGCTCACCACCGATGTAAGACTAGCTGGCCTATAATTGTCACATGTCATGACATCTGGCAAAGGAAATATATTGGCCCCGGTAATTACTTGGAGATGCATTGAAAGTGTGGAGATGGGGTCCAATATCATGCGGAAAACCTGAAAGTAAGTTCAGGGTTCTTGTGTTTTTTCTGAATGCAGCTACTTCACTACCATTTTACTTCCAGGTTTGCCATCCAGGTGGCAGATGGCCTGATGCCAGGATTTCAACTGCAGTACTTAAAGGACCAAACCCAAGATGCAATTTGGAGGAGCTTGGAGTTGGAGTACAGAGAATGGCATCAGAACATGCAAAGGCTATGCAATACTTTAATGACATTTCCCTTGATGTGTTGCTGGGGTCAGTGGGAGAGAGGCCCTACTCCCCAGCAATAGAAGGAAGAAATTTATGGTAACACCGAGAAGGTGTGGTTGGGCGCGGCACAGGAGATGATCAATTGGACCATAGTGTCACGCTCATTGATTCAATGTAGGAAGAGCTTTAATGAACTAACCAGGTTATGAAAGGTCAGTACAGTTAAATGTTTGCCTACTTCTGCTGCATCACCTCAATCCCTCATTCTGTTTTCTCAAGTGTCATCATTTTGCCATCATCTTACTCCTCACAATCCTTTACCTTACATGCCACCCATCCTTCCCTTTCTATACAATTCCTCAAATTCACAACTCTCCGTCCTGTAGTGCCACTTACCCTCAACTTTATGCAATATATCGACCTTCACTAAAAGCATTACATCCATCGCTTGAACAAATTGCATTTTACATACTCATCTGTCCGTTCTACTTAATGCAGGAAAACAGAGCACAGGCCATGAAGGCAAGAGAGAGAACCAGTTGTGGCAGAGGAGGAGGCTCTAGAGATCAATGTCGTTTTGTGGCCCATGATCATTGGATATCCCAGTTACAATGAAATATCAGTCACCCAGATGTCATGCAGATCTCAGTCATGTTGTCTTGATTGTCTTCATAATGGCAACTTGCAACGTTCTTACCTTGTCAGGGGTCATTTATATCTTTTATCTCGACAGGGCCTTCACTTGTGCAGCAGCAGTTGGAGTTCCAGCTCAGGCACTCTCTCTTCATTGGGACCTCCTTGATAGATGGTTGGGTTTTCACCTGTTGCCTCAAAGGGTGCAGCCTTCTCCAAGCTCTGCTTAGCTGGACACAGATGCTGCACCCTGGGGACAATTGATGAAAAGGGAAATCATTGAGCAGCAGCAGATAATGTGCAATTCACTGACAGGCCTCCCAATCCCACTCATTAGCATTGCACACAGAACAGAAGAGTTCAGCTCAAGCATGAGTGGGTTGATGTCGCAAGACATTAACGTGATTTCTTCTTCAACGGATAGAGTGGCCAGTGACCATGAAACATTAAATGCTCGAATAAAATGGGTCCATGCACATCACCATCATGTAGACTCTGGATGTCAGTATGTCTGCCACTTATAGGATAACAGACACCTGAACTTTGGCTGCACTGATCTGGACTAAAATAATAGTAATAGGAGTGAAGTGCAGCTCGGAGAGGGATGAGATGCAAAAGGAGACATGGAACTGAGGACTCCACTCAAAGCACTTGCACAATTTATGAGTTGCAGCTCCCCACCCCACCCCCCCCCCCCCACCACCGCCTCCCCCGCCCCCCCCCCCCCAACCCCCCACCCATCAATCCGTATAGCTCACCTGCTGCCTCAGTTTTGGCGGCTGAGTCAGCCTGAGCACAAGTGCAGGTGGAGCAGTCTTTGGCAGGACTCGCAAGAGCCGCAATACTCAAAGGGTGTCAGCCAAAAACATTTCAGCAGGCGAAACGGTGACCAGAGCAGCCATAGCCTGTCTCTGCTTCAACTCACCGAGGCTGCAATGCGTAGAAATTATAGGAGAACGAAAAGTAAAGCAGTGCTGTTGCACAAGGGTAGGCACATGGATGAATGCGAAAATGGTGTTTCGTTAAGTCTCTATTGTTTACTTAGGCCACATAAATCTTATTCTTTTGCAATGCTTCCTGTCTTAACCATTCTTGTTGCAGGGTAGAGAGAGGCTTTTTAATTTGTTTGATAATGAATGAATTGGGGAGATATGAATTGATGGTGACCAATGCAGAGATATGAAAGGGTGGTCAATTGTTTGCAGGACTGCTTTGTGTCAGTAGCTTTGGGGGATGGATGGTAGTGGGGGGGAGGTGGGGGTGGTGGGGGTGGGGGGGACTGCGGGGTGGGGGTGTGATGGTGGTGGGAAGGGTGGTCATATGTGTTTGTGACAAGGTGCAATCTAAGTGAACATTGCATAACTAAGGGCATCCCCAGAATCCCAGACAGTGATGTGAGCAGCCAACAGTGCACTGTCTTTGTCATCGTCTTTATCCTCGTGTTTCTCCTCCTTCTCCTCCCCCGCTGAATCGTCTGAGGAGGGTCTGAACTCTTACTTTGTTGCTCTTGCGGGTCCAAATGTTGCTTCTGTGCAATGTTGTGCAGAGTGCAGGAAATCATTCTAGAGTCTCTGGCTGTTGTGTGCTGAAGAATGTCGATTTTACCTAAGCTCCTGAAGCACACTTTCAGCGTGCAGATTTGTTTGATCACACATCTGATGGTCATCTGGCATTCATTGTGGTGCTGTTGTGCTCGAGTGGCGGCTGTCACCAGCCAAGTTTGCAGCGGATATCCCTTGCCTTCGAGCAGCCACTGCTGAAGCGTGTCTGCAGGTCTGAAGATGTCAGGCAGCTTGGACTGTCACAGGATGAAAACATCATGGCAGCTTCCCAGGAATGATGTGCATCCGCTGCACATTTATGGCGGGCAAGACCTTGTGGTTGATGAAAACACTTGATCGTTCTGGAGGCGTCCGGAATGCCAAGTGTGTGCAGTCCATGGCACTTTGGCCCTGTGGGATGCCAGCCAGATAAGCAAACCCAAGCTCCCATTCATTCTGACTGGCATCTTTACTGGAGAAGTTGACATAATGGCCATCCCTGGCAAACAAGCTATCAGTGACTTGTAGGCCTTTGTGGCAGCTGAGTGGGAGATTCTGGATATGTCGGTGACGCAATACTGGAAGGATTCGGAGAAAAAACAGTGAAGATGGTGGAAACTTTGACAGCCACGGCTAACACATGGCACCCAGGAACAGCAGGCAGCAAGTCTTCTTCTAGGAGGCTGCAAATGTCTCTCAACACCTGATATGGCAGCACCGTTGTTCTAACATGTATCCCGGTAGTGGCTCCTGTGAGCTACATCCCTCTGCTGCTGCCCTCTCTGCTGGTCGCCCCATTCCCAAGCAAAATTTGTGCTGCTGCTGTTGATGGCCATGTTGCTCCTTACATGTGGTCCCAGCTAAGGCAGCCAAAGTGCCACCCATCCTAATGTGAGGGAACAAACTCTCAGCAAAAGTATTGCAAACGCCCTTTCTCAAGCCAGGAAGCAGCTGAGTGTATGAAATATGAATGGCCATGTTTCCATTCAGTGTATTGACTCCCCTCAATTGCCGCTCTGCTCTCAACTTGCTTTCACAGGTGAGTTTCAGGAATCTCATGGGCTCGACATTAAACGCAAAAATCTGTCTAAAAACCACTTGAATTGAGCGCTTTACACATGGACCAGGATATTTCAGATGGCGGAGTTTCCCATCCCACCATCCGAAAAGTCAATGGGGAACACACCCCCACCGACACTGCCTGGCCCGCAGCCACTTCACGCTTGAATAAGCATCAGTTGGCTGCAGGTGGGACTTCCACCCCTCACTCAAGAGGAATTCTTGACCTAGAGAGTTAGCGGGCAATCTGATTAGTCGGCAGCTCTCTAGCCCCTGCAGCCACAGAAGCTGCAGTGGACAGATAAGGAACTTCCTGAAGACATCAGAGTCTAAGCCCCGGGACTGGATGGAAAGGTAAGTTTTCGGGGTCTCAGGGCGGGGAGGGTAGCGGGTGATTGAGGTGTTGAGGGCTAGGCCGGGGTTGGGTGAGGAGAGGGGGTCCAGCAGCTACTGAACCTTAAGGGGAGGGTGGGAGTGGCCGAAGTTAGAAGGTGGCTTCTGAAGGAGGGCCCCCACCTCTTTCCCCACCCAAGGCCGAAGCCTGATCATTTTTGGGCTTCCCCCAAACAATGTCAATCCTCCTGCTAGCCTAAAAGTTGAGGCTGGGTGAGAAATGGCCCTTAAGTGGCCAATAATTGATCACTTAAGTGCCTCAACTGAGGCAAGGGCAGGTGGCCCATCCTAGGCCTCACCCACCCCAGCGATGAGGGCAGGAATCCAATGGGAAGCCGAATCGTTCTGTTTCACGTTCCCCACCCACCTATAAACCCGCCAGCGGGGGAGCATGAAATTCAGGCCATGGAAATGGACAGCCTGCCTCTGTGGAGGAGGTTACTCGTTTGCAACCTAACAAGCTGGAGTGAAATGCAGAAGTTGACAGTTTAGAGCCAGCTTCCTGGCATGCTGTCATTTCCCTGGATTTAACTCTTCATGTTAAAATTTCTCCAACTGTTCCACTACCAGTTCCACTCTCTATGTTTGCTTTGTGCATATATTATACAAGTCAGCTTATTTAAATCATCAACATACAAAGCAGCTGGAAAATAGTAGAAGTTCTGCCCCTATATATTTTACAGTTCTTTACTTAGGGTCCAATGCATGATGATGTGTAAGGAAGCAACCGATACATAATTACAAACACTTTTACGTTTAGTCCACATCGTAGGAGTAATATATAATTGTAAGGGCAACAGACTGCATAAGATCCTTAATTATCACATACACAATTATCCCAGTTCAGTTGAAGTGGTAATTAAGACATGGCTCTTTCTGCCGTTAAGTGGCAGACAACTGGCTTAGCATGTTGACTAAACAGTCAAAGTACTGGTTCAGTTTGGCTGCATAGCATTAATCTGTAATACTATAATGTATATGTCGAAATCCATGGAGGGTTCCCTTTATCCTTTGGAGCATTCTATCCAGCTAAAACTAGACTCTATGGTCGAAGAATTTAACTGCACAGCTCTCACAAGCTATCCTAAAAGCTCTCAGTATAATGGTTAGGTAGTGGGCACACGTTTCCATTCAAAGCTGCGCCAACAAATGCATTGGCAGTAGAAGCACATGTTGGAAACATTTACAGGCTGATATAGTTTATTTAACTTGGGGGTCTACATATCTTCAGGGGCCATTCTCAAATTTACAATGCCCCAGTGCTTCACCTGCCCTTCTGCTGAATTTGCACAGCATAGGAGGGCACTGACCAGCAGGAAGGGCCCCATGTTTATCTAGATCTGGAGCAGGCAGGAACATCAGGGCTCCTCCTGATGTCCTTAACAATCACAGACCGCACCCCTTCCCTGACCAATGCTACCATCCCCCATGCCACCACAGTATCCTGGTCCAATCAATCACCCTTTCCCAGCCCGGGTCCTGATCATACACCCTTTCTGTACTATAGGCTTCCAAATAGTGGAAGGGAGTTAGGAGAGCAAACATTTAGACAGATTTCTGAGTGCAAAAGCAATAGGGCAGTAATCATTGCGGACTTCAACTACCCTCATATCTATTGGGATACGAACAGTGTGAAGAGCACAGAGGGCACAAAATTCTTGTACTGCATTCAAGAGAACTTTTTTAGTCAGCACATAACAAGCCCAATGAGAGGGGGTGCAATTCTATATTTAGTCTTAGGAAATGTGGATGAAGTAGCAGTGAGGGATCATTTTGGAGATCGTGACCATGTAGAAAGCCTAAAGGAGTATAGAAAGTACAGGAGTGAAGTAAAAATGGAAATTAGGAAAGCAAAGAAAGAATATAACAAAATATTGGCAGGTAAAATCAAAGAAAATATTAAGATGTTTTACTGGTACGTTAAAAGCAAGAGAATAACTCAGGCAAAGGTAGGGCCTATCAGATAAGTACTTGGTATCTTGCGGGTTGATGCAGAAGATGTGAGCAGTGTTTTCTTTGTCTCTGTCTTCACTAAGGAGAGGGATGATGCAGACATTCTAGTTAACGAGGAGGAATGTGAAATATTAGTTACAATAAGCGTAGTGAGAGAGGAAATATTGGAAGGACTGGCATCCTTGAAGGTGGATAAATCACCAAGGCCAGTTGGATTGTATCCCAGACTGTTGGAGGAAGCCAGGGAGGAAATAGCAGATGCACTGAGGATCATTTACCAATCTTCACTAGATACAGACAAAGCCCCAAAGGATTGGAGGTCTGTAAACATTGTAAAATTATTTAAAAAGAGTGAGAGAGATAGGCCAGAAAAATATAGGCCATTCAGTCTGACTTCAGCAGTGGGCAAATTATTGAAAATAATTCTGAGAGACAGGATAAATTGTCACTTAGAAAGACAAAGATTGATCAGGGATAGTCAGCATAGTTTTGTTAGGTTAAGATCGTGTCTTACTAACTTAATAGTATTTTTCTAGAAAGCAGCAAGGAGGACTAATGAAGGCAGTGCAGTGGATGTTGTTTCCATGGATTTCAGTAAGACATTTGCCATGGTCCCACTGGCAGACTAGTCAGAAAAGTGAGATCTCATGGGATACAGGGGAAGATAGCAGGTTGGATCCAAAATTGGCTGAGTGACAGGAAACAAAGAATAATGGTCGATGGATGTTTTTGCAAATGAAAAACGATTTCCAGTGGTGTTCCACAGGGCTCAGTGTTGGGGTCCTTGCTGTTTGTTGTATGTATTAATGATTTAGACTTAAATGGGGGAGGCATGGTTGGGAAATTTGCAGATGACACAAAAGTTGGCCATGCAGTTGATAGTGAAGAGGATAGCTGTCGACTCCAGAATCATACCAAAGCTTTGGTTGAATGGGCGGAGAAGTGGCAAATAGAATTCAATCCGGTAAAGTATGAGGTAAAGCATTTGGAGAGGGCAAACAAAGCAAGGGAATATTCAATAAAAGGAAAGTTATTGAGAGGTGTTGAGGAAGTGAGAGACCTTAGAGTGCACATCTACATGTCCTTGAAGGTGGCAGGACAGGTGGACAAGGTGGTCAGCAACCATATGGAATGCTTTCCTTTATTGGGCGAGGTACAATATAATACATTCTTGGCCGTCTTTCCTGGCCTGGGTCCCGCACCCACCCTTTCACAACCAGAGTCCTGATCACCCACCCTTACCGGCCTAAGGCCCGCCTTTATTAGCCCAAGGTCCAATCACTTACCCTTACCTAGGCCTCATCACTCACTTGTCCCAGCCCAAGGCCCAAATATTTGGTGAAGGATTTGATTGATCTACAATAGAATGTGCGGTGAGGCATTTTGAGTTTCTCCTTGGTTAGCTGAGAAAATTGTGTAGCAATCAAACATTGTGAAATAATGATCCATTTAAATAAGTTCAGGACACCTCCTGAATAAGTTGGCTAAACCAGGCCATTTGTTTCAAGTAAATGATTGAACTTCAACCACAGTGCTTTGCAAGATACTGACAGACCTGGACTTTAACTGCCAGTGTATTCCTAGTGGGACACCATACTACTGAGTTAATTTTTGACCTTTATATAGCAGAATGAGGCCCTTCTACTAAATACAGGTAGGAAGTCAGAGATATCTGGCAGGCCATTGGGTGGACTGGCAGCTGTCCACTGTAGAGGTTATGTGATGGAATTGACCTCTGGGGATGTCCCTTGGAGCCCCATGGGGCACTCTCATTTTCTAGGGGAGGGGAGAGGGTGCGAGATCACAACAGGATTGGCTGAACCTTTCCTCGCAGGGCCTGGAGGAGAAGTCTTGGTCATGCAAGGAAAATAAAAAGAGGTACACAACCTTACCTGACATACAGTAGAATGTCATCCAGAACAGGAGGGAGAGCTTGAGGACTGGTAGAGGGCCACCATGCAACCGTTCCTCTCAATGCCCTCAAGGGGATGATCCACAGGATAATGGGCATCAGTGCTACAGAGCCAGTGGCACCCGGCCCTATTGCGGCCATCCTGGATGTTGGCAACCTACTGCCTTATACACCATGCCAACTCATCGTAGAATTGTTACGGTGCAGAGGGAGGCCATTCAGCCCCAGAAAGCTGCAATGAAATGTAAACTGCAAAAGGAGTGACCATGGACCTTCTGCTTTCCTTCCCATCCCACATCCCTCACCCCAAACATCCCTTTAAGCTTTTGTGCTTTCAGGTCATCAAAAAACGTTGACTGTTCAGCTCCAGCCTCAGGTGGAAATTGGAGAGGATTAGCACACCTCTGAAGAAGAGGCACTACCACTTAGTGTAACACTCACAGTCACCAGCTCAGATACTGGCATTACATAAATATTAAGGGCTAGTTTAGAGTCATGCATGGTGAGTCACTGGGCAAAATGCACTGCAGCAAGGACAGGGGGTTGGGATGACTCACGAGCAAACTCCCCGGAGGGAGAGTTTTCAGAACAGTTCTGATACAGGGGACCTAGTTAGGGACCTTTTTGGGGTGGATTATAGAAAAATGTCGATGAATGTGCACACTGATATGCTTGGTTCATTGGTAGGCCTACCAGATAGCTGAGAGTTAGTGGCCAGGAGCATGGAGGAGGCTGTCTCCATCATTGGACAGGGCCTTCAGCAGAACTTGCAACCCATCCTTTTCTACCTTGGAAGTGCTGAGCACCTCCATGGCAGACTGATTCATGGTAGAGTATTTGCTGGCTGTTGTCTCAGGTTCCACTGCAGCACAGGCATCCCAATATGTCAGTGCTGTGGGGGAAGCTCAGATAGAGGTCAGGGGTCACCTCGTTAATAGCAAGCAGGCTCAGACTGCTGCCATGCAGATCCAGGCAGCTGCCAGTGTGGATGCAGATTTCATTGCTTGACAGGCCTTGCAGCCTCTGATGGCAATTCAACAATCTGCTCCATTGCTGAGGCGTCACTCCCTGCGAGTGGCAGTGGCACTGTGGACCACGTACCTGGTCTGTACCAGGATGACAGCATTCATGCTCCCTCCTCTGCCACTGCACCAGTGCCTTTGCTATTTCCTCTCAACCAGCCCAGACTGCTGCCACCTGTGCCAAGGTGGAACAATCAAGCCAGGCCCACAAGGCCCAGGGCTGCTCTTCGCATCCTCCACAAGAATCTGCAGTCTCCACACTGAAAGTAATCAATCTTTCACCAGCTGTGTATCAGCCCTGGGGGTAATAGTATGTAAGAGCAATAGGTAAAGGCACCTGCATTACAGGCAACCAGTCAGCGCACAGGGGTAATTTGTTTTGTTTTTTTCTTCTTGATGTATTGCGGATAAAGCGGTTGAATGAAGGTTTTTGCTGTTGGCCTTTATTTAGTTGTATTGATCAATAGGGCTTTGCCATGAGGAGTCTGAAATGGATATCCTGTAAGAGAATGGTGGGTCCATGTTAGAGGTGGGCAAATTCCCTTAAATTTAAGCAAAGCTTTGCAATGCTCTTGCTCTTGCTCTTGCTTTGTCTAGTCACATGCAGCTTTCTATAGTGGTCCACACTGCTCTGGTGAATAAAAGAAGCAAAAACATATCTGCTCTTTGGGGGCGCCAGCCATCCCTTTTGTTGGACCGCTATCGATCCTGAAATGCTCCTCCAAAATGGACAAAAAAGCCTGAATTTTTGCTCCCAGCTAAGGCACCCAGGGTCAGCCCATTTCCCGGCTCCGTGAACCTGACCCATGGGAAAAGGGATCCGGAAGTTGGCGTTTTCATTCCAGAGGCCAGTTTGGATTAAAAGTTGGACCAATCGACCCCGGAACGAGTGTGGAGGCTGCTGAGTGTGGAAGCAGGTTGGCCAGAGGCCTACATCTGTGTTCCGTCACTGTATGAATGATTGAATAAAAAACACAACCCTCCAGCCCTCATCCCTCAACCCTTCACCCCTCAAACACTCCCCAAGCCCCATCCATGCCAACCCATGCCATCTCATGCTCTCACACCTCCCATGCCAACTTTTCCCCTGTGCCCATGGTCACCCCCATATCAATGTATGACTTTGTTCCCGCCCTCCATGGACTCCCATACCATCAATGCCAATGTTAGTTCCTGTACCCACCCCTCATGGATCCCCATACTCTCCATGCCAACCTATGCACCTGCACTTGTCTCCTATGGACCCCCATACCCTCCATGCCAATATATGCCCTCTACCCACCCCCCATGGGCCCCCATACCATCCATGTCAACCATTGCCCCTGTACCTATCCCTCATGGACCCTCATACCTTCCATGTTAATGTCTGTCTCTTTACCCACCCCATGACCCCTCACACCCCCTATGCCAACCCATGACCTCACTCATCCCCATAATCCTTTAAAGCTCCTTAGTGCTAACTGATTCCAGTCCATGCACACACCTGCGATTCTTTGCCCTACCCCCTCCATGCCAATTCCTTTAACCAAACTCTTATGAAAATAAACATTTCACTTACATTTTAATTTCCTATGAAAACAAACATTTCTATTCCATAACCACTTGGAGCCGTCAAACTGCCCACTTAACTGGCAGCCCACTATGTTAATGTTAGGTTGTAAAATCATCATGCAGCACAAATACAGTAATGATAATCCTCAGTCTTATGTCAACTGACCGGTGAAGTAGCCATAACTGATTTTTTTTAAAACTGTATTAACTTTTTTTTAAAAATCTAAAGCCAAACAGAGTTAAATACTTTGACAGCTTTAACATTTCCAATGAACTTTGACAGTTCCAATGGGTTTTGGTAGTTTGTTGCCAATTTTGGTGGTGTTTTGACAGCTTGATAGTTCTTTGGCAGCTTTTATATTCTTCGACAGCTTGACAGATCCTTGACAACTTGACAGTTCTTTGACAACTTGACATTTCTTTTATATATTGAGAGTTATTTGACAACTTTGACAGTTCCAATGAGTTTATGCACTTTTTACACACATTAATGTTTACTTTTAACAATCCCACATAAGTACACCTGACCTTTCCCAAAGCTGTATTGGGACCATATCCAAAGGAGTACCTTGACTATCTAAATGAACCCACAAGATTCACACCTGCTCCTACCAGGTCCAATCTGCACACTCTGAGTTTCAGGCATTTATCTCGTCAAAATCATGTACGAGTGGTGGCAGCTAATAATTTTTATGGCAACTACCTTCGGGAGCCATAGATGTGCAAGGTAAAATCTGCTCCTGTTCCCACCCCAGCCCCTATGAGGAAGTGCTCAAGGGCAGGACTTCCAGATTTCGGCATCTCCAAACACTTTCATGTAGATGGTGAGAATGTGGCCATTCCACCCAACTGTCCAGGCCAGTGTCAGGTTCAAACTGAATTTGGGCTTGGGCCTGATTTCCATGCTGGAAAAATAGGTCTTGCACCAAAAAAACTGACACAAGAGGTGAGCCTATAACATGCATGCAAAAGCCCCCAAGGTCTGGAGCTTCAGATGTCAATCTGTAAATCATGGGTGCCAAATGGGTGGAAATAATGGAAACAAAAAAGGTGAGGGATGTAAAATGGGTTTCCAATTCATCGTCACATGCTTAGCACTAACACAAAAAATCAAGATCTACTCCTTTGCATTTGACTATAAAAGCCAAGTTGGTTTGATTATTAAATCTTCTCGGTTAATGATTATAGCATAACTGTCAATGATAAAATATACACTAGCATGCAGTTAAGAAAAAAGGCAAACATCACTTCATGTTTGATTATTTTATATTTTGATTTGTTCTTGACAATTTGATATGTTTGCAAACATAATAATAAAAATAAACCTTTCCAACTTCCTACAGAATATAATTCAATGTAAATATTGAATAGTTGAATACTATTATAAGATGTTCAACAATCTTAAATAAATAGGCTCTACCAAATCCACAGAAGGTGAATGCTTACTTATTTGTTGTGGAATCAACATTGCTTCCTTTCTTTTAATACCTTGCCAGTTTCGCTGAGAAAATGAGTGCACCAATTCTGGTTTACAGCCAGAAGAAGCACAAAGCCAAAGCACTCTTTGCATTGATTATCACCTTCTTGCACGGCTTGTGGATTATATTATTACCGCACAATATGCTGCAAACTTCAGCTCTTCCTGACAGCCTACTAATCACTGGCAAAGTCATCTGTTGTCTCTTTTTGCCTTGTCTCTGAGCTACTCCAGTCAACAACTACCCTGTCATCGACATTTATTTTCTAGCATGTTGGAAAGAATTAGAGCTGCGAAAAAAAACCAAAGACACATAAATACTTAATGACTCCTGAAGATAACGATGTTTAATTTAATAAAGCATTTCTCATTACCTATGATCAATACTTCTAGGTGTTCTTTTAGAAAGCATGACATGCCATTGAAATATTACTAATAGTGTACTGGCTGACTGGACAAACCTCATTCCTGTTTTAATTAGATTCCTTGAGCATTAAACAGCCCCATGGATTTCTTATCTCTCTATGTTCATACATGGATTGGCTCCCATATCAGCTGGACCAATCAGGAACTGAAACCAAGGTCCTCAGGGTAAGAGGTGGGCTGGTGGCAGTTACCAGTTCCATTCCTAAGTCCAGGCCTGTTTTCATGGGCTATCCAATTTTACACCCCCACCCCCCATTTTCTGCTGATACATTCATTTTCTGTTATCATGGCTTCTGCCAGACCTTTAAATCTTATCATTCTTTCTTTAAGGGTTGCTGACTTGCAATTTCCTGCTGACCCCCCTGATGGCCAGGATGTGAAGGATGCAGCAGATCACCATCGACAACTCCACTCCGGCGAGTTACTTGAAATAATTCCTTTGCAGGTCTGGAAGGAGCAGAGACAAACAAATTGTGGGAGTTGATGAACTTGCCTGCTACTAGCAATGCTCGGGGGTGGGGGGTGAGGGGGTGGGGTGGGGGGGGCGGTGGAGGTGTTGTTGGTTGTAACTGCTATTGAACCAATGGAGGTTGCAGGGTTAGTGGTTCCTCAACTGCCCAAGGAGGAGTGTGGAGGGCAGTAGATTTAATTCATGGCATAACAGGTACAGGTAGAATTTTTAATTAATACTCATACTGGAGATGTGAGTGTCACTGGCAAGTTCAGCATTCATTGTCCACCCCTCATTGCCCTTGAGAAGGTGGTGGCTAGCCTATCACTCGAACAGCTATAGTCTGTGTGGTGAAGGTACTCCACTGTGCAGTTGAGTAGGGAGTATTGCTGTTTTGTCTCCTGGTACTCCTTTAAGTTGCATCACTTCAACCATGGTATTTTGAAACAAAGCCCCATCGCTTATTTTAAAGTGTTCTTCTAACTGGTATGAGAACCTCCATTATGCATTTGGCCACTTGTTGTTTCCTGAGCTGAAGTGAATGTTGGTATTGCAAGAGCATATTTCTCTTTTACCATTACCCTGTCCTGCTTAGCACTTTTTAGTGCCTCAATTACACTGGGCTTTCTGAGGAGCTTGTAAAAATATTCAGATGCTTTAGTTTCCATAGTAACACATCAAATTTGTTCTGCTGTCACAAAGAAACCGAGCAGAAAATAAAGCAAGAAGAACAGAAAAGCATGGCAAACTAACATCGTAAAGCATTAGAAAAATAACATGGCAGTAAAAAAAAACATTGAAAAGCATTTTAAAAATACAAACACATGTGCCTTTTTGAAGAGCTCCTTTTGATGTAGATCCTTGGCAGAAGAGCCTCTTCATAAATGATTGGAAGTCATAAGTATGATAACCATGTATATTTAGGAAAAATGCTAGAAATCTGAAATCAAACACTTATTTTGACCTGTATTAAAAGGAAACTCTCACACAAATACAGGCAGAGTGATTTTCTCAGGCATTAAGACCAAATGGAAAGACAACTGCTGGAAGTTTTAGTTGCAGACCAGTGGGATTGCGGACAGCCAAATTTCCGGAGCTTCGCTTCTGAGAATTTCAATAGAAATCCCAATGTTCCTAAGTCCTTTTAGAACTTGGTTAAGTTTGGCACTTGCCAAAATTTATTTTGAGAGTGAAATCAGGAATAAGCGATTAGAGTATGTAAAAGCATAACCAGGAAGGAAAGCAAGAAAGAAAAAACAACTGTAAGGTTCCATATATAGCAATTAAATTAAAATTAGGTGAGTAATTAATGCCAAATGAAGGGCCTCTTCCTGCCGCCACTGCTATTAACCTAATGGTGGGCAGGCTTGTTGCCACGTGGGGAGAAGGCATGCAAACCTGTGTAGTATGGTCTCCCAACGTGGGGGATGGGGGATGGGCGGGAGGGGGAGGGGTGGTGGTGGGACAGTACTCCCTCATTCAATGGCTGAGGGACCCAGCTTTGGGAAGGGGAGCCCACTGAGAACCATCCCCTGCCCTTGCTGTGAACTCCCCTCAGCCTCCTCCCCCTGCAACCCACAACCCGTATCCCGCGAAACCCTTCCCACCATCACTTACCTCTGGCCTGGGTCGCTCCGTGACCCTGGGCCTCCGGTGGTTGTATTTCCTGCAGTAGCCACAACTCCCTAGTGATGCTACTGAGCTAAAGAACTGCTGGCCTCTGATTATCTGGTAGCTTTTGGTGGGCAGACATTCCTGCCTCCTGGGGCCCTGATCCCATGAAGGGCCTGCTGGTGGGCTCTCAACTGCCTGATTGGTTTGTAATATGGCAGGCTTTCCCAGGAGAAGGCAGTGTAGGTCTCTCACCAGCTCTCCAGACAGTGGCCGAGCCCCCTGTCACCTCCATAAAACTCTGCCCCATGAGTTCAAGCTCCAACCCCTGAGTGCATCAGCTAGGCTGGCACTTCAGTGTTGTACTGAGAGAGTGCTGTACTATTGGAAATGCTATCATTTGGATCACCCTTTAAGCCGAGCAGACTTGAAGCTAAACTTTCCAGCAGATATAAAAAAAAAACCTGTGGCAAAATTTCATCTGAGCTAACAGCCCTGGCTAACAGTTAACCCTCAACCAGCACTATCAAAACAGATTATCTAAGCATTTATTTCAATGCTAATTAAGAATTCTTGGGACCCTGAGAACCAGGATTTTTTAGGACTCCTCTGTACCCCTTACATAGCACCATGTCTCCACCACATATCCATTATGTGTCATGCAATTTGTGAAGAATGATGTCCATAGATTGTTTAAATGTTGCATTCATAATAAAGCAATTCAAATCGCCATATAGTACATGAAATGTAGCTAAGCCAGCAGCTATATGTTGTTTTTCTGAATCATGTGAGTTTTATTTGGCTAAAGCCTCTGGGCACAGGCCTCATAGGCCTAAGCAGAAAGTACAGACTCCACAGCAGCCTAATACCCACCCTACCAACTATTGCTCAATCTTTCAACAGCCTGCTACACTATGGGCAGAATCTTCTGGTTGGTGTGTCATTCCAATCCTAAATTCGGCGGGCGCACACTGGAGTCGACTGCGCACCTGCCGAATTTTCAAAGGCATGTTAAGGCCATTATTCACCGAATTGAGGTAGTTGTCAGGGCTGCCCGTCCAACCTTAAGGTTGGCGGGCAGGCGAAGAGCCCAGGCGGGCTTTGCATTTTTCATAGAACCTCATCCACAGACGGGATGAGGGTTCATGAAGGATTTATAACTTTAATAAAAAATTTTATTAAAATCCATTGACATATCCCAGCTCATGTGACACTGTCACATGAGGGGACATGTCTGAATAATTTTTTAAATTCTGTTTTTCAAGTTTTCATAATCGCACTAATCTGCCTGAGGTAGCTCCGTGCCTCAGGGAGATTTCTGTGCAGGCCCCGACTCTCCCTCCTCCCCCCCACCCGCACAGGTAGTGCTGAGCGCCTCCTGGCGCACGTCACGCTGCGCGGGCCTTAATTGGCAAAATGGCAGCGCGCAGCTGATTGTGGGCGGCGATTGGCTGCGCGGCCGTCTGTGCCTGCACCCCCCCTACCCCCCCCCCCCCCACCCCAACAACCCCCAACCGACCGGGAGAAAATTCTCCCTTATATGATGGACATTTTAATCAGCTGAGCAAGGAATTGTCCACAGCCATTTGAAAATGATGAGCTGTAAACTGATAAAAGCTCCCATATACTTACATATCATTCTCTTGAATACAAAATCAAGGATCTCAAAGTTTAATTAAACCGTTAGAAATATAAAGAAAGTTAGAGGGTTTTGATAAGTTAAGTAGATTCCTTCGTCGATATTAACCCTAATGAAGCAGTGGCTGTGCCACTTGAGAGGCACAATATGACTGCCAGTTCTGATTGGCTCCCTGCCTGTTCACGAGGCTGGTAAAATCAGACTGAACAAGATCATGAGGCAGAAAACAGGAATAATTAGAATTTTTATTCAAAACTGCTAAAAATAAAACAAAACTGGCAAGTTTAACAATGATTCCTGAAGAAGAAAGAAACATTCCACCCCACCCCCTTCCATTTAATGCTGTTGCCGCTGTTGCATTGAGGCAGCATCAGGAGGCCAATTCCATTTTACGCCACAGAACCATATCAGAATAAAATTTATCATCAGAATCTTTTGACTGCAACAATTATCTGGCACCTCTGCTCCAACAGAATCTACTTTCCAGACTCAACTGTGAGAGGTAAATCTGTACATAATTCACCATTAAAACATGGGATGGAATTTTACACTGATGGGATTTTGTGGTCCCGACGCAGCCAATGGACTTTTGAACGACTCGCCACGTTTTGAGACCCCACCCCCACAGCTACAGGGCTCTAAAATTCCGCCCATGAGATTAGAAATTTCTATTGATGGCTCTTGTGGGCAAACTTTAATCCTAATGTTTTCATCAGTAATTTCTAGGACATGTGAACAATTATTGACAATTAAACCATTTTGCAAAAGAACTGTGCATCATTCAGACACATTTACTGCCTTACCCCTCCTTCAGTTGAAATAATTCTGCATGAGATAAGCCTGAGCAGTAAGTTAGCTGAACATCCTACTCCTCTGGGTGAAGGCACAGATTGCCGTATCAGATGAATTGTCTTATCAAGCGTTTCTGCCTCTGTAGTCCTGATTAATGGCTTGGCGTTTTTTTTTTGTTAATTCTATCCTGGTCAGCATCTAGCTCCTGTGTCACTGTGATGTATCTGTCAACATAATCATTATTGTGTAAACTGATCTGCTTCAGTCCTGAATGCACCTCGCACTATCTGTACATGTCTGTTGAAATATAGCAGAAGCATCCTTTATATCTAACATTTTTCAGATGGCTGATACCAGTCACCGATTTAAAATTCACCAGTTACTGCACTCAATGGAGAGTTTGTTGCTTAATTTGATTGATTTTTCTTTGAAACATCAGCAGTACAAGGTTATTTTAGAGGAGGTACACTTAATCAAAAATTATTTTAAATTGTTGACAAGTGAAATCAGTAGAAGTGGCAACTGGAGTAGTTCATAATCTGTAATCATACTGTATTAAGTGGATATAGTTCAGAAATTATTCTTGCGATAGTGCCCAGGGTTTGATTGCTGAGGGAGGGAGTGAGGAGGGGTTACTACGAATACCTGTGAGCATATTCTTCTGCTGGTTTGCACACGACTTTTCAGTATTTGGTTTTTCAGGATTCTCTTCCACCCAGTGGGCCTGTCAATGTAAAGGGAGTGACACTAATCCTTTGAAATCAACTGCGAGCAGTGATTAACCATCACTTGAACTGCTGTCACTTTGTTCGAGCCCTGTACTGGTGGCAACTCATGAACCGAGGGTCTCCTGCTGCAGGCAGCAACTCAAAATAAACCTGCCAGAATTTGTTCAGGCCTGCAACCAAGACAACCTGGTGAAAATGTGGTCATTCCAAGTGTAAGGCTTTCCGTTCCCTTCCTCCTTACAGCGGCTCTTGGACCCTGGAACTGAGAGAACAAAATACACATAGCAAACAGGCTGTGGCTCAACCTTAGATTCAGTGGGCAGGATTTTCAGCTCGGACTGTGGGCGCGTGCCAGCCATGCCCAAGTGTGAAATAGCACACGATGTCGTCGGGCTAGTGTCCCGATGTCATCGTACACTCACGCAGTACTTTGGGTGGCGGCCATGGGCAAGAGTAGGCAGTGCGCCCGCTGACATTTCAGGGGCCTGTTAAGGCCCTTAAGCTGGTAATTAAGTTGAATTTTTCGCTGCCCGTCCAATCTTACGATTGGCGATTGGGCGAATAGGCCAGGCGGCCTTTGCATTTATCCAAAACCTCATCCATGGGCGGGATGAGGTTTCCAACAGTGAATTTTAAAAAACAGTAAATATATTTTAAACTCATTTTTTAACGTGTCTCTGTTCATGTCACATGTTTCCCTTATTTTTCAAATCTTTATTTTCAATGTTTACATCCTTCAGCTCCCTGAGGCAGCTCTGGGCCTTCAGGGAGCACCCCCACGCATGCTCAGACTTCAGTGCTCGCGCTCCTTCCGCCCCCCACCCCAGGAGCGCTGAGGCTCTCAGCGCGCGTTTGACACCGGCTGACCGTTAATTGGCCAGCCAGCTTGAAATCGTGGTCGGGGCCTGAACACAGGCAACAGAACACTTCGCGGCCGCTCCCGAGGTCACCCACCGCACCCACCCATTGGGGGGAAAATCCTATCCATTTACTTATTGAACCCACAAAACCACAGCACAATCGCCATTGTGAGTTCAATGAAATTTACAATCACAGCATGAATCCTTTTGCGATTTGACTGCAACCCACGCAGCTTGTTGTTTGTAGGCCTGTATCTGGACATGACCAGCCCCCATCCTTCTTCTCCTGACTGCAGGAACCACGCTTCATTATTGTCCATTTTCTATAGTGTTCAAGTCACACTATCATGCACCTGAACCTCAGGCGTAAATCCCATAAACTTTCTGTTGGATTGTCCAGCTCTTCGCACTCCTTTACCCTGATCCTTTCACAATGCATGATACAACAGCTATACACAACTGCAAGGGCATAGACAGTTCTCCTGCTGGTTACAAAACAGGAGGACAACATGATTTCCCTTCCATGGTGAGGGGCACTTAGCTCATAGCTAATTCAGGCGGGAATGATCCTTTTATTCTCAAAACAGGAACTGCTCGCAATTTGTAATTACAATTCACCTGGGTCATTGTCCGGTTTCTAAATCAGTCATGAGCCAGCTAGCTCATTCCCTCTGCGTGATGATGTTAACTGTTTCATGTCCATCAGTGGCAACCATTCTTATCGAATTCCAGCCACATCAGTCTTGTGCTTTGGGAGCTGGTGCCATTTGTGTGGCTTATCATCTGATTTTTTACACTTTGATGTTGTTTATCTACTCAGATGGTTAGGGTTGATAGATTCCTTTCATTTATGTGTAACCTGAGAGGGAACTCAAGAATATCAACAGCAGAGGAAGGATTCATTTAAATTTGGGCACTTTTGGAAAGCCTGGGCTGTGGGAAGGTGGAGGCGGTGGTGTGGGGTTGGCAGGTGTTGAGTAATTTACCTTCCTGAAATTGTGGAGGATTACGGCAGAGAAAGAAGGGAAATTTGGGCAGTGAGGATAGCACCACCTCATTGCTCTGGTGAAGGATTCCTGCTGGCTTATATTTTGTTCCAGACACTGGGCAGAATTTTCCGTGTCCGTTGGCAGTAGGCATGTTTGGCGGCAGGAGCGGACAATATGGCAAGAAGGCCAAAAATCGGTTACATGATGTTGTGAAACCAGTTTACAATCGTCCACTCTGCATGTCAATTGAGGGCCACATTTCCCACTGTCAGACGTCAGGAACTTCATTGTAATACATCTGCATATCATTATAAGCCCAGCTCGCCAGGATCATCCCCTCGCACTGGATTATCTGAGCGCATCAGCCTGATTGCATGCTGACGGGTTTCACAATTGTACATAAGCGACATGCACTTGGTGAGCTGCACTTCACTTGGGACTTTGAGCTTTGTTTGACTACCTGGCTTCCGGCAGCACTCGCTGTCATCAGTGCCCAGGCTTCGCCAACAGAACCCCAGCACTTTTAGGGGGGCTCACGGGCAGGTCTCTACCTACCAGACTAGGTGTAAGGCTTTTCAACGGATGCAGGTCTAGGGCTTGCTTGGGGAAGGGGGAAGAAGTGGCCTCAGGCAAAGGAAGAGGCTGCAGGCTGAGGGCTGTACTGGGGAAGGGGGCTATTCCCAGGGTGAGTGTGGGGGCACAAGTTGAATTGTGCAAGTGGCCTCAAGATGGTGAGGGCTAAGGAGACAGCGTCCAGAGGAGATGAGACCAGATGGAGATGTGAGGGTATGTATGTGAGAATGGGTGGTGACGTCCCTTGAGCTGGCAGTGAGTAAAATGCCAGTGAACGTGCGATGGGCTTGAGTGTGCGGTTTCAGCATGATGAGATGGTTGCCATACTCTGGTGGCATGGATGAGATCATTCAACCCCTTTCTGCATTGGATGGCCAACCTCTTCTGTACAGCATTGGCACTGATCACCACTGTGATCAACTACCAAGCTGGAGTGGTGAGATTACTGGACCTCTTGTGGCCAGAGCGGGGTAGAGGAATTCACAGCAGGCCTCCACAGTGTCCAGAAGGCGTTCCAGGGGCTCGTCATTGAATCAGGGAGCTGCAGTCTTCTTGCCTTTCGGGGCCATGTCTTCTGTGCAGCAGTCCTAGGCTGGAAGCGCCGAGAGGTGTGTGTGTGGCTACACTTTAAATATGGCACCTGGTATGAGGAAGCGGCGAGGTGATGGCATGGTGAGCAAATGAGAGCCTGCCCACCATCGAAACAGCATGTTTCCCAGGAATACATGATTAATGAGGCGGGATTGGGATAACCTGGCATGAAAAGCCACTACTGCGTCAGGTGGGTAAAATGTTCTTTTCTCCGCTTGTTACAGCACTTAGTGCAAATCTGGGGCGATTCTGCCCTTTGAAAATGAAAATCGCCACCTATTTGATCAGACTCAGAAAAATTGAGATGGATGTAAAATGGGCTGCCACCTTGCTATCATTCTCTCCTTTTGCATCTGGAGATGCATGGTATGCAAGAGTCAGTGCATTATTGCTGCTAGCTTAATGCTTTATGCCGACAGCAATTACCAGAGTTTATAAAATCATACAGCACTGAAGGAGACCAACCAGCCTGTCGTACCTGTGCTAGGTGAGAGTACTCCTGGGACTCTTATCAGCACGGGGAGCCACCATGAAGAGAAGTAAAGAAAGGAAGGCACTAAAGGCTGAACTGTGGATAACTGTGTGAGATCTAAACAGAGAATGCATGCCAGTGTGTTCTAAACTCTCAACTATGAAGAACAATCAGTGATAGACTGACAGCAATCCTGTATAATTCTGACACATATTTACCAATCAGGTTCTATAAGAAGACATAAAACTGGCATTTTATTTGAAGACTGCTTTGAATGTTTCCATTCATTCAGTTTTATTGCATTGGAATCCAGCTTTCCTTGTCCTACATGAGTATACTAGTGCCAAGCATATGATATATGTTCAACTCTGCTTTCAAATGACTGTCTTTCCTGCAGATAAATGAAGCCTGGAGTTGATTCCAAATTTGAAGATTAACACATAAATAAGGTGAAAGCAAAATACTGCGGATGCTGGAAATCTGAAACAAAAATAAAAATAGCTGGAAAAACTCAGCAGGTCTGACAGCATCGCAGAGAGGAACACAGCTAACGTTTCGAGTCCATATGACTCGTCAGCAGAACTATCAGAACATAAATAAGGTAACTGTGATGAATTGAATGAATGACTTCATGCTCTTATTCAGACCACTACTTTTTGAGTTTCACACGTGCTGATATCCACAAAAGTCAATGTGTGAAATTAGATAGCTTTGATTTAAATTAAATTAGATCTACTAAAGTTGAAAAATTAACCCTGCTGTTTTATATTAGGAATCATTTTTTGTTGTTTCCATATGAACACATGTTGCTTTTGACAACTGCAGGAACTCAAATTGCATACAGCGTGAAGTTACCAACAAACAGGAAAAATAGAAGATCAGAAAGGTAAAATCGTACACAAACATTGAATCGGAAGAACAAACACAGGAAATCATCCTGGTGTCTCAATGACATTGCTAAGACATTGTAAGCAGAAGAAATTTCTTCTGAATATCACTGCTAATGGGCATTGAAGGAAACAATAGGGCAACATTTTGGGTTTAACTTAGACAGTGTGAGCTCCAAAACCAGCTTTGATTACTTGGATGGGTCTGGCAGGATTCTCCTAGATTTATTTCCCCAATGTAGCCTGGATTTTTATTGAGTTTCCTGTCTCTCCCAAGAGATGACGTGGCATGTGTATATATTGTGATACACAGGGTAACATAATTGGATAAGATAGGCTGGAAGGATCTTCAGCTGTCCATTATTATTTGTATAACTGTGTTCATTTGTTCGTGACGCCACATCAGAGAATGCGACTAAATTCTCACAGAAAACATTAACCCATCTTCTCTGACCAGTGTTATCTGTCTTGTGTGCATCCGTTGACATAATAACAGAGAATGCTGGAAACATTCAGCTGGGCTGGCAGCATCTGTGGAGAGAGTAACAGGGTTCATGGGCAACATTTTCCCCCAGTTTGGGGGAATGTGCGGGAGCGGGCACGAATGGGTGGGTTCCTGACTGGCGCCCCCAGTCGGGGGCACGGCACCATTTTACATGGGCGGGTCAATTAAGGGCCGCATAGCGTGACGTCCACCAGGAAGCACTATGGTTCCCTGAGCTAGGAGTGCACTCTTTCACACATGTGCACGAAAGAGCGCACAGATCTCCCTGAGGCAAAGTGCTGCCTCAGGGAGATTGACTCAGGTTTGAAAGGTTCAATAAAGAAGGGGAAAAACATTACTGACATGTCCATTCATGTGCCACTGTCACATGAGCTGGGACATGTCAATTTCATTTATTTAAACATTTTATAAAAATTTTAATACCCTCATGAAACTTTGTCCTGCCCGTGGATGAGGTATCATGTTTTTTCAGAAGCCCGCCAGGGCTCCCAGCCTGCCTGCCAACCTTAAGGTTGGATGGGCAGGTCCATTAACCATGTTAATTACTTTATTAATTACCTTAATAGGCCTTTGACAGTTTGGCAGGCACGCAACTGATTTGAGACGTACGCCCAATGTCACCCCACGTCATTTTACACGTTGGCGAGCGAGCCCCATTCCCCACTCGCTGAACAGAAGATTCTGCCCCATGTTTCAGGTAATTAACCTTTAATCATCAGTTCTGGAGTACGGATGCCCACAGGTCCAGTTTACAGCATTTCCAATTTTGTTGGTGATGCATATTAATTTGTCACATGCATAGGAATATTTATATGCCAGGCAATAATATGTGGCATGCTACATTTACTAACATAAGCTTTATCAATAATAAGCCATACATTGAAACATTAGATTGAATTGTGCAAATGATGCAAACCTTTCTATGCAACCAGCATCAGCAGCATCAACAAGGAGGTCAAGGCTTATGGGGGATGGGCAGGAAATTGGAGGCAAGGCCAAAATTAGATCACTCATGATCTTGAATGGCAGGGCAGGCTCAACAGGCCATATAATATACTCCTGCTCTCATTTCTTATAATCTTACGAGCTTGGCATTTCTATAAGTGATAGGGCCAGGAGCTACCACTATATCGCTGTTCGCATTGCTGCAAAGTGGAGTGTTTAATACTCAAACACTACACTAAAGCCACCTAACTATCAAAAAGGGGTAGGACAGTGTAGACAATAACAATTATTATTGATTGAGGGATGTGGAATAAGGAGACATAGGCATAACATTAAAGATATACTTGGCTTATGAGGAAAGGTTGAGCAGATGAGGCCTATACTCATTAGAGTTTAGAAGAGTGAGAGATGATCTTATTGAAACATATAAGATTCTGAGGGGACTTAATAATGCTGGGAGGATGTTTTCCCTCGTGGGAGAGTTTAGACTGAAGTAACACTGTTTAAAAACAAGGGGCTTTCCATTTAAGATGGGGATGAGGAGGATTTTTTTTCTTGCAGAAGGTCACTAGACTTTGGAATTCTCTTCTTCAGATTCCAGTGGAAGCTGGGTCATTGAATATATTCAAGGCTGAGTTAGACAAGTTTTTAATCTACAAGAGAGTTAAAGGAAGGCAGGCAGGCAATCAGATCAGTCATGATCTTATTGAATGGCAGAGCAGGCTCGAGAGGCCAAATGACCTACTCTTGCTCCTATTTCTTATGATCTTATATAACAAATGCAAGATACTTAGGAAAGAGAGAAAAAAAAGATTGGGAGGTTGCAGAATACACTAATAATTGATTAAGAGACCATTGCTGATACAATTTCCACAAAGTGAGCCCTGCTTTGACAGCTTAGTTGCGATGGATGTGTGGACATATGTAAGCAGAGCTGATGACACACTTTGGATATAGTGGAAGAATGGGAGCAGCTCCATGGAATTTCCTGTCTGCTGCTGACATTTAAAAATAGGACAATATATAAGAAACTTGTAATATGAAACTTAACAATCATTTTTCACAACAGTGGCAAAAATCACTTGTATAATCATGTCAACTTTTAAAATCAAGATGGTGATTGAAGGAATTTTTATAAATCTGCTCATCAACATCTCCTGAAGACAGATTGCATCCAGAATGTGTCCCTCGACTGGTAAGAGACCTATAGTCCTGTTTACCAGCTTTATTTTGTTGCTGTGTTCTCAAGATGATCTTGCATCTTCAAATGGAACTCATTAGATTGTTTCTGAAAATGAACATATACAATATCGCTAACTTTCCCTCAAAGAATTTCACAGAATTTGATTTATTTCCAACTAATGATCCAAGCTCGGCACAGTTTTAACAATGCTAATCGATTTACTCCAGCATTATTGCCTTACAATTTGCTGTTGTATCTATTCTTTTGGTATTTCCATGACCGTTCCAACAATTCCATCCCGAATTTCGCAAGAACCCTACAAAATCTTTTATTCTTTGATGGAACATGTACTACCAAGAGACATTCTTTCGAGTTCCCCTTCAGTGTTTTGTGGGTCTCCTGAGCCCTCTTATTCATGACAAATAAAGTGATACAAATAGAGGGGCTGCTTTAACCTTCATATTGCAATCCATGAGCGGAGTCACAATACAGTTGCAGTGGGAGGTTTATTGAAAAACACATTATTTTATGTGTCTCAGTGAGAGTCACTCTGACGTGGATGGATGGGGAAGCACTAGAGAGGGCATCAAGGACAAGAGCAGTGAGGGCATTGGAAGAGAATCCACGTGGCCCCTCCATGCCTTTCCAAAGAGCTGTGCCACAGGAGACTCAAACTCAGCAGAGGGAGAATCACTGCATTTTGCCAGCTGACATGGAAATGCAGTCAACCACGAAAGGCTGCTTTAACATTGAGAATTTGACTGACAAAGACACTGAACTTTTACACTTCTGGATCCTTCCAGCCACCTTCAGGGGACATGGCAAGTGTGAGCTAATACGTGGACCATTGCAGCATCTGGGAGATCCCAAATACAGCCCGCCAATACTGCAATACCTTTGTCTAATTCTCCAAGGCTCATCAGCAGCAATAAGAGAAATGTACTCCAATTTTATAGTCACAGTGGCATTATAAATGAAATAGGTTCATCCATCTGAGCTTCAGTGCACCCTGTACCACTGTACTTAAACAGAAAATCCATCAACATTCAGAGACAACCACCACAAAATTATACTGGTTGTTGCATGGTTTCATAACAAGGCTCATGATAAGGTAAATAGGAACATAGGACTTAGGAGCAGAAGTAGGCCATTCAGACCTTTGAGCCTGCCCTGACGTTCAATAAGATCATGGATGGTAGTGGTTTCAACTCCATTTTCATCTCTGCCTCCCCATAACCCTTGAATCCCTTGTCTATCAAAAATCTAACTCTATCTTGAATAAATTCAATGACCCAGCCTCCACTGTTTTCTAGGTAAGAGAATTCCACAGACCAATAACCCTCTGAGAGAAAATAAATTCTCTTCATCCCGTTTTAAAAGGAGGCCCTCTTATTCTTAACACTGTGGGTTAGAAATTCAGTTGCCACATTTTATGGTCACAGGAGCTGTGATATGCGATCTGTTCATGTACTTTCAGGTTGAGGAGAGACATGTAAATTTGAGGCACCTGCTTCAACCTGCATGATTGTAGTGTCTGTTTGAGCAGGGGCCACACTTCTGTCTCCATCTTAACACTGCTGGCTGCCTCTGCGGTCAGCAGTGGGACAAGCTGCATTGTTCAGAAACCATGTGGCAGCGTAAGCTCAAGTTATCCCTCTTAAAGGGAAGCTGCACTGAAGATTAATACTGCAATTTCAATAATGGCAAACTAACAATTAGGGTAGGGGAGCCACTGGATACTGCAAGTAGGATCCAACTATATTTCATGCATTTTAGCATCTCAACGGGCTTGTCAATGGCTTGACAGGGATTGTCAAGCTGCATTTCATATGACTTAACACACATGAGATCTGCATGAGTAATTTTCCCTTTACTGTGAAGCAATCACTGTTTCTGTCTTTGGCAAACAATCATGTTTGCATTTTCACTCACTTTATCAATACTGTTGTCTTTATTCTTACTGGATGCTCCTGGTTGGATTGCTTTACAATGGATTCCAGTAGTTTTGAAATGATAGATGTCAAGTGGCAGGCTAGAATTTCTTGGATCCTGCTTCCCACTTATTTTGAAGATTGGAATGGCATTAACTATATCTAGCTCATTGGCAGCAATAACATCCAAACGATTTTAGCCACTTCAAAAATAAAATCAAATAATCACCGACCCTTGCTTATAATTGACTAAATAACAAACATAAAAATGCCCAATAAAACAAAGGCTGAAAATGATACCACGACCTTGCATGCTGGAATCTTAAAGCTCTCTGCCATGCTATTTCCCTCCAACTTCACAAATCTCATCAGAACCAATCTTTTTTGCCATGTGCGTCTTTATGAAGAGCCTTGGCAGGTCTTGCTTTAAATTAGCTCCACGTGTGCAAATGATTCTTTGTGAACGCACAACTTTTTGACAATTTCTAATTTGCAGAAGAACGCATTCATAAACTGCAATTGCAGTTTTCTGGCTGTTGAAATTTACCAGATATCTGTTTCTAAAATTAATTTAGAAGCATGTGGCTACAAATGAACGGTTATGCCCCTGTGTTCATTTTAATAAACCCTACAGCCTTCGCAAATTACCATACATTAGTAAATTAAATGAACAATTTCTCTGGCTGCTGCTAAAGTGACACAAATTATCCAACAACTGTACTACATTGTCACTGAGCTCCAATTTGAGAATGTGGCTGTTGCCCAGAGGATGTCAGGCTGCAAGGCAGAAGCACACCCCTGGGGAGGATGTTCAAGCTGGTGCTTTTTTTCTAAAGCAGAGATACTAATAAAGGCAATGTTAAACCTCGACAATGAACCTGACTGATTTTGCAGCCACTGCTGCTAAAAGTCACAATGACATTGACTCTTAAAATAATAAGTTACAGCTGCATTTTTGTGCCTTAGGTACTTTTCAAACCCCTTTAGGGGACCTGTCAAACATCGGTCAAACCCCTGATGTTCTCCTGTGCATCCTAGACAACTGCTTTTCTTTTCACATTACTGTCTTATTTATTCCTCTGGATAGACCAGCAGCATCATTGGGTCAAAGATAACTTATTTTCAATATCATTTGTCTCTCAATGTCTTTCATTTGGAGTAGAGTGGCTGACCATTTGATTCTGAGTACAGTTCAGTGTACAACGTTTAACAGCAATTAGAACTGTTCATTTGAATAATTGAATTTATTGTAATTTAGAAATCTGTGACAGCTGTTGAAATACTTGCATTCTTAGACTGTTGGGTATGCACCATTCATCTTGTTTATTGAAAAGAGATCCTTTCATATTTTGAAGATGTGTTTAGGCATCTTTTGTTTAAGTTAATGTATTGAAATAGTACAAAAAGATTTTCAAAAGCAGCATTACCCAATAAGGCTTTTGAAATGAAAATGTGGAGCCACAGTGAATATGACAGCAGTATAATTCTGTACCAGTTCTGAAATAACTGCAGAGGCCTTTGGCTTTTCCATTAATGAATAACAATAAACAGGCAAAGCATGTCAATCATATATTTCTGACTGATGTAAGAATTCAATATTGTGTGTTAATTTTAGAAATCTGGGCAAATTTCTAAGAAATAAGTCTAATGTTAAAATAAAATGATCTCATCTGTTGCTGAACCTTCATCCATGTCTTCATCACCTCTAGACTCGACTATTCCTGGTCTTCCAACTCACACCTCCCGTGGACATGAACTCATTCAAAACTCTGCTGCACAAATCAAATGCAAGGTTTAACTGATTGCAAAATTAATTATGTATTTAAATGAGCAACACTAAGCTATGAATAAACAGTCTCTAGGTTTGGGGTTATAGATCCTGGCTCACACCAAGGCCAATTCACGCATTGTTGATTTACATTGGTTCCCTGTCTGGCAATACCTTGATTTTAAAATTCTCATTCTTGTTTTCAATAGGCTTCATGACTTCACCACTCCTATCGCTGTACCCTCTCCTACAACCTTCTAAGATCCCTTCACTCCTCCGATTCTGACCTCCTGCGCATTTCCAATTTTCATCACCATTGGTGGCCATGTCTTCAGCTTCCAAGGCCCTAAACTCTGGAAATCCCATCTTAAAGCTGACTTTCTCTTTAGCTCTGCTCATTTAAGAGACTCTTTAAAACCTCCCTCTTTGGTCAACTGTTTTGTCACTTGACTTAATATCTCTTCATGTAGCTCAATATCAAATGTTGTCCTGTGAAGCATCTGAGGGTGTTTTGCTATACTAAACGTACCATGTAAATGCAAGTTGTTGCTGTATCCATTACTTACAAAGCAGCAGTGAGTGGACATCCTAATAATGTTAAACATATGAAAATACACCAGAAATCCACAATTAGACACTGTGAGAGATGATGGAATCACAAAACTGTACTGTGCAGTACAGTACTGAGGATATCAGATGTTTGGTCAATATGTTATAATTATGTCATAAAAAATCTAGGAGAAGCTGAAGACTGGGGAGTTTTAAAAGCAATTTTAAAAATAGGAAGTTTCATAAACTCCCTAGAGGCAGACTATCTTTTCTGTATATTAGTAAGCCTGAAGCAATACAGCATTGAGAAGATTTCTAGTAAACCCAATAAGGTTTCTTATCAGGCAAAAGAATAATAAAGCATATGAAGAGAGAACATGAAATATGAAACACAATCAACAGGATATCTTAACAGAAAGATTTCCCACCGTGGAGAGAGGCAACTCCATTTAAAGAAAAGTTGATCTGATGTAAAGATTAAATTTGTGTGCAGAAATTGGGATCTTTTCCTCACTGTAATAAATTAGCTTAGCATGGATGTATTTTTTCTTATGAAAGGAGTTGATTAGAAGAACCATTCCTTCTGTTGCATGGTACAAACCATGGTACATTTTTGACATGGAAATCAGAAGTATAGTTTGCTGATCTTGAGAGCCTGGTAAAGCCTCTGGCTATAATCTGGAAGACTAAAAATGCTTTGAAGATCTGAAGGATAATATATTATTCATCAAAATTAAACAGGAATGACAATAAAAAATGACAATTTAAGGTCAAATATAAGCCTTCAGCAACTTCCACTAAAATGTTATATGCTATTAAATAAAAACCTTAAGCTTGAGGGGTGCAGAATAAGCACTTTTCCAATTTAAGGCTAGTCTCAAATAGTATAATCAAGATAGAGAGAGAGATTATCTGTGAAAAATGGGTAAGTCATCATAATATCCAAATACACAATAATTCAGTATTTTAATGACTTCTTTGCTTACTTGAATGTCACTAAGATTTTGAAGGAGAAGAAAACCATCCTCTGTTATCTTAATTAGGTGAAGTGAAGCAGGATAATGTGAAGCAGGATAAGGTGAGCAACATCCAGCACAGGTTCCACAATATCAAATAGATGGAGGCATTAGATTGTGAAAAACAAATAAAGATGAGTGGAAATTTATACCAAACATTGAATCAAACAATCATTGTGATATATCTTAAACTGGAAGTACTTAGATGAGCACTTGAAATGCCAAAGCATACAGGGCTGTGGGCCAAGTACTGGATAAAGAGATTAGAGTAGATAGGTGCTTGATGGCCAGCATGGGCACAATGGGCTGAAGGGCCTGTTTCTGTGCTGTATGACTCTATGACTGGAGGATGACTTGTTCAAAGACAATAAACCATTTTTCCTTCTTAATATTAATTTTAATATCCTAGCACAGGCTTTGGCCCAAAGACAGGAGCTCATGTGGCTAGGACCTTTCAACAAAAATTCATATTTCTCAGGAAATCTTCATAGAAAGTTTCAAGTCATTAATAAAAGAAAAAGCAAGAAAGCGTGGGGAAAATTGGAAGTAAGTGCCCTTAAGTAGAAATTATGGGTGAAATTTCCTCTGTGTGTTACGTGTACTAAATCACCAACCAGTTCTTCATAAATAGCCTTTCTTTCATTCCTCAAGCACCTTGGGATGTTTCTCTATGTTACAGATGTTATATTTAATGTTATTATTATAGAAACAGTGCATAGCAAATTCTCATCTAAATCTCATCACATAACATCTTTAGAACCAAATCCAAAACACAATTTTGATCCCACAGGGCACCCTGGAAAATTGTTGCAGCAGCTATTACCATTGCTTGGAATCACAATCTATATTACACCAGAGATTAAATATATTTTGGAGATGTTAGCTCTTCTACCACCATGGGAGGTCTTCAAACCATTCAATAATATTGTGAATTGATCCATAGGCATAAGAAACTGTTCCAAGACAACTTGATTCAAATTAGTGTTGAATTGGCTGTCATTGACAGAAGATGAACTCAGAACAGGTCCACATGAAGTGCAGAAAATAAGGCTAATTAGCCTTGAACTGCTAATTTATACCCAATTGCTTCCAAAGGTAGAATTTGTGATTACATATTCCTGAGGGCTGAAAGAAAGGCTCAATTAGTTGAGGCATAATTGAAGTAATCTCTTTTAAGGTGTAAAGGATGTAATTACAGTAGTGATGTCTCTACAACGTTTCTACAATTGGCAGGCACTTTGGGGCATATATGGTGTTTTATGTGAGAAATTAAATTCCACTAGAACACTGAGAATGCATTGAGTAACTGTTCATTTTCACCTTTTTTAATGTGTTCGTAAGTCCACAAATATTTACTCATTCCACTCCCTGTGACATCAAGTGTGTTACAACCAATGCATGGTTTTGGAATCAAGCAGAAGGTGCAGGCATTAGTGCTACCAAAGTACTTGCTAAATTGAGAACTATATACTTCATGGCATCAAATCTGTGTAGTGAAGATCTCCTCAGTGGCTATTATTGTGACACAGTCAGGCAAATGTTCAGAAACTGATTTATCCACAAGTCCTGTTTTTATTCATGTTCATGAGCATAGTCATTTGGCTTTTTTTCTTATCATCAAAATAGACATCGTACTGAAGTAATAGTTTTCAGCTTGTTGTCATATGGCTTATCATAACCAAAAGATATCCAGGCATCTACAAATTATAACATTTGTATGTATTCACTAATGAAGTAAGAGGATTCACTAATGAAGTTAGAATAACAGTAGGCAGACAGCGGGGGTGGGGGCCATAAAATGTGGCGAGCTGTTCAGAAGTCCATTGACTTCGGCGGGACCATAAAGTCCCGCTATTGTAACATTCTGCCCAGTATCTCAACAGCAGATATGTTTGCTGTCCACAAAAAACAGGGCAAATCTAACCCAGTCAATTGCCCCATCAGTCTGCTCTCAATCATTAGCAAAGTAATGCTATCAAGTGACAATTACTCAGCAATAACCTGCTGGATGACACTCAGTTTGGGTTCTGTCAGAACCATTCAGCTCCTGATCTCATTACAGTCCAAACATGGACAAAAGAGCTGAACTCCCAAGGTGAGGTGAAATTGACTGCCCTTGATACAAAGACAGCATTTGATCGAGTGTGGCATCAAGGAGCCCTAACAAAACTGAAGTCAATGAGAATCGGAGGGGGGGGGGGGGCCTTTCCACTGGTTGGAGCCATATCTAGCAGAATGGAAGATGGCTGTTGTTGGAGGTCAATCACCTCTGGAACATTACTACAGGAATTCCTCAAGTTAGTGTCTTGGGTGCAACCTTCTTCAGCTGCCTCATCAATGATCTTCCTTCCATCATAAGGTCAGAACTGAGAATGTTCGCTGATGATTGCACAATGTTTATCACCATTTTGAATCCTCAGATACTGAAGCAGTCCTTGTCAATATACAGTATGACCTGGACAACATTCAGACTTGGGCTGATAAATGGCAAATCACATTCATACCACACATGTGTCAGACAATGACCATCTCCAACAAGACAGAATCCACCATTTCCCTTGACATTCAATGGCATTACCATGACTGAATCCCCCATTATCAACATCATGGGGATTACCATTGACCAGAAACTGAACTGGACTAGCCTTATAAATACTGTGGCTATAACAGCAGGTCAGGGACTGGGAAGTACGTGGTGAGCCACTCAATTCCTGACTCCCGAAAGCCTGTTCACCATCAAGGCGTAAGTCAGGAGTGTGATGGAATAGTCTCCACTCGCCTTTATAATTAAGTGTAGCTCCAACAACACTCAAGAACTTTGCGACTATCCAGGACAAAGCAGCTTGCTTGATTGGCACCCCATCCATCACCTTAAACACCCATTCCCTTCACCACCAATGGACAGTGACAGCAATGTGCACCATCTACAAAATGGAGTGCAGCAACTTACCAAGGCTCATTCGACCGCACCTTCCATACTCTTGACCTCTAGAAGGATAAGGGCAGCAGATGCATGGGGAAACCACCATCTTCAAGTTCCCCTCCAAGTCACACACCATCCTGATTTGGAACTACATCACTGATTCTGCACTGTCGCTGGGTCAAAATCCTAGAACTCCTTTCTTAATAGCATGTGGGTGGACCTATACCACATGGACTGCGGTGGTTCAAGAAGGTGACTAACCACCGCCTTTTCAAGGGCAATTAGGGATGAGCAATAAATGCTGGCCTGGTCAGTAATGCCTGCGTCCTATGAAAGAATACAATTTTAAAAAATGTTTTCAACATGGGGACCAATTACATTACATTTACAGGAAGGATAATGAATGTTTAAGAAGGTGACAGTGGTGTAGCGGTCCTATGGTTTGGCATCTGTCTGTCTCAAGAGACTGTGCCTGGGGTATATGTCACTCTGGATTGAAAGTTGTCTGTTGTGGCTGTAAAGGCTGATTCGCGAGTGGCAGCCCTTTCTGCAGGTGGCACGGGTGAATGACTTTGGCCCAAGGTCGATTGATGTTTTGTCCTTCCACCGGGCTCTCTTTCCGCCATCTAGTAATTTCTTTTGTCCTCTGCTTTCTCCACACCCTTCCTGACTGCTTGCCTTCAGGCACTCCAGTCAGCAGTGAAGACCTCCCATGCACTGACTCTGATCCCTCTCTACTTGAGGCCTCACTTACAGACATCCTTCGATCACAGATGCGGGTGACCTGTTGGTCCCATGCACATAACAAGCTGGCCTTAGAGAATGTCTTTGGAAATGTGGCCATCATCCGTTCGGTGCACATGACCAAGCCAATGGAGTCGGTAGTGGTGGCATGATATAACCATTACTGGAAGAATAAGCAAGAGTCCCCAACTAATGCTCTTGTGATATGAGTTTAAATCCCACCACAAAAGTTGGTGGAATTTGAATTTAGTTAATAAACCTGGAATTAAAATCCAGATTGAGAGTCGTGGGTAGGATGTTATGGAACGCCGGGGTCCCAGCATCTGGCTGGTTGTGGAGAGCATGCCCAAGTGATGAATGGCTGCCCCTCAGTATTGCACTTGAGCGATGAGGAGGCGAACTGCGCTGGATCGTGTTGTAAGTGCTTAGGGTTCTTGCCAGGTGTCAAGCTGGCAGGCCCCAGCAAGACGGGTGTGGGTTGTGGTTTGAGAAGCCAAGGGAGGTGTGGAACCTGAGGGCGGTAACACCTTAATTGAGCCTTTAGGTGACCCAGGGAGTCTGTTCAGGAGGATCGCTCCTCTTCCTACCACCAACCCACGCATGTGAATCTGCTTCACTGGGCGTTTGCCATGGGCCCCTCCCATTACTGGCAATTGGCCCACTGGCAGGAAAAAATTGTGGTGGAGAGCAAGGGCAGGTGGGTAGGTGACGGGCAGGCCGCTCGCAGGATTTTGGCCAGACAGTGTAAAAGCCAGCCTCACTGAAACTACTGGATTTTCAGAAAAAACCCATATGGATAGGGAAGGTAATCTAATATCTTTACTCAGTCTACATGTAAGTCCAGGCCACAGAAAGGTAGTTTACTCTTAACTATCATCTGAAATGTCCTAGCAAGCCATTCATTGTACCAAACCGCTCCAGAAAAGTCAAAAAAGAATAAAATCGGACTGACTATCAATCATTGACCAGAAAAAACAAAGCTGCACCCTGTCCAGTTGACCCTGCAAAGTCCTCCTCGCTAACATCTCGTGACTTGTGCCAATATTGGGAGAGCTATCCCACAGACTAGTCAAGCAACAGTTTGACATTGTCATACTCACAGTACCATAAGGCAAAAGAACAACAATATATTTCCAAGTCAGGATAGTGTGTGACTTGGAGGGAAACTTGCAGGTAGTGGCGTTCCCATGCCTATTCTGCACTTGTCCTTCTAGGTGGTAGAGATTGCAGGTTTGGAATGTGCTGTTAAAGCTTTGGTGAGTTTCTGCAGTGCATCTTATTGATGGTACACCCTGCTGCCACTGTGCATGATGCTTAAGATGGTGGATGGGGTGCTTGTCCTGGATGATTTAGAGATTCTTGAGTGTTGTTGGAGTTGCACTCACCCAGGCTAGTGTAGAGTATTCCATCATGCTCTTGACATTTGTCCTACAGTTAGTGGAAAGACTTTGGGGAGTGAGGCGATGAGTACTCACTGCAGAATTCCCAGCCTTTGATCTGCTATTGTAGCCACTGTATTTATGTGATTGGTCCAGCTAAGTCTTGGGTCGATTGTGATCCCCAGGATATTGATGGTGCAGGATTTGGCGATGGTAATGTCATTGAATGTCAAAGGGAGATGATTGTTATTTCCCTTGTTGGAGATGGTCATTGCCTGACACTTGTGTGGGGTGAATGTTACTTGCCATTTATCAGCCCAAACTTAAATATTGTCCAGCTCTTGCTGGGTGCGGACAAGCTATCCTTCATTATCTGTGGAGTTGCAAATAGTACTGAACAATGTGCAATCATCAGCGAAAATCACAATTTCTGACCTTATGATGGAGGGAAGGTCATTAATGAAGCAGCTGAAGTTGGCTGGGCCTAGAACACAGCCCTGAGAAACTCCTGCAGCAATTTTCTGACTGAGATGATTGCCTTTCAGGTACCTTTGTGCTTGGAATAACTCCAACCAGTGGAGACTTTTCCTAATTACCGTTGATTTCAGTTTTGCCAGGGGTCCTTGATGCCACACTCACTCAAATGTTACCTTGTGTCAAGGACAGTCATTCTCACCTCACCTCTTGAATTAAACTCTTTGTTTGGACAAGGGTGTAATGAGACCTGGGGCTATTAAATCCTCAGGCAAGAGTAAAGGATCTTATGGCACTATTCAAGAAAAAGCAGTGAAGTTCCACTTTGTATCCTGGCCAATATTTTCCCTCAACCATCATCACTAAAGCAAAGTGGTTCTTTATTGCTGCTTGTGGCACCTTGCTGTGTGCAAATTGGCTGTACCATTTCCCTAGAATGCAACAGTGGTTGTGAAACACTTTGAAACACCCTGAGGTAATAACATGTGCTGTAGACATGGAAGTTATTTCTTTAAAGGGAACTGAAATCTACAACTGCTGGACATCTGGAGCATGCAGGAGATCCATCAGCAGGTGGAAAGAGAAAATCTTGGTTAAAGCCCTGTTATCAGCTTACAACAGCACAGGGAATGGGTTTGGTGTTAGTTCTGCAGTCTGCATGCTATCCAGTATTACATTTGACAGTCACAGCTAGAGCTTGTTTAGCAGATTCCACTCTGGATACTGCTGGACAAAGATTAAATCCAATAATATAAAAATCAAATATTGCACTTTATCAACAGTAAAATCTTCTGGCAACCTTTATTAAATAGTTACACATCATTGCATCTTGTTGCAATGTTGATGCTTTCAATGATACTCATGGACAGCAATAGAATTTAAAGAAACAGTTAAGAGTCAATAACTGAAAAGAGAAGCTTAAATTTAACCATCAGTCAGTTCTGTTTGTTGTGAATCAGATTCTACTACGATATACATAAGCTACTTTTGTGCATTCACAGCTGGCTTAGCAGCAGACAATCTGGAACCATTGCTCTTTAATTGGTTTCTTAGCAGCTATTAATTTTTAATCACTACTTTATCCTGTCTCTCCTTTATCCCATTTAATATACTGAGCCCTGAACTCTGAAAAATTCTGAAATATTCTGTCTTGTTGACACACTGGATGTTTTTTTAGCAATATAATCATGGAGAAGATTTTTAGCCTTTGCCATTTCAATCATGTAAATTACTTTCTCCACAGAATTTGGGAGCACGACCTTCCAGCACATTGCAACACTGCAATATAATGCAAACAGATTAGTCGTAGCCATTGGACTGAGCAGCATTGCTGGGAAATTCTTTAGCACTTGTTTCATAAGGCTTCTTGTTGAATCTGACAGCTGTGAAATAAACAATAACCCATTGCTTTTTAGTTATGTAAAAATAAACCTCTCATTTATCGAGTGCATTTCAAGACCACCTGATGTTCCAAAGTGCTTTACAGCCAATGAAGCACTTTCAAAGTGTAGCCACTGTTGTAATTTCTGAGACAGATATTTAGCATGTCAGTCATTTTTTTTCCCCTTATGAATATTATAGCGAATGGATCTGCCATTGACAGCTTAAAATGGTGATAGTACATCATCAACCCATTTTGCAAACCTGTCTGATTTTCTTTATCATTGTCTTCACATGTTTTTCACTTCCTCTCAAGCCCATTTTCATCCATAATGTGTTAAAGTACATGCCACTGTGTTATTTCAATTTGAAATTACAGGGTTATCCTTTGCCACATCTTCGTTGGACATTTTAGGAATTAAAATCAGAAGCCAGCAGTATGATTTTCCAGGTGTCTGTTTGGGTGACAAGGTGTTTGCTTTTATGCCAATAATGACATTTTTCTCTTTCCAGTCAGAGATGAGTGAGTCTTCTGAAGGTGTGCTGTAGTTGGTGGGTGAATTTGTTAAGTTGTCCAGGTACAAATTCAGAGTTGGGAGTTTAAAAGCATCACAGTTCTAGAGCAATTTTTGGGTCTAAAACCTTATATGACCAATCTGATGGCCAGATTCCTTGAAAATACATCTTCACACGCACACCTTTTTTTCCCTTTGGGGATTGATAGGGGTTTCCATGATGATTATCAGCACATTGAACAGCATCATGAATGCTTCTTCTGTGTCTTCATGTGAGACTTGAACCTGTGGTTTGCTGGCTCAGAGATAGGGATGCTACCACTATGCCACAAAACCTTGAGTACAGTCAAATGAAGATATTTGAGACTATTCAGCAAAATAGCATCAGCAGACAATGAGCCAAGGACCTGCCTTTGGCAGAGCACTCATGGAATGGAATGGTACTGACCAAAATACAATATGATAATTAACAAAAATTCATAGCCCTTCTTACTAAAACTGGTAATCGTTTTAATAGATATCAGAATCATTTTATATAGCTATGTGGTAGAGTATTTGCATTTAAAAGGAGCATTTGAGTTGGAAATTTGGCTAGGAGTCCTGTGGCAACTAACTCACCTCCTGACTCTACAAAGCCTGTCCACCAGCTACAAGGCACAAGTCAGTAGAGATGGAATACTCTCCACTTTCCTGGATGAGCACAGCTCCAACAGCACTCAAGAAGCTTGACAGCGTCCAGGACAAAGCAGCTCACTTGATTGCCACCCCTTCCACAAACATTCACTCCCTCCACCGCTATTGCACAGTGGCAGTAGTGTGTGTCATCTACAAGATGCACTGCAAGAACTCACCAAGGCTCCTTTACAGCACTTTCCAAACCCACAACCACTACCATCTAGAAGGACAAGGGCACGTGGGAACACCACCACCTGGAAGTTCCCCTCCCAAGCTATACTGATTTGGAAATATTTTGCTATTCCTTCAATATCGCTGGGTCTAAACCCTGGAACGCACTCCCTAACAGCTTTGTGTGTGTACCTACACCACATGGACTGCAGTGGTTCGAGAAGGCAGCTCAACACCACCTTCTCAAGGAAAAAATTAGGAATGGGCAATAAATGCTGGCCCAGCCAGTGACACCCACATCCCCTGAATGAACAAAAAAAAATCTTTCCTCTGCTGAAGGTGGTGAATGAGTTTTAAACAATGCTACAAAGAATATGATTTTGTTGCAGATAGTTAACAGAGGAAATATTCAGCCCAATATCAATACAAGCATTTTCAAGCTCTGGGTAATGATCTGGAGAAAGGATCCTAGCTGATTGTTTGCCTAGCCTAGGGCAATGAGGCCAATTGCTGCCTACTGTTGCCATGGCTATCATGTTGGGGATGAAGATACAACAGAGATTTTAAATAATAGGAATAACAGGAACAACTGCTAGAAATAACACCGTTCTGAATAAATAGCAAAATGTAAGGTGAATATGTCAGCATGCCATGATTTCATGTATACTAGGCTTTTGAAAAAGGTCAGAGAGGAGATAGCAGATGTCCTGACACACAATTTTGCAATCTTCTTTAAATATACAAGTTGTGTTATTGGAATGAAGAGTAACTAATTCATTCTAACACTTCGTCACAAAGGGAGAGATGGATAAACTGGTCAACAGTGGATTATGGGTTGGAAATTTTTCTTGTGTGGTAATACAAAGCAGGCAGTAATAGGTCGACTGTCCATTATGCACCCAGCTTGATATTTAGTTCTATTTCTTGTAACATCTCACAATTTCCTGGGACATTACACAATGTTAAAGGTGCTATATAAATGAAGATTGTCAGGCGGAATTTTCTGATCCTGACAGCGGCTGGTTTCTTGGTGGGCAGGAGCAGAAAATTCGGAGGGAGGCCAAAAGCTGGAATCCCGCTGGGTACAAGGATTGGTCTGTGCATTATTGCCCATTTTGTTGTACCATCTAAGATTAATTTTTACACCCACAAATGCAATGTCAGTCATGGGCAATTTCTTAGAATCGATAATTGGAGATAAAATTAGCAAACATGTAAAATTCAGTCACCAAGGGCAAACAGCATGGGTTTGATAAAGACACTTTGTGTTTGATATGTTTAGTACAGTTTTTTGAAAAAGTGACTGATTGGATTGACAAAGGGGTTGCAGAGCATATAAAGCACATGGGTCTTTCAGAAGGTATTCAATCGATTCTCTCATGTGAGGCTTGTTAGAAAAAATTAGGTGTACGATATAAGAGGAGATTAAGCAACTTTGTTAGAAAGTTGGTGAATGCAAGTGACAAAGAGGATCATTTCAATTATTGGCGATATGTAAAACAGCCAAAATATTGGGTAGGTGACAATTAGTCTACTTGTACTTTTTAGATCTATAACAGAAATTAGATTAAAGTCATAGAGAGCTTAAAGCATAGATTCATCAGGACCAAATCAGAGATGGAAAACAATGCTAATGAGGGGAAACAGCTAGAGAATTATTTCCTCTGCTTCAGAGAAGGCTAAGAAACTCAATAGGGATTTATAAAATTAGGAAGGATTATGATTAATAACATAAGGGAAGACTATTTACTATTTAGAGAGTCTTTGATGATAAGTTCAAAATTATCACGCATAGTGTGAAAAGGCAAGCTAAAAATTTCTTCACACAGCGGCTTGTTGTAGCATGGAACGCTTTGCCGCAGGAAGTGATTGAGTACTTGAGACAAATAGCTTTTAAGAGAAAATTGGAGAAAAAATTGAAGCAGAGAAAAATGTAAGGCTGTGAAGAAAGAAAAGGACAGTTAATTGGATATAACAAAGAGTACAAGCGTGAAGGGGTGAATGACCTCCTTCTACTTTGGACCGATTAGCAATTGATTCTGGAACCTTTATGGTTCATTTGGCACTTTCTCATTTTAAACGCTGCGTTAGTTCACCGAACATTCTGTGCAGTATTAAATTTATTTAGTTAGTATGAATGATCCTCCACAGGCACCTTGGGACAGTTCACAGTGTTAAAGGTGCTATATAAATGAAGATTATCGGGCAGAATTTTCCAATCCTGCCAGCAGCGGGTTTCTTGCCGGGTGGGAGCCGAAAATTCAGAGCGAGGCCAAAAATTGGAATCTCGCCGGGAAATCAGTTCGGAATTTTCCCCGCACCACTTTCATAGTAGGCTGCTGGCAGGTTGGATTTCCTGATAAACCACGTTGAGAACTCCATTTGCATGCATTACCTTGTCATGAATGCTCAAACGCTACTCACCGGAATCGCATTCCCCTTCCCAAATACATGCCATGCCAGCAGGAAATTAGACCGGTCAAAAGCATGTTCAGATACAAGGGGCGTGCAGATGTTAGCCCTCATTTCACTCCTGACTTCTAGGCCGGTACAATATTCAAAGCCTACCTGCAATAGTGTTGCTCCGGTTTCTCAGCAATGCCGGTGAGATGCCACGCTAGTGGGGGCGTAGGGTTGGTCTGATCGCTGGGTTCCTCTGCACTCCAGGAGGATGTGTTCTGAGGGTTTCAGGCAGGGCTGTACTGAAACAGAGACCAGCCGGGCTTGGGTTGGTGAGGGAGATGGGGGAGTGGAAGGAGGAAGGAGATCTGGGGATAATGGACTATGGTGGGGTTGGAGTGGGGACGGAGGAGGGGACATGAGGGACAATGGACTATGGTGGAGTTGGAGGATGGGGAAGGAAGAGGAGACATAGCGGGCAATGGGCTACGGTGGTGTTGGAGGTGGGGGCAATGATGGCAGACAGAGGTGAGACCGAGGGTGGGGAAGCTTGAGCCTGACATGTAAGACTAGGATGCAGACACAGAATCAGGCGAATGGGAATTGAACCACCTGAATGGGAGGGGATACACACAGACTGCGAAATACAAGATGGGAGGGGGGTATGTGTTAGTGTGGTACCAGAGGGATGGGTTGCACAGAGACTCATGGTGGGGGGCACTTTGGGGGGAGATTATGTTATTAACAGTAAAGAAGAAATAGGAGAGCTCATTGAAAGACAGTCATTGTCCTTGGTCTGGGCCAAGGAGTCAGGGTGAGAAATTAAAGACAATCCTGGGGCTTTGTGGACCTCATAGTCAGGATGGGAGATTAAAGGAAGCCCTGGGGTTTTGCAGGCCATGTTACAGGTTTATGCATGGCACACACATTTCAGTCCCACTCCAGGGAGGGACAAGGCATTTGTTGCTCAATTGGGATAAGGAACAACTTGGTGTGCAGTGCATGTTTGTGGCTATGGGGTTGTCTGGCTCGGTTCTGAGCTGCAGATGGGATGGTCATGGTTAAGGGAGGCACCTGCTATCTATAAATGGGGAAAATATAATAAAGAAGGGAGTATTCAAATTCTCCTGAGGGACATGCATGACCCAGGCCTCCCTGTCGCTTGCCATTTCAACGCCCCATCCTGCTCTCAGGCCCACATGTCTGTCCTCGGCCTGCTGCATTGTTCCAGTGAAGCTCAACGCAAACTGGAGGAACAACACATCATCTTCCGACTAGGCACTTTACAGCCTTCCGGACTGAATATTGAGTTAAACAATTTTAGATCATGAACTTTCTCCTCCATCTCCACCCCTTTTCTGATCCCACTTTTCCCAATAATTTATATGGATTTTTCTTTTCCCACCTATTTCCATTATTTTTAAAAGTATTTCCATCCATTGTTTTATCTCTACCTTTTAGCCTATTTCGATTCCCCCCACCCCACCCCCACTATGGCTATCTGTATCTTGCTCGTCCAACATTTTACCTTAATGTCCCCATTAGCATATTTCTTAGCTAATATCACCACCGTCAACACCTCTTTGTCCTTTTGTCTATAACATCTTTTGGCAATCTCCACCTATCATTGGCCCTCTATCCAGCTCTACCTGTCCCACTCTCCCCTTAAGCCAGCTTATTTTTAACCTCTTTTCTATTTTCCGTTAGTTCTGATGAAGGGTCATATTGACTCGAAACATTAATTGTATCCATCTCCGCAGATGCTGTCAGACCTGCTGAGTCTTTCCAGGTATTTTTGTTTTTGTTCTAGATTTCCAGCATCCGCAGTATTTTGCTTTTATCTCCTGAGGGGAGTTCTCCTTTGTATTTGACCATTTACACAGCCTCAAGATGGGGAGGGGTGAGGTCCAGATGGGGCATTGGGACATCAAAAGTGGTAGGTTCAGGGGGGAGGCCTGAGATATCCACCACAATTACAATGGGTTCCAGGGTTACTGGGGGTGGCTGGAGAATAATCAGGGGGTGGTCTACCTGCACATCATGAGGTTCCGGGAAGATTAGAGGGACCAGAACACTGACAGGTGGAGAGTCGAAGACAGTCTCAAAATAAAAATGCAGCACCACCATCTTAAAACCCCATAGTTGTTGCACAGTTTAAAATTGAAACTGGAAAAGAATCTGCACAGAAGGGGTCTGAGGCAGTGTGGGAGGAGTCCATGGCTGGACTAAGGGGTCCTTTCAGGAGGAACCCTCAAACTGCTTAGAGTTACAACATTGAAATAGAGTCAGAGCTGACAGAAAAAAGGAAGACTTCCTTGAGAAAGTGCATTTGGAGCCATTGCCTTTTAGTGCGCTTTAACAACAGACTGCAGGAAGCATTGGCTTCACAATACAGTTGCTCCATTTGAGCTTTAACATAGAGGTATATGAAAATGGAAAATGCAGGAAGCTGTTAAGGAAACACAGCTGCTACAAAGCTACCAGATCATCGATAGCCTCTAATGTGCTTTCTCCAGCTGGCATGTATAACAGGGCATCAGTTATTGCTAAGTGCAAGTTGTGCTTGATCAGCATACCAGATCAGATATTGCAGGACTGCCTTTGTTAAGGTGGAGCATTTCATGAATGCATCCAAATCTCTTCCAACCTCTGTGGGATTGAGATATCACTCATCAGGTTTGGCATTTTGGTTACCTAGATCTGAGAGTCTGCGCCTCAGCTACAAGGCTGTATCAACTAAAAGCTAGTAGCACAGATGCAGCTCTAGGGCATGACATTGGTTTTTACAAGTGAGAGGGCTGCCATATTTGCACAATATTCATTAATCTGTTGCAGCTATCAGTACACAGGGAGAAGGAGGATTGAGTAATGGAGCCCGTGCTCAAAACTGCTTCTTGATGGAAGTGATCTGATTGAAGAAGAGGAGGAGGAGCAGGCACCACCTCGCGCAGCTTTGAGAGGAGGTCCAGGCTGAGACCAATGGTCCAGGGGAGCCCAAGCAACAGAGGATGAGGAGGTTAGACCCACGTAAGTGACCTGCATGACCAAGGGCCTTCTGAGGAAAACTTCCCTACCCGGAGATGAGCGACAGGTAATGACATGCCCGTCTACTGTTGTCAAGGGACGCAGTGGATCATAGCTGCCACATTCTGCAGGAAGGTTAAATGCCCTATGGACTGGGAGGACATCCCCTACCAGTGCTCCTGAAGGTCAGTGTTGTAATCAATTTTTTTGCATGCAGATCATTCCAGGGATCAACAGGGGATGTATGCAGCATCTCACAGTCCTCAGCACACAAATGCATCAAGGAGGTCCCAGTACACTATCCTCTACAGTAAAGTTTATCATTATGTGAAAGTTCACATTCAATGAAGATAGCCAGGCTGCTGGATTCCTGGGGTTTGCAACTATCTTAGGCTTCCCTAGGGTACAGGGTGCAATCAACTGCACACATGTGGCATTGAGATCTCCAAGGCAGCAGCCTCTGATGTTCATTAACAGGGAAAGGTCCCACTCCCTGACTGTTCAACTGGTGTGTGATCATCAGAAGCACATCATGTACATTTGTGCCAGGTACACTGGAAGCTCCCATGACTCATACATCCTGATTCACTCCTGGGTGCCTCATATATTCGTAGGGCCTCAGCAAATACAGGGCTACTGCTTGGGGATAGGGGTTACCCACTCAAATGATGGCTCATGTCACCCGTGCGTCACCCTTGAAGGAGAGATACAATGCAGCGCATGGATCGACATGATCCATCATCATGGAGGCCATTAGTATCATCAAGATGCAATTCCGATGTTTGGACTGCTCAGGTAGGGCTCTGCTGTACTGTCTACAGGCGGCGTCCCACATAATTGTGGTCTGTTGCACTCGTCCCAACTTGGAGCTTCCAAAGGGGGGTTCCATGCCAGATGGTGACATGGAAGAGGCTGAGAGCTCCTCGGACAATGAAGAACAGGAAGGGCAGGAACTTGAAGAGGGAGATGAGGGTCAGTATCCACGTGAGGATACCATCGAAGAAGCATGATGTGGAAGACATGCCTGTGCCACACTGATAGCCACGAGATTCCAGGAGGAGTAAGGTGTATGGCCATATTCCTTCTGTCCCTTAATGCCATGGTAATGCACTTAAACGCCTTTACAACCAGTAACCTCAAGAGCAAGTTCAGACTTGCACGTTCAACCTTCATGATTTACCAGGCCCTAATCTTTGGAAAGGTCAGCGGCGAACCCTGTACCCACGTGCTTTGGGAAGTGAAAGCTGGCACAACAGCACAACGCTACATCAAAAGGACAGAACGCAGTCATCACCACCTTAATGAGAAACTTTTAGCCGACACAGATGCCGCATGGCTGGAGAGACCACCATGGCTGCAGGTCTTGTGCTTTGGCACTACCAATGATGGCAGCCTTCTAATGTTGAGAAACAATTATAGCTACCCCTCGATGGCTAGTGAGTACAACTCCCTCCATGCATTCCGCAGACACTTCCAGTAAAGAGTTTGACACATCTCCCTGACTTAATGCAAGGTTCGAGTAACTATCATGACTCAGTACACGTCACATGAATGTGAGGCTCGCAAAGGGAGGTGAACGCTGAGTTGGAGCATGGCTCAACCTTGCAAATAGATGCTTATGCATGATGCTTTCAAATGATGAGGCCAATGTCATGAGCAGCAAATGTATTTACAGAGGTGCAATATGTATATGGTGAGTGAACACCCAGAAGCAATGTCAAAGCTTGATAATTTTTCTAACCTTACCGTTATGTCTAGGTGTATCCCCGGCATCCGCAGCAGAGATGGAAGCTGCCAGCTGACCACTATGCCCTGTTGTCTTCGATGATTTTGGCAGGTGTCCTCGCGAGGGCTGAGGCCTGGAGGGCCCTGGTCTGCTTTGGGTTTCCTGCTGTGGGGCAGGTGCAGCCTCCTCGGGCTGTACAGCTGGGGGTGATGGGGTCTCACAGGCAAGGGGACTGGGATTGGCTGAACACTCTCGGAGTTACCTGGGTGGATGGTCCCCAGAATTTCCATCTTCTGGTCCTCTTCCCTGTGGGTGCCCAAGGGCTTCTACCTGGTTCCCTGAGGAGAAGGGGTTCCTGGAGTAATGTTGAGGTGCCCCGACCTCCTCTTGTCGAGCTACTGACGGATAGCACCAACGCTTATAGCGATGGAGTGCAGATCTGAGCGCAAGTCCTGCAGGATCTACTGGACCAAGCTGGCACCAACCTTCCCATGGAGAACCCGAGGCGCTGGCATGTCAGAGGCATGACATCAGACAGAATGTGAATGGTCTCCTCCATCCTTCACTCTAGTCTGCTGACTGCCTCTCCCAGTTTTACCTGATTTTCTTGCTACCTGTTGCATCTCCAGCATGTTAGTGACGGCTGCTTGCAGTGGCTCATCATCTGACTCAGAACTCAGCGGGTGCCTGATCTCCAGCAGTCTTCCAGGTGTCAGAGACGCGGGCTGGTCACTGTGTCCGACTTCTGCGGAGACGTGTCAGTGAGGTGTTCCCCAGGATGCAACCTGAGCCTAATCTAGATCCATGGCCCGCTGGAGTGTGTGTCTCTGTGCCGGTGGAGGGTGCAGTGATAGTTCCTCCCCTCATGTATCCTCAGCATTCTCTTCTGAGGTGACCTGGGACTTATGGTAGCTCTGATGGTCTGGCCGGGCCTGCTGGTGCCTGTAAGAGACAGAAGATAGAACTACTTCATAAGCAGGCAGAATACAATATTGCATGTGACTCCCGTGTTTATCAAAATGTGATCAACTCATGAAAGGGTCATCCATACTGGCTTGCTCGGAGGGGCTCATCTTCCCCACAGGAGCGAGCTCTGTCCTCACCTGCCAACTCAACAGCGTTCTCCTCAAAGTGTGTCAGCTCCCGGATGTCGGCCATCCCTCTGCCAGTCTGGGGTATGATCCTGCAGTTGTGGGCTAGCTTGGCCTGCATGAGGATAAATGGAATGAAAGGTGATGAGAAGAGATGGAGGAGAGGTTGGAAAGCATGCCTGCTGTGTGTGCTGAGCCCTCCCCAGTAAGGACTGAGGATAGAGTTTGTGCAGCTTGATGGATGAGATGCTGGTGATTTTAAAGTGTCCATGAGGCTATCAGTGCCGATATGTGCCCCTCTAATATTGTGAGAGATCCCTGAGCAGTGTAACTCTTTGAGTGCACAATGCCATGATGAGAGAGTGAGATTGGAGTGAGCTGAAGGTTGACTTATCCTGGCAGAACAGATAAGATCATTCATCCTCTTCGTACACTGGATGGCATTTCTCGGGTGGGTGCCTGATGAGCTAACCTCCCTTGCAACCGCCTCCCAGGCTGGCAAGGCAAGGCAAGGCTGGTGGGCCTCCTGGAACCATCCCTCAGATAGAGGACATCCCAGTGCTGGCAGACACCACGGATGAGAGCCTTAAGGGAGTCGCTGCTGAACACCGGTGCAGCTTTCTTCCTCAGTGCAGACATACCAAGACGTTTCCTGACAACAAGCTGGCCTGCTGAGTGTAATGTGTGTTCAGGTGGCGTTTAAACATGGCACCCGGACTTTCGACCCCATTAAGAAATGGTAGGGCAGACGAATCAGTGCCCACCTCACCATGTGATTCAGGGAGCTACCCGCCGATGCATAATTAATGAGCTTCCGAGCATGAAATCGAGTATGATTCCCGCCCTGCTGCCCAGCGGGAAACATGTCACCAAACCCGCCCGCCATCGCACTTGGTCTCTGGAAGGGAAACTTCTGCACATTGTTGCTGAAGATTCACAAAACCTTTCTTTTTGATTGAGTTGTTTCTTCGACAGGGAATTCATGTGATCTAACAATTGTCTGTGGATATTTATAAATTCTCTATGAATTTAGTCAGATAAATAAATAGAAGAAATTACAATTCATAAATTATACGGAACAAGGCGCCGTGGCATTTATGGAGCTGCAAAGATATTTGCTGGTATTTTAGCTTTGCTTTTTGCTAGAGGCTTCGTTCCATGTAAAGGCTGGCTTTATATGACTGATGATTGAGCAATACATATTTAAAAATTTAAACCTGGGCTTCTTGTTATTCCAAAATAAAATGCCCTGTGGGTTAATGAAGTAGGAGTGCTAAATAGGTATTTCTGCACTGTTAGGATTCTAGATCTTGACTCCACTGCAATTTCCATTAATGGAAAATGCATGGATTTGTTCAGGGGTTCTTCTGTGGACTGGAGGAAAGAGAGGTCAATACTTACAATAATAAAATATTTATAAAATAAGGGATGGACTTGTCCTTTTACAGAATTATGGGCTAAGCATTAACTCAAAGCAGTCCAAGCTCTCTGATATATATGCAAGTAACATCATTCGTAACTAAATCTTTTCAGTTGCAGAGGTGACTGTAAGCATCTCTGATCCTTTTCTTATGAATAGTGATAAGAAAGGTCATGTAGCCACTAACCTCTTCACGTTTATGTTAGAACATGCTCTTAGCATTCATTGCAAGTCAAACTGATCTGGATCATGAACCTGGGTTCAAGTTTATCCTAATGATACTTTTGGGTGCTTTTAAAACAACTTCAAATATGTGGCAATTGAACCTGAATACCAATATTACTCAATGATTTGGAGACTTTACCACAACTGCCAGGCAGGAAGAGCTCATACACAGATGAAAGATGAGGCCTATTCACTAAAATCTGGAATCTGCTGAAAGTGTTAATTGAGAAACAATTCAATTAAAGGAATTATCCAGTTGTTGAAGGGTCATTTAGTACATTACAGACACTATACTCAATCATGTTACCACAATAAGTAATTGAGGAAATAGTATAGATGTATTTGACATGAAGCTGAATAAGTAAATGAGGGAGAAGGGAATACAGGGTAATAACAGAGTTTGATCAGAAGGGATGGGAAGAGTCTTGAGCAGAGTATAAACACCAACATGGACTGGTTGGGTTGAATGGCCAGTTATAGTGCTCCATATCCTGTGTAATTCTATGTGAATCCAGACCAAGAAAATGGCCTGAACCCTTGAAGCTAGAGAATTTCGGAGAAACATCTCCTTTGCCCAGGTAACGGTTGGGGACAAAATGGGTTTTCCAAGTGAAAAGGGTTCAGCACCCCAGGTAGCTGATGGACAACATAATTCCTGACTATATGCAGCCAGGTTGACACCTGAGATAAAAAGGGCCCATGCATCCCACAAACTCCAGCAAGGCCAGAAATGTAGGATGCTAACAGGTATGAATTTAGCCTGTCTGCTAAGATCATGACCTATGGAAAAGTAGAAGGGCAGCAGAATCTAAACTGAAACATGATTCAATAAAGAATGCTACTTAGCAACCAGTTACAAGGGCGGGGCATCTAAAGCTACTGTTGCTGTAATGAAGGCACAATATATAAAAGCAAATCAATACTCTACCTATCCTCCAGCAGCTTCGCTGTACTTTAATAACTAGTCTTGCTTTTTTGGAGTTAATATAGAACTTAAAATGTGGGATTCATTATAGAATCTCCCCCTAATTCAGAGCACATGGGCAAGAAACTCAAGTTAGGCCAGTTATTGGTGCAAAATGGGTGATACAATTAGAAAATATGCCCATAGAGGTTGACGAAAGACTTGAGCCACTTGAAGTAAACTTGCGAGCTGTGTTGGAATGCCCAGTAAGAACAAGCATGCTCCACATGTTTGCTCAATAATTTTGCTTCCGTGTCCTAAAGATGGCATTAGGACCCTTATTTGCATATTCATGGCACTTAATGCTGAAAACCCTTAGAAGGCACTGACACTAGTGATTTAGGGAGAGAGGCCAGACAGACATATCATGCTGCAAAATTTTGTCCCTCCAATCTCAATATTTTGCAAAAGCGAGCAATTTCTCCTCCACGAGGCTGTTTTTGCTTCACTTAAATAAATAAGGGGGTAAAAAGAGAACAATTGGAAAAGGACCTCATTTGAGCTGAGGGAAAGACTAACTGTATTGGGCCCTTCTCATATAACACAAAAGAGGGAATATAGCCTTTACACTTGTGTATGCTGTGGGGAACCTTTCATCACCAGTGCTGTGGAGTGCAATAGCAACGGCAACTTGCATCATACAGCACAGGGTTTTCAGGCCTTGCCCACAACTGGGATCATCCAGTCCCACCAAATGTCAATGGACTTTTGGCTGGGCCACCAAATGTCCCACGGCGGGTCCTGCGATGATGGGGCCGGAAGCTCTCAGCCGTACTGTGTGCATAGTGATAAAATGCTCCAAGGCACTCTGCCGGAGTGTTATCAAACAAAAATTTGTTACTGAGCCAAATATAGAGATATTAGGACAGGTGACCAAAATTTGGTCAAAGAATTAGGTTTTAATGAGCCTCTTAAAGGACGAAGATAGGTAAAGAAGAAAAGGGTGAATTTCACTGCTTAGGACCTAGGTAGTTGAAGGTTATCATTGATGAAGTGAAGGAGATCAGGGAACAGCACAACCAAAATCTATGAACTCACTGAATTAAATACTGTAAGTTGAATAAAACAGTAACAACAACGTAATGCAGTAAACAGTACAGCACAAAGTTACAGTAGTATTACTTGCACCAATGTTGTAAGAAAATGGGAGAAAATCCTTCTGGAGTAAAATGCCATCATGGTGGACGGCAGCACTTTTGCACAAAGCTTCTTTGGTAGTTTAACAGTGCCACAACTCATTTATCTTTAATAGGTCAATGTATTTATTAAAATTATGAATTGAGGAATTTGAGCCAAATGGGTTGATATATTTGTGTACATGATCTCAGGACACTAAAATAACCAAAGAAACTATATATAAGTGAAAAAAATTAATTGCAAGTGATCAGTTCAACACATCTGAGCATCCTTATCGAAAACAGAAGATAATTTACAATTCATATCACAGTAGTGTCTTAATGTAGTTTTAATGGTTGAAATAACACAGCCTGTCATTTGTAAGATTATAATTTTCCAAAATAATTGGCTGCTGTACACATATGGTAACGAACTTACTCTTTTATTAAAGTTGGTTTTAATGGATTAAAAAGTCATTCTTCCACTCATATATTGCTGATTAAAATTCCAACCTGCCAGTGTCACCTCACCAGTAGGGCTTCAGTGTACATCTACAAAAGGTATTCTCATAATCTGAGTCATACCTGGAGGATCAACCACTGTCAATCAATGTATGAGGAAGTTAATGAATAAGTGTGATCATCAGATATAGAAAATCCTCAGATCAGCATATACTGGTTAAATGTACATAATACCAATCGGACAAATATTACAAATCATGGGAAACTTGTGCTTTTGAACAATAGATTTGTGCATTGAGTAACAATGTATGAAAAAATGTTTACTAACAATCTGACTTATGCATTTTGGGAGGGAGGGTATTAAGTTATTCCCTATTTTCCTTCCTTTTCTTGTTTCAACAGCCCAGTCTCATCTACAGCCAGGTGAAGGAGGATTAAAATCTTTGTAAGATCATAAGAAATAGAAGCAGGAGTAGGTCATTTGAGCCATCAAACCATCTGGCCTATTCCTGCTCCTATTTATTATGATCTTATGAAATTTTGGATTCTCACTCACCAGGTCTCCTGACAGCAGAAGGCAGTCTATTTCAATAGCCTTGTCCCTTCTGCAGTCAGGGGAGCTGGTGAGTAAGGATCTGAAACTTCACCAGTGTCATTCTTGGTCTGCACTGGTGTGCTGCTTTGGGTGTGTTAAAGTGCGTAAGCTGGAGTTTGGTGAGTGAGAGAGTTCAGTGAAGATGGAAGGAGGTGATCTTTTCAGTTTCTACCTTTCCTTAGCCTCCAGTAACTGACTGTTACTTTGCTACATAAAGCAGCAGGAGTTTAGAGAGAGAGCCCATAAGGCAGAGGAGAGAGAGAGGGTTCACAGGAGTTTACACATTAAATCTGAAAGTGACATCACAGGAGTCCCCTAAGTTGATTGGTTTGTAAGTATAGGCCTTTCTGGACTCGGCACAGAGGAAACGATTAGTGAATAACAGTTGAGTTATCATATTATATTATACCATTCTGTGGTAAGCACTTTATATAAAGTTTAAGACATGTCAGCACAGCGTGGCCACAAGTAATGTGCATCCTGCAGGATGTGGGAAGTCATGTAAGTAAAAAGTGCCCTTGATGACCACGTCTGCAGGAAGTGTCACCAGCTGCAGAAACTTGAGCTCTGGGTTGCAGAACTTGAGTGGCGGCTGGAGTCACTGTGATGCATAGGCAACACTGGGGATTACGTGGATAGCATACTTAGAGAGGTGGTCACATGCAACTAAGATGTACACATGCAGAGAGGGAATGAGTGACTGCCAGAGTATCCAAGAGGAACAGGTAGGTAGTGCAGGAGTCTCCTGAGGCTCACTTCTCTCTAATCATTGTTTCCATTTTTGATACTGGTGAGTGAGATGGTTACTCAGAGGGCTGTAGCAAGAGCCAAGTTTGTGGTACCACAGATGGCTCAGCTGCACAGGAGGTGGGGGGGGGGGGGAAGAAGTGTAGAGCTATTATAGTGGGAGGGGATTGAATAGCTAGGGGAGCAGACAGGCATTCCTGCAGCCATAGACGTGCCTCCAAGATGATATGTTGCCTCCCTGGTGCCAGAATCAAGGGTCCAACAGAATGGCTGAGAACATTCTTTAGGGGGAGGGTGAACAGCCAGAGGTCATGGTCCACATTGGGACCAATAACATAAGTAAGAAAAGGGATGAGGCCCTGAAAGCAGGGAGGTAGGAAATGAATTAAAAATCCAGACCTCAAGAGCAGTAATCTCAGGATTACTCCCAGTGTCACATGCTAGTAAGCATAAGAATAGGAAGATTGAGCAATTCAACACATGCATAGAGAAAGGGAGTAGAAGGGAGGGCTTTAGATTTCTGGGGCATTGGAATTGGTTCTCTGGCAAGTGGGACCTGTACAAGAAGGATGGGTTACACCTTAACAGGATTGGGACTAACATCCTCATTGGGAGGTTTGCTAGTGCTGTTGGGGAGGGTTTAATTGGCAGGGGATGGGAACTTTAAGGGAAATGCAGAGTGGCTGGAAGAAAAACTGGCAGTGGGAAGTAGGGAAGTATCAACTGATATGGAGGACATATTAGAGAGTAGTATCAAGGTTAATAGAATACTTGGAGACTTTGATAGAGTTAGAGAAGGTAATAGTAAGTCATTAGATAGGGCCAGAGTAAGTGGGAAAGTAAAAAAGCATAAACCAGACTTAATTTGCATTAACGCATTAATGCACTGAGTGTGGTTAATAAGATGAACTACTGGCACAGGTTGGCAAATGGAATTATGATATTATTGCTCAACAGAGACCTGTTCAAAGAAGAACAGGACTAGGCGTTAAGTATTCCTGAGCACAAGGCGTTTAGGAGAGACAGGAAAGGAAGAAAAGAGGGTGAGGGTTAATGACAGTATTGATTAAAGAAGGCATTACAGTACTGGAAATAGAGGATGTTCCATAGGGGTTAAGCCTCTGCCTAGATGTAATGAATGAAAAAGGTGCAATGACATTGATTGGTGTAGTATACAGACCACCAACCAGTGGAAGGGACATAGAGAAAAAACTTGCAAAGAAATTGCTGTGAAGTGCAAGGATTATAGAGTAATTTTAATGGGTGACTTCAAACATCCAAATATAGACACGGATAGGAATAGTGCAAAGGGACAAGAGGAACAAGAGTTCCCAGAAAGTGCTAAGATAATTTTCTGCAGTAGTACATTTCCAGTCCAACAAGAGGGCAGGCTCTATTGGACCTAGCTCTAGGGAATGATTTGGCCCAAGTGGATCAAATATCAGTGGGAGAGCATTTAGGGGACAGTGACCATTGCATCATAAGATTTAGGTTAGCCATGGAAAAGGAAAAGGAACAATCCAGAATAGGGATAATTAATTGGGCAAAAGCCAACTTTGGTGGGGTGGGAATGTATCTGAGTCAAACGAGTTGGAATCAAATGGTGGCAGAAATGATGGCAGCTGAACAATGGGCCACCTTAAAAGAAAAGTATTGAGGGCAATGTCAATGTATATTTCCTTGAAAGGGAAAGGTAGGACAAATAAATCCAGAGTGCCCTGGATGCCAAGGGAGATATAAGTCAAGATGAAAAAGAAGAAGTGCATTCATGACAGATGTCAGGCAGAAAATACAATGGAGAATCAGGCTGAATATAAAGGATCAAAGGCAAGTGAGAAAACGAATAAAAAGAAAGGAAGGAGAGCACATGAAATGAGACTGGCAGCTAACATAAAAGGGAATCCCAAGTTCTCCTAGCTACATATAAATAATAAAAAGGTGTTAAAGAAAGACTAGGGTCAATTAGGATAAAAGAAGGGGACTTGCATGTGGAGGCTGGAGAAATAGCAGCGGTATTAAACGAGTACTTTGTATCTGTCTTTACAAAGGAAGAAGACACTTCCAGACTACGGTTACTGAAGGTATAGCCTCTCCTATTGTCTGTCAGGAGTCACGTGATTGTTCTTGGAGGGTCCGACCAATGAGTCCTAAGCACGTGTAATTCGGGGGCGGGGCTTCTGGTTGAGGATCTGGTTCAAGCGTGTAGCATCTGAAAAGCTCTCTGTAATAAAGTTTACATGTATCTTGTTGAAACTTGTCCGGTACGTCAAGTCATTACATTTAGCAACGAGGGTAAAATAGCTCCAATGGTGCAAATCGCCTTGTTTTTTTTCACTTGTTTGTGAGAAGTTGGTGTCGCTGGCTAGGCCAGCATTTATTGCCCATCCTTAATTGCCCTTGTTCAGAGGGCATTTTTTTTAGAGTCAACCACATTGCTGTGGGTCTGGAGTCACATGTTGGCCAGACCAGGTAAGAACAGCAGATTTCCCTCCCTAAAGGGCATTAGTGAGCCAGATGGGTTTTTATGACAATCGACAATGGTTTTTTTGGTCATCATTAGACTTTTTAATTCCAGATATTTATTCAATTCAAATTCCACCATCTGCCGTGGTGGGATTCAAACCCAGGTCCCTGAAGTATTACCCTGGATCTCCAGATTACCAGTCCAGTGACAATACCACTATGCCACCGCCATTAAAATTTAAGAAAAAAATCAAAGAATTGGCAACAGTCATGCCACTCTTCAGCAGAATCGATCCTTACGATGCGACTATGGAAAGCTGGAGCCAGTACGTAGAACGCCTTGGTTTTTATTTCATGGCAAACAAAATTACTGCAGAGGAAAAGCAGAAAGCAATCCTTTTGAGTGTATGTGGTAGCGGGACATACAATCTCATCCACAGCCTGACAACCCCAAATGTGCCTAATTCTATGACCTTTGAGAAATAAGTGGGCCTCATGAAAACACATTACCAGCCGGAGCCATCCGTAATAATGCAGAGTTTTAAGTTTAATTCCAGAGTAAGGGCCCTGGGAGAGACAATCACAGCCTATATAGCAAAGTTGAAGCAGTTGACTGAACACTGCTACTTTGGAGACATGCCTAATGATGTGCAGCAGGACCGATTAGCTTGTGAAGTTCGCGATGACGCCATTCAGCACCGTTTACTTGCAGAAGTCAACATTGCTTTGAAGTGCGCCATGGAAATAGCGCTAGGCATGGAAAGTGCTGCGAGAGACTCGCAGGCTTTACAACACGTACAACATGGTGCTGTTCTTCATGTCGGGCAGGAACCTACTGCATGGCGTGGTGCGAAAATCAGAGACAAAGCAGCGAAGTGAGAGGCAAGGTCCACTGTTAGAAAAACGAAAAGGCTTAATAGGTACGTTTCAGCAGCCACTCCAAGGTTAATCTGTTATAGATGTTAGGGTAACCTCATACCGGACGCTGCAGATTCAAGGAGGCAGAATGCTATAAGAAAAATCACGTAATAAAGCAATGCAGTGCAAAATCGAAACAGCCCATAAGACAGCAAAGCAATATGATTGAATTGAATAATACAAAAGTGCCTGAAGTTGTCGATACTGACATCTATTCCCTATACAACATCACAGCAGTAAAAGCTGAACCTATTACTGTCACAATCCAAGTGAATGGGAAGCCACTAATAATGGAGGTAGATATGGAAGCCTCATCCACAGTGGTGGGAGAGCATATATTTGATACCTAAATGAAGGTACACAGTCACTGAAACTGGAGTGGAAAACCACTCAATTGAAGCACTGGAGAATCTATACAGGCAAAGGGCATCGCCACAGTACTTATGTCTTATAGGCAATGAGCAGGCCAGTTTCCAGTGATCATAATGACAGGTGAAGGACCTAGGCTTCGGGGCTGAGACTGGTTACAAAAAAATCAAGTTCAACTGGTCTGAAATATTTCATTTGAGAACAGGAGGAGTTCCTGAATTGCTAAGGAAATATGACAGTGTATTTTGTGATGAATTAGGGAAGTTAAAAGGCTTGCAAGCAAAAATATATGTGGATTCTCAGGCAACACCCCACTTCTTTATGGCCAGACCTGTGCCTTAAAAGAGCCTTAAAGGCTTTAAGTGAGAAGGTGGATGCAGAACTGTGCCGATTAGAAAAGCTGGGCATCACCCAACCAGTCTAATCCTCAGAATGGGCGGTGTACATAGTCCCAGTGGTGAAGCCTGACTAAACTATATGCATTTGTAGGGATTATAAATTGACTGTAAACAAGGCAGCCAAACTAGATAAATATTCTATCCTGAGGATAGATGACTTATATGCAAAGTAACTGGAGGCAAATCCTGTACAAAATCAGACATGAGCCATGCTTACCAACAGTTGGAGCTGGATAGCATATCTAGAGGATATGTGACTATCAACACACAAGGGTCTTTATCAATATACTCACCTACCCTTTGGAGAATCATTTGCATGTGTAATCTTCCAAAGGACAATGGAGAGTCTTTTGCAAGGACTTCTCCGAGTAGAAATATAGCCAGATGATGTCCTGATCACAGGGTCAACTGTAACCAAACACTTGGCCAACCTGGAAGAGGCACTCAGAAGACTTTTAGAAGCTGGCGTACAAGGAAAGAAAGAAAAATGTACATTCCAAGAAGTTACTTACCTGGGTCACAGGATGGATGCCAAGGTTTGCAACCAGTAGAAGAGAAAGTTAGGGCAATCAAAGATGTGCCCTCTCTGTCCTGTGTAACCGAACACAAATCTTGCCTGGATATGATCAACTTTTATAGCCACTTCTTGCCAAACTTACCAACAGTGTTAGCACCATTACACTTGTTAAAAAGAATCATCATTGGTTGTAGAATTCACAAGAGGAAGAAGCTTTTGTGAAAGTTACATACATACGAACAAGGAGCAGCAGTAGGCCATTCAGTCCCCCGGATCTGCTTCGCCATTTAATAAGATCATAGCTGATCTGATAGTAACCTGAAAGCTTTATCCCACCCACCGCCGATAACCTATCACGCCGTTGTTTATCAAGCATCTATCCACCTCTGCCTTAAAAATATTTCAAGACTCTGCTTCCAATGCCTTTTCAGGAAGAGAGTTCCAAAGACTCACGACCCTCTGAGTGAAAGAAAGTTCACCTTATCTCCGTTTTAAATGGGTGACCCATTATTTATAAACAGTGAGCCCTAGTTTTAGGTTCTCCCACAAGAGGAAACATCCTTTCTACGTCCACTCTGTCAAGACCCCTCAAGGTCTTATATGTTTCTATCAAGTCGCCTCTTACTCTTCTAAACTCCAGCAGATATAAGCCTAGTCTGTCCAACCTTTCCTCATTAAACAACCCACCCATTCCAGGTTTTAATCTGGTAAACCTTCTCTAAACCATTTCCAACACATTTACATATTTTCTTAAATAAGGTGGCCAATACTGTACACAATGCTCCAAATGTGGTCTCAGCAGTGTACTGTACAGCTGAAGCATAAGCTCCCTACTTTTGTATTCAATTCCCCTCGCAATAAATGTTAACATTCTACCAGCTTTCCTAATTACATGCTATACTTGCGTACTAGCCTTTTGTGATTCATAAACGAGGACACCCAGATCTCTCTGCACCTCAGAGTTCTGCAACCCCTCACCTTTTAGATAATATACTTCTCTTTTATTCTTCCTGCCAAAATGGACAATTTCACATTTTCCCACATTAAACCCCATTTGCCAGATCTTTATCTACTCAACCTATCTATATGTTTGTAGCTTCCTTATGTCCTCTTCACAATTTACTTTCCTACCTATCTTTGTGTCATCAGCAAATTTGACAACCATCCCTTCAATCCCTTCATCCAAGTCATTTATATAAATTGTTAACAGTTGAGGTCCCAACACTCATCCCTGTGGCACAACTCATTATATCTTGCCAACCTGAAAAAGACCCATCTATGCCTACTCTGCTTCCTGTTAGCTGGCCAGTCTTCTATCCATGCCAATATGTTACCCCCTATGCCATGAGCTTTTATTTTCTGCAATAACCTTTGATATGGCACTTTATCAATTGTCTTCGGGAAATCTAAGTACGGTACATCCACCAGTTCCCTTTTTATCCACAGCACATGTTACTTGCTCAAAGAAATCCTTTACGGGATTTTCCTTTCACAAAACCATGTTGACTCTGCCTGATGACCTTGAGCTTATCCAAGTGCCCTGCTATAACTTCTTCAATAATAGTTTTAAACTTTTCCCAAGGACAGATGTTAAACTAACTAGCCTGTAGTTTCCCACTTTCTGTCTCCCTCCATTTTGAATTATGGAGTTACATTTGCTGTGTTCCAATCTAATGGGACCTATCCCAAATCTAAGGAGTTTTGGAAAATTGAAACCAATGCACCAACTATCTCACTAGACACTTATTTTAAGACCGTAGGATGAAGTCCATCAGGTCCCAAGCTCTTGTCAGCCACAGCTCCAACAATTTACTCAGTACCACTTCTCTGGTGACTGTAATTTTCCTGACTTCATTCCTCACTTCCATTTCCTGGTTTATAGCTGCTTCTGGGATGCTATTTGTATCCTTTATAGTGAAGACTGATGCAAAACACCTGTTCAATTCATCTGCCATCTCCTTGTTTTCCATTATCAATTCTTCAGATTCTCTTTCTATACAACCAACACTCACTTTATTAACTCTTTTCTTTTTTAAATATTTATAAAAACTCGTAATATCTGTTTTTATATTTCTGGATAGCTTTCTCTCTTACTCTAATTTTTCCCTCCTTATTAGTCTTTTAGTCATTCTTTACCATTCCTATATTCTGTCCAATCTTCTGGCCTTCCACCTATCCTTGGACAAATAAATGTTTTTTCTCTAAGTTTGATACTATCTTTAACTTTTCTCATTAACCACGGATGGTGTGTCCATCCCTTGGACTTTTTCTTATGTGTTGGAATGTATCTATTCTATGCATTCTGAAATGTCTTCTTAAATATTAGCATCTCTATTGGCCTATCCCTTAACCTAATTTGCCTATTCACTTTGGTCAGCTTTCATGCCCTCAGAATTGCCCTTACTTAAGTTTAAAAACTTAGTCTCAGACCCACTCCTCTCTCCCTCAAACTGAATGTAAAATTCAATCATATTATGGTCGCTGCTACCAAGGGATGCCTTCACTATGAGATCATTACTTATTCTGATCTCATTGCGCAATACAAGATCTATAATAGCCAGCTCTCTGGTTGGCTCCAGAACTTGCTGTTCCAAGAAACTATCCCGAAAACATTCAATGTACTCCTCATCTAGGCTACCTTTGCCAATCTGACTTTTCCAGTCCATATGTAAATTAAAACCTCCCTGTGATTATCTTTGTGCCTTTCTGACAAGCTCCAATTATTTCTTCTTTTATGCTCAATCCTACCATATGGTTATTGTTAGGCGGTCAGTATACAACTCCCACAAGGGATTTCTTGCCTTTTCCATTTCTCATCTCTACCCAAACCATTTCCAAACCCTGGTTTTCTGAACTTAGGTCATCCCTCTCTATTGTGCTAATACCATCATTAACCAGCAGTGTCACCCCTCCACCTTTTCCTCACTTTTTGTCCTTCTTAAATATCCTGTACTCTTCAATATTCAGGTCCCAATCCATGTCCTCCTGCTGCCATGTCTCCGTAATGGCTATCAAATCATAATTATTTATTCCTATGTGCACTCTCAGTTCATCTGTTTTGTTTCAAATGCTACGTGCATTCAGATGCAGAGCTTTTAGTTTTATCCTTTTATTCTTTTTATAAACTCTAGTTTCACCTGTTGATTTACTATTAGATTTGTACTCTCTACCCCTTCCTGTTTTTTAATTCCAGTAACAATACTTTTCTCCTTTGCCTTGTCTCTACTCTTTGGTTTACCATATCGTCCCTTGATCCCTTGCCCCCACTATTTAGTTTAAAACCCTCTCTACTTCCCTAGTTAAGTGGCTTGCAAGAACACCAGTCCCAACACAGTTCTGGTGTAGACCATCCCAACAGCACAGGTGCCACTTTCCCGCTTTCATCTCTGTTATTGTACGATGCTTCATTCAACTATGGGTTCAACACCATCTGAATGATTGATGAAACAGCCCCTACGTACCATGTTAAGTCTGGTGTTTCCAAACTTAGGGGGGAAGGTAGAGAAGAATCAGAGTAATCAAAAAGCGAATCACTATATTCATAGCAAAGCTCACAGATTCACTGTAGGAGACATAGTTTTCATGCGGTATTTTGGAAGTGGATCTTGTTGGGTTCCTGGAACAATTGTCTCAGAAACTGGTTGCTTGTCCTTCCAGGTGGAAGTGGAAGACAAAGTTGTTTGAGAACATGTGGACAATCTTCGGAATAGAGAGACATTCCAACAACCAGTTATTCCACCTGTGATTAACATTGAACCATTAATCCTTGAGGTGACAGATCGACCTAGAATAGACATGCCCCATGTGCCTGTAGAGTTGCCAAACCCTGAACTGCCACTTCCTAATGATGTATGTGGTGTTGCAATTCCTGATCATGTCAATCCTGTGGAAGAACCTTCCGTGGTAGAGCTACACTGCTCTAATAAAATAAGGAAACAACTCAGGGACTTGGGCCTGAAATTTCAGGTCAGCAGGTGGGCACGATCGGTGGTCCCGAGAGTGATTGCGGAATGAACCACCAACCGTGATCAGCCCCCGGCCGCGATTTCATGCTGGCTGGCCAATTAGCAGCCAGCCAGCATGAAAGGCGCGCTGAAATGCTCAGCCCTGATGAGGTGGGGCTGGGAGGAGGGTGAGCACTGAAGTCGGCATGAGCGTGGGGGAGCGCTAACAGAAAGCTCCCTGAAGGCAGAGAGCTGCCTCAGGGAGCTGAAGAACTCAAATCCAATAAAAACAGATTTTAAAATCCGGAAAAAAAAAACGCCCATGTGTCAGAAACAGTCATCTGATCATATACAACATGAAAATTCTGTGCTAACATTTTTTTAAAATTAATATCAGAAACCTCATCCTGCCCTTGGATGAGGTTTCCTCAAAAAGGCAAAGACCACCTGGCCGATTCACCCACCTGCCAACTGTAATGTTGGACGGGCAGAAAAAAAAATCACGTTTGATTGATACATTAATGGCCTAAATAGGCCTCTTAATTGTCGGTGCGTGCCTGCCGACTGAAATATTGCACGAGGATACTCGCCATATGTCATCACGCACTATTTCATGCTCGAGCATGTCAGGTGCACACCTGTACACCGAGCAAAAAATTCTGCTCTTAATATTTAATCACCTGAATTGTATATATGTATATGTTGTTGGGTATTCAAATGTTCTCTGCAAATAGAAACTGTAAAAAAAAAACTAAAGAAGAAGGATATGTAGTAACCAAAGATATAGCCTCTCCTATTGGCTATTAGGAGTCACATGATTGCTCTTGGCAGTTCCAACCAGTGAGGCCTAAGTGCGGGTAATCTGGGGGTCAGGGCTTCTTATCGAGGACTGGGTTCAAGCATGTAGCATCTGAAAAGCTCTCTGTAATAAAGTTTATCTGTTTCTTGTTGAAATCCGTCTGGTACGTCAAGTCATTTCCCAGGCTGAGGTGAGAGAGGAGGTAACTGGTACACGCAAAGAATTTACAACTGAGAGGGAGGAGGTGTTAGAAAGGCTATCTTTACTTAAAATAGATAAGGCACCAGGAACGGATGAGATGCAGCCAAGGACACTGAGGGAATTGAGAATTGAAATTGCAGAGACGCTAGCGATAATCTTCCGGTCTTCTTTAGACACAGAGGTGGTGCCAGTGGACTGGAGAATTGCGAATGTTACACCAATGTTCAAAAAGGGTTGCAAGGATAAAGCAGGCAGCTATAGATCAGTCAATTTGATTTCAGTTAAAGGGAAACTTATGGAAACTATAGACACTTAGACAAGTGCAGGATAATTAAGGAAAGCCAACATGAATTCATTAAGGGAAAAACATGGTTAACTGACTTGCTGGAATTGTTTGAGGAGGTAACTGAGAAGGTTGATAAGGGCAACGTTGTTGATATGATGTATATGGATTTTCAAAAGGCATTGACACAATGCCACACAACAGACTTGTGAGCAAAATTCAAGGCCATGAAATAAAAGGGAAAGCGGGCAGTTGGATAAGAAATTGGCTAAATGACAGAAAACCAAGAGTAGAGATAAATGGTTGTTTTTCAGATTGGAGGAAGGTTTGTGGTAGAGTTCCCAGGGGTCAGTGTTGGGACCCTTGCTCTTCCTGATATATATTAATAACCTAGAATGTGGGATAAAAGGCATCATTTCAAAATTTGCAGATGATACAAAGACTGGGAACATTGTCAGCTGTGATGAGGACAGCCTTGAACTTCAAAAGAATGTAGACATATTGGTGGATTGGGCAGACAAGTGGCAGGTGAAGTTCAATGGAAAGAAGTATGAAGTGATTAATTTTGACAAGAAGAATATGGTGAGATAGTATAAAATAAAGAGAGAAACTCGAAAGGAGGTGTAGGAATAGAGGGACTTTGGTGTATATGTACATAAGCTATTGAAGATGGCAGGACATGTTAAAAGAACGGTTAATAAAGAACACAGTATCTGAAGCTTTCAAAATAGGGGCACTGAGTACAAGAGTAAGTAGGTCATGTATAAGACACTAGTTAGGCCTCAACTGGAGCACTGAATCCAGTTCTGGGTGTTATACTTGAGCAAAGATGTGAAGGCATTGGAGAGAGTACAGAGGAGAATCACAAGAACAATTCCTGGGATGGGGAATTATAACTGTGAGGATAGATTGGAGAGATTGGGACTGTTTTCCTTGGAGAAAAGAAGGTTGAGGTATTCAAGATCCCGAAATGTATGGACAAGGTAAATAGTGAGAAACTGTTAACACTCAAGAGAGCATAAAGAACTAGAGGGCACAGATTAAAAATAATTGGCAAAAGGAGTAAAAGCGATGTGAGGAAAAATGTTTTCATCCAGAGGGTGGTTGGAATCTGAAACATACTTCCTGAGAGGATTGTGGAGGCAGTTTCGATCAAGGTATTCAAAAGGGAATTGGATTGCTATCTGTAAAGAGAAAATATGCAGGGTTACAAGGATAAGGCAGGGGAGTGGGACTAGGTAGAATGCTTTTTCAGAGAGCCAGTGCAGACTCGATGGGCTAAATGGCCTCCTTCTGCTCTGCAAAGATTCTGTGACTCTGTAAACTTCTGGACCAAGCACAGGGAAACTTCCATGAAGAGTTTGACTTTCAGATAGCTGCCCTCCCAACCTGAATCCCACTCAATGTTAAACTCAGGAATAGAATTGCTGTTAGGATACAGAACAATGGTCTAAAGGGAGACTTTTATAAGAACCAAACCTGGTATTAAAAACTTTCTTCAGCCAAGAAAGAACTTGGAACTTATATAGTGCCTCTTGCAACCTCAGGATTTTGCAATGTGCTTCATAGTCAAAATAGTACTTTTGAAGTGTAGTTACTGTTATAATATAGGAATCTCGACAACAAGGTTGCACAAAGCAAGATCCTATAAACAACAATGTGATACTGACTAGATGATCTATTTTAATGTTGTTAGTTGAGGAATAAATATTGACAAGCACACTGGAGATAAATCTTCCATCTCTTAAAAGTAGTATCACTAGGTCTTTTGCATCCACCTGAGAGTCCAGATAGGGTCTTGGTTTAACACCTAATCTAAAAGACGACACCTCTAACATTGCAGCACATCATCGGTGAAGCAATGGCATGTCAGTCCAGATATTTTTTGTGCTCAGGTCTTTGGGGTGAGACTTAAATGCTTAATCTTCTGCCTCAGAGGCAAGAAACTCTGTCTATTGAGTCATGGCTGGCACACAAAGCTGGTGAGTTGACAATCGAGCAGTAGAAAGAAGTAATTACCCAGGAAGTATTGCATAATTTTGCAAAGACAACATTATTTCTAAAATGAAATCCATTTTTTAAAATATAGTGTTGATTCTGTGGAAATCATAATATCAGGCAGAAAGAAATCTGTTCTTATTGAGTCAGAAGTGTAAAGAACAGCATTTTTCAGCCAAATATCCAAAAATTGTAACAAAGGCAAACAGCCATTACCCACAATTGTTAATGCTAACCGTTCTCCAGTGAAGATTGGATTGTCACTTCAGAAGTTATTAGATATCAATAAATAAGCCATCATTCTTATAAGTAGCAGGTGAGTCATCTTTTGGCTATACTGTGGTGCTACTCACAATATTCTAAGCATGAATCCCTAAGGTTGGTTGATGATACAGGTGCGGGGATTTTCACAGCCATGTGCAATAAAGTAAAAATGAAGCCATTGAGAAGAAAAAGAGTCAGTGTTAGCAACCCAACAACAAGAATTACAGCATTGAGCTTTAAGTAGTTCCAAGTGGATGTCAACCTTTCCCAAGCACTATAGTCATTCAACATAGGCAGCTTGTTACAGTGAATAATGAGAATATTGTGATGATGGAGGGTACACCAAAGCTTAGAAAAGAAAAATGGTGACCAAGTGCCAGAATATCTTTAAAACAGAGGGAATGCTAGGCTCGTTAATCTTCACAGTAATCCCAATATCCTACTTACATAGTTTTCAGCCAGAAAGCTGCCTGTAGCTGTCAAGGAGCACATTGCCAAGCTTGCCGATAGAAAAAAAGCTTAGCTTTCAGGCTCTTTAGCTCAATCATGTTGTAATGGTATGTGTGATTCAAGTGAAACTTATTATTGATTTTAAATGGGTTAATGTCTTTGTTAATTAAGAAAGAAAGAATAAGATTGCCTTTCAGGAGCAATATTCATGTCCATATGGTATCTTAAAACATTTCACAGTTGCTAAATCATTTTCAAAGTGTAGACATTGTTGTTTTGTAGGCAAACATGGCAACCAATTTGCACAAGGAAAAACCCACAAACAGCAATTTAAATAAATAATCAGGTAATCTATTTCCATGGTGTTGGGTGAGGGATGAGTATTGGTCAGGGCAGCCTTAGGTAGAACTGAGTGGCTTGCTAGGCTATTTCAGAGAGTAGTTAAGTGTCAACCACATTGCTGTGGGTCTGGAGTCACATGGAAGCCAGATTAGGTGAGGATGACAGATTTCCTTCCCTAAAGACATTAGTGAACCAGATGGATAATTACAAGAATCTAATAGTTTTATAACGTAAGAACATAAGAATTAGGAGCAGGAGTAAGTCATTCAGCCCTTCGAGCCCACTGCACCATTCAATAGGATCATGGTTGATTATCTACTTCAGCACCATTTTCCTGGCAGTCGGAGTGCCATAGTATTTGTAGGGTCTTCCCTACATCCCGTGGTAGTCAAAAGCTTGCACTCCTTTGAGTGTGAGGGTAATGAAGGCTCTCCAGTTTCTTTGGACAGTACCAGACAGCATCTGGACCAAATATGAATGCGGGCGCTCCATCCTAGTAAGAATGAGGCCTTCTACTTTGCGGCCATGGATCCATACTCGCTGGCCTGCTGCTAAGGGTGGCAGAGTTTTTGCCTTTGTCATCTTTTATACCATAGCCTTTTATCTTGGATGTCAGACTACTTTTCTCTCACCCTCTTGTAGACAGCAGGGGTGATATTAGGCTGAATGTTCGTAGGCAATAGGGGAACATATGCTTTTAGATATCAGCCCACGAGCTATTCAGTCAGTCAAGAATCCATTGGCCAGGGACATGGTCTGATAATGCACCAGGGCTAAAGGGCAATCAGGACTCTTAGACACCAGGCACTTGCTGGCTCTGACCACTTGCTCAGCCTCCCAATTGGCTTGAGGATGAAGGGGGGCCTGGTAATATGGGTGATTCCATTGTCAGCAGTGAGCTTCCGAAAATGGTCATTTGCAAATTTGGGCCATTATCCGAAATGATTTCATCCAGGAACCCATTGGTGTAAAAGATGATTTGTGGCACCCTGATAACAGACCCCGCTGTGGTTATATGGAGTCTGACTATTTTTAGCCATTGAGAGTAATAATCTATGGTTGCAAGGCATGTCTTGCTTTAGTAGTCAAAGAGGTCGAACCCCAACTTCTACCAGGGTCAGTGTGGAATATTAGAAGGCACCAGTGGTTCTGTGGGTGTCAGAGTGTTAATGCAGCAGGATAGGATGCCTGGCCACATTACCGATTGCAAAGCTCATGCCCTGCACTTAGCAAAATCTAGTTGTCCTCCGTGTAGCCTGTGGAGGATATCTTGTTGCATTGACATTGGAATGGCCAAGCAGTGGTCATTAAATTGGAGGTCATCCACAGCGGTCAAGTTGGCACGTTGCTCATGGTATTTGCGGGTGAGGTGGTCAGTGGGGTTGTATTTGGAACACCCTTGGAGACAGAACGCATGCACTTGAACGCATTTGGTGTCCTCTTTTTGGACATCGGACATCCTGTAGCTTCTTGTCGGATATGGGCAGTAGGCTCACGAAATTAAGGAGAATGCTTCCACTTCTGAGACTAACGTAGAATCGATGGCAATATTGTGGTCTACTGTGGCTCTGGAGAGCCATGGTTTCTGACTTCCCTGGGATGTAAATGGCCTTATACTGATAACGCATCAAATGGAGGCAAAATTGTTGACTGCATATGGGCATTTTAATAATCTCCGTGAGATGCAGGGGAGTTACAAGGGACTTATTGTCTATTTCTACATGGAAGGGCTGTACCATCAGGTTATCCAAGAACTGCTGAATAGCCTATGTAACTGCCAGTGCCTCTTTCTTACTGGTGGCATATCTTCATTCAGTTTCCGTCAGGGTTCTGGGTGCAAAATATATCGGTTTTCAATCACCGTTCTTTTACAGCTGGATAAAAACAGTGCTGAGGCAAGTGGAGGAAGTGCCAGCAGCGATGACTGTGGGCAAAGTAGGGTCATAGTGTACCAGAATGCCCGAGGAGACTAACCAGTCTTTAATGGGTTGAAAGGCACTGCGTTGTTCAATGCTTCAGAACCATTGCTGGCCTTACCTTAGGAGGTCTCACAGGGGTTCTGAGAGTGTGGCCAAGTTAGGAATAAACTTGCCTACTTGGCTTACCATCCTTAGGAAGTGCTGGACGTCTGTGATACATATTGGTTGGGGAATATCGGTAATGGTGTTTGTTTTGTGTGGGTCCATGTCTTTTGATGATATGGCCTAGAAATTTTATGGTGAAATCACACTTATCATTCAGCATAAGGCCTGCTTCCAGGATTGACCCTTACTCTATGATCATGCTCTGCTCTTGTAGAGCCATGGATGAGGATGCTTGCCCTCAAGGATCATGGACACGGTGCATTGGGATACCTTGGGCTCAGATGAAATGCCGTGAGAAAGGCCTTCAGTAGCCTGAAATCCTGGTTGAGAGGTATTTGCCATAACCCACTGTTCACATCGAGCTTGGTGAAAAGGTCACTGTTGGCAAGCTTCTCCAGACTGTCGTCTTCTGACACTATTGGGTGGACTTTCCTCTGCACAGCTTTATTTAGCTGTGAGAGAGCCGGAGGTGACCATTGGGCTTGGGAACTGTAACCAGACCAGAACACCAACAGGTTGCTTGTGTGACCGGTGAAATAACACCTCTGTACGGATTGCAGTCAGGTTCCTTCTTAACCTTTGGTCATAGAGGGTGTGGCACCCTCCTGGGTGTGAACAGGCACACTGGCATGGCTCCTGGGAGCAGAGAAATGTGATGTTCATTTTTCAACTGTGGAAATTCCTGGTGGAATGTTGGCTGATGTCGGGTGGAAGGATATCATCGCTTTTCTGGGTGATGCCCAAATGTATAGAGGCATTCCTGCTAAGTAAAGATATAGAGGATATAGAGGATTTCTGTGATTTGTCACCCCTTGTGGTGTAGTGTGGATGTAATCTGACCCTTGATTGTGTAGGTTACTTCCTCCCGGCCCTTGGGGTTTTACACTTGAAAGCTAAACAAGAACAGTGACGAGCTATGTTAGGTAATCAGCCAGTATAGCTACCCCTGCACTTGTTTTGACTTTGAAGTGGGTTGGGAACCCTTCAATCTCAAAAGTGACCAGCCAGAAATCTTAGGAATATTCTTATATTTCTCCTAGGAAGTATGAGATGGTCTTTCTCTGCTTTTGGTCCATGTCCTGGGAGAACTGTGGGTAGCAATAATGCTGCTGTTTTCTCCATTTATTGGAGACTTTAACTGAACAGAAGCACTGGAAATGTCCCGTCCTGCTACATCTGAAGCAGTCAGCGCCTCCTGTTCAGCAATCCTGCCATCTCTGCTGTTGCTTCACACCACAGTATAAACATTTGAAAATGGTGATGGCATGGTTTCCTGCCTCCTCTGCCAGTTTGACGGGCTTCATCATGGGCAAGGCTACAGCGTTTGGGCCTACGAGACACGTGGACCTTGCCAACGCATCAATGTATTTTGAGGTGGTGGGCCAAATTTGTTTGGTTGGGATGGGCTAATCGACATGATGGTCTGTCACAGGCTCCTGTTGGTAAGGACTAGCAATTGAGCATTGGGCGTAAAGTGATTCGATGACTTCCTTTGATTCACGGGAGCTGTGATTGTATGCTTTTTGCCATGCTGTTGTATCCTTTGACAAAGTGAAAAAAGCATCATAGACTCTCAACGTGGTGTCAAAATCTGCAGAGGTTCCATCAAGCCTAATGGTGCTAATGGTCCAGTTAGCGGCTGGCCCCAAAAAGTAAAGGAACAAAGTGACCTGGAATTGTTGCGTCTCGGTAGTAAGACCAGAGGCCGTTTGATATTTCAGAAAATGATTGCGCTACATCTTCCAGTAGTGAGCTCTGTACTGGGCTTCAAAGCTTGGAAACGGGTGGGGTAGGTGCAGTGACTGCTTGTGCAGTGCTACCATCGCTAGCCTTCTTCGGTGAGGCTGTTGCTGAAACGCACAGGCAAAGTTTCGGTCCAACAGGGGATGGTTGTCATCATGGGCTGTGGGTGTTCATTATATCGCACCAACTCTCGTCTAGATTGATGCCACCACCGCTACTATCTTGCTTGAGGAATGTGCTAGGCCTCAGCTCTTGCAAAGAGGATCTGTTGGCAAACCAGGATATTTATGTAAAACTAGTTTATTTAGACTACTATGTATACGGGATGGATTACTGAAAAGGCACATCTCCTCTAAGGGTTGTCTGTCTGCTGTTCAGAGTGCCTAGCACATAACTGACTGATGTCAGTACTACATCATCATCTACATCATAGATTACCATATGCATTCTGTTAACCGTGTATACCACACCTCCCATGCCAATCTTCTGGATGGATATCCGAGTACAGCTGGGTTTATCATATTCTCGGTGGGGAAAAGTAGAAAACATTATCCCATGCCCTGGAAATCCAAGAAAATAAAAAGGATGGTTAATAAGTACCCTAGCTGCAGAAACACTAATAATAGTAGAAGTGATAGATATGGAACTATACTTAGCTAACATTCAGAAGGAAATCATATACAAAGGGCATTCTGAGAAAAGTTTGTCCATTGAGTGCCATTTGGATAATCGTTCTTTTTGGGATAATATTCATTTGGCAAAGAGTGTCACTAAGAAAAGGTTAAGGATTGATCTTGCTAGTAAAAAGGAAATGTTGGGGAAAAAAAAGAGATGGCTAAAATAAAACAGATCAATGCAAGTCTTGATTGTCCAAACTGCTTTTGTCCCTGATTATCCAATTGTTTTAAAAAGAAAAATGCATGCTCCAAGGAATTGTTGGAAGTCTTAGATGAGGAAAATCTTATGCTATGATGAGCTCTAAATAACGTGGAAAATCACTTATTTTTCATTGATTGCTTTGTAATTATTTAAGTATGTTATAAAATTTTTGTTTAAACAAAGAAAAGGGACTCTGTTGGTTGATTAGGTTCATAAAGGTGCGCAGATAATGGGCATCGTTTGACTAAAGATTGAGAGCACGTATAAACAGAGTCTGATGAGATACTGAGTTGATCATTAGGAGGCAGAGATCAGTGATGCTGCATCCTATAAATAAACCTACCATCAAGGAAAAGATCTGTGTCAAGTTTTGTACTTCACCATCTGGCTTGGATCCATTTAACGCTACCTATTAATAGCATCATCAGATAATTTAATTCCCTGTGAACAGACAGATAGGGCCTTGGTTTATCATCTTATCTGAAGAACAGTAACTCTGACAATGGAGCACTTCTTTATGACTGCACTGAAATGTCAGCCTGGATTATTTGCTCAAAGTGAAAACAACAAATGAAACTTCATAATTATTAATTACTGAAAGTGCACAGCAAAATTTCACTACTTACTTTGTCTCCAAACTTAGGTTTTATAAATCTGCAAGCCACTTTCACTTGATTGTAGTGGGACTGAGCAAAATGTGCAGATTTGTCTGAACATTTAAAATACCTTAACCCACACATCTACTGGGACCAGAAACCAAAGAAAAGAAATTGAGTAACTTATTTTAATCTGTTGCTCCACAAAACATTTCTAGTTTGAATTAAATACACCTGCGCTGTACTGTAAGAGAAAAACTCCCCATAATTACGAACGGTTAATTCCATGCTCCGGGTTAAATCTGTACTTTTAAAATATTCTCTTTGAAGACTCCAGCTTCTAATATACTTTGCCTTATAACTCTCTGCAGAACATTAGTTTCACACTCATATTTCTATCAGCTTGCCTCAGAGGCATCATGTCACCTCAAAAATCATTAGTTGCTGCAGTGCAGCATTTCAAAACTGCCAGGCGATGATGATAATTTCATGGTGAAGTGCAAATTCTTCCATAAACAAATATTTGAAAAAGACTCATTCACATTCTCCCCATTATGATTAAACATAAATGAAGTGAAGATGAAAAGGTACATTTATCCATTCTGAGTCTGCACTTGTACTTCTCTTTAGCTAGAAATCTATTTTAATATCACCACTTGAACATTGAGATATGATTTCAATACATTTATTTAAATAGGAAAAATATTTCAACATTAGAGTTTTCTCCACAAAGTACATGTTGATGTGGAAAATAAGCATTCCAGAAGCTGAAAAGGCAGGTGACATTAAAAGAGTATGGATTTTTAAAATGATTCTGGTAATGTCACAATTATGTGTGCTTGTCTCAGTTGGTAGCAATGTTTCTCTTAGTCAGAAGGGTGTGAAATCAAGTCTACAACAGTGCTTCACTGCATAGTATAGGCTGGCACTTGACTGCAGCACCGATGGACAGTTGGAAGTGCTCTCCCTCATATCGGCCATTGTACCAAAATCATGTAATACTTGATTCCAGCTGATGGTGATAATTCAGTGAAACTAGTTATTGAAAGGTGGATGAGTATATCGGGGTTGCTGGTCAACATTTCCTCATCCAACAGGAAATAGGAAGGGAAATGGTACAATTCTCGGTGTTCACTAAAAATTAATAAATGGTGGAAGTGTGATAAGAGGGAAATCTGAGACCATAAGATGTAGGAGCAGAAGTAGGCCATTTTAGACAATTCAGGGTGTAACACAAGAGTTTAATGGAAATAATATTGGGCAATTTTATCTGTGTAATATTTGACTGGAGTTGAAGGTATGTATGTTGACGAATTGTGGAATGATTTTCAGAATGCATTCATAACTATTTACTAGAGCAGCCTGCATCTGCTCCAATGACAAATAAAGCATTGCTTAATTTAATTCTAGGAACTGAAGCACTGCAGATAAATAATGTCAGAGTAGGACAACAGCAGGAAAGTAGCAACCCCAACAGAGTCAGCTTTAATGTAGTGGAATAGGATAATGAAGAGCCAAAGAGAAATTTGCTGGATTAGGAAAAGGGCAAAATTCAGTGAGGAAAGAGACCTGGTCCAAACTAATTAGGCAGAAATGTTAGAAGAACAGCCACAGATCAATAATGGGGAATCTTCAAGATGATAAGGCTACTAAATAAATAACATCTCTGCCAAAAATTTTGAACAAGGAAATACTGTTTCCTCTAATTGGGGCCATCGATGTGAAATGGTTAAAATGAGGAATGAGATGAGGGAGACATCCCTTTATGCAGGGCAGCTATTTAGATAATGATACTCAGAACGTGACAGGAAGGGACAGAGTGAACAAACATGAAAGAAACAACAGCAAATAGAGTCAAAGGGAGAAAACTTGGTAAAAAGGCAAAATTAATTGCTCTTTACTTAAATACACATAGTATTTGGAACAAAATAAATGAATTAATGGCACAAATAGAGGTTCATAGGTATAATCTTATAGCCATTACAGAGACATGCTTACAAGGATATAGAAGCTGGGAATTAAATATTCAGGGATACGTGACTTTTCAAAGGACAGACAGGAAGGAAAGGGTGGTAGGGTAGCTTTGTTACCCCAAAAGTACAAATAAGTGGAATAACGGCGATAGCAAGAAATGATTTTGGATGGAGGTAAGGCTCATACAATTGATGTGATGTTCATGGACTTCCAAAAGTCTATTGATAAAGTGCCACATAATAGGCTTGTTAAAAAAGGTGAAGCCCTTGGAATAAAAGGGAGAGTGGTAGCATGGAAATAAACTTGGATGGATGGCTGCTTTTCAGACTGCAGGATGATATATAGCAGGTGTAAACTAAGGGTTAACATACTGGCTATGATTTTGAACAGAGTTTATTATGTGGGAACCAGTTGGGTATGATACTTCCTATTTTCATTGATACTTGCCAGTTGTATTGATACTCCTGAATTGAATAGAACTGTTAATCCCAGAAAACTGGTTGAAATCAGTGCAGGTTGATTGAAACTAGACAGTGGGACAGGAAGAAGTCCTCGTGTGGCTAAAGCAATGGAAAACAACTTGGTAAAATGCTAAGCAAGCAACAGGCAATCATGTATCCATCTAACCAATACACACCCAGAAGTGAATTGTTCATGAGCTCTTTCAAAAACTGTATTCTGTATGTAAACCCCTGAAAAAAATTCCACAGGGGTGCACTCAAGCAAGACAGAAGATACCTATCAATTGGCAATGCTTCAGAGAAAAGACAGGGACATATCAATGGAAAGAGCTCAGGTGAACCATATAGGAAGGTTTTGGTCACAGGTCACCCCCTGTGTGACTTACAGTCATCTCAGATTGACCAGCTAAGATGTAACTGTGATTTAATTGAAACTGTTTTGTTTAGAATTCCCAATAAATGTGTTGGATTTAGTGTGAGATTATGTCAATCATGATTCTCAGTCTCCAAACTTAAAGTAATAAAATCACCTACAGTGGGGTTCTCCAGGAGTCACTGTTAGGACCACTGTTTTCTTTACCGGTATTAATGACAGAGGCTTAGGTGTATAGGGCACAATATCAAAATTTGCAGACGGCGCAAAACTTGGAAGTATTGTGAACTGAGCATAGATAGTGATGAAATTCAGGAGAACCTAGATAGGCTGCTGGAATGGGCGGACAAATGGAAGATGAAATTTAATACAAAGAAATCATGTGATACATTTTAGTAGAAAGAATGAGGCAATATATAATATAATAGGAGCAGAAGGATCTGGATGTATAAAAACAAAAAAACTGCGGATGCTGGAAATCCAAAACAAAAACAGAATAGGTAATTCCAGGTAATTCTGTTTTTGACCTGGATGTATATGCGCACGAATCATTGAAGGTAGAAAGGCAGATTTAGAAAGTGATTAATAAAGCATTCAGGATCTTGGGATTCATAAATAGGGGCACAGAGTATAAAAACAAAGAAGTTATGAGGAGCCTTGGTTCGGCCTGAACTAGAGTATTGGGCGGAATTTTCAAGTCCATTGGCAGCGGGAGTGATAGGTGGCGCATGCAGAAAATATGGTGCAACCTGCTTTACAATGGCGTGAAGGCAGGTAGTGATCATCCACATATAATTAAAAGGCCATTCTGTCAGGTTCTTGGAACCCCACCGTATGGTCTGTCCATGTTGGCGGGAAAGCGTGCTGACGTGTTTCACAACAGCGTGCAGGTGATATGCACTTGGCAGCCTTCACTTTGGGGGAACTGAGGTGAGTGAGCAGCAGAGAATTCCACAGCTCACCTGTTGTTTACAGGCCTCAGGGGCGCCGGGCAGCGGGAGCAACTGATGCCTGGCCCCGAGGCGACTGCTGAGGTGGGTGGGTTGAGGAGGATGCCCCGGGGCAAGTGCTGGCCAGACTTGGAGGCGACCATTGTTGGTGCAGGATGGAGGGGTGGGGCAGTGCTACCCTGGCGCTGCACCCCACACACAGGCAATCGAGGTGGGGCACAGGGTAAGTGAGGGAAGTGGCCACGCATTAGGGACACCTGTATAAGCTGGTCATGCTTCTGCAACTGAGACAGTTCATGCACAGCCACAGTAATATGATTGGGGTTGGGCTCCCAGCCTGCCTGCCCATGCAAGCAACACAGAGGCACCAAAGGGCCACTAGGTACTCCATATCTTACACCAGCCCACCTCCCGCCTACTCCCCCAGCACAGATTTCAAGTCTGCCTCCACTTTATTGGACCACAGAGCAGTTGGACTGCACATGTTGTACAATCTCCTCGCCATCGATGCCCAGGTAGCAGTTACTGCTGGAGGCATTCGCAGCCCCTTGCAATCCCAGCATCCCGCTTTGGATCAGTGGCCCCCATGTTACAAGTTGAAAGGGCAGCCATGCAGCGCACTCATCTCTGGCTATCCGAGGGGTGATCGGCACTGTGGAAGCATTAAGGGGCCATCACACAGAGCCAGGAAAGGTGCTAAGTACAGCCATAATAACCATATCTCTCTCGCCTTCATGCTGCAGGAGGACCACGTCAGGATCATGGATCCTGGTGACCTAGCTGTATGCCTGATGGCCTACAGAGCCCGTAGAAGATGGAGGAGAGAGTGACAGAGGCACCTGGCCTTGCAAAGGCAGGAGCAGCAACCTCATGAAGAAGGAGCAGCAGGGGCTCCTGCACGCACTGCCCAGGGACGACAGCAAGCCATGGCCGGTCGGTATCTAGCGGCATCCAGGGTCTATAGACACCACCTGACTTTCCTGCAGATGACTGAGAACCAGTGTCACTGACAACTGCACACGTGTAGTGACCTGGTGACTCACATCTGCCACGTACAGTAGGACTTGGCGCCAAGGGGATATGGAAGTCATCCACTGCCAGTGGCTGTGAAAGTGACCAAGGCGCTCAATTTCAATGCCAGTTTCCTGACAGATTTTTATGCTTTTTAGGGCTCCACAGGTGACCCCTATGGGATTTCACAATTCACCACTCACAAGTGCATTCATGAGGTCATGGATGCTATCTTCTCCATGGCATGCAGCTTTGTGCATTTCGTCCTGGACCGGGACAGCCAGGATGCAAGGGCCATTGGATTCGCCCAGATCTCGGGATTCCCACAAGTGCAGGGTGTGATTGACTGCACCCATGTGGTACTGAGGTCTCCTTCACTATACTCAGTGGACTTCATCAACTGCTTCCATTCACTGAACGTGCAGCTAGTATGTGACCACCAGAAATGCATCCTGCAGGTGTGTGCATGGTTTCCAGGGAACGTGCACGACACCTACATCCTCAGTCATTTGCAGATCCCTGCAGTCTTTCAGGGTCCACACAGGCTGCAGGGTTGGCTCCTTGGGGACAAGGGCTACCCACAGAGTCCGTGGTTGATGACACCTGTGCAGCAGCCTCAGACTGCAGCAGAGCGACGCTATAGTAAGGCTCATGCAGCAGCTCACAATTTGGTGGAGGAGACCATCAGGATGCTGAAGCTGTGTTTCTGCTGCCTGGACCAGTCTGGTGGAGCCCTGCAATATAGTCCACAGAGGTTGCCATGCATCGTCGTCCTCTGCTGCGCCCTTTACAACCTGGCGCTGCAATGGGGAGAGGAGGTGGCTGAGGAGGAAATGGAGGAACTACACATCTCCTCCAATGAGGAGGACGCAGATGGGGATGAGGGTGAGGGGGTCCTCGGTGGTGACGATGACGGTGATGAGGATCTCACACCGGCTGGATGAGGCAGGCATGCTTGGGAGGCCCTCATAGCTGTTAGATTTGTGGAAGATGATGACGACATGCAGTGATATGTCCCCATAGATCCTCACATTACATTTGTGAACATTTGACTCCAGCCTGGCTTATGGCAGCACCAATGCCCTCTGTGAGAATGGTCCTGCCATGGAGCTGCAGTGGAGGCCCTAATAGTCACTCAATTGCAAAAGCATGATGACAACATGCAATGAGGACATTCCATAGATGTTCACATGGCCTCTGAGGATGTCTGACTCCTGTCTGACCTAGGGCAGCTCACTTGCGCTCCATGATCAGGGCCATCTCAGAAATGCAGCCATGAAACTTTAGATGCATCTGATGCTGTGTCTGCCTTCAGCACCTCAGCCCTTCAGGAGCTGGTGCACAGCATCACTGGTCACAGATGCTGGTGTGATGGGGGCCAGCCCCACCTTAAAGGAGCTGAGGGCACACAGAGAAAATGAGAGAACTCTGTGGTGCCTGCCCACTATATTCTGTCAGCAATGACCAGCATTGGTGAGGCGCAGGCATCAGTAATGTTTCCAGGGAGCGTGAGGCTGGACCATCGCTGTGGTCTGATGGCCGCACAGAGCACAGAGAAGAGGCCCTGGACTGAGACACCTGCCTTTTATCTTGTGCAGAAAGGTTTCACATCTGAGTGACAAGAACACTGCTCATCAGAACAAGGAGCTACAGGGAGGGTGACATTCTTAGGAGTTTATTGACAATAGTGAGCAGTGCGTACATGAGATTAACACCCGTGCACAGGCTGTGCAAATACTTTTACCTAGCTTTCCTAACTCTGCCGCTACGTCTTGGCGTTCCCCAGACATCCACAGAGAGGTGGAGGCAGCCTGCTGACTGTGACGCCCTATCTGTGATGACTTTGGCAGGCGTCCTCTGGAGGGCCGAGACTTGGTGAGCCCCAGCCTGCTTTCGGGGTCCTGCTGTGTGGCAGTGACACCCTTCTCAGCCTGTGGAGCTGGAGCTGCGGAGGTCACAGGAAGAGGTGATTCGGAAGGTCCGGTCACTCCCAGAGTCACTTGATCCTCCTCCCTGTGGGTGCCCGAGGGCCCCTGGCTGACTCCGTGAGCGGAAGGGGTAGTTGGAGTGAGATCGAGCTGTCCAGCACCTCTCTCACGTACACATTGTTGGAAGCCAACTATGGCATCAGCGATGGAGTTCAGCCCGCACAGCAGCACAGAAGTGACATCCTAGACCAAGGTCTCCATGGTAGCCACCTTCCTACCAGTGTTGACCTCAGTGCATTGCAATGCCAGCGCTATCACCTCAGCCTGAAGACTGACGGACTTCTCCATCGTGCCTTACAATCTGAGGAGTGCAGCGGACATCCCTTCCTGATGTTCCCGAGCTTGCCTTTGCAGCTCCAACAACTGTGACATGACCGAGTCCAGAGGCTCATCATCTGACTCGGACTCAGCAACGTTCTGGCCTCCAGCAGTCCTCCGAGTGCCAGGGACCTGGGAAGTCCCTGCCTCCACCTACTGTGGATCACAAAATGCGATGTGCTCACCAGATTGTGATACTGAGGCTACTCTAAAGTTAGGTCCCACCGAGGTGTGTGCCTCTGCACTGATGGAGGGTGTGGGAGAGCACTGTGATGGGTCTTCAGGGAGGGTGCCTCCAGATTCTTCAGAGATTTCTTTGAGGCTTGATTCGAGGCCCTGGGTCGTGTATGCTGTCGGCTATTTGGCGGATGTGCCTGTGAAAGCAAGGGGAGATAATGAGTGCATGGCAGTGGCCTGTGTAACAGGACACATCACTCATGGCATGGTTGTCTGATGGATGTTGCACTGCTGGATCCTCACTTGGTAGAGCAGCGTCGACCTCACCATCAGCACAGGACCGGTCCCAGCCATCGCTGGCCAGCTGGATGTCTCTGTTTTCGAATTCTGTCAGAACTTTGATCTCTGGCATCCCTCTACCTATCTGCCAGCTTTCCCTCCTGTTGTGTGCCAGTTTGTCCTGCATGGATAGAGATGGGGAGAGTGTAAGCAGGACGCCTGCCAGGCCAGATGTTGAGTACGCCTGGCATGCGTGGGTGGTGAGTGGTCCCATGGACAGGATGAGGACAATGAAGGTGCTTGTGAGAAAGAATTGTTATATCCCTTGAACCAGCAGTGAGTAAGGGTGCTGTGGATGTGTCATGGGTTTCTGAGTGTGTGAGTTAAGAGTGATGAGAAGAGTGACTTACTCCGGTGGAATGGAGGTGATCATTCCTCCTCTTGAGGCACTGGGTGACCGCTCTCTTTTGCAGGGCATTGGCACTGAACACCGCTGTCATCGCCTCCCAAGGTTGGTCATCTCATTGCCCATCCTGTGGCCAGAGATGGGGTAGAGGGCATCGCAGTGGACCTTCACAGCATCCAAAAGGCATTCCAGTAATGCATCATTAAACCTGGGGGCTGCAGTCTTTTTGCCTTTCATGGGCATCTTCCCTGGTTGGAAGCACTGAGATGTGTGCACGCGGCTGCACGTTAACTATGGCACCTGGCATGATGAAGCGGTAAGGTGATGGCGTGGCAGGTGAATGAGAAACCGCCTGTCATGGAAATCGCGTGTTTCCCGAAAATGCATAATTAATGCGGCAGGTTTGGGATGATACGGCATGAAAAGCCACCATTGCGGCTGACGGGTAAAACATTGTTTTACCTGCCCACTACTGCAATTGGTACAAATCTGGGACGATTCTGCCCATTGTGTTTTTATTCAAGAGCTGACATGAGGACTGATTTAAGGTTTCTGAAGTATTGCATTAAAATGAATTTGTCCCTAGTCACTCATTGAGAATAAAGTACATTTATGTTAATGGAAACATTACTCTCTTTACTGGAATAGTTTCTGTTTAACCATTTCAAAATGCTTGTGCCAGAAACCTTTAAAACACTGTGATCTTGACCAAATAGATTGTTCCTGTAGTAATGGAATTATACAGAACAGCTCAATGTTGCAAACAAACCACACCATAATTACATCACTAGCTTTGAAAAAAACATAGAAAAGTCAGTGTGAAAAAAAGCTTTTTCATCAAACTAAGCAAATCTGCAAATAGTTCCTAAAGCCAGTACAGAGCATAAACAGACCATAGCAATCTATCATTTTTCATCTCAGTTGCAAACTTATTTAGGATTTAATACCTCTCTGATGAAGTAATAAGAAAGTGTTAATTGTTGTGAGTCCTGGCCGAAAAATGTGATGAATGTTACTGAGCAGGTACAGCAATACTTTGCATGCTCTTGCAGTATGTTTCATGCATGCCACAAGGTCATTGGGAGAGATGCTTCCATTGCTCATAAATAGCAAATAATAAACAATTTATTACGTTAAATTGATATGCATTTCAAAGGTGTGTGGGCTAATCAGCTGCTTTGTAACATGTGTGAAATGTAAGGGTGATAAATATTCTGGTGAATGAGCATGTTAGACTCTGATAGGAAAGCCAGATTGAATCTATATGACAGTCCCTTATAAAATAACATAGTATTTAATTGTTTTTCAGACGCATTTTCCTGTCTGTAAACTTAAATGGCATTTTGATAAAAGCTCGATACTTCACCTTTCAACATGAAGGGAAGTATACATTTTTATGAGAGTAAATAAATGCAAATAGCATACCCAGAGAAAGGAACATTGATTTGATGTATCAACGATGTTAAAACATTTTATGCTCTGAAAACCTTCTTAAGATCCTTCTGTTTTATAGCTCTTTCTCGATAGTATTGCATTAAAATGAACAGTACATGAACAGAATGCATAATTTAAAATTAAAGCTGGACTTCAAAAGTGAAACCAAGAAGCATTTTTCACACATAAAGGAATAGAAATCTAGAACTCTGCCCCCCTGAAGACTGTGGCTTCCAGATTAAATAGAGTTTTTCAATACTGAGATTAATGAATTTTTGTTAGTTAAAGAAAAGAAAGGCAAAATTAGTTGAGATACAGATTAGCCATGATAGTAGAACAAGCTCAAGGTGCTGAATGGCCTAATCCTGTTCCTACGTGCAGTACAACTGTAAATGCTTCTGTAACTGCACAAAGTCTTCTTTGTGACTATGTAAGTCTCCTTAAGAGTTTTTGAAAAAGAATGACTTAAGCAGCTACGATTTCACTATCTAAATCTTAAAATGAAGTAATGCAAATTGTTAAAGCATGTATTATAACCAACTCCCTACTGAGGTAAATGAAAGGAAACCCAGGCGTTGTTATGTTGCTAATATATTTTTGATTAAGATAGATAATCAATTTCAGGCAACATTTTACAGCTACTGATGATTTTATCGTGCAGTTAGGAACATCAGAGATAATATGATAATACTGCAGGGACAGAATTCAGAAACTCATAAAATGATCTGCAGGTAGTGGAAGATTTTTCAAAGCCTGCTGCATAATCTTAATGGAGCGCACTCCCTGTATAGTTCCCTAGAGCAACAGGGCCACACCTATTGGTTCAGGTGGGACAACTTCAGACGGGACAACCTTGCTATCCAACTTCTTAAACCTTTAGATCGTGCTGCAGCAGTAGAGGCTACAAGGGAAAGTAGTGGGTAAGGAATTTACTAATCTAATAGCTTATAGTTTTAGGTCTTTTTGTGGTTTACAGTTTGTATACTCTGCAGTAACGAGGATCAGGAAAGAAGGGCCCTAGACTAATTGACTTAAAAGGTTTAATTTAAAGGGATAAGTCATGGCAAGAGCGCTCAAAGCCATGCTGTGCTCCTCGTGCTCCATGTGGGAAGCCGGGGACTTTTCCAGTGTCCGGGACCAGCATGTGTGCGGGAAGTGTGCCCAGCTGCAGCTCCTGGAAGCTTGGGTTTCAGAGCTGGAACGGCGGCTGGGGACACTGTGGAGCACCCGCGAGTCTGAGAGCCTCATGGATAGCACATTTAGAGAGGTGGTCACACCACAGATGAAGGGACTTGAGCTAGGAAAGGAATGGGTGACCACCAAGAGTCCAAGAGAAACAGGCAGGTGGTTCAGGAGTCCCCTGGGGTCCCGCGCACAAATCGGTATTCCGTTTTGGAGGCTGATGAGGGCGCTGGTTCCTCCAGGATGTGCAGACAGAGCCAAGCTTCTGGCACCATAAGCAGCCTTTCTGTACAGGAGGGGAGGAAGGGAGGAAGAGCAATAGGGGATTCTATAGTCAGGGGAACAGATAGGCACTACTGTGGCCATCAACATGATTCCAGGATGATATGTTGCCGCCCTGGTGCCCGGGTCTGGGATGTCACTGAGTGGCTGCAGGGCATCCTGAAGGGGGAGGGTGATAAGGCAGAGGTCATGGTACATCTTGGTGCCAATGATATAGGTAGAAAGAGGGATGAGGTCTTGCATCAAGAATTCAGGGTGTTAGGCAGTAGACTAAAAAGCAAGACCTCTCGGGTTTTAATCTCTGGATTACTCCCAGTGCCACGTGCTAGCGAGCTCAGAAATAAGAGAATAGAACGGATGAATATGTGGCTTAAGAGTTGGTGCAGGAGGGAGAGTTTTAGATTCCTGGATCACTGGGACCGTTTCTGGGGAAGGTGGGACTGTACAAGTGGGACGGTCTACATCTGAACCAGAGCAGGACTAACATCCTTGAGGATGGGTATGCTAGTGCTGTTGGGAGGAGTTTAAACTAATTCGGCAGGGGGAGGGGACACAGAATGTTAGCAGAATAGGGACACATCATAATACAGTAAAATAATCAAGTCAGAGGGAGTACAGCTGCAATATGCTTCAAGGGAGTAAAGCAAGGCTGGATGGCCTCTATCTTAATGCCAGGAGTATTGCAGGTAAAACGGATGAGTTAAGGGTGAGGATTGACATGTGGAATTGTGATTTAGTAGCCATTACTGAGATGTGGTTGAGGGAAGGGCAGGATTGGCATCTCGATATTCCGGGATATAGAATTTTTAGGCGAGACGGGGAGGGGGGTAAAAGAGGAGGATGTGTTGCATTATTAGTTAAGGAGTCAGTTACTGCAGTAAGGAGAGATGATATCTTGGAGGGGGCATCGAATGAAGCTTTGTGGGTAGAGCTTAGAAATAAAAAAGGGGCAACCACGTTATTAGGTGTGTATTATAGACCCCCATGTAGTCAGCGGGAGATTGAGGAGCAAATATGTGCACAGTTTGTGGAGGTGTATAAAAACAATAACAATAGGGTAATTATATTAGGTGATTTCAACTTTCCCAACATTATTTGGGGTAGAGATAGTGTTAAGGGCTTGGATGGAGTGGATTTCTTAAAATGTATAGAGGAGAACTTTTTAGGTCAATATGTAGAGGGTCCAACAAGGGACGGCGCAGTGCTGGACCTAATTCTGGGGAATGAAGCCGGACAGGTGGCTGAGGTGGTGGTGGGTGAGCATTTTAGCGATAGCGACCACAACATGGTACAGGTTAAGTTTGTTATGGACAAAGAAATCAACAAGTTGCAAAAAAATGTTTTGGATTGGGGGAGATTGGCTTTTAATAAAATAAGGCAGGATCTGGCTAAGGTAGACTTGGAACAGTTACTTGTGGAGAAATCTACAGAGGAACAGTGGGGGGTGTTCAAAAAAGAAATGGGGAGGGTACAGGCTCAACATGTTCCCTCTAGGGTTATAGGAAGGAGTAACAAGCCCAGAGAACCATGGATGACCAGAGATATTCAGGTTACGATGGGAAGGAAAAGAGAGGCTTTTAGCAGGCACAAGGGAAGCAAATCAGCAGAGGCATTAGTGGCGTACAGACAGTGCAGGGTGGAGCTTAAGAAAGCAATTAGGAGAGCAAAGAGGGGATTTGATAAATCTTAGCTGGTAAAAGTAGGGAAAATCCCAAGATATTCTATAAGTATGTCAATGGGAAAAGGATAACCAGGGAAAGAGTAGGGCCCATAAGGGACCAAGGGAACAACCTATGGATGGAGTCAGAGGACATCGCTAGAGTGTTGAATGAATACTTCACATCTGTCTTCACCCAAGAGAATGAGAATGAAGGTATCGAACTCGGGGAGAGAGACTGTGAATTGATATTAAGCAAATTGATATAGGGAGTGATAAGGTATTGGAGGCGTTGGCAGGCTTAAAAGTGGACAAATCTCCAGGTCCGAATGATTTGTGTCCCAGACTGCTGAGGGAGGCAAGGGAGGAGATCACATGAGCTCTGACCCAAATTTTTAATTCCTCTCTGGCCACAAGGGGGGAGGTGCCAGAGGACTGGAGAACAGCTAATGTAGTTCCGCTATTTAAGAAGGGTTGTAGAGATAAGCCAGGGAACTACAGTCAGTGGTAGGGAAACTATTGGAGAAATATCTGAAGGAGAGTATCTATCTCCACTTGGAGAGGCAATGTTTGATCAGGGATAGTCAGCATGGCTTTGTCAGAGGGAGGTCATGCCTAACAAATTTGATTGAATTTTTTGAGGAGGTGACCAGATGTGTAGATGAGGATAGTGCAGTTGATCTAGTTTATATGGATTTCAGCAAAGCCTTTGACAAGTTCCCACATGGGAGACATATAAAGAAGGCAAAGGCACATGGGATACAGGGTAAATTGATAGGGTGGATTCAAAATTGGTTTAGCTGTAGGAGACAGAGTGTGATGACAGGATACTTTAGTGACTGGAAGCCAGTGTCCAGTAGCATACCACAGGGATCTGTGCTCAGTCCTCTATTATTTGTCATTTATATAAATGACATAGGTGACTATGTGGGGGGTAGGATTAATAAGTTTGCGGATGACACAAAGATTGGCCAGGTGGTTAACAGTGAGGTTGATTGTCTTAGGCTACAGGAAAATATAAACGGGATGGTCAAATGGGCAGATAAGTGGCAGATGGAATTTAACCGTGATAATTGTGAGGTGATACATTTTGGAAGGAGTTATTTGACAAGGAAGTATTCAATGAATGGCATGGCACTAGGAAGTTCTGAGGAACAAAGGGACCTTGGCATGTGTGTCCATAAATCTCTGAAGGTGGAGGGGCATGTTAGTGGGGTGGTGAAAAAGGCACATGGGAAACTTGCCTTTATCAGTCGAGGCATAGATTACAAAAGTAGGGAGGTCATGTTGGAGTTGTATAGAACCTTGGTGAGGCCACAGCTGGAGTACTGTGTGCAGTTCAGGTCGCCACATTATAGGAAGGATGTGATTGCACTGGAGGGGTTGCAGAGGAGATTCACCAGGTTGTTGCCTGGGATGAAACATTTAAGTTATGAAGAGAGGTTGGATAAACTTGAGTTGTTTTCGTTGGAGCAGAGAAGACTGAGGGGCGACCTGATCGAGGTGTACAAGATTATGAAGGTCATGGACAGGGTGGATAGGGAGCAGCTGTTCCCCTTAGTTGAAGGGTCAGTCACAAGGGGGCATAAGTTCAAGGTGAGGGGCAGGAGGCTTAGGGGGAATGTGAGGAAAAACTTTTTTCCCAGAGGGTGGTGATGGTCTGGAATGCACTGCCTGGGAGGGTGGTGGAGGCGGGTTGCCTCACATCCTTTAAAAAGTACCTGGATGAGCACTTGGCACACCATAACATTCAAGGCTATGTGCTAAATGCTGGTAAAGGGGATTAGGTAGGTAGGTCAAGTGTTTCTCATGTGTCAAAGCCTCTTCTGCACTGTGATTCTGTGATTCTGTGAACCAATAGGGCAATGGATCTTAAAGGGTGACTACTCACCTGTATTAAAGATACCTTCCATTTTCAGCAAGAGAAACATCAAGCTATCATGTAGGCAGAGAGAAACCTGTTGAGAATTGTCTTCTTTACTCTGAGTCACTGGACATTTTCTGGAAAAGATGCAGTGATCAAGACAGCCTTGTTTAGGACCAAACGATACCCTCTATACGGGCAAATTGGTAGGAAGCATGGTACGAAGTGATTGAATCAATACTGCCCTCCGCTCCTTTGATTGTTGGAGCAAATGAAGAGGAAATTGTCATGCTTGCAGAGCTCTGAACAGTCCTAAATTAAGGACGTGTAAAATGTGCCAATTGACTTTAATCTCAACGTGCTGTAGGAGCCAGCCATCCTGATGCTAATGAGGCCCAGCCCTCAAAGTAAACTGGACTTCTTATGCTTGCTGACCTCCATTGGGTCCTGATTAAAGAAAACAATTAAAAAATTCTCATCCTTGTTTTCAAATCCCTCATGGACACATCTATTCAGTCTGCATGACCCAGTCAATTGTAATTTTAATTCCCCATCCCACCTTTCATCCTGACCCCTCTGTCCTTGGCCTCCTACACTGTTCCAGTGAAGCTGATGGAAGCTCAAGGAACATTACTTCATCTTTCAATTAGGGGAAAAATGGGGGTCCCAAGGCTGCACTTACCGACAGCACACTTGATGGTGCAACCTTCATGGAGGCAGCCTCTTAACTGGCTGAGTCCGTGCTTGCTGTCCTATTAAGATGAATGGTGAGCTCTCGATGCTGCCAGCCCAATCATAGTGCCAAGCAGGCCCATCGGAGAGTTGGGTGCTGCTGAGGCAGGTCAGGGTCACGAGGATGCCTCAACCTGGAGGCACTATGTACAAAGCTGTTAGACCCATCAAAGTGGAGGGGCAACCCCACTGGGTGGGCGCAGCCTTTCCTGGTCACGGCCCCCTTCTTTGGGGCATGGAGCATCCAGACCTGATGGCATCCCCAGTCTGCTATAGGAAGGCCCCCTCCATTGTAATGGCAATCTCCGCCTATGCCGGGCATGGCGATCCGCCAGTGGCAAAATGCCAGTGCACTCAGAAAAATCAGACCAAATTTTGTTTGCAATTGACTTTATTAGCTGCCTGCCTCTGTGCTACAGGTCCCTATCCTCCCATGGGAAACTTTCCCAGCAACAGGAATACAATGGGGAGACATTCTGAAGCAGCTCCTCCCTATTTATTGGACCCCTGCCACCATTATGGGGCAGGGAAAATTTAGCCCTTAGTTCTGTTTCATTCTCCACAGTGGCTGTCATACGTGTTGAGCTTTTCAAACAAACAATGTTTACATTTTTAATTACGCTTTTGCATCATAATTCAGAGATACCCACAGCACTTGAGCCAAGAAGCTTTGCGCTGCTCCATGGCTTATTTTCCGTATGTTCTACTTCCCTGCATCTCTGTTACTGACATTCCCTATAATCTGCTTCCTTTGTCAGGAATGCACCTATTATTTTCTTCATCATTTTCCTGATTAATGCTGCACAAGGAGACCCAGTTATAATAAAAACTGTCAGCATGAAACAAACTATATATGAAAAACTCCACAGCACAATGTATTTGCAGAGCTTAACATTACTCCCCCACTAATGAAATTGTGACATAGCAAATAACAGTTCATTATGGAACATTCCATGTTTGACGAAATGCTTATCACATTTAATTTCATAGTAGCTCTTGTATATCAGAATCACAAATCTATTTTCTACTGTCAGACATGAATACACTTTAGACTGTCTTGCAGCAACATTTTCCCCCTGTTACTGCTGAGCTAATTGCATACTGTTTTCAGCTCCACTTGCTTTATTTTTCTCATGGACATTTTCTGCCTAGCTAAAATGAGGAATATTAATGCTGCAGCCTGTGTCAACTTCTTTTTATTCTTTCATGGGATGTCGGTGCCATTTCTGGGCCAGCATTTGTTGCACTTCCCTAATTGCCCTTGAGAAGATGGTGGCGAGCCACCTTCATGACCCACTGTAGTCTGTGTGGTGTCGGTATACCCACAGTGCTGTTATGAAGGGAGTTCTGCAATTTTGACACACAGACAATGAAGGAATGGGGATATAGTTCCAAGCCAACACAGTTTGTGGTTTGGAGGAGAATTTGAAAGTGGTGCTGTTCCCATGTGTCTGCAGCCTTTGTCCTTGGGCAAGTAACTGGCATTGCATATTGCCTTCTCATTGTGGAAATCACCCGCTTTTAAATTTTAAATAGTCTAAATAAACCTTGAAAAGGCTGACGCCGTTGTCTTTGGTTCTTGCTGCTAAATCTATTCCCTTGCTGCTCCCAGGCCATTCCCTCATGCTGAACCAAACAGGTCAGACCAAGGGCATCCTATTCGATGCTGAGTTGAGATTCCAAGCACACTTATTTCCATCACACCACTGAAGTCCACCTCATTGACATACGTTCACTTGCAGTTCCCTAACTAATTAAATTTAAATTTCTCATCGCCATATTCACATCCCTCTATGGTCACACCTATCTCTACCTCTGTAACCACTTGCAGTGAAACAAATCAGGCCTCAAACTCCCTATTCTTCTGACTCATGTCGCCTGTATACATCTCCACTCTTTACCCCATCATTGGCAGCTGTCCTTCAGACATCCAAATCACAAACTTTGGCATTGAATTCCTAAAATCTTCTACATCTTGGCCACTTTCTATTTCTTAAAATACTACTTAAACGTCACATCTCTAACCAAGCTTTTGGTGGTACCTCACCTCATCTTTTTACAATTGATGTAAATGACTTGGGTGAAGGGTCCAAAGGTATGGTTACTAAATTTGCTAATGACACAAAGATAGATAGGAAAATAAGTTGTGAAGAGAATGTAAGGAGGCTACAAAGTGACAAAGATAGGTTAAGTGAGTAGGCAAAGATCTGGCAAATGGAGTAAAATGTGAAATTGCCCATTTTGGCAGGAAGAATGAAAAAGAAGCTTATTATCTAGATGGTGAGTGATTGCAGAGCTCTGAAAGTCAGAGGGATCTGGGTCTCCTTGTGCATGAATCAAGAAAGGCTAGTATTCAGGTACAGAAATTAATTAGGAAAGCTAATAGAATGTTATTGTTTACTGCAGGGAGAATTGAATACAAAAGTAGGGAGGTTATGCTTCAGTTATATAGGGCACTGGTGAGACCACATCTAGAGTACAGTATTGGTCACTTTATTTAAAAAAAGATTGCATTAGAAGCAGTTCAGAGAAGGTTTACTAGACTAATACCAGGAATGGGCAGGTTCTCTTGACCAGGAAAGGTTAGACAGGCTAGGTTTGTATCCACTGGAGTTTAGAAGAGTTCAAAGTTACTTGATTGAAACCGTTAACATCCTGAGGGGTCTTGACAGAGTGGATGTGGAGAGGATGTTTCCCCTTGTGGAAGAATCTAGAACTAGACCTGAAACTTTAAAATTAAGAGGTTGCTCATTTAAGAAGAATTTTTTTTTCTCTCAGAGGATTGTAAGTCTTTGGAACTCTCTTCCTCAAAAGGCAGTGGAAGTAGTCTTTGAATATTTTTAAGGCAGAGCTAGATAGATTCTTGATTATCAAGGGGGCGAAAGGTTATTGGGGGTAGGCAGGAAAGTGGAGTGGAGATTACAATCACATCAGCCATGATCTTATTGAATGGCAGAGCAGGGTCATGGGGCCGAGTGGCCTACTCCTGTTCCTAATTTGTATGTTCATATGTATATTTGTATAATCTCTCCTTTGTCTCAGTGTCAACTTTGTTTCTCTTTATTCCGCTCTGGGACATTCCTTTCTTGCATTAAGAGTCTGGTATGAGTGTCAGTATTTGGAGTTTAATACTCTTTTCAAAAAGACAGCATTCAAAATGCAGAGGAATCACAAAAAATATAAGCTCAAGCACCAAGAACTGTTATCCAAAGACATAAATTTCGTGATGTAGCTTTAGGAGTTGTTCATCAGTTGACGAGCAACAAGACAAGAAATCTTTTACTGATATTATATATTTTCATCCTATTGCAGGATGTGGACATTGCTGACAAGGGCAGCCTTTATTGAACATCACTAAGTTCCCTTGAAACGGTAATGATGAGATGCCTTCTTGAGTGGTGAAAGTGCTGTAAGGGAGATCCAGGATTTTGTTCCAGCAATGATTAAGGATCAGCAATATTTCCAAGTCTGGATGGTGTATGACTTACATAGAAGCGTTAGTATTCCCACATACCAACTGTCTTTTCCCTTCAGCGTGGTAATGGTGACAGGTTTTGGAGGTGCTGTCAAAGATACCTTGGCGAGTTGCTGCAGTGTAACTTGTAGATGGGCCATATGCCGCCAAAACAGTGCAGCAGAGGTGGATGGAGTAAATGTTCAATGTGGCGAATGGGGTGTCAATCACATGAACTTGCTTTTCCTGTATGTTGTCAAACATCTTGGGTGTTTTTGGTGCTGCACTTGGCCAGAAAACTGGAGGGTACTCTATCACACTCCTGACATGTGCCTTGTGTATGGTGTCACAATGACAGGAAGCTGTGACTGAATGAGAACTACTTACCACTTCATCAGCTAACCAAGACATATTGAGCTATTTAAAGAAGACCTGTAATTTTAAAAATACAAGAAAAGACACTGATCAAAAAATGGCTGCCATGAGTCACCTGATAGCTGATACTGTAAAGTTGACCACTTCTCTGGAAAGTTTCATGAATTGCACTGCAGACCTGTTACATGGAATTTTACACCTGGCGTGTGTCAAGGCCACTTCAAACATGGACACTCTTGAAAAGAAGGCATTAAAGATGCAAAATGCTGGACTTTGATCTGGCACTCATCAGACATTCAAAATTCCTACGGAGGACAAAATAATCCCCTTCCCCTGTTCATTTGTGTCAAAGGTTTTGGGGATGAAAAGATCAAAAAATGGGATTACTTGGTCTATAGAATGAATGCAAGACATCCTGATCGAATTCCGTTTTGGAAAAATAGAGAGAGGCATTTTATTCAACTGGTACTGCCAAGCAGAATCAAAAAGAATAAGGAGAAGGAGAAAGAAACATGACAGTCATCGAAAACACTGCTGGAAATGAGCAGAAAATCTCTCTCTCGCTCTCTCTCTGAAACTAAATTAAATGTTTAACAAAGTGGAGGCCAGAACAAAGTGAACTCCAGAATTCTACAGGAAACCAATTAACTTCAAATGGCCATACATTCAATAATCTACACCCTAAAGACAAGCAAAAGACTTAATTGTATGTTCCTTTGACTTCTATTGGACCCTAACTTTTTTACTTCTAATATCTGGGTGGATGTGTGCGTTGTCGCATCTTTATAATTTTTTCTCAAATTTAGTAACTAATGGCCTTATTCTTTCTTTGGCTTAAAAAATCTACTTTGATTGGCTCCTTATTAACAAATAAATACATGAGGATTGGAAAAGGCATTTATGGGGAAAAGAAACTTTTAAAACCTTTATTGCGACCAACTGGGGGGCTGAATAGAAGGTAAGCCAACTCGGTCCCCCTCACCTGGTTGTAACAATGGTGGAAAGGCTTTTGGGGAGTCAGGAGGTGAGTCACTCAAAACAAAATACCTAGTCCCTGATTTGCTTCAGCAACCATTGTATTTATGTAGCTGGTCCAGATAAGTTTCTGGCCAATGGTGACCCCAAGATCTTGATGGTAGGGGATTTGATAATGGTAATGCTATCAAGCATCAATGGAAGATGATTAGACTCTGCCTTGTTGGAGATGGTCATCGACTTGCATATGTGTGGCATGAATGCTAGTAACTACTTAGCAGCCCAAGCCTGAATATTGACCATGTTTTGCTACAAGTGGGAAAAAACTGCTTCATTATTTGACAAGTCACCAACAGAACTGAACACTGTACAATCATCAGCAAATATCCCCATTTCTGACCTTGTAATAGATAGGAGGGCATTCATGAAGCAGCTGAAGATGGTTGAGCCAAGGACACTACACTGCAAAACTCCTGCAGGGATATCCTTGGGTTGAGATGATTGACATCCAACAGTCACAACCATCATCTTTGTGCTAAGTATGACTCCATCCAGTGGAGATTCTGCCTCCTGGTTCTTATTGACTTCAATTTTGCTAGGGACATTTGATGTCACAGTCGGTTAAATGCTTCCTTGATGTCAAGGGCAGTCATTCTAACCTCATCTCAAGAATTAAAATCTTTTGTCCATGATTGAACCAGGGCTGTAATGAGGTCTGGAGTTAAGTGGACCTGACAGAACCCAAACTGAACATCAGTGAGCAGGTTATTGGAGAGTAGGTGCCATTTGGTAGCACTGTGGATGACACCTCCCATCACTATGCTGATGGGGATGTAATTGGCTGGAATGGATTTGTCCCTTTTTTTGTAGAAAAGATATACCTGGACAATTTTCCACATTGTTAGAGAGAACCAGTGTTTAGTTATACAGGGTTAAAAGCAAAATACTGCAGATGCTGGAAATCTGAAACAAAAACAGAAAATGCTGGAAAATCTCAGCAGGTCTAGCAGCATCTCTGGAGGGAAAAACAATTAATTTTTCGAGTCCATTTGACCCACCTTCGAGTTTTTCCAGCGATTTCCGTTTTTGTTTTAGTTATACTGGAATAGCTTGACTAGGAGTATGGGAAGTTCTGGAGCATAAGCCTTCAGCATACAGCTGGGGCCTTGTCAGGGCCCATAGCCTTTGCTCAGCCATTTCTTGATATCACATGGAATGAATCAAACTAACTTAAGACTGGCATTTGTGAAGCTGGGGACTTCAGGAGGAGGTTGAGATGGATTATCCATTCAACACTTCTGGTTAAGGATGGTTGCAAATGCTTCAACCTTGCAATCTGCATTCACGTGTTCATAGATTTACTCCTCCCATTAGTTATTTAATTTTGTTCCACCATTCACAACAGGACGTGGCAGGACTGCAGAGTTTAATCTGATCCATTGGTTGTGAGATAGCTTAACATTGTTGTGTTGGAGCAAGTTGCATAACTTAAGAAGATTCTAAGCAAGCTTCCAGCGCAATTACCATTTTTCACAAAAAAAATTGCCTTGGTAATGAAAGGAATGTGACTCAAAAAATTCTGCAGAATATAATACTGTAAAACCTGATGAAGAGGAGCAAATATATTTTGAACTGACAAACAGTATTGATGCATCAAAATAAGTTGGTAATAATGTTAGGATGGTAAATATTTTGACGGCAATAGCTAGTTTGACAAAATACCAGCAATATCCTGGAAGAAATTGTAACTGTCATTAATTGGGGACATCTGGTCAACAACTACATAGACTAATAGGTAAGGAAATTGTTTTTCAGTCTGACAGCACATTTATTTGAAAATTGGAGAGCTCTCCAAAAATTACCTTGTCATTTTAATCAAAGCACAAATGACTGTGAAAATACAGTGTTGAATTCAGCTTTTTTAAGAAAAGATCTTCTATTTAGGCTTGTTATGTAACATTCCCTGGCTAAGAGAAAAGTGTAGCAAATTCCTTCAAAGGCTGGAATTTTCCGGCCCCATTGGCATCAGGTGTCATGGAGGGCAGCGGCAGGGTTGGGGGGGTGGTGTCGAGGGGGACAATATGGCAAGAACACCAAAAATCGGTTTCACATCAGCGTGAAAGCACTGTGGGATCATCTGATGGTGTCCGCCATGGTGGAACGCCAATCCCCACCGGAGGCTGATGTGAACCCACTTTGCATCCCGCTAATGGGATACAAAGTAAAGCCCAGCCAGAATCATCCCCACACGCCAGATTTTTCATTACGTCGGTGGGAAAATGTGCTAGCCCAGAACATGTCTGGAGAAGTATGACGTGCAAAAGTCAGGACTTACCGTTAGGGCCTTGCTCAGATCATGGGTATCTGAGGAGAAGAAGATGCTGGAGCCCTACAGCTACTGGACCCTGGAGGAACAAGTACATCGCATGCTGGATGGGTTCTCATGGATACAGCTTTACCGCAAAGCAGCTCATGGAAGGTGGGAGGTTTCCATTGATGTCTCGGGTATGCTTCAGAACATCACGGTCTTGGCCATGGGCTGCTACTGATCTTTGGCGAGGTGGGGAGAGGAAGGTCCAGTTACATGTTGGAGAGGAAGGTGTACTGGGTCGGTTGGGTGTGGGGAGTGAGGTGGCAGTGGGAGAAGAAGGTCCAGGTTTGACTAGGAGAGGAAGGCGTAACGGGTCGGTTGGGGGGTGTGTAGTGTGATGAGATTGTGGGGTGAAACAAAGGTATTGGGGGTGTGCAGGTTGGGAGAGAGGGTGCCGGAGGGGTGAGGTTGGAAGGGGGGAGCAAAGGTGTCGGGGGTGAGGTTCGGAGCGGGAGAAGGGAATAAAGGTGGAGGAGGGAGTAAGTTGGGGGGGATGTCCAGGTGAATGTGCAAGGGAGAGGTCTGTGGATTTAATTACTGCCTCCTGGGGAGCAAACTGAAGGTGGGCATGGTAGCAAGGAATGGTGAGTGTGAGACGGGGCAGGGTGAGCCGCAAGATGAGAGGGTAAGGGTGCAATGGTAGAAGTAGAAGGAGTGGCGAGGTGTTTGGTGTGGAATCAGAGGCAGACCTTGGATGATGGAAAGTCAATGTGGATGGGGGTGGAATTCTCAGGAAGGTAGGGAATGTGCACATTCACCTGGATATCCTGGAAAGAAAAGGGATCAGGTTGGTAGGTGATGGTGGGGAGGTGGAATGTGATGCTACGCGGGTCAACAGTGATAGGGGAAAGGACATGGGTGACTGGGGGAGGGAAAAGGATGGGGGAGCTTACAAGAAACTTGACCACAGCAATGTTTTTCAAATCAAAAGTGAGTGGAGCCTCATGTTGGATGGGCACAAGTGGGTGGACGGAGAAGCAGGTCAGCTCACATGGGCAACTGAAAGGGAACCCCAGCAGGCAGCATTGAAAATGCTCTGGACATTGAGATGAGTGTGATGGAGAAAGGCTCCCTGTGCATGGGACAGTGCTTGCACGAGGCTCTGAAAGGCCCTGCAACACACACATAGTTCTCCCTCCAGAATCACTCATGTGTGCAGCTGAACTGCTAATGGGGGGAATGCAGTGGGAGGACTCACGAAGCCTGTCAATGAAGCTGAAAGACACCATTACACATTATTCAGTGAAAGTGACTATATTTTCAAATTACAAAGAGACAAAATGTGTTCACCCATGCAGCCACTTATGATCACAATTTCTTAACATTTCTAGGCTGATCACTTCTTCTAGGTGCTGCCCTGACATCGGCAGCAAGGATGGGGACAGCCTATGCAATGGTTGGCCCTGTTGCCTCTGATGACTTTGGCTTGTGTCCTCCAGAGATCCAAGGTCCTCCTGTGGGCCAGCTGCTCCCTCTGCGACGACAGAGGATGAAGTTGAGGAGAGTCACAGGCAAAGGGGACTTGGAGGGAGAGACAGACTCTGAGATTGCTGAGTGGATGACCCAGGGGTATCTAGCTGCCACTCCTCCTCCCTCTGGGTGCCCAGGGGCTCCAGCATGACTCCTTGAGGAGAAGGAGCACCTGGAGGGACATCGAGGTGCCCCGTTTCCCTCTCTTATTGCCACTGTAGGAACTCAACAATGGCCACAATGATAGAGTGCAGGTCTGCGTGAATCTCCACATTCTGCTAAACCAGAGTCTCCATGGCATCTCCCATCCTTCCCATGGAGACCTCCATATGTACATATGTGTGCACCACTTCATCAGAGAGCAGGCGATGCACCCCTCTGACTTGCGTGCAACTCTGTTGTGGGCTTCCAACAGCTCTGTGTGATGTTCCTCCACCTTCTGCTGACCCTCCGGGATGAGTTGGAAGGCCGAATCCAGAGGCTCGTCATCTGTCTCAGACCTCACAGAATCCTCTTCTCCAACAGTTCTCCGTGTGCTAAGGAGATCGGCTGAACCTGTTTCCTCCTGCTGCGGACACGTGTCTGTGCATTGACCACCAGGTTGTGAATTTGAACCTGAGCTGCGCTGGTGGAGGGTGTGGGTACGCGCTGTGACAGGTCTCCCAGGCTGCTTATTTCCAGCTCTTCAACGGAGGAGATGTGCTCTTGGCTGGAGGTGAGAACGTGGATGGATCTGAATGACTGACTGTCTGAGGCGTCGGTCACATGCCAGAGCTCCCTGTGAACCAAAGTAGAGAGAATTAATTCATGGCAGCAGAGTCAAAAGCAGGAGAGAGAGCACTCACAGTTGCATTGCAAGAGTGATGATGGGCTGCAGTATCCTCTCATGGGCGTTCGCCGGCAACTTCACCATCACCTCAGGCATGATCCGTATCCTCACCGATCAGTGCAAGGGCACGCTTGTCAAAGTGAGTGAGGGTCCTAATGTAGGATGTTCTACCCCAGGTCTGGGTCCTCTCCCTGCTGTTATTGGTCAGCTTCTCCTGCATGAAAACAGACAGAGAGAGTGTGAGCAGGAAACATGGCGCTGCATTGAAAGTTTGCATGGTGTTTGGAAGAGATGAGGACGCAAGCTCCAGAGGATGATGGAGATCTCAGGGTATGTGTGAGAGCTAGTGGTGTTGTCACTTGAGGTGTGAGATCCCTGTGGATGTGTGATGGGTTTGTGAGCGTGTGAGTTGAGAGTGATGAGAAGAGTGAGCTACCCTGGCAGAACGGATGAGACCCTTCATCCTGTAGTGGCACTGGGTGGCTGTCCACTTTGGAAGGGCATTGGGGCTGACCGCCACTGCCACCTCCTCCCATCTGGATTGGAGTTGCAGTTGCCCACCCTGCGAGCAGTCCTGGTCCGAAGACATGAAGCAGGCTGAGCTCTGGTGCGCTTTAAATGTGGTGCCCGGAGTGAGGAAGCGCTGAGGTCCCAGCGTGGCGGGCAAATCCGAGCTCCACCCCACCAGCGATCCAGTGTTTCCCATGAATGCATTATTAATGAGGCGGGACACACCGGCAATGGGGCGATACTGCGTGAAAAGCCGTCATTGCGGCCGGCGAGTAAAGCGTCCTTTTTCCCACCGGCTACCGCACTTTGTGCAAATCTGGGATGATTCCGCCCAAGGTCTATATCATTGCTGAAACAAAAATAGAAAATGCTAGAAATATATAGTGAGTCGGGTAGCATCTATTGGGAGATAAACAGAGTCATTGGGCTAAGTTTTACGAGCCCTTCAGAGATGGACTGAGAGGCGGGAGGGATGGTAAATTGGTGCCAGAAGGTGTGGGAGAAGCCCAAAATGCTCCCTTCAATATGGCATATTACGGAAGGGAGAATGGCAGTTGCTTGGCCAGCCACCAAACAGGGGCAGGCAATTAATTGGCCTGTTAACGGGCATATTATCACGTCACCAAAATTTTACGAGCCTCAGTGTGAGCCCCTGCCAAGCTGGAGAGACCGCTAGCTATAGCGAGGGGGGCCTGTCAGTGCCCTCCTAATGGCGCATTTCTTTCATCGGCTCCATGGTCCAACAAGGGACCTGCTGGATGAAACCACTGCCCCCAAGCCTCTGATGCTAAAGCGTGACGTTGGCGTTCCTGGCCCCAGTAAGTCCATCATTTACTCGCCAGCCCTTTGAGGGCACCTCAATTTGGAGGTGACGCTGCCAAGGTGGCGGGTCTGCCAACCCCCTGATTGGGCCACAGCTCAGAGAGGCAGGCTGCCATCTTTATTTGGATGGCTGACCTTGCTGGTGGCCTCTTACTCGATCGCCACCAGTAAAATTGTCCCCGCTGTCCCGCCATCCAACCACGTGGGCTTGGGAGCCGCTTTTAATCCCGATATAGCTGTGCTGGTGAAATTCCAGCTAACATTTCAGGCCTGTGAGCTTTCAGCTAAGAAGAAGATAGAAAGTTTTGAATGAGTGAAAGCGGTTGACAGGGAGGGTGGGATGAAGAACAGAAGTGATGTTCTGTGATAGGGTGAAGGGCAGCAGAAATTAGATGACAAAAAATTTAATGGCGCAAAGAAAAGTGAGTGGTAAGGGGACAAGTAAGGAAACAAGAGATATATCTAGAGGAGATACACTCTGCAGTATATGCAAGATCTAAGCATTTTGTTAAATTGCCCTCTCTGTTGTTGGGGAGGTATAAATAAAGTTAAGAAAATATTCCAATTTGCCTTTCTTAGATTCTTAGATGGCTTCACACTTCCCTACATTGAACTCCGCCTGCCACAGTTTTGCCTCTTCACTTAATGGGCTGAATTTAATGCAGAAATGGTGGATCCATCCATTGACCAGAAAGCCGGGGACAACTTCGCCGCAATGAATTTGAAAAGCCCTGATGGAATTAAATGTCAATCAGGCAGTTAACTGCCTTTAAAAATGAAAAGCCCGCCCCAAGGAGCTGCTGGCCAAACAGAGAGCCCGCAGCTCTTCAGTCCCATTAGTGACATCGAGAGTGGTGGCCAATGTTGACATTAGAACAGGTCTCAAGGCAACAGCAATGGAGCAGGCCTCGGAGTGTAGGTAAGTGGGGTCGGGCTCATCAGGACCAATCAGGTAAGGCTCTGTGAAAGGAGAAGGCCGTTTATGAGGGAAAGGCTGTGTCTTTCAGAGGGGCCAGGGCCAGTCATGCTGAGCCTCCAGTGAGGCTGCTAGGTGGCAGAATACCAGGGGCAGTGGGATGAGGCCCTTACATGACCAGTAACTGGCCAGTAGGGGGCCTCAATTGGCCTCCAGGCAGGAAAATTGTTCTTGACTTTCCCCATCCCTGACTTAACCGGAGTTGGGGATGTCAGGGCGATGTAACACTTCGCTTCCTGTCTTCCCTCCAAATTCTATGGAAACCACCTCCCCCTCCCAACCACTCAGCCTGCTCCCAGGGGGAGGAGGGGGTAATTAAATTCTGCCCAGCATGTTTACGTCCTGTTTTAACTTCCTGCTCTGACCTACTCAATTTATTGTGATTCCTAACTTAGCTTTATCTGCAAACATGGATTAAAAAAAACCTCTCTCTAGTCCTTCATCCATTATATAGAAATTTCCAGGACCAAGAAAGTTGGAAATTACACTGGGCACCATCAGAAATGTCTCTATCCACTATTTTAACAGGGCTGTTGGAACGGCCATACAGTAATATCGCACAAAATCAATTCCAGGCTCAAGAAGTTTATATTTGTTATCATTGAAGCATTGTGTTTTATGGCCTCTCCTAGGACAATCTATTACACATAAAAACATGACAAATCGGCAGGTGCTGCTGCCAGATGAGTTAGTTTGCCAGTATCCCTTGAAGCTGATTACACTGAAATAGCTCAGTCGAGAGGCGCGGATAAAAATTACCAGCAGTTACAGTATCATAAACTAACCTTCATGAAATTCATTTCAATATAACAACTCACGCTCAGATAGTGACTTTAAAAAAGTAAAACGCTTTGCAATGCCTTCACGAGAGGAATGGAACAGACGTTGAGGAAGAATCGGGAGTCTATTGCTGAGAAAGGAGACGTGTCGAAGGAGCGACACCTAACCTTCTACCCCTCTCATATTTCCGATATGTGGATGATACGTTCTCTATATTTAAATCCGCAGCCGCATGTAATAATTTCTTTACATGTCTTAATGGGCTCCATCCTGTGCTCAAATTCACCTTTGAAATGGAGCAGTCGAATGAACTCCTCTTCGTTGACATACTAGTTGAGAAATCTGTCAGGGGGTTCCTCACCACAGCCTACCACAAGTCAATACACGTGTTGGGATTCTTACAGTTCCACATGCTAAAAGCTTGGTTTTAATTGGCAACCTTGTATATAGGGCCCGAGCTATGCAAGCTCACCATGCAAGTTTGATGCTGAAATAGGGAGCATCAAAGGCATCCTGCGGGATAATGGCTACCCTGATCACATCATTTCATGCTCTATATCACACACACTCATGAACGGGCCTTTGGCCATCACTTTTGGCCCTGAAAGACACCCAGTCTACCTCAGATTACCCTGGAAGGGCATGGTATCTCAAAAATCTGAGCAACAGGTGAAACTAGCTGTTCCACGCTGCTATTATTCAGTAGCAACACAAGTGGTATTCACCACTAACTGGACGCTGCCATCAGGCCTTAAAGATGTTCTGCCTACCACACAAATCAGTAATGTGGTATATGAATGTCAATGCCAGTGTGACGCTAGGTATGTAGGCCATACGCCCCAAAGACTGGCGGATCATATCAAGCATGTCCCAGCTGGTGTCCACCACAGGCAAGGTACAGACTGTACCCAACAAGCCTATGCTTGCAAAACTCAAAACACGGTATCCAACATTAGATTGGACAACCTTATATTGGCATTCTTTTGAAGTGTCCTGATGAGTGCAAGATGAAAATCTTTGACATGTCTCTTTTTTCAGTAATACTCAAGTTCTGTACTACCAAACGACTAATTGAGAGAGTGTTGGGGGAATTAGCTGAAGCGTTAGGAAAGATTGGGAGGAGGTTAGGATAATAAGGTGAATCAGTCACAGTGTTAGGGGAGATTAGAAGGGCAATTAGTGGATGTCAGGAGAAGAATTAAGAAGATTAAGAGAAGAGTGAGGCGGGCTTAGCAAGAGGATTAGGAGAGATTAGGAGAACAGTTGGGGGAGATTAGGAGAGTTAGTGAATATTATGTGTCATGCTGGAGAGTTCAGGAGCATTGGTGTAAATTAGCTGGAGAGGTGAACAGGGCATTAGTGAAGATCAGGAGTGGTGCACGGAAGGTAAGCAAAGTTACAGCTGAAGAGTTGTGTTTTGAGAAGACCACTGAAGAGTTGTAGGAAGGCAGAAATGTTTAATTATGGAGTTTCAAGAGTGATCTACCATCACTGATGGAACGAAGGGATAGGGCACCTACTGGTTCAGTGCTCACTGACATTATAAATGTTACAGGAGTATAAATACAGTTTATCACTGCAAGTAGCCTCAGTGTTGTCAGGGACCATCAGAAACACTGTCTCCACTTTATTCACTTCTTGAGTAATGATTTAAAAGTGTATTCTTACTTAAAGTATTTATGGATGATGAAAATAGAGTTTACAATAACCTCATGATAGATTATTCAAAAATGTTCGCCTGGAGTTTCCATGTGGTTTTCCCAATTACACTTTGGTGAAAGCCTCCCTAGAGAAAAACGTAGACAGATAAAAACAGCTGTTTATCAATTTGCATAAAACATAAAATCTTCCATTAGCCTGTGCAATCAGGTAGCATAATAGAACATATTTTTAACTTTTTTTGCATTAAAAATACTAGCTGACCTAGTGTAGTGTTACTAATACAGCTGAAATCAGTTCTTCACAAGATATAAGGATTTAGCCACTACCTGTGTAACCCAATTTTAATCCACTTAACATTACATTTAAAAAACCTGCATTGAATAATTTATTAGTGTCATTGGTGTGTATTAGTCAGGTTCTTAATAAATTGAATATTTTTTTGACATGTAAAACTTTTACTAGTTCCTGTCCAACCATGAAAATGAAGAACCTTCCAAACCAACGCAATTGGCAGAATCTCGTAATGGTGACCTCTAGACATGGCCTGCTTTGTGGGCCTGTCTTATTCTGGTTAATTGAAACATGAACCAGTATAAAAATTCATGACTGTCATTGACAGATTTTTAATCAGTAAGGGAATCAAGGGTTATGGAGAAAAGGCAGGAAAATGGAGTTGAGGATTATCAGATCAGCCATGGCCTCATTGAATTGCAGAGCAGACTTGATGGGCTGAGTGGCCTACTTCTGCTCCTAAGTCTTTTGGTCTAAAAGGTTGCGGAAAATCAAAATAAGTGGCTTTTGGTATAACTCACTTACATTTAAAATTCCCAAAAATATTGTGGCGGTTCCACCAAATGCACTTGAATCTGGGTATAAAACTTAACAGAAATAAATGAAAGCTCTACCCCCTAGATTTTTAATTTTTAGCCATTTTACACTATTCAGTAATTTTGTTACAGTCTGTGAAATAATGCATGTTTCAGGGGATAAATACAGTGCTGTGTCAGCTTTCTTCTTCCTTAGCCCTGTGAATCATTCATGTTAAAGCAAAAGTACAAAATCAATAAATCTTTATTTGAGCTGGCAACAATGCAATTATTTATTAATTCTGTATGACAGCCATGGCAGCTTTTCTCTGAAGAGTGACTTTATTGCTAGCATACAACATTAAATCTATAACTAACCAAAGCTTTCCAACTAGCACATATAGGGATAGGGTGGGAAAGGAGAAGTCAGGTAAAAGATCAGCCATGTTCTTAATGTCTGGTGCAGTAGTTCACGGAGGAGCATGGCCTACTCTTACTGCTGTTTCTTATGTTTATATTTAAAATGATCAATGTCATCATTTATTTTTCTGCAGTAGAATACCTGATCTGAAAGAAGTACAGGAAATGTTACCTTGTAGGGTCAGAAGGAGCAGGCACTGCCTTTGTTGCACTGACCTCTGCCTCTCTCTCCCCACCATTCATACCCACAAGATACTTATGAGCGCTGGTGAGTTGCCCAATCTTCAGCAGACAACAGCTGGTCAGCTGCTTATTTTCACCTATTTTTGGGGTGCAACTGGCTAGTGGGATGGAAAGGAGGACTGGCCATTCGAATCAGTCCACAAACCCGCTGTCCCCTCCAGTGAAGTCAACCTAAATGAAACTCAGGAGGCACGTAAAAGAGGCTGTAGATTAATGATCATACACAATGGTGCCAAGTCAAAATTACCTCCAATAGGTCACTTTGGAAGATGCAACATTCTCAATGGACCATTTGCTGTGACCATTAATCCAATCATTTATGGATAAAATAATACCCAAAGTAGAAAGGTTGGCAACATGTTAATAGTGAATAACCAATTATTTACATATGGCAAAAAACTGTTTAAAATACAAAGGCTCTCCATATTTCTTGTATCTTTTGAGCATATTCTTTGATGGCAAAAGCACAACATTAATTCAATAGTGTTTTTAATAGTCCTATGTATATTCAGACTCGCTGAATAGAGGTCTGAAGACCATGAGCGTGTCCCTGGATTAAAAGGACATCTTCCTTTTGAAATAGGAGCAGCAGCTTTGAAAATTGTCTTTATCCTACAGTATCTGAGCAGACTCAGATCCAAAGAAACTATGAGAATGGCCTTAGGATCATAGACTAGATTTTATACTCATTAATAGTAAATGGTGGGGGCGGGAAAGGTCCCTGCTCAGTGGTGTTCACACTGTCCCAGTATGACTGCTTCTTGAAGCACAGGAACAAAGGGAATTAAATCGTTTGACCACTATCACCAGGGGGGGGAACATGGCCTTGTGGAAACAAATTGCCTGTTTTGGGGATGTGGCAGGCTGATGCTGTTCTAATGCTGAGTTACTGTAGTTATTTCAACCAATGTAAAACTGAACACAAAGTAATGCTTTTTCTCAGGAGTTTTAAAGACGTAATTTTATTCACCTATATTTTGCCACAAGGTCATTCAGATACAGCATCCCATCCATTTCAATAGGCCACACACAATTTAGGGGTGAGATGTAATTATCTGGAATTTTGGTTGAAGTTATAATTCACAAGCAATAATCCCATAAGCATATGTAAGGAGAGTCACATTGAGTATCCTGACAAAGGCTTTTTTTTAACATTGCTGCAGAACAAAGGAAATTTTACAGTAGTATCCTGGAGACATAGTTATCAGTGCCAAGCTTCATTTAGATGTCTCCTATCTACAATCATATGAAAAGAGAGAAAGGTTTGTCTTTATCACACACTGCACATGGATCTGCATGTTTAAGAGCTTAAAAATGATTGGTAATCTATTCCAAGGAGTGGGCTCAATGGACCAAATGGCTTTTTCCCATTCCATACATTTCTGATCTTTTGTACATTTTGCATATATATATATAGTATACATTGCCTATATTGCTGACCTAATATAGAAAGGTTGGCAACTTTTTAATAGTGATTAATCAAATATTTACATATGGCAAAAAACTGTTTAAAATACAAAGGCTTTCCATTTGCCTTGTATCTTTTGAGCATATTCTTTGATGGCAAATGCACAACATTAATTCAATAGCCCTATGTGTATTCAGACTCACTGAAGACCATGAGAGGGTCCCCTAATTAAAAGGATGTCTTCTTTAACCTATGTTGCTATTTTTAGCAAACATGCAGCTTAGATCAAAAATTCTATTCACTTCTAAATTATGCCTGCCTTAATCAGTAGCTGAATGATCCTGTCATTAAAGCAAGGAGGTACATTTTCAACTTTAATGCTCCCGGTGCAGAGATTCAGGCAGTGGGAGGGCATATTTTAAATTTGGGCACATACTCCATTATTTTTACCTGAAATGTCATATAATTGCCAATATGCGCTGCCTGCACATGTCCAGAGCAATACATATAAAGATTACATAGAACGTACAGCACAGAATCAGTCCTATTTGGTTCACCAGGTCTATGCCAGTGTTTTTGCACAACATATGCCTCCTTGCAACCTATATATTTTATTAATCCTTTCTCCATCATATACTTATCTAGCAAACCCCTTAATGCATCTTAATGCTATTTGGCTAAACTAATTGATGTAGTAGCCATCCCTGGATAAAGAATTTTCTCCTGAATTCTTTATTGGATTGGTGAGTGACTATCTTTGTTATGACATGGCAGATAATGTGTGCCAGGTAAACCAAATCTACAAGGGCAACTTGATCCCGCTGTCACCAACTGTTTTGCAATTTGTATTTATTGCGAGAAGATGTGTGCACTGAATTCAGAAGTAATGTGTCCACCAAGACATTTAGAGATTTTAAAAATTAAATTAAAATATTTATTAATAAAATAAGAGATTGCAAGCACATACATAAGTTTACAGTTAGTTAACACTTTAACAAATCCTAAAATCATAATTAACCAGATTCCCAATTACACACTCCCTTTAAGGCAACCATCCAAAATAGATTTTAGATTTAAAACCAAAACCAGCAAGTTAACACAGTACTGACTTGACTGTGGAATTCCAAATTGCTTTCTCCAACTTCAGTTACTGGACATTGCTGACTTATGCACAAATGTCTGGAGGCTTCATCAAGGCTGTTTCACACACTACTGTTAGTTCTGACATGGCTCTCTCTTCACAGCCTTTCATTCTCCTTTATATATGTTTCTCTCTCTTTAATACGGAAATTCTATTGTTCCATATATCTTTGGAACTATACCTTTCCCATAATATTAGAACCTTCATGTTGCTGATGTTGTCAGTAACCTTTGGGAAAAATAAACACACATCTCAGCCTTGCCAATCTGGCTTGGTGTAAACAAACTAACTTCCCTCTGAAATCCAAACAATCCCTTCATTTATCCAAAAATGCAAATTCCCTTCATATCTTACATGCTAAGCCAGCATCCATGTTTACTCATTAGCATTTCAAACATATTTCTACACATGGCTTCTTTTGATAATTCCAAGCTTGCCATCTACTTGACTCCAAATATAATTAAATCACAAAGACAGAGCCAATTATACTCACACCCATAAACCTACTTTACAATAAACCAGAAAAATAGTATGGCAATTATTATACTTTCATAACAATCTTATATTTATGACTCCTAGATCTGGTCTGCTCCATTAAGTGGAAACATCTCCTCTACATCTACTCTATCAAAACTTTTCATAATTTTAAAGACCTCTGTTAGATCACTACTGAGCTTTCTCTTTTCTATAAAAAAGAGCCTCAGCCTCTTCAGTTTTCCTTTCAAGCAAGTATTTTGCCACAGAAATTAAATGAAAGGGCACAGATGGATCATTTTGAGAACTGATTGTGTTTTGGAACAACACTTATTAACTGCTTAAAATGACCTTTCAGTATGGCATCATTGCTGTAAATCTTGCATCTTGCCTTATCTTTTCATATACTTAAGATAATTTAGAAACCAGAATGGTGCACATCCAAAGTTCTGTAAAAATTTGTCCCAGATATTTTTGTCTTAATTTTATACAGTTTAAAAAATTTGCACCTAGTCAGTTTCAGAAATTGCATCAACCAGCTTTGTCTCTGTGATGTCCAGATTAATTCCCTTTGTTCTCATTGCGAATTGGAACCTTGTGCGCTGTACTATCCATGCCAGAGCACTGTGCTTCAAACTTCAGTCAAGGATTGGTGAGAGGGGATCTCTAAATCAGAGAACAGTTGAGGAGGTGATTGGTGGCCCACATTAGGTCAATTTCTTGCAAGTAGGTTGGGAAAAATAGTGGGTAGATGTGAGGTTCGCCATCATTCAATGTCTATAAAATATCCCCAGTCTCGACTGAGGCAATGCAATAAAACAACCAACATAATGCTGCTGATCAAATCATAACCCTAAGCAGTTTGCAAAGCAATTTACCCTCCTCCCTGAGAAAATGTCTTTCCTCCTTCCAAATTTCGATACAGTAAACTTTGTATTATCTGGCACTCTACCAACCAGAATTCTGTACTAACCAGATTTTCTGATGTTCCCCTGAAGTGAATCATCACTTTACCAACCGGTAGCAATTACTAAGTTATCCGGAACCGGTACCTGTTTACTGTTTTATTTTGTAGTTTAATTTATGTTTTAACATGCTGTTGAAAATTAAAAGTAAAAAAATACTGTTCTTTACTTCCTGAGTACTTGCACATTAGCGGATGCTACAAGTATTGCACTGTATTGCATCGTTAAATGGAACTTTCTTGTCAACCGATATTTTTGATTAACCAGCACCATCCATTCGCTACATGTGCCAGATAATAAAGGTTGCACTGTACTTAGCCATGAACTATAAAAACTATTTGGACAGTTTGGTAAGATTTGTGATATTTAGCTAAGCAACTTATTATGTTCATGGAAATATTACATTAAAGAGTTAGCAAGAAAGAGAGATTTCCCCAAGAAGACAGAGAGGAATTTCCAGCTCAGAGGGTAGGAGTGGGATTGTGTAGACAAGAGACAGGTTGGTTTGAGCCTGTGGCATGCTAAGAGTTGGGAAGAATGTGGAGAACAGGAACCATTTGAAAGAGATAAAGACAAAAAACTGCGGATGCTGGAAATCCAAAACAAAAACAGAGTTACCTGGAAAAACTCAGCAGGTCTGGCAGCATCGGTGGAGAAGAAAAGAGTTGACGTTTCGAGAGGGTCATGAGGACTCGAAACGTCAACTCTTTTCTTCTCCACCGATGCTGCCAGACCTGCTGAGTTTTTCCAGGTAATTCTGTTTTTGTTTACCATTTGAAAGAGACCTAAAGAGGAATTTCACAGTGGTGGGTATAGATTAACAGCCAGAGAGAGGAGAGAGACAGAGAGGATAAATAGTATATCTTGTCAAGTTTACATCATGTACAACTTATACAATCAATCACCGGGAATCCTCAACAGTAGTCCAGGTCAACATAACAAAATATACACCACAGTTGGAATTATATCATGATATACATGATAACAATCAGTTATTTGCTCTATAATTACTCTAAATATGTTATGGGAAAGAGAAGATAGTCTGCATATAGATGTGAAGAAAGGAAAAATGTGCATGTATTTTGAATGTGTGTTAAAAGAGTAGTCGCTGTTTATGAGTGTGAGTGACAACATGGGAAACTAGAAAGGATAAAATACAAAGGTACAAAGAAGATAATGAAATCGGTATCAATTTACATTGCCTGCTGCTTTCTAATTATATTCTATGTGTCCCTGTTTTTGGAAAATAGATTGATTCAAGTCCTTGTTTGTCTTAGTTGTGTACTAAATAAATAGATTGTAACTATCTCACTGCTTTTCTTCTTCAGTAAAGGTGATTTTTGTTTGGTCTTCTTGTAGTTCCTGTGGCATGCCAGACTTAATGTTAACAGGCTGGTGTGAGCGCTATTTTAAATTTCAAGAACCCAAAATAATCAAAATTTGGAGTTACCTTTTTATTTCCTAGTTATCCTCGGAAGCAGGCTGAAAGCGATTCCTTCTCCTGTTCCTTTTCTTATTTCTTGAGGAAAACCTAATCATTGATTTAGCTGACAGCAGTCCCTGAGCTTGAAGCATGGCAGTCTTACTTTCATCATGATGTGGGTTGGTAGACCCATGTGAAATACATGATCTTCTTTCTGGAGTATATGCCACTAAAGTTCTCCTGCCCAATTTTCAAACAAAATGGTACTTTGCAGATTGATTTTAAAATTCTTATGGATAGGAAGAAGTCTTTCAATTAATCTTGAAAGGAATCATATCTGTACTTGTAGAAAGCGGCCTGGTGCTTACAAGATCCAAAATATTCTGCCCATGAATTAAGATGCACAGCTCACTAAAGATACAACCAAATCAGCATAGCTATCTTTGAAGAAGGTAGGAAAGGCAAGCGTCCCTGCCTTACAACAAAAATATACACTCCTAAAGTACCAGTTCAGAATCCACAATCAAGAGATTTACACATTCTGAAATTCGCTTTTCAACCAAACGCTTGCATCAACTTTCATTGGAGTAATTTTAACATTGTGAAATAATTTAAAATGGATGCCAGTGAATGAGCAGCCTGGTCTAGATCCCTCCTGATTTTTGTTTTATTGGCTTCATTCATTGAGACCCGCAGCAAGCTCCCTGCTGGACTGGAGCTAAACTACAGAACAAGCGGGAATCTGTTCAAACTCCTGTGAAGGAAGCAAAGTGGTGACTCCATCGCAGAGCGGTTGCACTGCAGTGGGGCTGTGAGGCATGACTATGCCATTGCCATTGAGGCCCTTGTACCCTGAAATATTGACCTCTTTATGGTTAACGCGAGCATCTGATGAGACTTGACCTGACGAAATGAGTAAGGTCGTTCACCTCTTCCGGCACTCTATGGCCAACTTCCTTGGCATCCCCTGGGCACTTACGGCACTGGCCACTTGCACCCATGCTGGGCTGGTCTCTCTGCTCAGCCTCCTTCCCCATCAGCCGGGAAAAGTATATCTCTCCAGACCTCCACATAGTCCAGGAGGACGCTCAGGGAGGCATCACTAAACTTAGGTGTTGGCCCTTCAGCTCCCCTTCCAGACATCCTGGTATTCGTGTACAGTGGAGGCCTGGTTGCCTTTTAAAAAGGATCACTGCGGGGGAGGTCGTGATGCCCCACCCTCCTCTCACGTTGCCACTGCAGGAACTCACCCAAGGCTGCAGCGATGGAGCACAGGTCTATGCGCGTCTCCAGCAGAAACTGGGTTCCCATGACATTCACCATACCATACCCAGGCTCCCACCACCCCCCCACCGCCGCTGCCTGGAGGCCTCAATGCGCACTTCATCGCAGAGCAGGCGGACAGATATTCAAAATATGATGGCGGGCCACGCACTACCCAGCCTGCCTCGCCATGGAAGACATCGCAAAACCCTCGGCTGCATAATTAATGATACTGGGGACAGAAGTTACTGAGGGATTTCCTCTCGGCCACAGAAATTACTCCCTGTCCCCGTAAGGCTTAGTCTCGGATGGGAAAATTCCACCCATGAGTTCAAATCCCACCTTGGCAGCCAGGGAATTAAATTCAGTTCATTCAGCAATAATGGCATAAGAAGCTGGCATCTGTATAGAGATCATGAACTACTTGTAGGCTAATTGCTGGATTATTTCTACCAGCTACTGCCATTTTTGGAACTTTTAAACTTGGCTGAAGTTTGATTAGTCCACTGTACGTGGCCTGGCCTTTGCCAAAGTGCCTTATTATTGAATTTAAAAGCTGCTGCTGAAACATGTTTCTAGGCATGGGCAGCCTGGTAGGGCTTGCTGTGGGAATTGAGTGTGACAGGGGAAATGAAGAGAAATCATGCAGTTTAGAACAAGCTGCTAAATGAGGGGGAGGGGGGGAGAAGGACATTCACCAAGAGGGATATCGACTGAAGGTCTCTAGGGGAGAGACTATCTTATCTCAACTTCAGTGAAGACAAATAGTTGGGATGTTTTTGCTTCACAAAAGAGACCGTGACTGAAACAGTCTGTGGTTAGCAAGGTGGTTGTTGCAGTAACTTTAATGCACCTGGCCCCTTTTAGGCTACTGTTGTAGGCATGAGCAGCCTCTCACTGGTGAGCTGTGCTATCCTTCCCCCCTAGCCTCTCACCACTCCAGCTACTGTTCACCTGTATCTAGTGTCTCACCATGTACAGACCCCTCCTCCAACCTAGCCTTTAAAATATACACACCATGTCAGAGCTGGTGGCTGCAAGTGTAAAATTGAGTGATGGTGTTTCCTCATCTTCAATGTCTTCTTCCTCTTCCTCCACTGAGTGGAAAGGTTCTAGTTCTTGAGCACCTGAATTAAAAAAGATACAAGAGTTGGGTTGTGGTGAGTGGAGAGGAGAAAGTAAGAAGTGTGTGCATTTGGAGTTTCTGAATCAGCAGAGATTGTGGAGTGTGGGAGGAGGGGAGGATGTTTTGGTATAGAGATTACCAACTGTGTCTTGTAAAATGCAGCTCAAATACTGTAATGCATTAGCTCTCACTTATATGAAATAGAAAGCACCACTTTTCCCAATATGGCATTACCTTCAGAATACAAGAACACAAGAAATAGGAGCAGGAGTAGACCATATGGCCTGTCGAACCTGCTCCATCATTCAATACAATCATGGCTGATATCTTAGACTTCAACTCCATTTTCCCACCCACTCCTCATATCTCTTGATTCCCTGAGGAATTCAGGCCAGGAAAGAGTTCAGCAAGGGATAGACTATGATGAAGAGAAGATTTTCTGTTCTTCACTCTTTATCCTCACATCCTCTGATCCTGGTCTTTTCATTACTGGTGCGGGTGGAGGAGGGTGAACAACCAGAGGTCCAGATGAAAAATTAGAAGGATTCCTTTAATGCAGAGAATTGTTATGATTTGGAATGCACTGCCTGAAAATGTGGTGGGAACATATTCAATAATAGCTTCCAGACTTAAAAATGGGGCCTTTTCTCACATAATTATGTTTTTTAGCATAAGGCATGGGATTTCCATCAAGATTGGGACCCTTAGCTGGTATTTAACAGATCTAAATTGGGGGTGCTGAGGTCAATTGTAACACACGTTATGGCTCCAAGCTAGACCAGCAATCAACCTATGATCTCCCAGACTAGATGGCTTACCATATATCATCAAGACCAGGATTTTGCCCTCGTTGGGCATGCTCGGTAGGAGCAGCCATGAAGTCGACCACAGCTGGCGATTTCACGCTGGTGGGCCAATTAAGGCCAGCCCAGCATGAAATGCATGCTGCAGTGCTCAGCGTTGCCTGTGTGGTGGAGGGGGTAGGCGGAGGAGGGCAAGTTTGTGCATGCACAGGAAAAGCCCCCTGAGGCACAGAGCTGCCTCAGGGAGATGATGATTTTGAAAAACAAAAAAGAAAGATTTTAAAAATGTTAACAACATGTCCCCTCTGTCACATGAGCAGGGACATGTTAGAAATTAACCTGAAAATTTTGTTTTAATGACGGATCGAAACCTCATTCGCCCATGGGTGAGGTTTTGCAAAAAATCCAAAGGCCGTTTAGCCTTTTTGCCTGCCCACCAACCATAAGAGGTCAAACCTTTTTGGCCCCACTCAAAAACTGAAGCCCTCTCCACCCCACTCAACAAATCTCGTATCCACTAAAATTTTTACGTGGCATTTAAATGGGATCAAAGTTGGAAAAGTTTGGGATGCACTAGTGTGGACATTCTCTTCAAATATGAATGGTCTTGCAGACATTGGAAGAAATTATTGTCAGCTCCAGTTGGAGCCAATGGGTTCTTCTGTATTGAAAATTGTATTGTAAAATCCAACAAATTGTTCACACCAGTGAAAAGCACAGAACATAGGATGGCCCCATTTTTAGTTATTAAACCCAGTGAGTGTTCTCCACCTGTGTAGAAATCTGGCAGAACAGATTGCCTGGCCATTGCAGAACCCATCTCATTGTTCAAATAAGAGTTGGGTGGGTTATTTAAAGTCAGATTATTGCCCAGGTAATGAAATTGAGTGTTACCCTCCCCTATAACACATTAGTTTATAATCCATAGTCTAATATTTCCTATAAATACATCCATGAAAATGTTTTGTCTACATTCATTTCCTTCAAAAAGAGGCCTGATCCGTCTTCATTTTTGTACTGATTTTTAAACACCCTCTCGGTAATAATATTTGCAGTGCAGTGCTTTTTCTTCACCTGAAGGAATATGTACAGAGTGGATTAGCCAATCAGAAGATGGTTGTAATAACACTGATGAGTCACTTGAGAACGAGCAAAGTTACTGGTATTAGAGGCACATTTTCCATTAATATAGCTTTGAGAAAAGAAAGTTGGTTCTCATGAAGCGGAGAAAACAAGGGTCTAAGATGATGATGCTCTTTATGCTCTTCTGGATTTAGTAATGGTTCTGTGTATTAGTCCCTTGGAAGTGCAAATGACCAACAGGAGTAGAATATGCCAGCTTGGGTGGTAATAAATAGAGCTCAAATGGTCTAGCGAAACTGTCACACATGGGACAATGTCAGCAAGATGTCTGATTTTAAGAGAACCTCAAAGGTTCTGGAACCTTTTTGTGAAATGTTACAAAATGTGCAATAACAGCAGCTTGGATATTTATAACAAATTTGGTGAAATGGCTAAGGTACTTCATAGAGGCGAAAATGAGGGTTGAGCCAAGCTCGGGGGGTGGGGGGAGGCGGAAATAGGGGCACATAATTGAAGGTATAAGCCACATGTGATCTGAGGTTTATTCTAAATCTGCCACTGTAACTGCAGTGAAGTTATGATGGTGGGCGGGAGCAGCTCTGAGGGGAAGTCCAGGCATAGTTACATAGGAGTCTCTTAAAGGACGGTAGAGAGGTGACAAGGCAGCCGGGTATAGAAAGAGAGGCTGGGATTTTCTCAGATATGGGTAAGCCCCAATGATGGGTCCTCATACAGGTTAAGTATTCTTTATCCATAAATCCAAAAATGGAACACGTCTGAAAACTGCACTTTTTTTGAACTTCATCAGCCTTTGGCACGGGAAGCCTAGTTGTTTGTCTGCACTGTTTACCTTGTGATTTTTGTGGTGAACATGTCAAAAAGAAACTTATTACAGGTACCCTGTATTTATTATTCAGTGATACATTCTTACTTTTCTAACCATTTTATATAATTTAGACAATAGCTAGCTGAGGTTTAGGATATTGTAATGTGTGGTATCTGAAAACCGAACTTATCTGAAATCCAAACGCAATCAGCCCCGAGGGTTTCAGATGGAGAATACTCAACATGCACTTGCCTCAAGCACCCAAAGGTGGGCAGTGAGTCTGCAGCAGCAATGTTCCTGGTGGCTGTTTCTTAATTAGCTGCTACCAGCAGGGTACCCAATGATCCTGGATTTTCTGGGACCATCCCATTTTGGTGCCCTTATCCTACCTCCTGGATCAGGCCTGGGTTTTGCCCCATATTTGCGATCTTCAAAATTCACGCCTAAGCAGCACCAACCTGCGCATGAGTATTGCAATCCCTTCTCCGACAGGCTTGCAAAATGCTGATGGCCCAGGAAAAGGGCCCTCGACTGAACCTATAGTTGACTAAATTGACCACCCACCTCTAGGCGGTGGGCAGCTGAGTCACTGCCGTTGCCATCGCTAGGAAACCTCCCCGACAGTGGCACTGTGTCAAGATCTGTGCCAACATAACTCCCTAGTCCCTGCCCCTTAGCCTGCCACCTGGGGGTTAGTAAAATCTTGCCTGGAGTTTTAAAAGGTCGGGTGAAGATGCCTGAAAACTGCTGACACCAAAGGTAGGGAGACCAGACAAAAGAGACCAGAATCAGGAGGGTGAAGGGTATGTAGGGATAAATAAGGTTGGAGGAGGTTGCAGAGGGTGGGAAAGGCAAAGCCATGAAATGATTCTTAAAGGACAAAGTTAATTTAATGCTTTAAGGGAAGGGAGCCAACAAAGATTGGCAAAGATGGGGTAATAGAGGAGCAATAGGATAGGAAGTTATGCAGGATAGAACATAGGAGGCTTGTAGGGGAAGGTTATTGGAGATATCAAGCCTGGATGTGATGAAGGGTATGTGAAATGTGGACAGAGGTGGACAATACATTGAAGGTAGAAATAGCATGCCTCAGTGATGCAGATTATATGAGTTTTGAAGGTTAGTTCTGTGTCGAACAGAACACTAAGGTTATACACTGCCGGGTTCATACTAAACCATTGGACAGGTCAGGAGATGGAATTAGCAGCTTGATTACAGATGTTAAAGGAATGATATTGCATCTTTTATCAGAATGGAAAGCTTGCTGGTGAAGATGGAATTTTTATAAACAAGGAAAAATAGGCAGTGGTCATTGTGTGTCCCAAACCTGAGTTATCTACCCCTTTAAAGAGGGGAAATGGATATAAATCAATAAGAAGCTCATTGTAGTGGAGAGATATTAATGTCTGTAATGTCAGTGGAAATTATTTTTAAAATTGTTGTAGGGTCTATGTCTGTGTGGTTGACTGTGTGTGTTTTAATTGGATTAAAGCCAGCTAGTCTGGGTGCTTTGATGTATAGTAGTTTTGAGATGTTATTTAGATAAATGCAAGGAGGCTTGGAAGTGTAAGTTTGCATTTGTTGAATAAAGCATTCAAGAGTGGGTGTAACATATTGCACCTAGCTAGAAGACATCAAGCAATGTGTTTATTTTTTTCAGCTTACTAATAAAATTGTGGAACGAAAGCATATTATTGTTAGGAGAGGTAACGTTAAAAGACTAATGATACAATGGAAACCTTACATTCAAAGGGGAAGCTAGGTATAAAGGGGGAAAGGAGATTGTGTATAAGGTAGAGGCATTTAAGATCTAACCAGTCTGTAAGGCTCCAACTGTGTCTGCAAAGGAACCAAATTGCAAGGAACCTCATTTTGAATTTGTACGGTCAAACATGCTTTGCCTGGTGTTTGTTTAAGGTTTATGGGTCACTGTTGCCTTGGTGGAGATTTACCTGGGAGTGAGGAATTTGGGGATTTGTTTAAAAGTTATTATGGTAGCAATTTATAGGCATGTGTATGTGTTTGATTTGTTGTAAATTAATAAATGTTTAATTTAGTTTCATATAAGAAAAGCTTCAGAGGCTCGGTGGTCTTATTCCTGAATTCAGGGCTGCATCTCAAACACACCAATTGGAAATATGGATTATGACAGCTGTTCAAGTTTCTTTCTGGGGTTTAAGCAACTCAGCCTTTACCAACTGCTGTGTCATAACACTTATAAGAATAGCAGGAAGGGAAAAGCCGAAGAATTACACCAGTCACTGGTTCATACCATAATCTTAATGTAATATCTGATTGCGAGGTATCATTATTGAGGAGCACTGCAGAATACAGGATACTTGGACAGCAATGCAACATCATTCCTAACCTAAAGGTAGTATCAGCAATGTACCATCTGTTAGCCTTACAGAAGTATATCAGTGCGAGGAAGCGAGTAGTTAAACAAGAGGCTGGCCTATCATAGTCGTAACTTGGTCCCTCACTCAAAGAGGCCAGGCCTTCACTGCTATAGGCTGGATCATCACAGTAAACGATCAGATCATCACAGCCAGAGGCTGGACCTTCACCTGAAGAAGTTGGTGTTTCAAAGGCACAATGCCAGATTCTGTTACAAAGGGCAGGATTTTTTAGGTCAGTGAGCGGGCACAATCGCCGGGCCTAGGCACAAACGGGGAACAGAATACTGCCCACAATCAGCCCCAGCCCCCAATTAGTGGCCAGCCAGCGTGAAGCGTGCCCGCTGAAATGCTCAGCACTGTTGGAGCGGGGGCAGGAGGAGGGCAAGCGCTGAAGTCAGCGTCGGCCCGAGGGAAAGCGGAATGAAAGCTCCCTGAAGGCAGAGAGCTGCCTCAGGGAGCTGAAGAATTTAAATGCAATAAAAACAGGTCTTAAAATCAGGAAAAAATGTCCACGCATCAGAATCACTCACCTGAACATATCCAAGATGAAAATTCTGTCCATACATTTTATTTTTTAACTTAGTAATGGAAACCTTATCCTGCCCGTGGATGAGATTTCCTGAAAAATGCAAAGGCTGCCAGGCCGATTTGCCTACCTGTCAAACGTAACATTGGACAGGCAATTAAATATTTCCATTATTTACAACTTTAATGTACTTCATAGGCCTCTTAAATGTTGCTGGGCATGCTTCTGACTCTCGCACATGCCCGCTGACCGAGACATAGTGCAAACATGCAATGACATCGGGACACTCGCCCGACATCATCATGTGCTATTTCACTCTCAACCGGGTCGGGCATGTGCCCACATGCCAAGCGAAAAATTCTGCCCAAAGAATTCTCACTTACCTACTGGTTTCAAGCCACGTTGAATCAACATCTTTATGTAACCCAAGCACCATCCCTAAAAATGTGCACTTGGAGGAATATAGTGAGTTACCAGAGGCATCAATGGTGGAGGCACAGAGACAGAGAAATGAAGAGTTGGTAAGCAGAGAAGAGCAGGCTGATACAAAATGGAGATCCCAAATAGGCACTAACCTTTTTTTTTTCAATTCATTACACAGCAGGTGGGCTTTGCTGGCTGGGCCAGGATTTATTGCCCATCTTTAGCTGCACTTGAGAAGGTGGTGGAGCCGCCTCCTTGAACCGCTGCAGTCCATGTGGTGTAGGTACATCCAGTGTGCTGTTAGGAAGATGATTCCAGGATTTTGACCCTGCGACAGTGAGGAAACGGTGATATATTTCCAAGTTAGGATGGTGAGTAACTTGGAAGGGAAGTTCCAAGTGGTGTTGATCCCATCCATCTGCTGGCCTTGTCCTTCTAGATAGTAGTGGTTGTGGGTTTGGAAGGTGCTGTCCAATGAGTCTTGGTGAATTCCTGCAGTGCATCTTATAGATGGGACACACTGCTGCTACTTTGCGTCGGTGGTGGAGGGAGTGAATGTGTGTGGATGTTGTGCCAATCAAGTGGGCTGCTTTGTCCTGGATGATGTCAAGTTTCGTGGGTGTTGTGGAAGCTGTACTCATCCAGACAAATGTGAAGTATTCCATCACACTCCTCATTTGTAGATGGTGGACAGGCTTTGGGGAGTCAGGAGGTGAGTTAGTCGTCGCATAATTCCTAGCCTTTGACCTGCTATTGTAGCCAGAGTATTTAAATGGCTAGTCCAGTTCAGTTTCTGGTCAATGTTAACCCCCAGAATATTGATAGTGGGGGATTCAATAATGGTAATGCCATTGAACATCAAGGGACGATGGTTGGATTCTCTCTTATTAGAGATGGTCATTGCCTAACACTTGTGTGGTGCGAATGTAACTTTCCACTTGTCAGCTCAAGCCTGGATATTATCCAGGTCTTGCTGCATTTGGATATGGATTGCTTCAGTATCTGAGGAGTCACGAATGATGCTGAACATTGTGCAATCATCAATGAACATCCCGAGTCCTGACCTTATGTTAGATCGAAGGTCATTGATGAAGCAGCTGAAGATGGTTGGGCCGAGGACACTACCCTGAGGAACTCCTGCAGTGATATCTTGAAGCTGAGATGACTGACCTCCAACAACCACAAGCATCTTCCTTTGAGCTAGGTATGACTCCAACCAGTGAAGAGTTTTCTCCCTGATTCCCATTGACTCCATTTTTGCAAGGGCTCCTTGATGCCACACCCGGTCAAATTCAGCCTTGATGTGAAGGGCAGTCACTCCTACCTCACCTCACCCCGGGAGTTCAGCTCTTTTGCCCATGTTTGAACCAAGGCTGTAATTAGGTCAGGAGCTGGGTGGCTCTGGCAGAACCCAAACCAGGTGCCAGTGAGCAGGTTATTGCTAAGCAAGTGCCAATTGAGAGCAGTGTTGATCACCCCTTCCATTACTTTACTACTGATCGAGAGTAGACTGAAGGGGTGGTAATTGACTGGGTTAGATTTGTCCTGCGTTTTGTTTACAGTTTTTTTAAATGAAAGCTTTTTGAGCTTAGAAGTATTTATGAGTCATTGCAATCTGGGTACTGCACACTACAAGGTAACATTGCTAGTATTACGACTGCAGCTGATGTTACTGCTGAGCATGCCTGATCTCAGATTTTTCCCTTTGTATTGTAGAAATGAGGAGGGAAAGCTACTGAACACAAAAGCACAAAACCCCAGTTTAACTCTTAAAATTTGAAAAGTTAAATGTTTATTAAAAGAAAAGGAAATTAAAACTTAAACACAGAAGATAAGAGGTACACAGTTGGAAAAAAATCTTACAAAATAACCCCAAAAATGCTTTATCAAAGATACACAATAAGACTATCTTGTTGGCAACAGCCCTTATAGATTCCTAACCATAAAATACAGGGAACATTTCACTTTAAACAGAAGTACAATCTATGACTTCCCAGAGCAAATCCATGCTGATGTGGGTTTTCCAACTGTTTCTCAGGATACATAGCACCTGGCCCAAAACTGAGCTGCTCTTTTCAATTTAAATATTTTCACAGCTTTTCAGCACACTCCAGAACACCGGAGTTGGCCTTCAGTGGGTCTCCCCCCAACAGCAGCTACTACAGCTGAAGCCCCGTTTTCATAAATACATTTTCACCCCTTTCATCTCAGTCCTTCTTTGTCTTTAAATACTTCTTTGAAAACTGAGGGTGGAATTGTCCGGTCCTGTTGGTGGCAGCATTATAACGGGCGGGAGCGGAAAATATCGGTACATCATAAAAATCAGTTTGACGTCATCGTAAAACCAGTTTACGATCATCTGCTCCTCCATCATTGGTGGGCTATGTTTCCCTCTCTGCATGGCAGGAACCTGATTTCAATACTTCAGCATCTCATTAAAAGCCATGCTCACTGGAATAATCCCCCCAGGCTGGACCATCCTGGCACATCGACTTGTAATCCACAACAGTAACTAGGCAACGTGCACCTGGTGAGCTACACTTCGCTTGGGACTTCGAGGTTTGTTTGCCTACCTTGCTTCTGGCAGCACTCGTGGTCATCAGTGCCAGGCTTCACAGATAGCCTCACATCTCTTTTAGGGGGGCTTATGGGCAGGTCTGTACCCACCAGACCAGCCATAAGGCACGGAAGACTATTCAGTGGCTGCAGAGCTAGGGCTTGCTTGGGGAAAGGGGAGAAGTGGCCTCAGGCAAGGGAAGAGGGCTGTACTGGGGAAGGGGGTATCCCAGGGTGTGTCTGGGGAAAGATGTTGATCTGTGCAAGTGGCCTCAAGCTGGTGAGGGCTGAGGAGGCAGTCTCCAGAGAAGATGAGGCCAGATGGAGATGTGAGGGTGTGTGTGTGAGAGAGAGAGAGGTGATGCCCCTCGAGATGGCAGTAAGATGTCAGTGAATGTGTGATGGCCTTGTGAGTGTGTAAGTTTAGAGGGATAAGATGGTTACCTTACCCTGGTGGCATGGACGAGATCATTCATCCTCTTTCATCAATGGATGGCAAACCTCTTCTGTGCACGTTGGCACTAACCATAACTGTCACCGCCTCCTAAGCCAGAGTAGTGAGATTGCTGGACCTCCTGCAGCCAGAATGTGGGTGGAGGACATCAGGGTGAGTCTCCAAAAGGCATTCCAGTGACGGGTCACTGAACTCTTCTTGGCTTTCATGGCCATATCTTCACTGGAGCAGTCCTGGGCTGCAAGCATTGAGAACTGTGTGTGCGGCTGCAGTTTAGATATGGCACCCGGAGTGAGGAAACAGTGAGGTAACGGCGTGGTGGGCGATTCAAAAGCCACGTGCCAGTGAGATGGCTTGTTTCCTATGGCTACATAATTAATGAGGTGGGGAGCGGGCGATACGACGCTAAAGCCTGCCATTGTGGCTGACAAGTAAAATGTCGTTTATCACGCCTGCTACCACACTTAGTGCAATCCTGTGACAATTCCAACCTCAAGTTCCAAATATCAAATCTTTCATGTTCCTATTTTACCTCTATTTCTGGTCAATAAAATTTAAAATGCCTTCTCCCGTTTACTCACAAATCCCCGTGTAAAAAAGCACATTTTTTTAAGACTTTGAGACTCTTTTGAAATGTAGTAGCTGCAAGTCAATTTCAAAACTTATCCCCAAATGCTAATTTCAGACCCACTCTGTTTCCTTATAAGTTAACACCCATCCTAAGGCCTTATTACAAAAGGCAAGCAGATAACGCCTTTAGTCTTTCATCCCTTAGATTCTATAGGCAATCTGATTCCAACAACATGAACTTTGATTAACCCTGGACACGCACAGACACAGCTTACCCTTGCCTACACAGAATATACCTAAACACAGGAATATAAAAATATACACATGTCATTATGTTAGCCTGGCAGATTATGGCATCCAGTTTGACTGGTGCCCTGATAGAATGATACAGGACTTCCTAAGGGCAGCAATAGTTATGCCAGGATCACACCCATTGGCAACCTCTGCTGCTGGCTCTATTGGACTATGCAGGATCAGAAAGGTGACTTCATTGAAAAGTAGGCAGCAGGTGATCATGTCACTATAGAGACATCTTAACCCCTGGCCTGCACTAAATGCTGCACAATGTCATCATACTGCCCAGGATGTGGGAAAGGGCTGATGGAACTACCTTGGAAGCAATCAGATATGTAATAAAAATAAAATAAAATTTAAAGATTGCCAAAAAATAATGCACTTACTATAATTCCACTTGTACTAGCATCCTGTTGTGGCCATTCATGTATGCATGCCTATATAGTCAAACCTGAATAATTTAGCTTTTCAGTTGAGTACCTTGCTGCACACTGCCTCCTTTCTGTCCTGCAAAGATACCATAGTCTTGGAACAAAATAGGATTGTGGATGTCCCTAGCCATACAAATTTGGGTTTGAGAAGCTTCCAGCAAACCAGCAGAGGAATTGTAATGTTTGTTTTTTTGCTGAGAAATTGTTTTAAAAATCTAGTTTTGGTGAAAAGGCTGTTTGTGCAGGTGGGTGGACTGACCTTCAAAGATGGCTACATCAAGAGATATTATTGGGAAACTGGGAAAGTATAGCTGTGACCAGGAGTCTTTCAATGCATATGTGGAGTGGCTACAGATGTATTTCACTGCTAATAATATCCTAAATATTCCTGATAATCCAGCTTTTATTCAGCCAGTGGCAGAAAGGAAAGGGCAATATTTCTGACTGAGGAAGGCCCAGCAGTGTGTGAAATGCTCAACAATATGCTTGCTCCTACTCAACCAAAAGACACATCACTGTCAGACATTTTCTGTAAGCTTGAGTAGCACTGCAGTCCGAAGTCATTGGAGATTGCAGAAAGTTATTGGTTTGAAATCAGCAATCAGTTGCCCAGTGAGGACACTGGAGACTTTATTGTAGCTTTAATAAAGCTGGTCATTCATTGTAACTTTGAAGAATTTCAAGAGAGAGCATTGCAGGACAGATTTGTGTGTAGTTTAAAAAGTGAATGCATTGGCAGTAAGTTGCTGACATTGGTAAAGTTAACATGCATACAAACATACAAATTAGGAGCATGGGTACGCCACTGGGCCCCTTGACCCTGCACCGCCATTCAATGAGATCATGGCTGATCTGATTATAACCTCTTCTCCACTTTCTTTCCTACCCCTGATAACCTATCACACCCTGGCTTTTCAAGAATATATCCAGCCCTGCCTTAAAGATATTCAAAGACTCCACTTCCACAATCTTTTGAGGAAGGGAATTCCAAAGACTCATAGCCCTCTGAGAGAAAAAGTTTTTCCTAATCTGTCTTAAGTGCGTGACCCTTTATTTTGGGCGACCCCTAGTTCTAGATTCTCCCACTAGAGGAAACATCCTCTCCACATCCACCCTGTCAAGACCCCTCAGGATCGTATATGTTTCAATCAAGCCACCTTTTACTCTTCTAAATTCCAGTAGATACAAGCCCAACCTGTCCAGCTTTTCCTCACAAGACATCCACCCATTCCTCCTCTGAAGAAGAGTCATACGGACTCAAAACATCAACTCTGTTTCTCTCTCCACAGATGCTGTCAGACCTGCTGAGTTTTTCCAGCATTTTCTGTTGTTGTCACCCATTCCTGGTATTAGCCTATTAAACCTTCTCTGAACTGCTTCCAATGCATTTATATCTTTCTTTAAGTAAAGAGACCAATATTGTGCACAGTACTCCAGATGTGGTCTCACCAATGCCCTGTATAGCTGAAGCATAACCTCCATTCTTTGGTATTCAATTCCCCTCACAATAAACAATAACATTCTATTAGATTCCTAATTACATGCTAGACTTGCAGAGTAACCTTTTGTGATTCATGCACTAGGAGATAAGATCCCTCTGAATCTCAAGGGCTTTGCAAACTCTCACCATTCAGATAATAGACTTCTTTTTTTATTATTCCTGCCAAAATGGACAATTACACATCTGCTCACATTATACTCTATTTACCAGATCTTTTCCCACTCACCTAACCTACCTAGAACTTTTTGTAGCCTCCTTATGTCGTCTTCTTACATTCTTACCTAGCTTTGTGTCATCAGTAAATTTAGCAGACATACCTTTGGTCCCTTCATTCAAGTCATTTATATAAGTTGTAAAAATTTGAGGCCCCATCACTGATCCCTGTAGCACATCACTCATTACATCTTTCCAAACAAAAAGTGACTTATTTATGCCTACTCTCTGTCTCTTGTTATCTAGCCAATCTTCCATCCATTCCAATATGTTGTTACCCTCTACACCATGAGCTCTTATTTTCTGCAATACTCCTTGATATGGCACCTTATAAAATGCCTTCTGGAAATCTAAATACAGTAAATCCACCAGTTTCCCTTTATCCAGAGCACATGTTGTTTCTTCAAAGAACCCAATATGTTGGTTAAGCATGATTTCCCTTTCACAAAATCATGTTGACTCTGCCTAATTACCTTCAATTTTTCTAAGTGCCCTGCTATAACATCTTTAATAATAGCTTCTAACATTTTCCCTAGGACAGAGGTTGACCTAACTGGCCTGTATTTTCTTTCAAACAGCATTGTCCATGGACATGGCAGAATGTGATTCGGGAGTAGTCAGAGTTGACAACCAATAGTCATCTGCTGAAATAAATAAGCTGCAGCTGAGTGAGGAGAACAACAGCAGTTAGTAGTAGTAGAGATACAAAATGTCCTGTTACTGCTACTTAGACCAAAATTGGGCACAGAATTGTCTATTTCTGAAGAAAGAGTGCAACAGATGTAAGAAGAAGCATCACCTTGCCAAGACATGTCGAAAGAATGTAATTGAAGAAAACACTGGCTGGAAGAAATGGCAGTCACTGCATACATTTGTCAAACAGCACCAGGTCGATGAGGAGTTTGTTGACACCCATATGATCCGATGCACAAGGATGTCCAATGGGTGTTCACAGGTTTTGTAGTGCAAGTAGCATTGGATGGAGCTCCAGTAAAAATGGAGGTCGACATTGGGGCATCAGTCAGTGTGATTCCTGCATCGCTCTACTGCCAAAAGTTGAATCAGCATCAACTGGAGAAATCATGCATATAATTCTGAATTTACGGAGGAGAGAAAACCCCCATAAAGGGAAGTGTGTCGATGCTAGTCACATACAAGAAGCAATGTGCAAAATTTCCCATCATTGTAGTGATGGGTGAAAAACCAACCTTGTTCGGAAGAAACTGGTAAACAGCATTGAAGACTGGAACAAGTTTTTTTTGTAGAAGCAAAATTCGCAGCGTAAGACATGATCACAAAGTAGCCTCAGGTGTTTAGTGAGACCGGTAAACCTTTCCAAGGATATAAGACCAACATTTGGGTCCAGTGGAATGCAAGACCAGTTTATTGAAGGCCATATCTAGTACCCTCTGCTTTAGAAGAGAATGTAGAACAAGCACTGAAAAGACCTGAGAACATTATTTCCAAAGTAGAACAGAGTGATTGGGCTACTCCCATTGTGGTAGTACCCAAGTCAGATGATAGTATATGTGGGGACTTTAAGGTAACTTTAAATTAGGTACTGGAATGAAATCCATCTGATACTTTGACAAATGTGGGGCATCTGTTTACAACATTGCCAGGAGGCCAGGTCTTTTCAAAATTATATCTGACAAATGCTTATCTGCAATAGATGATGAGTCTGAGTCACATTTGGCTGTTAATACACACATGGATCTTTTTCAGTTTCATAGGTTGCTATTTCATATTTGTTCAGCCCCCAGAACTTAGGGAGTAGGGTGCTATTTGGATTACATAGGTACTTCAGTTCCAAACAGGCAGACCCATGATCACAGGCCGAAAAAGGTGCTCCAACATCTGGAAAAATAGAGAGTTTGGGTGAAGGCATACAAATGTGAAACATTTCAAAACTCTGTAGAGTATTTGGGTCACAGGATAAACAAAGATGAGTGTCATGCTACCAAAATTAAGGTTCAAGCAATAAGAAATGTGCCAGAACCTCAGAATATCTCTGAGCTCAAATCTTTTTGGACTTAGTGAATTACTATGGTAAATTCACACCAAAATTGGCAACCTTATTGAATCTATTGAATTAACTCTTGAAGAAGAGTGTCCCATGGAATTGTACAACTGAGTCTGACAAAGCATTCCACTTATGTAAATGTAGATTCATAGATGGTACAATTCTTATACATTACGATGTATCCAAAGAGATTAAGCTGGCATTTGACGCCTCCTCATATGGAATAGGTGTTATGATCTCTCATGTGTTGGATAATGGTGAAGAGAGACAGGTTGCACTTGCCTCACATACCCTGGTTGCCAGTGAGTGGAATTATGCTCAAATAGAACATGAAGCATTGTCTTTTTACTGGAATGGTCGTAGTTTCATATTCAAAACTGATCAAAAGCCATTGATGGCTATTTTGAATCCAAAGTCTCCAGTACCCACTTCAGCTGTAGCCTGAATGCAGAGGTAGGCTTTGATGTTGTTTGCTTATCTGTATGACATTAAGTACAGATGATCAAAAGATCATTGCAATGCCAGTGTGATATCTAGATTATCATCTCCATTAGAGGTAGAACCCAACAGGGAAGATGCATTTTTCTTTGGACTCGTAGATAAGTTGCCAGTCACAACAGATTGACAACTCATAGGCTCTACTCTATATTGGCAAGGGTATATGACTATAATGAAAATGGTTGCCCTATACATATACTGAATTTAGAAGTTAGGCCATTTTTTGTGCATAAGAATAAGTTGTCCTTTGATGAATGTTGTGTCATGTGGGGAGCCACAGCTGCAGTTCTTGAAAGGTACAGATCACAGTTGCTATGTGACCTTCATGATCGCCACTTAGGAATAAACATGACAAAGAGTCAAGCAAGAATCCATCTTTGGTGACCAGGATTAGGCAAGAACATAGAAAATACAGTAAAACAGTGTAGAGTATGTCAAGCTGCAGAAAAGAAGATACCATCGGTACATTTGCAACCATGGAAATGGCCAGCTAGAGTGTGGTAGAGGCTGCACAAAGGTTTTGCAGAATTTGAAGGGCAATAGCTATTCATGGTGTTAGATAGCCATTTGAAGTTGGTTGAGTAGTTTCTGGTGAATCGAACAACAACTAGCAAAACGCTAAATGTTTTGCTTAGTTTATTCCTGCTTATGGTTTCCCAGAGGAATTTAGGTCTGACAAAAGACCTCCACCTTGTTGGGGCAGCAGAGTGCACAGAACAAATTGTTAAGCATGCTCTTGCTAAACAAATGCTTGGTACAAATTGGAAGAAACACCAGATGTCTTTAAATCAAAAACTGGTGATTCTTTTGTTTATTTATCATAACACACCTCACACTACTACTGGCAGAATGTCAACTGAATTATTTCTTAGAAGACAGCCTGGAACAGGGTTTTCATTGCTGAAGCCACATTCAGCACAGTCAGTAGGAGAGTAACAATCTAGGCAGAATGAGAGTTGTGATAGGGTAGAGTGAGAAAAAGAAGCATTAAGTTGAACCAGAAAATTAAGGTAAATAACATCATTATAAGTGGTTGAAATGTTGTTAGGAAGTGTTGTGAATATATGTGATCCTTGCACATATTTGGTCAAAATGTTTGGTAGTGGGAAGATTAAGTTTGTGCATTTAGATCATGTTTTACCTTCATCCAGAAGGGGTTCATGAAGGAGAAGGGAGTTGGAAAGAATCAAATGTGTCTGATGAATTGGATAGTTGGGATATGAGTAGAATCATAATAGTTACTTCAACACAAATTGTGCCTGAAACCAGTTCAGATCTGAGTCAATGTCAGATATGTCTGATGAAGTGGAAATTTCAACTTAAGTTCAAGGGTAAAATCAGTCTTTGTTGGAGAAAACTTCTCCTCAGGTACAGATGGGCCCATGTCCTTTTCCAAGTTCTGGAAGTTTGGGTCAAGAAAGGAGGTATCCTCTTCGGAATGGAAAACCAGTGTTTAAGTTGGAATTATAAAAAAATGAAAAACAAGTAATATATATGTTGTATGGAATTTGAACTTTTGTACAACTTTTTTTAAAGGACAGAGGAGTGTAATAGAGCCCTCTTGAGGCCATTTGTGTATGTGTGTATATATAGTCAAACCCAAATAAACTAGTTTTTAATTGGGTTCCTTGAACTCCATATGCTGCACATTGTCTATTTTCTGTCCTGCAAAGATATTACACGACTCACTGCAATTTACTTACTACAAACCATCATTTGTTCCACATGAATCTGCATGAACTGCCATGGTAGATCCAATAACCACCTTCAATGTGCCCTCATAAAGGCTGGTAGCTCCTTCCTTTACAAGGCCCACTGCAAATCCCAGAGTCAACTAAGTAAATCCAGGTCCTAGCCTATTTTCTGGTCCTGTGGCATGAAACGTCCTCTACAGTGCTTTGGAAAACTTGATGCTATGGTGACCCTTGCTTCTGTGGAATGAGCCATCCCTCGTCCAGATGTTATCTGCAGATCATTGTGCAGCAAATTGTAAAACTTGTGGCAGCTTGTCCTGTGAAATTTAGGTGATATGGACAGGTTTTCAGGTATGCATGGGATGTGGGGTTGGGTGGCGGGAAGAGGGCACGGGGTTCTGTAACTCAGTTCACAGACTAGTGAACAGTGTAGCCAGAGTATCTATGGTTACATTGCAGCAGCATGTGTTAGTCCCTCAGAAAATGCTGTTCCCTGTCTTAATTATGCAATGAATTTAGAATTCTCAAAGTAGTAGCCATTCTCACCCAGAGGGTGGTGTAATTTAAAGGTTGGCAGTAGCCAAGAATGATGATGTAAGTTACTGTAAAGGAAGAAAAACAAATGTGACAAAAAGGAGAATATAGTTAGCCACAAAATGTATTTGAAATAACCTTTGTATTAAGCTAGAAACAAAGACAGCCATTTCCCTTAAGGAAACTACTAGACTTCGCATGCATCCAATTTTACGAGTGAGATTTTGATTGTGAGCAAAGCTACATCTGAAGGTATAAAACTCACAGTGGGACCTGTTTAATGTTCTTGTTTGTACTTCAGTGAAGTCCATGGATGTCAGTAATGCTGTCTCTCCTGAAATCGAAAACCACAAAATGCATGCCACTGACAAGAGCCTCACAAATTTAGCCCTATAATAACATCTTAAGAGTCTCTTGTGCATTTCAGAATCACAATACATCAGAAAAGAGGAAATGTGAAACGACAACATGAGAGGATGGAAGCATCTAATTACAGTCACAATAGCTTATAGGTATAATTCATTTCTTTTTGAAGAAGCCATTGGTTATGAACATAAAATATAAAGGAAAACAAATAAAGGAAGAAACACCTTAATTGCAATGATCATTTCTGGGTGCATGGTGTAAACAAATAGTTTTCTTCTTGATTACTAGATTTTGCCTCTTGGTTTATTATTTCCTTGGAATGTATCTTTGCCAAAACTTGCTTTCCTTTTGCAGACTTTTGGAATTTATGAACTTTGCCTCATTCCTTCAAATCATAACCAGGTTCCAGTTGGCAATAGGGAAACTAAGTGAAAGGTTGGGAGTGACTCCAGTGGGTGCGCTGCAATAGCGATAAATTATGCAAAACACCAAAAGAAGAGTGCAATGAAACCCAATTCATCATCTCTATCCTCAGCCTACCAAGGCTTCTAGATAAACCATAAGATGTTACTGAAGAACTCAAGAATAAGCTTGCATGAAATTCTTCTGCTTACTATTTTAATAAAGGTATCAATGCATTTAAGATAAATGTGTCAGGGCACCGGGTAAAATGGAAGGTCAAGACGTTTCATTCTAATATTTTAACACATTTGAATGTTAATATTGTGCATTCCAATTCCCCCTGTCCAAATGGGTGAAAGCCTCTGTCTTCATCCGCTCTCAAATTCATGAAATTAAATGGAGAAGCAATTGCAACTGGAGGTTGTTGGATTTTCTATCACTCCTCAAATACAGCTCAACCAAGCTTCAAATAGGCCTGGTATAACTACTGCTCAGAGCAGTCAAACCGTATTTACCCAGAATAACCATTAACGTTAGCATTCATTTTGTGCAGATTATTCTCGATTTTTCTTGTGACATGTGTTGCTTCCTTGTATAAATGCACACATGTAAGTGCAAATATGTTTATGTTTATAATTAACATTTCTATTATAAATATTAACATATAAAACTGGTAGTGGTAGCTTTCATCAAACTAATGCACCATTTAAAAAAACAAATAATTGCTAAAGAATAAAACCTGCTCAACCTGTCCCAAATATCTTTGCCTCAGAGGTAATTATTTTCAGCACATCGCCAAGAAGTCTTTGAATTTATTTTTAGTGTCATTTTAACATTTAAAAAGAACAGTATTTTCATTCTCTTGCAAAACAGGCTACAAGTAGCTCATCTCTTCCCATTCAATGAATCTCAACTTTAATATCACACATTTCTCAGTTATTTCTTTCTGTGCCAATTCATCTTTATTTTGTCGAAGCAGTTTCAAAGACCCAGTAGAAAAGATTAGGATCAACTTACATCCAGCCTTTCCCACAGACAAATAGTCCACTTTAGCTAATCCAGAAACATAACAACTAAAGAATGAAAAGCCCTAACCCGGATCAATTACAATTGTGGATTTAAGGTCGAACAAAGCTAATTACCAATTAAGCTCAACCTCAACCTGCTAGTCACCAAGTCATTACCGTCTGCCAGAATTATTTTCACATTCTAATGCAGTTTAATTTTTTTTTTTATTTGTGTTTACAAATTTAATGTTTTAACGTGATAATTAGGCATTTTGATATACAATTAATAATGAAAAAGGCTTGTAGGAAACCTAACCAACATCATTGCTTTATCTGATCAGATCATTTTCTTGCCAGATACTAATAATGTGAACATTTAAGAAGGTGATAGCTGTAACTACTGTAATAGTATAGGACTGGTGATTAATCATGAGAATAAAGTTATACATATGGAAACTGGGAGATATTTATATAATCAGAAGATGATGCTGCAAAGATAGCAAAGCAATTAAATTTCCATGGTTCAAGTATTATGCAGACTTGCTCAATTAAGAGGGAGCTAAAATTATGCTCTGGTAAACAGCTTGATATCTAAAGTGGGAATAAAAGTGCATCTCTATACCAATTAGACTCAAAAAGTACAATGCAAGCATTTTTGCTCTAGCACTGAGTAGAATCCAGATTTGGGTTTTCATTTGAGAAAAGGAAAGAGACTCAACATACTCGATCTATGATTCCTTACATAACTGAGCTTTAAATCCTACATCTAATCCATCACTAATATCTCCTGCTTCAGCACCCCCATTCCCTGCCTCTGCCCCTTGCAAACTATGATCAGTGAAACCCTAATACCCTGTGAACAAGCTTACCTGCCCAAAGCCTGTACAGTCCTTTTTTCACATATTGGATGCAGAGTCTGAATGGCTTAATCAGGGCCCTACCTTAAATTTAACTAGGTGGTCTGAGTGAGAACTTGTAGTGAACTCCCACCAGATCAAGCTAACCAAGTCTTTTAACTTTCCTAATGGGACCCCACAAGAAAAGGTCATCTCCATTCTTCCCGATTGCAGGATCTGCACGAGATGGTTACAGCAACTGATCCTGCCACTTAAGTAGGCTTGGCAGGCAGCCGGTAACCATGTTCCATTCCACCACTTCTCTACTGACTTTTCACTCAGAACAGATGGGATGTCGTTCAATGAGATTTCAATGAGGCCTGAGAGTTAAAATTGCTGGGGTCTCATTTCTGGAGCAGCTGAGCTTCTGACCATAGTCCACTGGCCCAAACATCGCTTGGAGTTTTCATCACCAGAGTAAGAGGTCTTCTGTACACCACAGTTTCCTCACTTGGCATGGACTTTTCATCAATAGTTGCTAGTTATAACGAAGAGCTAATTTGCTAAGCTAATGTGACCTTTCCATGCTGGGCCACTGAGTTTGATTACAGTGCCCTAAAACAAGAACAGAAAGTGCTGACATTTTTCAGCAGGTCAGGCAGCACCTGTGGAGAGAGAAATAGAGTTAACATTCCTGGTCAATGAGCTTTAATCAGAATTTGATTATAGCTGCCCCTTGTCCTCCTGACTGCCTCTTTTCCTTCTCACTGCCCCTCACCCCTCCCCCCATTCCCAGTGGGGGGACCATCAGCTATCGAAGGAAAGGCAAGATATCAAATCTGTGATCTTCCTGGTATATATAGGTCACATCCACAATGGTAAACACATTTACCCAATAAGCAATTAAGGAAGACAGCAGCAGTAGATTATTACTCATTATATATGATGGCCTTGCCCAATTTGTTCTAATTACTTGCCCTGCTGCTGTAACTATATTTCGACACAGATTGGGTCAGGTAGAAACGATACAGGAAAATGTAAAATGCTAAGACCCTTATGTTTTCGTTAAAATTATCCCTTTGAATTAATATTTTTCCCTGCCTAATATTAACATCTAAAAATGTAAATTGAAAACAATTTGAGCATAAGACACTGATAATCAGCTTGTTTGCCTACTGAGAAACCGTAATTTTTTTTTCCGTTTGGTACGAAATTAGCACATCAATCGTCAAGTCACTACTCCACAGTCCCCAAAGTATTTAAATATTCATGCATGATGAAAGATGTTGTGGTAGCTGAAAAGACAACTGGAATGTTAAAGAATTGATCACAAAGCCATAGGGGAGGCTATTAGGGAGTACAAATGTGTGTGTTTTTTTCCTTGCACTATTTGATCTGATCTATGCAACATGTTTGTGTTTGCAGCCCATTGCTATTCTGTGTGCTACCTATAAAATATTATAATTCATCTAAATTGATAAAATGACAGAGGAATAGATGAAACAATACATAAGTGTTAAAGATCCATGGTGACTGGTATACCAGACCGTTTTCTATGGTCGCTCTTACAAAAACAGTAATTAAATAAAATTGATTTGTTTAACCAAGTATTATCAAATAGATGTTTAAAATAATTGGCATTCACTATTTAATTTGCATTAAATTAAAATGTACTTTATAAATTCATTTGCAAGAAACATATTTTTCTTGCAAAGCCATGTACACACACACACGCACAAACACACACATGACTCTACTATATTAAACTGTGACTCAAGCTTGCTCCAAGTAGTTTCTCTTGATGTCCAGTGTAAAACCTTGCTTTCATAGGCAAGGCTTCATTCCTTATGACTTGAAAAATTACTAATATACAAAGAATAAAGGGATAGAAGGTCCTATGGAGAACCTTTCCCATCACTAGCCAACTTATCCAACCAGTTTTCCATCCTTGCCACAGCATTGAAACTGTTCCAATCAAAGTCACAAAAGGCATACTCATGAAGTGACTCAATATCCACCATCATCTTCCTTTAGCTTTCTGTAACCTCTGATAGTGGTAAACCATCTTGCCTTTCTCAAATATGTCTTCTCCATATACAACTGAGCAGGACTGCCTCTTTTTGTTCTACACTTACTTATCCAACTGTAGCCAGAGTATCTCTAGCATTGCTTTCTCTTGCTCCACTCACTATCTCTGGTGTCCCTCGCGGATCTTTCCTTGGCTCCTTCTACTTCCACATTCATACTGACTGTTGGCGACATCATCTAAGGACATGGGTTCAGCTCCATGCTCTTCCTGATGACACTTAGTTCCAACTCTCCACTATTTCTCTCGACCACTCCACTGCTACGGTGTTGTCAGAATATTTATCGAATTCCAACCTGCCCTCTGAGCATTGTCTCAGCTTGAACCAGACTACCTGCATTCACAATATTGCTTTCCTATTGAGTCTTGAGGTGAGCTTTCAACCCCATTTCTTCTCCATCACTAAGTCAGTTTACTTCCACTTCTGTAATATTACCCACCTCCATCCCTGCCTCAGCCTATCTGCTGTTAAAACTTTCCTCCAAGTATCTGTAACCTTGACTCAACTAGTCTAATACTCCTCTGGGAGGTCTCTCTTCCTCCATGGTCCATAAACTACAAGCAACCCAAAACTATATTGTTAGTATCCTAACCCGCACCAAGTCCCACTAAGTCATCATCACCCCTGTCATTGCTGACTTATATTGGTTACCTGTCCCCCGAAGCCACAAACTTGATAATTCTCATCCTTGTGTTCATCCCTGCATGATTATGCCTTTTCTAATTTTTGTAGCTTCCTCCAGTCCTAATCTCCACTGTAACTATGTTCCTCTGATGTGGCCTCTTGTGCATCCTCCTCTCCTTTGTCACATCATTGACAGCTGAACCTTCAGCTGTCTTCGTGCAATGCTTTAGAATGTGCTCCTTATACCCCTTCACATCTCCAATCTTCTCCGATCCTTTAAAACCATCCTTAAAGCACACTTCTTCGACTAAGCTTGTAGTCTTCTTGGAATATATTTCCTGTGGCTTGTTGCCCATTTTTTGACAGACTTTGCCTCTGTGAAATATCTTGGAATATTACATTAAAGGGCTTTGTAAATGGAAGCTGCACCTGTTCTTATTACAGTGTTTTCATTTTCCACGATGCAGTATAATATCAGACCTTGGGCCAGTTTTTCCCTCCCATTAAATACAATGGAAGAAAAATCTATTGGTTTCCATAAAGGGCAGGTAATCCATCCCACCCCAGGTTATCACGTAGGTGGCAGAGTTGGACATTACCTCCACTTAGTTTTTAAAATTATTGCGAAAGATTGGGAATCTAACCTATTTAATGTCTGCAGAATCTTCATGTAGCTAATTGTCTTTCCTTGTCAGTTTGTATCTGTGACAATAGATTGGCATCTTTCGGTTGCTTGCTGTACAGCAGGTCAGCAGCTAGTCCAGATGGCACAGAGACTTCAACATCAATGGCACACCTCTATATATCTACTGTGCCTTTGAGTTCCATCTCCCCACTGATACCTTTAATTTTATCTGAAGCAACATGTAAACAAACAGCCAACTGTGGGGAATGAAAATGTAGGTGCCCTATTTTCAACAGGCAAGAAAAGCCTGCAGCTCTACAGGCATCAAATTTCAATGGTTAAATAGTCACATTTAAGTGCCCCCACCGAGGGTTTGGAGAACTGTTTGTCCAGAATTTCAGGAACCCCCACAGGACAGCCCCTACAAAGACAAAGGGATGAAGACGCATCCTTTTCCTCTATTTTATTGAGGAAATCTGCATTTTCCATGCACATAGCAAATGAAATTGGACCCTGTCATGGCCCAGTATATTTTGAACTTCAAACTAATCTTTATATTCTAAAACTGACCAGAAAAGGTAGCACTATCAACATCCTGGGAGTTATTTTTGACCAGAAAATGAACTGGACCAGCCAAATAAATACTTTGGCTACAAGAACAGGTAAGAGGCTTGGAATTCTGCAATGAGTAACTCACCTCCTGACCCCCCAAAGTCTGTCGACTATCTACAAGGCACAAGTCAGGACTGTAATGGTGATGGAATACTCTCCAGGACAAAGCAGCCTGCTTGACTGGCACCTCCTCCACCTCCTCCAACATCCACTCCCTCCATACCGACGCAGAGTGACAGCCGTGTATACCATCTACAACATGCACTGCAGCAACTCACTAAGGGCCCTTCAACAATACCTTCTAAAACCACAACCTCTGCCACCTAGAAGGACAAGGGCAGCAGATACATGGGAACACCACCACCTGCAAGTTCACCTCCAAGTCACACAACATCCTGACATGGAACTATATCAAAGTTCCTTCACTGTCACTGGGTCAAAATCCTGCAACTCCCTTCCTAACAGCACTGTGGGTGTACCTACAACACATGGATTGCAGCGGTTCAAGAAGGCGGCTTACCACCACCTTCACAAGGGCAATTAGGGATGGGCAATAAGAATGCTGACCTAGCCACTGATGGCCACGTCCCATGAATGAATAAGAAGCAAAAAGGCTCCCTTGGGGTCATTTGACTTATTTTGTGGATTAAAAGCACTCGCCTGTCTCAAGAGGGAAGAAAAGGAACTTTCCAGACTGATGTTGTATCAATGGCCTTTCCTGAAATAATCTAAAAGGGTATTATCAATTGAATGGGTCATTCAAACACAAAGGCATTGACCATCTCAAGCTCTCCAATTGTCAAACGACAACACAGGATTATTGAAATCAACATACATGCCACCCTTTTGTTTGGAAAAAAGACTTTGAACTTGTACAAGTCACATGATGAGGAAAACATTTTGTCATCTGCCTTTAAAATCAACAAGGAGTTGCTTGCAGTCAGAGAGTTCCACCAGAAGCCTTCAAATTAGTTGCACATCAGCCAAGTAGCCATGCTAATAAACAGCAATACCTTGAAAGTGGAAGACCCTACAGAGAGAGAAGGACTCTCCAAACTGTTCCCGTAAAAGTTCACCTGAGAACAAGTCTCCTTGAAATTTGGCTATAAGAAACCTCACAGCTTACTGACAATATTTTGCTTTACCAGACCTTCACTGCAACCAATGCACCAACTTCATTCAAGGAGCTACAGGCCTGCCATGAAAGAGGCTGAGGCTGGAATTTTCCAGCCCCTCGTGCTGGTGGGATCTTCTGGTCCCACAGATGTGACCGGAGATTTCAATGTCTCACTGACCCCGCCGTGGGGAAACCTGCCGCGGGGGGCTGGAAAATTTCAGTCTGAGATTATTATAAGCTGTAATAATATATTACCTTCATTTGTCTCTAATATTTATTTGTGTGAGAGTGTGTGTGAGATGAGTGAGTGAATCATTGCATCAAATTCTGGTTAAGTGTGTGATAATAAATAGCCTTTATTTTTAAACTCACAAAAAGCTTGTACTAGAATTATTTAATTGGAACACTCATTCTGAGGGTGAGAAAACACACACCTCTTACATACACACAATCATGGGCAGTAAAAGGAAATGTATAAATTCTGGCTGTGACCAACCTTAAGCCCAGCAGTTGGAGAAACTGAGAAAGCACAGCAAGATTCCATACCATTTTCAGTGCACTTCTTAATGCTCTGCGCCTTAAATGGGGTAAAGGTGGGCATGAATGTGGAAGGGGCATGAATGTGGAAGGATCATCACTGGGATCCTATCCCAGAATTCTTTGTACATATGTCATGTTTCAGTTTATGGTGGGCACAGATATGGAAGGACACAATGTGCTCGGGTAATCTGGAGGTTAGAAACAGGACTAGTTTGCAAGGGGAGAGGGGTCATTGGCATTTTCTTTTGAGCTGGAAGGTGATGGCAGGGTGGCTAAAAAGAAAGGAAGCATAATCTTCTGAGAGGAAGGCCTTTAATATATCAGCTTGCATTGAAGCCAGAAAGCAAAATTGTGTGATCAGCAGTTTAGTGTCCATGAGGCAGGAGCTGGGACTCATGGATGAAATGAACATAGAAAGGAGGCGTTGGTGTAGTGATATTGTCACTGGACGAGTAATCCAGGGATCTACGGTAATGTTCTGGGGATCTGGCACACATCCCACCATGGTAGATGGTGGAACTTGAGTTCAATCAATAAAAACAGAAATCTGGAATTGAATGTCTAATAATGACCATGAAACCACTGTCGATTGCCGTAAACACCCATCTGGTTCACTTCCTTTTAGAAAAGGAAACCTGCTGTCCTGACCTGGTCAACAATGTGGTTAACTCTTAAGTGCCCTCTAAAATGGCCTAGCAAGTCACTCGGTTGTAGCAAACCACTAGAAATTCAATAAGGAATGAAACCGGACAGACCACCCAGCACCGGCTTAGGCACCAGAAACAACAGCAGCAAACTCAGCCCTGTCAATGAAGCCCTCCTTGCTGGGGGGCTGTGCCAAAACTGGGAGAGCTGTCTCATGGACTTGTCAAGCAACAACCTGACATACTAACGCTCATGGAATCATACCTAACAGATAATGTCCCAGACACCACCATCACCATCCCTGTTATGTCCTGTCCCACCGGCACGCCAAAACCTGCTAAGGTGGTGGCACAGTGGTATACAGTTGGGAGGGAGTTGCCTTGAGAGTCCTCAACATTGACTCCAGACCCCATGAAGTCTCATGGTGTGAGGTCAAACGTGGGCAAGGAAACTGCCTGCTGATTACCACGTTCTGTAACCCCCACCCTCCCCCTCGCCCCCGCACTCCCCACCCCTCCATCTTCAGCTGATGAACAAGTTGAACACCACTTGGAGGAAATTCTGAGGGTGGCAAGGGCATGGAATGTACTCTGGGTTGGGGGCTTCAATGTCCATCACTAAGAGTGGCTGGATAGCACCACTACTGACTAAGCTGGCCGAGTCCTAAAGGACATATCTGCTAGACTGGGTCTGCAACAGGTGGTGAGGGAACCAACAAAAGGGAAAAACATACTTGATCTCATCCTCACCAAGCTGCCTGTTCTTGACAGTATCGATAGGAATGACTACTGCACAGTCTTTACATTGAGGATACCCTCCATCATGTTGTGTTGCACTACCACTATGCAAAATGGGATAGATTTTGAACAGATCTAGCGACTCGAGGCTGGCCATCCATGAGGTGTGTGGACTATCAGCAGCAGCAGGATTGTATCCAACCACAATCTGTATCCTCATATCCCCCACTTTGCCATTAGCACCAAGCCAGGGACCTGTTTCAATGAAGAGGGCAGGAGGGCGTGTCAGGAGCAGCACCAGGCATACCTAAAAACAAGGTGGCAACCTGGTGAAGCTACAGCTCAGGGCTACTTGCTTGCCAAACAGCATAAACAGTGCACAATCGACAGAGCTAAGTGATCCCACAACCAATGGATCAGACCTAAGCTCTGCAGTCCTGCTACAACCAGTCATGAATGTTGGTGGACAATTAAACAACTCACTGGCGGGGGCAGCTCCACAAATATCCCCATCCTCAATGATGGGGGAGCCCAACACATCAGAGCAAAAGATAAGGCTGAAAATTTGCTACAATCTTCAGCCAGAAGCGCCGAGTAGATGATCCGTCTTGGTCTCCTGCGGTGGTCCCAGCATCAGAGATGCCAGTCTTCAGCCAACTCGATTCATTCCAGGTGATATCAAAAAATGGCTGAAGGCACTAGATACTCTAAAGGCTATTGGCCGTAATAATATTCCAGCCATATACTGAAGCCTTGTGTTCCAGAATTTGCCACGCCATTTGCCAAGCTGTTCCAGTACAGCTACAACAGTGGCATCTACCCAGTTATGGGAAAGATTGTCCAGGTATGTCCTGTACACAAATAGCAGGACAGATCCAACCCAGCCAATTACCACCCCATCAGTCTACTTTTGGTCATCAGTAAAGTGATAGAAGGGGTAATCAACAGTGCTATCAGGCAGCACTTGCTTAGCAACAACCTGCTCACTGACACTCAGTTTGAATTACACCAGGGTCATTCAGTTCCTGACTTTGTTACAGCCTTGATTTAAACATGGAAAAAAGGTCTGAACTACAGAGGTGACATGAGAGTGACTAGTCTTGACATCAAGGCAGCATTTAACCAAATATGGTGTTAAGGAGCCCTGGTAAAACTGGAGTCAATTGGAATCAACGGGAAAACTCTCTGCTGGTTGGAGTCATACCGGACACAAAGGAAGATGGTTGTGGTTGTTGGAGACCAATCATCTCAGTTCCAGGACATCACTGCAGGAGTTCCTCAGGGTAGTGTCCTCGGCCCAAACATCTTCAGCTGCTTCATCAATGATCTTCCACCTATCATCAGGTCAGAAATGGGGATGTTCACTGATGCTTGCACAATGTTCAGCGCCATTCATGACTCCTCTGATATTGAAGATGTTTTTATCCAAATGCAGCAAGACCTGGACAATATCCCAGCTTGGGCTGACAAGTGACAAGTAACATTCATGCCACACAAGTGCCAGGCAATGACCATCTCCAAAAGAGAGAATCCAACCATCGCCCCTTGGCATTCGATGGCATTACCATCACTGGATCCCCCAAAATCAACATCCTGGGGGCTACTATTGACCAGAAACTGAACTGGACTAGCCATATAAATACTGTGGCTACACAAGCAGGTCAAAGGCTAGGAATCCTGTGGCAAGTAACTCACCTCCTGATCCCCCAAAGCCTGTCCACCATCTACAAGGCACAGGGGGATCCTGGGTTCGAATCCCATCATGACAAGTGTTGGAATTTGAATTCAATAAATATCCGGAATTAAAAGTCTAATGATGACCATGAACCATTGTCGATTGTGATAAAAACTCATCTGATTGTCTCTTTGCAATTAATTGGGGAGAGAATGAAGGGGTGGAAGAAGGCGGTTGATGGTGGAGAAAAGAAGCCAATTTCAGTGCTCCAGGATGATACTAAAGGTGTGAGTGCTAATTGGCAGAGGAGAATGAGTTCCAGCCAGATATGGTGTAGGATAGCTAAACTAACAGTGCACCAGATAAGCCCAAATCTGCACTCTTAAGCTTGAGGGTGAAAAGAAAGGAGGAACAACCAGGATGAGAGAGAAAAACATTTAACTGGAGACAATAGCATCTAGGTTCGAGGTGAGGGGGTGGTTGAGCAGACCAATTGGCTGCAGATGAATCATAGAGAACTGTGGGTTAGATGTTTGGCAGCTTTGTAAGTGCAATTGTTAAGTGACTTGGAGGAGGTTTTGATCCAAGGTAGACACAGAAAAGTAAGGGTGGGAGTGAATAGGTGACTTTAATTGTGAGGAATGCAAGGGAGTGGTCATAAATGGTTTTGTCTGTGACGGAAACCATGTGAGATGGCAAGATTGAAGGTTTGGTTGTAATAATGGGTAGGAGAGTTTATATGAAGGGAGAAGTTTAAAAATGACAGGAGGACAGTGAAATCAGAGGTGAGATTACCACTGATGTTGAAATTAAGGTTAAAAGCAGTACTGAACAAGTAAATTTTGCAGAGTCTTCTTGGTTTATAGCAGCAGTATCATATAGAACTACTCATTTCAAGTTGTTAACTGTTGGTCTTAAAATGGCCCTCAGTTACTGGAGTTCACCAAAAGTTAATTCAAAACCTTCACTTTGTATGAAACATTGTCTACCATTATAAGCTGCATCTGACATATTAGTGCCTGTTAAATAACCCATTTAAACAGTAAGGATGAGTGAACATAAACCATGGGATATTCTAACCAAGGTCTGTTTATGAAGGCTGACAGAATGATAAGATAGTGATTGAACATTTGGTATGTTTAGTAGCACACTGTACCAGATAGCAGACTAGATAACATAAGAGGTAGCTAAATAGTAGCAGGGCAGTTTCATCTTTCTGGCATGTGAATAATGTTCGCAGGTCAATAGGGTCACGTGAGTTGTGTTTTGCAAAATGTGGCAGTAAGTTTGAATGAGTTATTTCCTTGGACTGACCGACAAACAGAAAATCCCTACATGATATAGAAGTTATACATCTTTATAAAATTGCACTTGCTAAAGGGAGAGTTCTGCTAAAGTGCCTTTTAGTCAGCATATTAATACTGTCAAAATTGTTTATTGTGCTTTGGAACGCTGGGCCATTTTGATGCTGTGAAAACAGATATAACTAATTGCAGGAAAATAACATATCGCTCAGGAAAACATCTCACCATAGTAACCAGACCAATGGCCAATTGGAAATAATCTGCATTATACTTTGGTTCTCCTCCCCACTTAGGCTTACAGATGCATTTAATTGAAGACTGCAAATAAACAATGACCGAACAATACGGATATAATGATATTTTTGCACCTTTTCATTAATTCGAAAAGTATTGGCTGAACAATAACACCATCAGACCTTTGGGGATCACTTATTTCATCACATTGCTGCAACCAAAGCAAAATTCCAAACTGGCATTAAATTCTAACCTGAGAAATGACAGAAATAGGAATTACTAATCAAATGTTATTTTACTCAAACAAATAATCAAATTTCTTAATGATATCATTAGTGCTTCACCACCAATAAATGATCTGCTTTTCTACATGTAAAGTGACTCCATTAACACCTCATTACATGTAGCTATATTAAAATTTTTATTGTATAGAAATACCTCCTTTGTATTCCTTATTCATGTTTTCTGAATGCAGGATTGCTATTTGTAATTTGGCAATAATTCAAGGAAGCAAGCAATGTAAATAATGCCCCTGCTTTGATCCAGGTTTCACAGTCTATGTGTATTTTACTCAACATGCCTGGTGAAAAATGTTCACAATATTAAGCACGCTTCATTTAGCCTTTTTTCAGAACACAAGTACAAAAATTCTATCAAAATATACAATATACTTCCATCTCATTTTCTCCACTCCTACACAATAATTCATGTGTTCTTATCTTCCCGAGTTGGAAAGGTGAAAAGATCCAACAGCAATCCAGTGCCTTGTCAGCTGGCTCGAAGCACCAGTTTATCTTCTTTGCTTTAGACTAAATGATAGTTCTGAAATACTTCTCATTGTCATTCATATTGGCTGAGTATTGAATAAATATATGCATTAAATTTGGTACGCGGGATGTATGTGTGCAGCACTGAAAACTTTCATAGCAACACTAACAAAATTGAGCAAATCCATTGCCCTCAGTCCAACCATCTTCAACTGCTTCATCAATGACCTTCCCTCCATTATAAGATCAGAAGTGGGGCTGTTTTCTGATAAATGAATAGTGTTCAGTGCCATTTGAAACTCTTCAAATACTGAAGCAATCCATGCCAGGACAATATTCAGGGTTTGGCCTGATAAATGGAAAAGTATCAGATCAAGACCATCTCCATCAGGAGAGAATCTAACTACCTCCCTTGACATCAACAGCATGACCGTTTCTGAATGCTGGAGCTCATCATTCACCAAAAACTTAAATGGACCAGTCATATAAATCTTGTGGCTATAAGAGCAAGTCAGAAGCTGGGAATTCTGCAGCGAGTAAAACACCTTTTGACTCCCCAAAGCTTGATCACCATCTACAAAGCACAAGTCAGGACTGTAATGGAATATGTTCCCAGATGAGTACTCGGAAAGTTCAACACCATCCAAGACAAAGCAGCTGGCTTGATTGGCACCCTGTCCACCACCTCAAATGTTCACTTTCTCCACCACTATCATAGTGGCAGCAAGTGTGTAACATCTACAAAATGCCCTGTAGCAACTTGGCATAGCTCCTTCGACAGCACATTCCAAATCTGCGATCTCTACCAACTAAAGAACAAGAGTAGCACACATATGGGAACACCACTATCTGCAAATTTCCCTCCAAGTCACACACCATCCTGACTTGGTGCTATATCACAGGCATAGTTCCAAGTTGCTGGATCAAAATCCTGGAACTCCCTCCCCAACAGCACTGTGGGTGTACCTACACCACATGCACTGCTGTGGTGCAAGAAGATGGCTCACCATCACTTTCTCAAGAACAATTAGGGATGGGCAATAAATGCTGGTCTTGCCAGAAATGTCCACATTCCATGAATGAACAAAAAAAATCAAGCATGTAGTATCATTTTTCAATGTCAAGCTTGTCAGATCTTCTCTGCACAGATTCACTGAGGTTGATGTCTCACAAAGTAATTGAATGTTTTTAATGTTTGAATAAGTTACTTACAGGTTATGTTAAGCTGAAGTATAAAATGAAATGATACCCATCGCGAAAAACTGGCCCCTGAAGTGCAGTTGAGAACTCTTGTGTTCAGTGGAAGAACCAAGCCTTTCACAATTCTGATTTAAGTAAGCATGCCCAAGCATTCAGGCCTTTATCCAATCAAAAATTCTTCATGTAAATAGATTCCAGCCCTTTGAATCTTGCTCTAGGTTCGAAGTCCGCATTCCTTTCAGCTCTTGTATATCTGATCCCCTGTTCTTGCAACAACTGTATTCGAGCCCTGGTCTTTTCTCACCATTGTCACTAGACTAGGTCTACAGGAGGTAGTGATGCAGCCATCCAGGACCTAGTGCTCACCATTCTACCTGTCACAGATGCATCTGCCCATGACAGTGTTGGTAGGAATGACCATCGCACAGTCCTTGTGGATACTCTCCAAAGTGTTGTGTGAAACTACCCTAAATGAACAGACCCAGCAACTCAAAAATAAGCACCCATGAGTCGCTGTGGGCCATCAGGAGCAGCAAAATTGTATTCACCCACAATCTGTAAATCCTTAACATAGCATATCTCTCACTCTACCATTACCGTGAAGCCAGGGGATCAATACTGGTTCAATGAAGAGGGCAGGAGGGCATACCAAGGGAAGCACCAGGCATATCTAAAAATGAGGTGTCAACCTATGAAGCTACAATAGAGAATTACTTGCATGCCAAAGAGTGTAAGCAGCATGCGATAGACAGAGCTATGTGATCCTACAACTGTCGGATCAGATCTAAGCTCTGCAGTTCTACAGCATCCAGTTGTGAATGGTGGTGGACAGTTAAACATCTAGCTGGCGGTGGGGGGGGGATGCTCCACGAATATCCCTTTCTCAATGATGGGGAGCACAGCACATCTGTACAAAGGTCAAGGCTGAAGCATTTATAACAATCTTCAGCCAGAACTGCCAAGCAGATTATCCATCTTGGCCTCCCCATGCTGTCCCCACCATCACAATGTAGCCAATTAGCTTCACTCCATGTGACATCAAGGAATAGCTGAAGACATTGGATACTGCAAAGGCTATAAGCCCTGACAACATTCCAACAATAATGCTGAAGACTTGTGCTCCAGAACTAGCCATGCGCCAATGTAAGCTACAACACTAATGAAAATTGCTCAGGTAAGTCCAGTCGACAAAAAGCAGAATAAATCAAACTCAGCCAAATACCACCCTAACAGTCTACTTTCGGTCATCAGCAAAGTGATGGAATGTGCAATTGACAGTGCTATCAGGCAGGAATTACTCAGCAATAACCTACCTGCTGGTGCTTAGTTTGGGTTCCACCAGGGCCACTTAGCTCCTGACCTCATTGCAGCCTTGGTCCAAATGAACTCAAGAAGTTAGGTGAGAGTGTCTGCCCTTGACATCAAGGCAGAATTTGACCAAGTGTGGCATCAAGGAGCCCAGGCAAAACTGGAGTCAATGGGAATCAAGGGGAAAACTCTTCACTGGTTGGAGTCATAACTTGCAGAAAGGAAGATGATTGTGGTTGTTGGAGGTCAATCACCTCAGTCCCAGGACATTGCTGCCGGAGTTCCTCGAAGTAGTGTTCTAGGCCCACGATGATAACCCCCTTCAAAGCTTCTCAGATACTGAAGAAGTCTGTAGACATATGCAGCAAGACCAGGGCAACTTTCAGACTTGGGCTGATGAGTGGCAAATTACATTTGCATCACTCTACTGTCAGGCAATGACCATCTCCAACAAAAGAAAATCTAACTATCTCCCCTTGACATTTAACGGTATTACTATCGCTGAATTCCCCCACTATCAACATCCTGGGGGGGGGGTACCATTGACCAGAAACTGAACTGGGCCAGCATATAACTACTGTGGCTACAAAGGCAGGTCAGAAGCTAGGAATCCTGCGGAGAGTAACTCACCTCCTGACTTCTCAAAGCCTGGTTACCATCTACAAGGCACATATAAGGGCTATGATGAAATACTCACCACTTGTCTGGATGAGTGCAGCTCCAACAAGACTCAAGAAACACGAGACTACCCAGGACAAAGCAGCTTGCTAGATTGGCACCCCATTCGCCACATTGAACATTCACTCCTTCCACCATCGACACACAATGGCAGCAGTGAGTACCATCTACAAGCTGCACTGCAGCAACTCACTCAGGCTCCTTCAACAGCACTTTCCAAACCCGCAACCTCTACTGCCTAGAAGGACAAGGGCAGTAGACAAATGGGAACACCACCACTTACCAGTTCCCTGAAGCCACTCATGGAATCACAAAATTGTTATCGTGTAGAAGGAGATCATTCGGCCCATCGTGTCTGCACCAGCTCTCTGAGTATTTTAACCTAGTGCCAATCTTCTGCCTTTTCCCCGTAACCCTGTACATTGTTTCTATTTAAATAATCATTCAACGCCCTCCTGAATGCCTCAACTGAACTTGCCTCCACCACACTTCCAGGCAATGCATTCCAAATGCATTTTCACACAGTGTGAAAAAGTTTTTTCTCACTTGCTTCTTTTGCAAAACACTTTAAGACTGTGCCCTCTGGTTCCTGATCCATTTACAAGCTGGAACAGTTTCTCCCTATCTACTCTGTCCAGACCCCTCATGATTTTGAAAACTTCTATTGAGTCTCCTCTTAGCCTTCCCCTCTTCAACGAAAACAGTTCCAATGAAAACTGAAGTATCTCATCCCTGGAACCATTCTTGCAAATGTCTTCTGCACTCTCTCCAATGTGTTCATATCTTTCCTATAATGTGGCACCCAGAACTGTACACAATACTCCCACTGAGGTCTAACCAGTGTCTTTTTTAAGTTTATTATAGCCTCCCTGCTCTTATACTCTATGCCCCTTTTAATGAAGCCTAGAATACTGTATGCTTTAGAAGCAGCTCTCGCTACCTGTCCTGTCACCTTTAATGACTTATGTACATATACAGCCAGGTCCCTCTGCTACTGCACATCCTTTAGAATAGTATTCTTTATTTTATACTGTCTCTCCATGTTCTTTGCACCAAAGTGCAAACTCACACTTCTCCGCTGAAGTTCATCGGCCACCTATCTGCCCATTCTACCAATGTGTCAATGTCCTTTTGAAGTTCTACACTGTCCTCCTCACAGTTTAGAATTCTCCCAAGTTTTACATTGCCTGCAAACTTTCAAATTATTCCCTGCGCACCAAGGTCTAGATCATTTATATATGTCAGGAAAAGCAAGGGTCCCAATACCGATCGCTGGGGTCTCCACTACAAACCCTCTTCCAGCCTGAAAAATACCCATTAACTATTACTCTCTGTTTCCAATCCCTTAGCCAATTTTGTACACATGTTACTACTTCCCCTTTTATTCCATGACCTATAACTTTCCTCACAAGTCTGTTGTGTGGCATTGTATCGAATGCCTTGTGGAAGTCCATATGCACCACATCAACGGCCTTGCCCTCATCAACGATCTCTGTCACCTCTTCAAAAAACTCCAGCAAGTTAGTTTCCTAACGATTTTCCTTTAACAAATCCATGCTGACTCTTCCAAATCAATCCACATTTTTCCATGTGACTATTAATTCTATCCTGACTAATTGTTTCTAGAAGTTTCCCCACCACCGAAGTTAAACCGACTAGTCTGTAACTGCAGGGCAGATTTTTCCAACCTTTTTTGAACAAAGGCATAACGTTTGTAATTCTCAAGTCTTCCGGCACCTCCCCCAAATCCAGGAAACATTGAAAGATTATTGCCAGTGCCTCTGCAATTTCAACTCTCACTTCTTTCAATATTCTTGGATGCATCTCATCTGGTCCCGATGTCTTATCAACTTTAAGTACTGACAGATTATCCAATACTTCCTCCTTATCAATTTTAAACCCTTCTAATGACTGAGTTTCCTCCTCTGTCACCATGGTCTGGGCAGCATCTACCGCGCAGGTAAAGACCGATGCAAAGTATTCATTTAATGCCTCAGCCATGCCTCTTGCCTCTATGTGTAAATCCCCTTTTTGGTCCCTAATTGGCCCTACTCCTCCTTTTACCATCCTTTTACTGTTACTTTGGGATTTCCTTTTATGTTGGCTGCTAGTCTTTTTTCATAATCCCTTTTTGTTTTTTGCATTTGCGTTTTTACATCCCTTCTGAACCTTCTGTATTCAGCTTGGTTCTCAATTGTATTTGCTACCTGACACCTGTCATAAGCATACTTTCTCCTCTTTAACTTAATTTCTCTCTCTTTTGTCATCCAGGGAGCTCTGGATTTGTTTGCCCCACCCTTCCCTTTCGAGGGAACATACCTTGACTGTGCCCAAACCATCTCCTCTTTGAATGTAATCCATTGTTCAGCTACTATTTTCCCACCAACCTTTGGTTCCAGTCTATCTGGCCCAGCTCTGTCCTTGCCCCATTGAAGTCCGCTCTCCACCAGTTGATTATTCTTACGATAGATTGACCAATGTTATTTTCCATCGGCATCCTAAACCTTATGATACAGTGATCACTATCCCCTAAATGTTTTCCCATTGTCACTTGATATACTTGGCCCACCTCTTTCCCAAGAACCAGACGTAGCACTGTCCCCTTTCTTATTGGACTGGACACATACTGCTGTAGGAAATTCTCCTGAACACATGTCCCTCACTGCCCCTTACACTACCACTATATGGGTAATTAAAGTCCCACATCATAACTACTCTATGATGTTTACACCTCTCTGTAATTACCTTGCAGATTTGTTCTTCTATATCCTTCCCACTCGCTGGTGGTCTATGTATTACACCGAGTAATGTAATTGCACCCTTCTTATTCCTTAGCTGTAGCCAAATCAATTCTGTCCTTGAATCCTCTGACCCATCCTCTTTCTCCAGTACTGCAATACTCTCCTTAACCAAAAATGTCACCCCTCCTCCTTTTTTCCATTTCCTATCTTTTCTGAACACATTGTAATCTAGAATATTTAACACCCTGATCTGCCCTTCCTTAAGCCAGGCCTCCGTTATCGCCACAACATCATAATCCCACAAGCCAATCTGTGCCTCCAACTCCCGTTTTATTAACTATACTCTGTGCATTCACATACATGCAGTATAACCCTGATTTAGAGTTCATTATTTGCTCTCCTGCTCCGCCTCCATCTATTAACTCACTATTCTCTATTTTAGTGCCATCTGCCTCTCCCAGCATTCCATGCACCCTAGTATTACTTTTTAATATTCTCTCCTGGTTCCCACATCCCTGCTGAGCTAGTGTAAACCCTCCCCAACAGCTCTAGCAAAATGAGCTGCAAGGAACACAGTCCCGGCTCTGTTCAGATGCAAATGATGGTTTGTACAGGTGCCATCTCCCCGAGGGCCAGTCTCAGTGTCCTAAGAACCTAAAGCCCTCCCTCCTGCACCAGTTCTCTAGCCACGTATTCATCTGTCTTATCTTCCTATTTCTGTACTCACTTGCACTGGGAGTAATCCGGAGATTACTTCTTTGGAGGTCCTGCTTGCTAATTTTCTACTTAGTTCCCTAAAATCCGATTGCAGTACCACATCCCCATTTCAATCTACGTCATTAGTACCAACATGGACCATGACCTCTGGCTTTTGCTCTCACCCACAAGAATGTTCTGTAGCTGTTCTGTGACATCCTTAACCCTAGCACCAGGGATGCAACAAACTATCCTGGAGTTAAGTTGATAGCCGCAGAAACGCCTGTCTGCTCCCCCAACTAAAGAATCCCCTATCAGTACTGCCCTTCCGCTCTTTTTCCTCCCCTCCTGTACAGATGGGCCACCCATGGTGCCACTGGGCATGGCTCTTGCTGCACTCCTCCAAGGACCCATCACCCTCACCAAAATACAGAATGGAAAACCAGTTAGTCAGCGGGGCCTCTGGGTACTCCTGCACTAGCTGCCTGTTTCTTTTGGACTGCCTGGCGGTCACCCGTTCCCTATCTGCCTGCTTGCCCCCAGCTTGCGGTGTGACCCCCTCTCTGAATATGCTATCCACGTAGTTCTCTGCCTCACAGAAGCACCTCAGTGACTCCAGCTGCTGCTCAAACTCTGAAATGCGGAGCTCAAGCTTGTGCTGCAGGTGACAGTTTCTGCACATAGGCTTATCTGGGTCATGAGAACTATCCACAGCTCCCCTCATGCCACAAGACGGGCATTCCGCTTGGCTGAGCTGTCCTGCCAAGCCTTAACCGTAAACTTTTAATTTACTTCTTACTTAAACTTTAGTTACTTTTTTTTTATTCATTCAGGGGATGTGGGCTTCACTGGCTGGGCCAGCATTTATTGCCCATCCCTAGTTGCCCTTGAGAAGGTGGTGGTGAGCTGCCTTCTTGAACCACTGCAGTCCATGTGGTGTAAGTACTTCCACAGTGCTGTTAGGAAGGGAGTTCCAGGATCTTGAACCAGCGACAGTGAAGGAAAGGCGATATATTTCCAAGTCAGGATTGTGAGTGACTTGGAAGGGAACTTCCAGGTGGTGGTTCCCATCTAACTGCTGCCATTGTCCTTCTAGATGGTAGTGGTCGTAGGTTTGGAAGGTGCTGTCGAAGGAGCTTTGGTGAATTCCTGCAATGCATCTTGTAAATGGTGCACACTGCTGCTACTATGTGTCAGTGGTGGAGGGAGTAAATGTTTGTGGATGTGGTGCCAAGCAAGCGGGCAGCTTTGTCCTGGACAATGTCAAGCTTCTTGAGTGTTGTGGGAGCTGCACTCATTCAGGCAAGTGGGGAGTACTCCATCACAATCCTGTCTTGTGCCTTATAGATAGTGGGTAGGCTTTGGGGAGTCAGGAGGTGGTTTACTCATCGCATGATTCCTAGCCTCTGACCTGCTCGTGTAGCCATAGTATTTATATGGCTAGTCCAGTTCAGTTTTTGGTCGAGGGTAACCCCCAAGATGTTGATTTTGGGGGATTCAGTGATGATAATACCATTGAACATCAAGGGGCGATGGTTGGATTCTCTCTTGTTGGAGATGGCCATTGCCTGACACTTTTGTGGCGTGAATGTTACTTGCCGCTTGTCAGCCCAAGCCTGGATATTGTCCAGGTCTTGCTGCATTTGGACATGAACTGCTTCAGTGTCTGAGGAGTCGTGAATTGTGCTGAACATTGTGCAATTATCAACGAACATCCCCACTTCTGACCTTATGATGGAAGGAAGGTCATTGATGAAGCAGCTGATGATGGTTGGGCTGAGGACACTACCCTGAGGAACTCTTGCAGCAATGTCCTGGAGCTGAGATGATTGATCTCCAACAACCACCATCTTCCTTTGTGCCAGGTATGACTCCAAACAGCAGAGAGCTTTCCCCTGATTCCCATTGACTCCAGCTTTGCTAGGGCTCCTTGATACCACACTCGGTCAAATGCTTCCTTGATTACATGGGCAATCACTCTCATCTCACTTTGGGAGTTCAGCTCTTTTGTCCAAGTTTGAACCAAGGCTGTAACGAGGCCAGGAACTGAGTGGAACCCAAACTGGGCATCAGTGAGCAGGTTATTGCTAAGCATGTGCCGCTTGATAGCACTGTTGATGACCCCTTCCATTACTTTACTGGTGATCGAGAGTAGGCTGACAGGGTGGTAATTGGTCACATTGCATTTGTCCTTCTTTTGTGTACAGGACATATCTGGGCAATTTTCCGCATAGCCGGGTAGATGCCAGTGTTGTCACTGTACTGGAACAGCTTGGCCAAGAGCGAGGCAAGTTCTGGAGCACAAGCCTTCAGTACTATTGCCGGAATGTTGTCAGGGCCTGTAGCTTTTGCAGTATCCAGTGCTTTCAGCCATTTCTTGACTCCACGTGGAGTGAATCAAGTTAGCTGGAGACTGGCATCTGTGATGCTGGGGACTTTTACTTACTTTAACTTAATTTAACCTTGCTCTTGTACAATTAACTATAAACCGGTGATTAGTAGAAAGCAGAATTTTTCACCCTCACAAATCAGTTCCCTCTCCTGTGCCTATAGATTCTTACTTTCCCTGTGCTTGTTTAGAAATTTACTTTTCTGTGCTTGTGCTGTTTTCAATCATCCAACTGTCTCTCCATTCGTGCAGTTTTATCTCCTGAACTTTCGTTGCGTTATCTCCTGAACTCTCGCTGTTTTATCTCACAAACTCTCACTGTTTTATCTCCTGAACTCTCGCTGTTTTATCTCCCTGAACTTTCGTCGATTTATCTCCTGAACTCCCGCTGTTTCACCTCCCGAACTCTCGCTGTTTCATCTCCCGAACTCTCGCTGTTTTACCTCCTGAACTCTCGCTGTTTTATCCAAGTAGAAAACTATTTTAGTTGGCCCTACTTAATAAACCTTACCAAAAAGCACAGTTCCTACTTTATTCTAAATCTTATGAATAGAATAAACCTCAAACAATTACTAGATACTCACCACGCACTCACCAAACAGCTAGCTTCTTCTCCAACCAATCAAAGTTCTTCTTTCCTGTGATGTCATTATCCTGACTTGGAAATATATTGCCGTTCCTTCACTGTTGCTGGGTCGAAATCCTGGAACTCCCTCCCCAATAGCACTGTGGGTGTACCTACATCACCTGGCAGTGGCCCTAGCAGAACACAAACTGGGCATCAGTGAGCAGGTTATTGCTAAGCATGTGCCGCTTGATAGCACTGTTGATGACCCCTTCCTGTACTTTACTGGTGATCAAGAGTAGGCTGACGGGGTGGTAATTGGCCACGTTGCATTTGTCCTTCTTTTTGTGTACTAGACATACCTGGGCAATTTTCCACATAGCTGGGTAGATGCCAGAGTTGTCACTGTACTGGAACAGCTTGGCTAGGGGTGCAGCAAGTTCTGGAGCACAAGTCTTCAGTACTATTGCTGGAATATTGTCAGGGCCCATAGCTTTTGCAGTATCCAATGCCTTCAGCCAATTCTTGATACCACGTGGAGTGAAATGAATTGGCTGAAGACTTCTCAAGGGCAATTAGGGATGGGCAACAAATGCTGGCTTAGCCTGCGACACACACATGACATAAAAGCATAAAGAAATATGCAGCCGTATTATCCTGAATGGTAAAAAAGAGCAAAGGAACACACAACACAGGAAATAGATGCAGGAGTAAGCTATTCAAGTCCTTGAGTCTGCTTCACCATTCAACTAGATCATGGCAGATCTTCTGCATCAATGTCATTTTCCCACACTGTCCCCACATCCCTTGATGCCTTTAATATCTAAAGATTTGTCCAATTCTGTCTTGAACATACTCAATGGCTGAGTTTCTACAACCCTCTGGGGTAGAGAATTCCAAAGATTCACCACCCTCTGAATGAAGAATTGCCTCCCCATCTCAGTCCTAAATGGCCTGCCCTTTATTCTGAGATGATCTCCCGTGGCCGGGGGAAACATTCTTCCTGCATCTACCTTGTTGAGCCCTGGAAAATGTTGTATGTTTGAATGAGATCATCTGTCCTTTTTTCTAATCTCTAGAGAATAGAGGCCCAGTCTCCTCAATTTCTCCTCACAGGACAGTCCCACCATCACAGGAATTAGTCTGGTAAAGTTCTGCTGCAGTCCCTCTATGGCAAAGTATATCCTTCCTTAGGTAAGGAAGCCAAAACCGCACACAATACTCCAGGTGCAGTCTCACCAAGGCTCCATACAATTGCAGCAAACCCTTTTTACTCCTGTACTCAAATACTCTTGCAATAAAGGCTAACATACCATTTGCCTTTCTAATAGCTTGCTGCATCCCCAATCCCCCACTATCAATGTCCTGAGGATTACCATTGACCAGAAACTGAACTGGACTAACCACATAAGTACTGTGGCTACATGAGCAGGTCAGAAGCTAGGAATCCTGTGACAAGTAACTTACCTTCTGACTTCCCAAAGTCTGTCCACTATCTACAAGGCACAAGTCAGGAGTGTGATGGAATACTCCCCACTTGCCTGAATGAGTGCAGCTCCCATAACACTCTAGAAACTTGACACCATCCAGGACAAAACAGCCCACTTGTTTGGCACCCACATCCACAAACATTCACTCCCTCCACCCAACATACAATAGCAGCAGTGTGTACCATCTACAAAGTGCACTGCAGGAATTCACCAAGGCTCTTTTGACAGCACCTTCCAAACCCAAGACCACTACCATCTAGGAGGACAAGGGCAGCAGATAGATGGGAACACCACCATGTGGAAGTTCCCCTCCAAGCTATTCACCACCCTAACTTGAAAATATATTGCCGCTCCTTCATTGTCACTGGGTCAAAATCCTGAAACTCCCTTCCTAATGCACTGTGGTGTACCCATACTTCATGGACTGCAGCAGTTCAAGAAGGTACCACCATCTTCTCAAGGGCAACTAGGGATAGGCAATAAATGCTGGCCCAGCCAGTGAAGCCTACATCCTGTGAATGAATAAAAAAAACCTCCATGTTAGTTTTCAGTGACTCATGAACAAGGACACCCAGGTCCTTTTGGATATCAACACTTCCTAATCTTTCACCATTTAAGAAATATCTGCATTTCTGTTTTTCCTACCAACATGGATAACTGCACATTTTTCCATAATCCACCTGCCATGCTCTTGCCCACCCACTGAGCTCGTCTAAATCCCTTTGAAGCCTCTTTACATGCTCCTCACAACTCATATTCCCACCTAGTTTTGTATCATCATCAAATTTGGAGCTATTACATTTAATCCACCCCATCCAAATCATTGATATTGATTGTGAATAGCTGGGGCCCAGGCATTTATTCTTATGCTACCTACTAGTCATTGTCTGCCAACCTGTGAATAACACATTTATTCCTATCCTCTGTTTTCTCTCCATTAACCAATTCTCAATCTATGCCAATATATTTCCCCCAATCCCATGTGCTCTAATTTTGTTTACTAACCTCCTGTATGGAACCTTATCAAAAGTCTTCAGAAAATCCAAATACACCACATTCACTGGTTCCCCCTTGTCTATTCTGCTTTCCTCAAAAAACTCCAACTGGTTTGTCAAACATGATTTCCCATTCATAAATCTATGTTGACTCTGCCAAATTCTATCATTATTTTCTAAGTATCTTGTTATTACGTTCTTTATAATAGATTCTAGCATTTTCCCTACTACTGAAGTCAGGCTCACAAGACTGTAGTTTCCATTTTCTTTCTCTTTCATTTCTTAAATAGTGAGATTACATTTTCAACTTTCCAATCTGCAGGTACCATTCCAGGATCTCTTAAATTTTGCAAGATGACCACCAATGCATTCACTATCTCTATAGCCATTTCTTTTCTTATCAGTTTATTGGTCCTCTTTTGCTGAATTCTTTAAAAAAAACTCCCTATTCTCAGGCTTACTACTTTTTTGGCTGCTTTATAAGCCTTTGATCTCCTTTTGTTCCAGTGCAATCTTCAATTGTATCACTTTTCTTGTTGGGTTTTTGTTCCTTAAAGGAATGTATATGTGTTGTCAATCATGTATTAATACCTTAAATGCTAGCTGTTGCCTGCCTAATGTCATAACTTTTAATGTAGTTACGCAACCTACCACAACCAATTTGCTCCTTTTAATTTCATAGTTTCTTTTGTTTAGATTTAATACCTTAGTTCCAGATTGACCTGCATCTCTTTCAAACTTGATGCAAAATTCCATCATATTGTGGTCACTCTTCCCTAAAGGCTCCTTTACAGCAAGATTATTTATCAGGCGTTACTTATTACATAACACTTGATCTAAAATAGTGCATTCTCTAGTTGGATTACTGTTCTAGAAAACCATCTTGTATACATTCCAGGAACTTTTCCTCCAATGCATTACTGCTAATTTGGTTTACACAGTCTATATGTAGATTGAAATCTCTCATGATAAGTGTATTACCCTTGTTATATGCACCTCTAACTTCCTAATTTATACCATGCACTACTGTTTTCTGGCCTATAAACAACTCCCACCAATTTACTTTTTTTCAATCTTTCATGGGATATGAGCATCCCAGGCAAGGCCAGCATTTATTGCCCATCCCATATTTGCCCTTGAACTTAATGGCTTGCTAGGCCATTCCAGAGGGCAGGTAAGAGTCAACCACATTGCTGTGGATCTGGAGTCACATGTAGGTCAGATCAAATTAGGATGGCAGATTTCCTTCCCTAAAGCACATTCCCTAAAGATGGGTTTTTATGACAATCAATGAGACTATATTTCAAATCCTGATTTTATTGATTTAATTTACATTTCACTAGCTGCCATGGTGGATATTAATCTGTGTACCCAGAGCATTAGCCTGGGCATCTGGATTACTAGCCCAGTGACATTACCACTATGCCACCATCTCCCCCTTGCTATTTCTTAGCTCCACCCAAACTGATGCTACGTCTTGATTTTCCGATCTAGGATCGCCTCTCACTAATGTACTGAACGTATCCTTCATTAACAGTGCTGCCCCACCTCCTTTTCCTTTTTGCCTAGCCTTCCTAAATGTTGAATATCCTTGAATATTCCGTCCCCTACCTTGGTCACTCTGCATCCACATATGATCTAATCTACTTACTTCTGTTTGTGCTGTCAATTCATCTAGCCTGTTGCGCATTCAGATAGAGTGCTTTTAATTCTACCTTTTTAACATTTTTCCATATTTTGAATCTACTGGTTTCTGCTGTCTTCCAATTTCACTTACCTCTTTTCTTCCTACCATTACCAGCTGTGCTTTTCTCAAACCTGAATTCCCTTTCTGGTTCCTATCCCCCTACCAAGTTAGTTCAAACAGCAATCCCCCACCCCCAACCCCTCACCCCCCCACAGCCCCTCCCCACTCCCCCCACCGACACCTCCACCTCCCCCCAACCAACCCCGCCACCACCCCCCACCACCCCCCCCCCCCCCCCCCCCCACCCACCCCCCGACAGCGCTAGCAAATCTGCCTGTGAGGATATTGATCCCAGTCCTGCTGTGATGGAACCCATCCACCTTATACAGTTCCCACCTTCACCAGAAGCAGCCCCAGTGCCTCCCTCAGGAATCTAAAGCTCTCACTCCTGCATCATCTCTCTAGCCATGTGTTAATTTGGCTGCTCATCCTATTTCTGTACTTACTAGCATGTAGCACCTTGGAGTAATCCTGAGATTACTGCCTTTGAAGTCTTGCTTTTCAACCTCCTAAGATCTGCTTTCAGATTCTCATCCCTCTTTCTACATATGTCGCTGGTACTGGTGTGGTCCATGACCTCTGGCTGTTCACCTCCCCCAGAAGAATATCCAGCAGTGACATTCTTGATCCTACACGAAGGGAGGCAACATGCCATCCTAGATCCACATCTATTGCCACAGAAAAACTGTCTGTTACCCTAACTATTGAACCTCTGACCACTATTGCTCTTTTAAGCTTCTTCCTCCCTCCTGTGCAGCTGAGCCACTGGTGGGTCCATGGACTTGGCTCTGGCTGCACAAGGAAGCATTACCCTTACCAGTATCTAAAATGGAAGTTGGTTAGTGATCAAGATGGACTCAGGGGACTCCTGCACTACATATCTGATCCTCCTAGACTGTCTGATGGTCACCATTCCCTCCCTGCCTGCGGTCTCTTAACCTGCGGTGTGACCACCTCCCTAGATGTGCTATCCACTTAGTTCTCAGCCTTGTGGATGTACCATAGTGGCTCCAGCCATTGCTCAAGTTCTGAAATCCGGAGTTCAAATTTCTGCAGCTGGTGACACATCCTGGACATATGGTTGTCTAGACCACAGGAAGTATTCATGACTTCCCACATGTTACAGGACAAGCATTCAATGCGGCCCAGCTGTCCTGCCATGCCTTATCTTAATTTACAAACCAGCTACTCAGCTATCACCACTGTAATTTAAACCCTATTTGTATAAAATTAATAAACCTTACCACCTCCATAGAATAAAACAGAAGACTCACCAGTTTCTTAGATCCCTTTATCTGGCTTTCCTTAGCTATAAGCAAACCTCATTTTGTGGAACCTATCCTGGTGTGTGAGTTGCTTTGCAAATGGACCGGGCCGAAGCTTAGATCTTTTCAATCTTCCTCCCCAGAATTCAGCCTTGTGGTGGGAAAGAACCTCTTGCTATTGGGGGGAGGTACCGCCTTAGTGTTGAATGAAAGGAGTTGAGGTTCTTCCCACCCCACTGTAGGGAATTCCTGTGGCTGGGAGGAGGAAAGTTTAACTGGCCTTGCTCATTCAGGTGAGGTTTAAGGCCATGCTTCCCTGCTGTGATAATTTCCTTGCCTTAGTTCTCCTCCATTACCGTCGGTCTGGCACTCTCTGCCTTAAATGGGAAGATGGTGTATAACGGTAATGTCACTGGAATAGTAATCCAGAGATCCAGGCTAATGCTCTGGTGACATGGGTTCAAATCCCACCATGGCAGCTGGTGACCATGAAACTCTCACTGATTGTTATAAAAACCGTCTGGTTCACTAATGTCCTTTACGGGAGCAAATCTGCTATCCTCACCTGATCTGGCCTACAGATCCTGTTCACTCTTAACTGGCCTCTGAAATAGTCTAGCAAGCCATTCAGTTCAAGGGCAATTAGGGATGGGCAACAATTTTTGGCTTTTCCAGTGATGCCCACGCCCAAGAAAGAATTTTAAAAATCTGTTTCTCCACCTCCTTCCACATCTCAGACTCCATGTCCCTCCTCCTCTCTTCTTTTCCTATTTCTACTACCTTTTACATTTCCCTCCTCCTCACCACCCATCTTCCCACCTCTTCTGCCAAACATCTACATTGTTTGCCTCATAACTCCTCTCCGCTCTTACTGCTTCCTTCCTAGCCTCCCTCACTTCTTCTCACCCCCTCCTTCTCTGCCCCTCCGCTCCCTTCCACATTTAAGTGTTTAAGAGAAGCAATGCAGCTTTTGGTACCAAATCTAAATTATTCCCATTTCATCAGCAAGACGTTATAACCAAAATATCTTACTCAATCCATTTAATGCTGTTATACAGTTTTATTAGATATGTCTTTTGATATTGTAACTGACAATGATAATTTCACCCCCAGCTTGTTTTACACCTCTGAATAGATGCCGCTGTCTATGACTTACAGGCCTTTTGGCTTCTGGTTATCATCTTCATAAAGTCAAAGTGAGACTCATTTGAAAATCGTTAACCAATGGAAAGAAATCCCACGAGCCACAGAGCCACTAGGATTGTATAAAAATTGAAAGTGACAGTTTTGTTAATGTGATAGAAAGCCCAAAGGGATTATCTTCCTTTCTGGTTTGCAGCGATCATTAAAAGTCATAGATTGACAAAATATTACAACTTAAAATAACTGTGAAGAGCAATGTGCATGAAATCAATTTGGTATTGAGTATCTTACATTTACATGGCTGGAAATTTTTTGTTTACCTTTTTTATCAAATACCTTCAAGTAATTTTTCCTGTCAAAACTTATTCACTATTTTAGCATTGATCCCATAGCGAAGGCCTTAGCCGTGGATCTGATTCGTTATCTGCTGGTTTGATGTTTTCAAACAACTCTCCCTTCAAGGCATTGACAGGTCTATGTAAGTTTTTGCAACTACACTGCTAGGTTCTGGGACTATGTGGGAGTAAAGTTTTTTTTGCCATTTATGGGTTTGAAGGAGGGGAAGTTTAAATGGTGTTAATTCAGCCCTTGTTGAGGATTGTAGAATTCATCAAATTGTAGAATCATAGCATGGTTACAGAGCAGCAGGAGATCATTTGGCCTGTTGTATCTGTACCAGCTCTCTGCAAAAGCAGCTCAGCTAGTCCCACTCCCCTTCCTTATCTGTGTAGCCCTGCAAATATTTTCCATTCAGATAATAATCAAAATCCACAATTGAACCTGTTTCCATCAAACTCTCAGGCAGTGAATTTTTCCTCATGAGACCATTGGGTGCTTTTTGCAATTTGCCTTAAATGTGTGGTCTCTGGTTCTTGACCTTACCATCAATGCAAACAGTGTCTCCTTATTTATTCTGTCCAGGATAGATAAGTAGAAGCCTTGAGCAGAATATTGAGGTCAGCGGGTGGATACGCAGCCGACCTGGCCAAGCGGAAATTGACGCGTGATGATGTTGGGCGAGCATTCCCATGTCATCAAGAAGTCCAACCGACAATTAAAAGGCCTATTAAGGCCATTAAAAAGGTAATTAATTTCAAATTTACACTGCCCGTCCAACCTGACAGTTGGCGGGCAGGCGAAAATGGAAAGTGACCTTTGCACTTTTTAGGAAACCTCATCCACGGGCGGGATGAGGCTTCCTAAAGCAAATAAAAATAAAATGAAAATTTCACACTTGAATTAAAAACATGTCCCTGCTCATGTGACAGGATCACATGAGGAGACATGTTTTATGACATTTTTATCTTGTTCATTAAGTTTTCTCATAGAACTCTTCATCTTCCCGAGGCAGCTCCATGCCTCAGGGAGATTGAAGCGCCCTTTGCATACAAAGTTCGTGCTAGGCTGGCTTGCCCTCCTCCCCTCGCCTGCATAGGCAGCTCTGAGCGCTATCGCTCATGTTCCACGCTGGGCGGGCCTTAATTGGCCTGCCTGTGTAAAATTGCCCTGCCAATCGCGGACGTTGGGTGGCTTTCTGACCACCCCTGCCAAGTGAAAATTCCTGCCCCTTATCTATTCTGTCGTTTATGGATTTGAACTCCTCTATCAAATTTTCTCCAACCTTCTCTTCTCTAAAGGAACACCCCCCAGTTTCTAAACATCTATCCACATAACTCAAGTCCATCGTTTCTGGAACCATTGTCAGAAATATTTTCTGCATCCTCTCTAATGCTTCAGAATTGGACCCATATCCCATTCGATGCTGGACCAGGGTAGTATGAGGGTTCACTGCAATTTCCCTTCTTTTGTACTCTATAGTTCTATTTATAAAGCCCAGGATTCCCTATGCATTATTACTCACTTTCTCAACCTGCCCTGCCACCTTCAAAAATTTGTGCAGACCTACTCTCAAGTCCCTCTCCCCCTGCACCCGCTTTATTGGCAGCCAACTATATATGTAACCGCATAACCATGTTACTACATTTTAATGGAAACCATATTTGATAGCTGCACATAAGGACATCACTGTAGCTTACCTTCTCTCTATTTGTCTAAGTGCATCATGAGATGCTGAGCTTGCCCTGCTGCACTTGACGTGCCAACTTTCACACAACCCCTTCCAATTATTAACTTAAACCCGCAAATCCCAGGCTAAGAGGGGAGCACCATCTTTAAATACAGCACAGGAATGAATGGGAACAGGTGGTAGTGGCAGAGGGGAAACAAGAGACTGAGAACCTCCCCTACAATCCAGCTTGCTTGTTGTGCCCTGAGGAACCCAGTATCGATGATCTGCCTCAGCATTTTCTATTTTTTCAGCCACTTTACGCCTATTTGTCAAGCATTGCCAATCAGAAAGCGTACCCACTCAATCTGAAAACTTAGGAGAACGGGGGAAGTGGAAAATAGAAATGTTGCCATGGATACAGCGAGGTGGTAAACATTACCAGCCGCACTACTCTTAATTCCCTGAAAGATGTGCTGCTGACTGCCAAGTTTTCCTTGTCTCTCAGTTTGAAAGAACGTGTACAGATGCAAGTAAAAATCCTCTATAATCCGTATCATTACTTTTTCACCCTATGGTTTATTAAATTAAAATGGGAAAACAGCATTAAAAAATTGCATTTTCTGATGCCAAATTACTAAATGAGCAGCAGGATGAATGGTGCCTGTCCTGCCTTAGGTTTCACCATTAGCTAGGTTGCAGTTACAGACTTCATAAAATGTATTTACTTCAGATTGGTGAATATGATTTATAAGCCTGTAAACCAATCTCTATATATCTTGCCATGTTATATTTACCACATTCCTGCTGATAATTATAATAAGTTACAATGATAAAGCAACTTTCTATGTACACAAAGGAAAATGTTATACTATGAGTGATTGGTCTTGTTTTCTGTAAAATGCAGAGTATCCTTTTGCAATAATATCTGCTTCACAAAATGAGCAAGATTTTACAATATTATCGCTTGTGGAATGAATGCCATGAAAATACCACTGGGCATTTTTTCAGTTACTGCTTGTTCTAGATAACTTTGTGCAGATGGATGTTTTAATTGTGGGAAACCATTAGTTGATTTGTTTAATGATTAATGATTCCTTCATGAGGGAATCTAGAAGTAGGGGGAACAATTTCGAAATAAGGGCCTCCCATTTAAGACAGAGAGATGGAGGTGAGAGGAATTTCTTCACTCAGAGGGTCAGTAATCTTTGTAATTCCCTACTTCAGAGAGCAGTAAAAGCTGCATCGTTGAATATATTCAAGGCTGAGTTAGACAGATTTTTGATCCACAATGGAGCCAAGGGTTATGGGGGGGGGTGGGGGGTAGGCAGGGAAGTGGAGCTAAGGCCACAATCAGATCAGCCATGATCCTGTTGAATGACAGAGCAAGCTCTGCTTCTTCTGCTTCTGTTTTGGTTGCTTCAACATCACAGACTGATATCCATCTTCCGCCAACATTATGAGAAGCAAAATGGCCTATTCCTGATCCTATTTCTTATGTTCTTATGGTCTTATGTTTTTCTTGCAATTTCTGCCCTGCTTTTTGCTATTCCAGGCTAATAATAAGGGCCAGGGAGTGGAACCATCTTCTTTGCTCATGTTAGTTTCCTGCCCTATGCAACTGGGCTGATTTTATGAACGTGAAATTCTAGTGCTTTGCCCATGATTTTCCATTTGTAAAATTCTTCAATATTCATGGCCCCACAGCTGTTCTCCTGCTGTCTTTGCTGTAATCCCAGAGAAATTATTCAAACAGTTGAAAATAGTTCTTTGCATCGCCTCTATTAGGGGCTCTGAAAATCTGGCGACATGGACAACTACCTACACGATGTCAGAACAGATCTGCTTATATTTAAGGTTTTTGAAATTCTCTAATGAAGATGCGTTAAATCATAACTATTCAATCTATGTAACCAAAAATGAGCAGGAGGGAAATCATAGTTTTTAGCCAGAAGAATATCAGCAAAGTCTTAAAGATGAAGTATTTAAAGGATGTGAATGATATGCATTCTACAATAGATTTTTCAGCTCACCATACTATTCGACCTACCATGACTGGGTTACAGAGAGGCAAGCAACTACTTTTGAAGTTCTTCATCTTCAAACAGATGATCTAGCTCCATGCAATGGTTAGGTGAGTGCTGGTAATTCATTTCACATTGTATGATGTGTTGTGTTGCTCACCAAGCTGCTCTTCAAGAGCTTCTAGTACCTACTGTCCATCTAGCAAAGTCTCAAACCCTTGTTTGTCAATTTTCCAGTGACTAATGTGATAGAATCTATGGTTACAAAACTTGTATTTCTTATTAAGACAGACCCTAACTGAAAAGGGAAACCATGAAGGGATACCGAAACGGGAACCTGAAAAGGGGAATTAAGAAAGGAAATTGACCCTCCCAGTTTCTGAGAAAAATGAAGACTGAAACTTAGAATGGAAACCTGAACTTCTGGGGAGATTGAAAGCGGTTGAAACATATAAAAGAACACAGAGCCCTCCAAGCTCAGTGGCTGATAACAATCCCAGAGGGGCAGTACAGGCAGGCTGAAGAAGATAAAGGCTAGATCCAGAAGCTGGGATAGCTGCTGTAGCTGTTTCTGTTACTTGAAGGTCAAGTCACAGACTGAGTTGAGGAGGTTCTGCAGACATGTGCCATTTTTGGTGAAGACCATGCCCATGGAACTTGGATGGGTTGTGCACTGCTACAAGCTAGGGATCAGCTACCTTCTAGAAAGGGAGGAACTTAAATCCTTTTTGAGAAAGCCAGAGTTTTGAAGGGCTTTGTTTGATGACGTAAATATTGAGTGGACTATCTAGCCAATTTATTAGATTTTTCTTAGTTATATCTGCCATTTAATGTGTAATTCTTAGTTTATAATTGACTGCAATTTGTCTGTTAATTCATTTTAACTTATGTTAGTTTTGAGAGCATTGGACATTATCTAAGTGTTTGCTTTGTTTTGACTCTTGTATAGTAAAAATTCTTCTGTTTTAAATCGTGGAATCATCTGGCTTCATTCTTCTAGCAAGTAACCAGGATTTCAAACTTCTTTTTTAAAATAAAAATTACTTGTCTTTACCCAGGTCATAACACCAACCAATGATATTTTCCAGGGTTGGAAGATAAGTAAGGCCTATTTTAATTGGTTCCCACATGGCATACCTAGAGATAGAGTTTGCTAGTGAACTGACCCTCAGTGGCAACCTGGTCATGTGGTGCCCAAATCAAACAAATCCATAATATTGCGGGCACTAGTGATTGATTGACCAGCCAGCATCAAGGGTTCTTCATACTCAGCTCCAGTTAACCCTGAAAATAAAGCCTTAGGTAGCACAGTGATCCTGGCAACAGAAGATATATGATATATGTATGCTGCTAGACTACACAGTTGTAACTAAATTAAACATGACCGCATACTTGCCATTCCCTATAACTTGACTGTCCCAATCTGCACTTCAATTCTCTGGACTTAGGTAATTAGGATGTGTACCTACAGAGTGTGAGTGTACATTCTATCTTGGGCAAACAGAAAAGCTATCCACAAGGATTTCTCAGTAGTTTGATTTGAGATTTTAACACGGTGCTGGACTTCTGCATGTTAGATGACTAAAAGTAATGGTAAGGCAGGAATAGTGGGACAATAAAGTAGCAGAACACATGCACATCTTTGCCCTTCCTGAATACATTATGTCACTTTTTTTCTTTTAAACTATTGAACACAAAGGAACGAGGAAGTGTGTAAGAATCAGCAATGGCCGTTGAGGGATCCTTGAATGATTGATTCAGTTCAGCTGTCATCCTTTCAGCCTTTTTAATTCTGAAGGTTAGAGAAGAGAAACTATTGGCTGCAGTTTCTGTTCCTGATTGTGATCTAGTGGCCCCTGCTGGAAAGTGACTGTAGACATAACTTGTGATGGGTTGTAGGCATCACTTGTGAGGATAGGATTCAGCTCCTCTGTGATGCCCATCATGCAGGAATTGCCTGCCCAAAAAAAGCTGCCTCTGTCAACACAGAGCAAAAGACATTTGGTCAGCATTTTCAGGAAGGCTGGAGGGAAAATCCAGGATATTTTCTAAAACAAAAATATTTATTATAGCATTATGTCAAAGATAGCAGGCACCTAAATAACTCTCCTACAACAGTCTGGATAAACCAGTAAACTGGTTTAAAAAAAACGCTAATGTAAGGAGCATTGATAGATATACTCAGCCATGGAAGTCTGGTGGCTGCATGATGTAGTAGCTGATAAGCCACTAGATAAATAAAGAAAGCAAAGCAAGGGGAGCTGGAGCTATATCCTGACAAGTGCAGACAAGCATGCACCAGTTTGTCCTTGGTACAGTCAGTGATGTGCCATAAGGTGAAATCTGCATTACATTTGTTCTCAATGCCAAACATTACTTATCTTTATGGTGCATTGAAGAAATTGCAGCATATTACCCACACATATATAATGTATATATAAATAAAATATATGTACAGGAGTGTTTCAATAAATTTAAATGATTAGGTTTACATTATAGATTTACAAACACAAATGTGTTTAAGCTCATGTTGAAAATGGCTTTCAGTTACCATAAGTTAAAAAAAAAGAATGTGATCATTTATACATCTATTCCACTTACATCATAGAATCATAGGGTGGAATCGTCCCAGATTTGCACTAAGTGCGGTAGCGGGCAGTTAAAACAATGTATTACCCTCCGGCCATGATGACGGGTTTTCATGGCGTATCATCCCAAACCTGTCACATTACTTATGCATTTCAAGGCAACACAGGGTTTCCATGGCGGGTGGGCTCTCATTCACCCATCATGCCATCACCTCATTGCTTCAGCACAGCAAGCACCACATTTAAAGTACAGCTGCGCTCATTGCTTCCAGCCCAGGACTGTAGCAAAGAAGACATGGCTCCGAAAGGCAAGAAGACTGCAGCCCACGAGTGCCTTTTGGACACATTGGAGGCTCACTGTGATATCCTCTCCCCCCACTCTGGCCAAAGGAGGGGCAGCTACATTACTGCTCCGGCTTGGTAGGTGATGGCAGTGCTAATCAATGCCAATGTTGCACAGGAGAGGTTGGCCATCCAATGCAGAAATAGGATGAATAATCTCATTAGCGCAGCCAGGGTATGGTAACCAGCTCAACACTCTAAACTCACACACTCAAACCCATCACACGTTCACTGGCATTTCACTCACTGCCAGCTCAAAGGTCATCACCATCCATTCTCACACACGTAGCCTTACATGTCCAACTGGCCTCATCTCCTCTGCAGACTGCCTCCTCAGCCCTCACCAACTCGAGGCCACTTGTACAGATCAATATGTGCGCCCACACACACCTGGGTTACCCTCCTTCCCCAGTACAGCTCTTGTCCTGCAGTCTCTTCCCTTGCCTGAGGCCAATTCTCCCTCTTCTCCAAGCAAGACCTTGCCCTGCAGCCTTTGAAAAGCCGCCCACTTATGGTTGATCTGGTAGGTAGAGACCTACCTGTGGACCCCCCTAAAAGGGAAGCCTGACACTGATGACTGTGAGTGCTGACCGAAGCAAGGTAGGAAAACAAATGTTGAAGTCCCAAGCGAAGTTCAGCCTGCCAAGTGCACACATTATATATGCTGTTGTGAAACACATCAGCATGTTTTCCTACCAATGTGAGCAGATGATCCAGTGCAGGGTGGGAATGAGTCCGAAAGACTGGCCTTATAATGATATCCTAATATATTACAATGATGTTCCCATCATCCGATGGCGGGGAAAGTGGCCCACCATTGACAGGCTGAGTGGACGATGTTGTGAAACCAATTTTTGGCCTTCTTGCCACATTGTCCGCTCACGCCACCGATCACGCTCGACGCCAGCGGGCACGGAAGTCCATGGCCATAGAATTTTATACCGCAGATCAAGGATATTAGGTACGTTTTGCATGTGCTAGCCCTTGAAAGTTACACCTTTTAGCTTATAACAAAAATGCAATAACAAATGCAAGGTGACCAAGCTGACATCACATGGACATTAGGATTTAGCCTGCCATCAATCTCAATTCAAAAATGCGGAAGTGTCATTTCCAAATTCCTATCAATCATTTGTATGATTCATTTCTTTATTTAATGTTCTCGCAATGTATGGCATGTGCCCAGAATATTATGGCTAAATTGGGCAAAAAGAAAGGGAGTAATAAATAATGGTGAAACCCATAATGTCATATAGTACATGCAGCAAATTTCAGTAGAACAAATTATATTTTTAAGCGGGTAATACCTTTTCTGAAGCTACATATTTATATATGCTATTTAACAGGCAGAGTCTCATATAAGATTATAGATATCCATCAATCTAAGATTGCATGTTCGATGATACCCAGGAGTTCTCCCCATTACCCAATGATTTTGACTGCTAGGTCTAATACTTTCCAGTCCCAAATGGTGATTTGAAAACGCTTTAAAATATGTGGTAAAGTTATTCTGCTGGAAATCACTGAATTAGAAACATCACCAGTTTTCAAGTTAATTATTACTAATACTGCTCATAGAGTGAATGCTTTAAAATGGCATTGTTTCCTCAGATTTGCATATAAATGATTAAAATAATCATCTCATTGGATTTGCATTGAATCAATAGCTGATGATGATTGGTTATTGATGTGTTAATAAGATAAATGAATGATCATGAGTTCACCCCCAGATAAAATGAACAATCTATTTTCATAATTCTTCAACTCCTTTCCTTTTACGTTTTCCTCCCTCACCTGTGACTGGTGATTCATGCCAAGATGTCTCACCCAAATACCCATCTTTTATGCTAGTCAATCACAAAAAGAATCACAGCTGACCTTAACCCTGTTTCCACTTGACACACACTTTCCAGCAAATGGTGCTGGACAGTGGTCGGAAAGACTTTGGCTGATTTTCCACTCACTGCTGATCCGTTTAAATTGATGGTTATTTCTGGCAACTGTAATGAAATACTTATCAAAAATCATGCTACTTTAACTCGAAGATTTATTTTAACTTTGTCTTTGTCACTGGGCCAATACCTTGGCATTCTTCACCTAACACCATTATCGGAGCACTATCTCGAGAACTGCAGCAAGAAGTGCCGCACTTCCAAAGATGAGTCAAATTTGATTTGAAATTTTAACTCTGTTTCTCTATCCACAGATGCTGTCAGGCCTGCTGAGCTTTTCCAGCACTTTCTGATTTTAATCATTAGCATTGGTTCAGAAATAAATATTAGCCAGGACACCAGTGAGCTCAGCTGCGCTTTGACAAACAGTGCTGTGGGATCTTTTACTTTAACCTGAGGGGCAAGACAATACCTCAATTTAATGTCTCATCTGAAAGACAACATCCCCAACAGTGCAGCGCTCTCTTAGTACTACTCTGAAGTGTCAGCCTGTTTTATGTGCTGGACTCATCAGAGTAAGAGGGCAGCCACTGAGCCAATGCTGAAGCAAGTGCACAACAAAACATGCTTATAAGCCACAGCAAGGTGACTAGCTTTGGAAAGAATACATTTTCGATGAAAGGTTTCCGACATATCCATCCATCTCTCACTGACAAACCTGATATACATTTTGTAATTTCCAAATACAATTTACCAAACCAAGTTCAAAATCTGACTGTGTTGGTGTCAGGCTGAGGGAGGTATTGACTTCAAAAAGAGTTGCACTAAAATTTGTTACATGAGAGGAAACTATTTCAATATGCATTATTAAAGCTGGTAATTGCTGGCCGAGAGATTGGGACACTGTGGGAGGACAAAATTGGAGCTGCTCCCATAGGACATTAGAAATTATGTATCCCCACCAAGCACTAATGAAAGTGAACATTATAAAGAAAATTCATTACATGCCTCAGAAACACTAGAGAAATAAAATTAAAATGAACATCATTTTTTACAAGGCTATGGGACCTAACAACGATTTGATTTCCTTGCATTTTCTTTAAGGATGACTTAAATAATGAGTTGGAATTTTACTGTAATATTTATAAGAGATGGAGATGTTGGTCATTTCTAGCAGAGTGATTCATCAGCAAAGTCAAATTATTATTAAACCTTGTGAAGCTAAGAGGCTTTAATGGGTCACAATGATTTTTAATAGTCACTGGTGGTAAAATTAAACAGGGAGCACTTTGGCCAACAGATTGTCTTTTTAACTTGGTTTCCAGTGGCAACCAATCTGTGAGGTCACTTTCATATAGCAACCAGCATTGGTAATACAGGTATTAAAACTGAAAATGCTGGAAATACTCAGCAGGTCAGACAGCAGGTATGGAGAGAAAAACAGAGTTAACCTTTCATCAGAACTGTGAGAAGTTAGGGATTTACAATGCAAAATTGGGATCGACAGTGTCATTGTTGCCGGAACTATGGAAGTCACTAACAAGAAAATGATGCCACCCACACTTTTCACCTCTACTACATGAGGGGGTATTTCCTCGACCTTCCTTAGCCCTCCTGCTGATGTTGCTGATAATCTTTCCCTCCCACCTTCCCCGTACTGTAGTCACATCCTTTGAGCAGTTCTGGTTGCATTGAATGCGTCCGCCACTCTCTGTAGAACACTTCATCCATTCTGGCGACCTTGTGATCATCATAAGGGAGTAAAACATCCCTCCATTTCCTGCAAAGAGATTTCAACAGTATTGTGGTCAAAGCAGGGGGTCTGCCTGTTCCTTTACTTCTTCCAAGCATTCTCCCACAGAAGGCAGGCAGCTTAAAGAGAAGCAAGTAACTTGCCAAGCCAGGCAACCAAAAAACCTAAAATAAAAGCAGCAGTATATGTAAGATTGAATGATCAAAGCAGCGGACGTAGGATCACAATACCTTTAAGGCATGCAGGAGTACAGCAATTCTCTGCAGCAAATGGCTATGCATCTATCCTTGGAAATTTGTCTCCTCAGTGGGAAGTATGCATCTTTCAGTGTCAGCAAATTATACAATACTTTTACCTCATTGGTGTTCGGTGGGGATACATAATTTCTGTACATCAGTTACTAACGTGCCCTCGGGAGCAGCTCCAATTTTGTCCTCCCAGAGTGTCCCAATCTCTCGCCTAGCAATTACCAGCTTTAATAATGCCTATTGAAATAGTTCCCTCTAATGTAACAAATTTTAGTGCAACTCTTTTTCAAGTCAATACCTCCCTCAGCATGACACCAACGCAGTCAGAGGCTAGGAATCCTGCAAAGAGTAATTCATCTCCTGACTCCCCAAAGCCTGTCCATCATCTACAAGACACAAGCAGTGTGATGGAATACTCTCCATTTGCCTGGATGAGCGCAGCTCCCATAACACTCAAGAACTTGACACCGTCCAGGACAAAGCAGTCCACTTGATTGGTTCCAAATCCACAAACATTCACTCCCTCCACCACCGACGCACAGTAGCAGCAGGTTGTACCATCTACAAGATGTACTGTAGGAATTTATCAAGGCTCCTTTGCCAACACCTTCCAAACCATGACCATCACCAACCAGAAGGACACGGGCAGCAGGTATTTGGGGACACCACCATCTGGAAGTTTCCCTTCAAGTCACTCATCATCCTGACTTGGAAGTATATTGCCGTTCCTTCACTGTTGCTAGGTCAAAACTCTGGAACTCCCCTCCTAACAGCACAGTGGGTATAACTACACAAATTGACTGCAATGGTTCAAGAAGGTAGCTCACCACCACTTTCACAATAGCAACCAGGGCTGGCAATAAATGCTGGCCCAGCCAGCAAAGCCTACATCCTGTGAATAAATAAAAAATATATAAAATAACATTTATTGTCTATTGAAGAATTCACAGTTTCAAAGAAAGAACATTGTTAGCGACCCATTCACCATATTTAACTTCCTTTAATCCCTTTTAAAAACAATCACTGGAATTCATTGTCCCACTTCAAAGAGTCCATAACCACTTGGAGCTGTCAATCAAACTGTGAACTGAAGGGCACTCTACTGAGCTATTAGAAAGTTGTGAAAACATTCATGCAGCACTAATCCAGTAATGACGACCCTCAGATTTCTGTAAGCAGACAGAGTGAAATAGCTAGCACTGATTTTTTTTAAACACAGCAGACAATATTTTTGCAAATATTTAAAGGGCAGGGTTTTTAAATCCCTTGACAGTTTGACAGTTCTTTTTGACAGTTCCAATGAGCTTGACAGTTCCAATGAGTTTATGCACTTTTTAGCGCATATTCATGCCTTCTTTTAATAACCCAAAAGGGCATCTGACCTCTCCCAAAAGTGGCCTGGGATCATATCCAAAAGGGTACCACACCTCTCCAAAATGGTGCCCCACCTATCCAAGAAATTCTGCAAAGTTTAGACCTGCCCCTACCAGGTCTAAGCTGCACATGTCTTTTTTCCCCTCCCCCAGCCAATTGAAAATCCAACATGACTGGATGCAGCTGCTGTTTTATATGGGAAGCTGCCTCTGTAAATCAGGGATGCACAACTTAGAACCCCCATTCCCTTCCTGCAAAAATGATAGGCGCTGTGTTCAAGGACTGCACTTTCAGATCGAGGCCTTTGCAGACATTGTCACAATGAAGAAGAGCCTCTCTGTCTTTATGAAAATTCAGGATAGAGGCAGCCAGTCTCTGTTGTTCACCACACAGGAACTCGTGTTCGGATTGAAGTTTGTGAGGATTTAAACTAGGCTGGAATATTTGCTTTGCTTTGGCTAGAGGTAGGAATCTCCAGGGTACCTCATACTGTGAAAGTCAATTCAGGATTAGAAGTTACCCAGCTGGAAAAGCAAAAAAGGAGCAAGCCATCAGGCACTGAGAACAGCTTTGGACTGGTTCCTAGAGAATGAAATGTCCCCTTAAGGGACAGAGCAAATTATAACTATGGTGGGGAAAGTTCAGCGGTTTTAAAGGTTAAATGGGGAAACTTTTCTGGAGTTTAGAAAATAAGTAACTTACTGAAATAGCGTTTAGTCAATATTCTACTTAGGGCAAGATCTTCCAGTTGGCGAGCGGCGGCAGGGTCCACTCAACGATGCATAAAACGTCACGGGATGATGTCGAGTGGAACTCCCAATGTCACCCCGCGTCATTTCCGTTTTCAGGTCGGCGGGGGCGCAGCCGATTCAGCTGTGCACCTGCCGACCTGTCAACGGCCTATTTAGGCCATTGAAAAAGTAATTGAGGTCTTTAATGGACCTGCCCGTCCAACCTTAAGGTTGGCGGGCAGGTGGGAAGCCCTGGCAGGCTTCAGAAAAAGCATGAAACCTCATGCACTGGCAGGATGAGGTTTCATGAGTGTCTTTAAATTTTTATCACATCTTTCAATAAAAGTTATGTAAGGTTCCCAACTCATGTGACGGTATCAAATGAGGGGACATGGCAGGGAAATTTTTTAAACCTCTTTATTTAAAGTTTTAAATCTGGGCCATTCTCCCTGAGGCAGCATTTAGCCTCAGGGAGATCTATGTGCTCTTTCGTGCCCATGTGCGAAAGAGCGCACTCCCAGCTGAGGGAATTCCGCCTCCCGCCCACACAGGGAGCGCATAGCGTGTCTGAGCGGACGTCATGCTGGGTGGGCCTTAATTGGCCTGCCCACGTAAAATGGCGGCGATCAGAGGTATGCCCGCCTGCGCCTGCTCCTGCACTTCCCCTGCAATGGGGGGGAAATTTTTCCATTAGCTTGCTTGTTACAGTAAAACTCTAAAAACTTTAAATGTTGTCGTGCGATTCTTGCAGTCAATCACTCGAAATTCAAATATCTTTTGAAAAGTTATTAGTCTCCATGGATATCATAACATTATTGCTATAGTAATTTATATAGATTACTGTGATGGGAATGCCATTGTCATATTTAGCCTTCAGCAAAACTGTGCTAAATCACTGCACATCCTGAACTACCTATGAACAATGGCAGAACAATGACTTATAATTTTAAAACTTGCCGTAAACATCAGCAGGAGGGGGATCTGTTCTGTGAGTTTTAGAGAATTGCGTTCTGACCCATGAGAAATATTAGTTATTTCATAGTTCATAAATTTCAGATGAAATAGCAGTTAATTTAATGGATCCACGTAATGTTCCTTTGTTAGGTGTTTGAAAATAATGCAACAGTGCCACAATTGACTTCCTGGGACTAAACCACGAAGACTGATGATGAAGTTTAATACTCAGAGTTTAAAAAAGAACATTGCCAAATTATGGAATTATCACAACAAAAACTTACAATCAAAATTCAGCTCGTGGCTTGTTTTCAAAAATCGCAGAATTGAGTGATGTTCAGGGTATTTGTGCTAAGGGCTGGAAGTTTCACAAACCTCCAAAATAAAAATCCCATGCCAACAGCATGAAATAAATGTGCGTTAATTGCGTAAACTACCTTTCCAATCTGTCAATAGGACATGTACATGACATATCGTGGGAGCTGTATAATACTGGTCCGGACAGCTGGTTCTTTATGTTAAGAAGAAAGAAGTAAAAATCTGGGACAAGCTATTTGAGTCACCAAGGAGCTCTACGATGCTGAATATTGCAAACAAAAGAAAAACAAAATATGGCATTATTATTGATAATACGAAGAGCATTATTTATCGATCTCAAAGACTGTGTGGCTCTAATAATGCTGCAGAGGAAGATTTGCTTCCTCCTGCAATTAATCAAAAAAATTGTAAATCTCCCCAAGCTCTGGAAGTTTAACATTTTGCTGCCGGTGGATTACTCCGAAAAGGATAACTTTTGGGTTTTCATTCTCCACAATTTACAGCCACTCTGTTAATTGACTCAACAGTGCTGAATTATGGTATGTAATACCTGATGAGAAGTCATAAATGAATGAAAATGATGTAAGCGATTTCTAATTTTGTACTTTAGCAACTCTCAGCTCCTAGGCTTGCCTGTGCCTGATTGCATTATTGATTTTCTTGATCCAACACAAGCGGCACATTAAGTATATTTTAATTCTATATTAGCTCCCATTTTGAGACTCCACAAAAGTCAGGACTATGCAAGGCTGACATGTTAGTTGCGTGGGGACAGAAGCATTCTGAATTTTATGATCCAAAGCCTGCTTTTTCATTTGCCCAGGCTCGCTGTGCAAGGCAAGTGTGAACGGGGCGACCAGCCAGTAAAGCACGTTGGCTGCCACTCAAACAAATTTGAATAGCCTGCATCATTTAAAGGGTTGATGCTCATCCTTAAAGGGGAAAAATTTAATATGTGTCTGTTCAGTCCAGCTGTTTGAGAGCCACTAACTGAAAATTTGATAAAACAGAAGCCACTTTTAATGTATGCAAGGTCAATGTCAGTATCATTGGTTCCTAAAGCCTAGCCCCAACTCACCAACTGCAGGAAAGATTTGGTGATAAATACAGATTTTTTTAAAAAATGTTTGCAAATAAAGGTTTGGCACAATTAAACGAATAGAACAGAATCATGAGCTTCAACAGAATAAGTTATTTTTGTAACCTATGCAGAGAGTTTTTGTGAGAGACATTTAATTTATTGCGCAATAAATCATTTCAGTGCTCTTTGAGAGCTTTGCTATTTATCATAACTCCTATGTGGTTTGTATTGATCAGTAATGCTAATAAAAACAAAAAAAAAATGGAAGAACTAACAGGCTTTCAGCTCTCTGAAGTGCGCTGGATCTGACTCTGTCTGCTTGAGGCTTTCATAAGCTGGCTTTATGTAAACATTGGAGATCTCCCTGGGGAGATTTTGTCCCTGTCACAACAAATCTCCTGGAACCCCGATACAAGCTTAGTCAATTGTCGGCAGCATTTATTTGCGACATTAATGACTTATTTTAAAAGGGCTCCCTCTGTTCATAAATAAAATGTGGGCTGACAGTATTTTGTGCAACCTTGTGTACAACTTGGCAAAATTAATCATATCATTTTTTATGGGATAGTGCACAAAAAACAACAGATGCTGCACGTCGATAGGTGAAGATTTATTTGTAGAATCTGTGAGTCATCTAGGTCATTCCGTTGATTGCGATGCTAAACATGGCAGTAATTTATTTACTGCAAATTTAAACACAAGTTGGGGGAAAATAACTGTATTTAGATTTTATTTTTTGTGCAAAGTTTAAAATGATACTAAAAAAAAAGGCTGAAAAATTTGGCTCTACTACGCCATGATTCTCAATTCCTTTGGGTGCTGGTTTGGGTGGAAAAATGACATCTGTGCGACTTCAGAATACTTAAGGTGTGACTTGCACTAAATGCCATATTGTTGAGGATGTTGGCATGGGCCTTTGCTGGAAATATGCAGAATAGACAGATGGTGACATCAGTCAGCATCTAACACTAATTTGAGGCAAGCTGGATGTTGGTTGCTACTGAAGGGCCTCTGAGTACACCAGTTGCTCCCAATCATGGAAACTATTGTCGCAATCTCCCCTACAGCATCAGAGGGAGGAGGTAGCAAATAAAATAAGCTGCTCTTAAAGGGTGCAGGAGGAGAAGGGCTCCATGGGAAGCAGTAACCACCTAGTATCTTTATGGAGAAATTCTCCTACCTGCACCTAAATCAGCAGCAATGCTTCAGGTGGTCACAGAATGGCGCCACCTCTTCGAACCAGACTTGCAAGTTTGTCGTGGCCAGAGGTTGTTAAGGTGAATATGGCACTAAATTGTTTCACCAATAAATTGTTCAAGACTGGACATAGCAAAGACCTTCCAATTTGCTGTCCATTGCTCTATCTGGCAAATCACGGAGGCCGTCCATAGTAGGAGTGAGGACTTAATTGTCTTCTACCTAAACAGAGAGAAAGCAGGAGGAGCACCCATGCGGCTTTGTTCAGAGACCTCTGATTCTGAGACGTATCACAATCCCAATGGGCACTCGCTTAATATTAAATTGGCATTCAGCCACAACCATGACATGCTGGTGCATGTCCTCTATCCTGGCAGCAGTCTTGATTCATTCTTCCCGCATCCATCCTGCAGCAATCTTTCAGCTACCACAGCAAACCAGAGGGTGGCTGTCAGGCAGCAAGGGCTGTAGGCTCTGCACCTGGCTGATGACAATCGGCCCTCTGCAACCCCATCAATGAGAGTCACGCTGCCATGAGAAACAACAGACTTGTGAGGAAAGTTATAGGTCATGGAATAAAAGGGGCAGTAGAAACATGGATACAAAATTGGCTGAGGGATAGGAAACAGAGAGTAATAGTTAATGGGTATTTTTTCAGGCTGGAAGAAAGTTTGCAGTGGAGTTCCCCAGGGGTTGGTATTGTGACTCATGCTTTTCTTGACATATATAAATGATCTAGATCTTGATGTGCAGGGCTCAATTTCAAAGTTCACGGATGACATAAAATTTGGGAGAATTGTAAACTGTGAGGAAGACAGTGTAGAACTTTAAAAGGACATTTACGCATTGCTGGAGTGGGCAGATAGGTGGCAGATGAAGTTCAGTGCGGAGAAGTGTGAGTTTGCACTTTGGTACGAAGAACATGGAGAGACAGTTTAAAATAAAGGATACTATTCTAAAGGGTGTGCAGAAGCAGAGGGACCTGGGTGTATATGTACATACGTCATTAAAGGTGATGGAACAGGTAGCAAGTGCTGTTTCTAAATCATGCAGTATTCTAGGCTTCATTAATAGGGGCATAGAGCACAAGAGCAGGGAGGTTATGATGAACTTATATAAGACACTGGTCAGACTTCATATGGAGTATTGTGTACAGTTCTGGGCATCACACTATAGGAAGGATGTGAACACATTGGAGAGAGTGCAGAAGAGGTTTATGAGAATAGTTCCAGTGATGAGACGCTTCAGTTATGAGGGAAGATTGGAGAAGTTGGGACTGTTTTCCATGGAGAGGAGAAGGCTAAGAGGAGACTTGATAGAAGTTTTCAAAATCGTGAGGAGTCTGGACAGAATATATAAGGAGAAACTGTTCCCGCTCATCAACAGATTATGAACCAGAAGGCACAGTTTTAAAGTGTTTTGCAAAAGAAGCAAATGTGAGGTGAGAAAAAACTTTTTCACACAACGAGTAGTTAGGGTTTGGAATGCACTGCCTGGAAGTGTGGTGGAAGCAGATTCAATTGAGGCATTCAAGAGAGCATTGATGATTAGTTAAATAGAAACAATGTGCAGGGTTGTGGGGAAAAGGCAGGAGATTGGCACTAAGTTAAAATGCTCAGAGAGCTGGTGCAGACCAGATGGGCTGAATGGCCTCCTTCTACACGATAACAATTCTGTGATTGAGCAGACCAATGGGAAACTTGCAAGTCTGGTTCCAAGAGATGGCACAGTTCTGTGACCAGCTGAAGCATTGCTGCTGAATATACAGGTCCTGGTTTAGATGCAGGTAGGATAATTTCTCCATAAAGACACTAGGTGGTTAAGGCTTCCTGTAGAGCACCCCCCACCCCCACTCCTCCTGCACACTTTATGAGCATCCTATCTTATTTGCTACCTTCTCCCTCTGATGCTATGGGGAGATTGCAACAGTAGTGTCCTTAATTGGGAGCAATGGTGTACTTAGAGGCCTTTCAGTAGCAACCAGCTTGACTCAAATTAGTGTTAGATGCTGACTGATGTCGCCTATTCTGCATATTTCCAGCACAGGCAGGCAATGCCAATGCCAACATCCTCAACAATATGGCATTTAGTGCAAGTCACAAATGAAGTATTCTTAACATCTCTCCTTGATATTCAACAGCATTGTCATTACTGATTACCACCCCCCCCCCCCATCAACACCCTGAGGGTTACCATTGACCAGAAACTTAACTGGACCAGCCATATCAATGCTATGGTTACAATAACAAGCCAGAGGCTGGGAATTCTACGGCAAGTAGAACCATCCTCTATCTACAGGGCACCATCCAGGAGTATGATGGAATACACTCTCCTTGCCTGGATGAATGCAGCTCCAACAACACTCTAGAAGCTCAACACCATTGAGGACAAAGCAACTCACTTAATCAGCACCCCATCCACCATCTTAGACATTCAATCACTCCAGCTCCGGAGCACAGCAGTAGCTTGTACTTTCAACAGCACATTCCAAACCCATGACTTCTACCAACTAGGAGAATAAGAGCAGCAGACAAATGGGAATGCCACCATGGGCAGGTTCACATCTGAGCCACACACCTCCCACACTATATTGCCGATCCTTCACTGTTGCTGGGTCAAAATACTGGAACACCCTCCCTAACAGAACTGTGGGTGTACCTACACCTCATGGCCTGCAGTTCAAGAAGGCAGCTCGCCACGACCTTCTCAAAGGAAATTAGGAATGGGCAATAATGCGGCCTTATGCATTCATATCCTCAGAACAAATAATAAAAAAAAGTTCTGCTTGCTGGGCTGCTTAGGAAGAGCCTTCCAGTAACTTGCCACTGTAGGTGGTCCAATGCGTGTTGTTCTGTTGCATCCTCCACAACCGGGCCACCATGAGGGCATAGCCCTTGTCACCATGGATTTGACAGCCATCCCAGGAGGATATGGAAGAGGGGAAGGAAGAAGGGGAATAAGGAGGAAGAAGAGGAAGGGAGGAGGCAGCTGTCACATTGATGTTCTAGTTTGTTTATAAACAGATCATCAGACTCCAGTTCCCCTGAATTAGGCCTCGGATCTGCATTCGATATTTCCCCGTCTCCTTCTGTAGCAGACCAGCATCATGTCACCCTGGCCACAATCCTGAAATAAAATCCCCACTTCAAAATAATCATTCCATACTAATTTTATCCGATAACACATCCAGTACTCCATACAATACTCAGCTTTCACCCTTGTGCTTTCCTTTTGTCCCTGTCTTGTGTGTGCCTTTACCTGGCCTAGTTCTCCTGTAGCGTGCTACCCGTGGCGACAGCATGGCTGTGGAAGTCTGCTGACTTTCACTAGTGGAGACTGCAGATGTCCTTGTAGAATGAAATAAACAGCTCTGGGCCTTGAAGGTCTGGCTTCTGACTACTCCACCTTAGCCTGGGCAGCAGCAGTCTAGGCTGACTGATCAGCAGGCACTGATGAGTGGCAGTGGTAGACGCATGAATGCTGTCATTCTGTGGGAGCATAGCAAGGTCCTGCTGCTGTATGTTGGAGTATAGCTTGCGGACTGCTGTGAGACCCAGAAGTCTCTTTGAGCACTGGCATCTACAGCCAGTATGGCAGCTAGCAGAGGGCTCATGATCTCAGTTCCATTAATGTTAAACAATGAGTACCTGGGGGTATGAGGAATGACTGGTTTTATCTCCACTGCCCTTTTCATCTTGCCCTTTCCTCATTTCTTTGGATATGCTTTCTCTCCATTCAGTATGTTTTTCTAGTGCTGCATCATATTTGCACCTTGTATCATGGGAGGTTAATGATTGAAAAATCCCACAATAGCCACACAAGTCGAAAGATAATATATTTTATTTGAAAATGTGAAATTCTACAAGGTAAGCAACTTAGGTTGTACAATGTGCAATGACCTTTAAAATAATGGAATCAGTGTGTTTTTTTTCATTTTGCAGTTTTCTATATAGTGGGAAAATTTAATATAATATTATTATTCCCCCTCCTCCCCCCATTGAAACATGTTTGAGGTGATATTTATTTTGGGAAAAATTTGGAATGACATGTTCTCATAAGCATAGCAGTTGCTTGAGACATGGAATGCAGCACTGATTCTTATCCAGAGCTTATATTGTCCTGAAAGATGTCTCAATATGTACCAATGACCTTAACTGAGTACAGAGATTTTAATTCTGTTGGTCTACAGATTCCTTGCATATGGATTCCTGATACCTCAGCAAAATTTATTCATTGACTAGTTGACCCATAAATTCCAGGAAAGCTCCTAATTTAATTCCCGGTGAATCTTGGGCGAACTGACATCAGGCAATAATAGGTCCCCTACAATTAGTTTGAGTACTCTTGTGTCAGAGAAGGATAATTGAACTGGAGTTCTTGTTCTAGATCTCTATTTAGTGACTCTTGCTGGCTATGCTAACACGAGCAGTTATCAGGTGAGGGCCAGGATTGGCTATCATCAAACAATCTGGGGATATTCACACATGATTCACACAAGAGAAATAGATACCTGGGTGTGGCATTGTATTGCAGCTATGAACTTTTTCAGGAAAGAATTGTGATCTAAGGAAGCATTAGTTGAAGAACTCACGTAAAGTGGGGAATTGGATTGCACAATCTGCCTACTTGACGTATGAGATTCACCTGGAATGAATGATTAAAAATGAATATGATTGTTAAAGAGGGATTTAGTGATCTTTCGGCAATGTGAAAGCAGCTAATGGCAGATATCATTATATTTACCTTCTCAGGCCATCAAAACTAACAATTCTAAGACCTTCCAAACTGGCAACCTCTACCACCTAGAAGGATAAGGGCCACAAACGCATGGGAATATCACCACCTGCAAGCTCCTCCTCCAAACCATCCTGACTTGGAAATATATCGCCGCTCCTTCACTGTCGCTGGGTCAAAATCCTGGAACTCCCTCCCCAACAGCACTGTGGGTGCACTTTCACCTCATGGACTGCAGTGGTTCAAGAAAGCGGCTCACCACCTTCTCAAGGGCATTTAGGGATAGGCAATAAAAATGCTGGCCCAGCCTGCGATGCCCACATCCCGTGAAATAATTTTTAAAAAATGGTTGGCTTCTTAACATTTAGTTACTGTTAATATGCACATACATGTTTGCAGTAGGTGCAGCCAAAATTAGAATGGAAGGAATGGAATAAATACTCTGGAAGGGGTTGGGGTCAATGATGCACAAGATATCATGGGTAGATTGCCTGTTCAGGTCCATGATGATGAACAGCTGTAAAGTCAGCATAGCCAAATGAAGCGATGAGAAAATCCATATGTATGTTGGCCTCTGCCTTCTGTCCACTTTGCACAAAACAAAGGATCTCTGTAGAAATTCTGTAGGATTGCAATTGTTTGTTGGTTCACCACTGGTTCTGCGTAGGCATGAGCTAAATGAATCCTGTGTGCAAATTCCCAGATTTTCCAATAACAAAGTGCAGATTCATGTGCCTGCCTTCATAAAATGGATATCCAATATTGCAACATTGCTGTTTCAGAAAGTAGGTCACTGAGTCCAAAGAGAATAGTTTGAAAGCCTTTTCTGCAACTTTTCTCTTGAGTTTTTCTTTCTTTTTCAGTTTTTCCAGTTTGATGTATCAGTAGGTTTTGAAACAATTCTTTAGGCATGACCATTTTCTTCCTTCCTCTGAATCTCTGAACTTCATCTGGTAGTGTAATAGTCTTGAAAATTATGAACAATTTTGATGGAGTGGATACAGAGAGAATGTTTCCACTGTGGGGAAAAGCTTAAATGGAGGCCATCAATATAAGATGAAGAAATTTAGGGAATTCAAAAGAAACTTCTTTACCCAAAGACTGGTGAGGATGTGGAATGCATTACCACGGGGAATGGTTGAAGTGAATAGTATAGATGCAATTAAGGGGAGACTAGCCAAGAATATAAGGGAGAAGGGAATAGAGGATTATACTTATAGAATTGAATGAGGAAAAATGGGAGGAGGCTCAAGTGGAGCATAAATGCCAGAAAGGACTGGTTAAGCGGAATAGCCTGTTTCTGTGCTATATATGCCATGGAATATTTCACCTATGACCACAACGCCTTCACAACAAATTTCTCTACTGAAATCCCCTTGTACCTGTACTTCTTGAAGATGAATAGGGATAATAGAGTGGGGTGATGCAGGTCAGAGTGCACCAAAGATACATGGTGCCCAGCCACAGCTATTTTTAAAACCACAATTAGGAACAGAGGTTTTGAGAGGAGTTGCACCTGCGGACAAACCATTTGAATGCATGCCACATCGGATAGCTCTCCAGGTCAGAAGGTCCTTAACTTTTCAACTTTGAAACCATTCCAAGCTGAGGAAGTCAACGACATTAATGTCCATAGATAAAGTAAATGCCTTTTTGATCAAGTAAGCAATTTTATCTCCTTATTCGAGGGTAACTGTTGGCATCCAGGGGGCATTTCATTTTTTACAGAATGGCAGAATCCATGTAGCCTTTTATACACACTCACACAACACCACTGCCTACATGAATCAGGAAGCCTGTCACTGTATTAAGGAGCAATTCACATGTGAAATCAGTACTTGTCCAGGTAGCTGTCGTGATATTTCCATTATGAGGCAATGGACCATGCCACCAATATTTGGCCCACTAAAGTAAATGGCAAGGTTGCTCCTGGAGATGCCCATCTGCAGTCCTGGCTCATGACACTTATACTACAATTGAGCAGATATGCTGAAACAAATATAATGAAGCGCGTTTTTCTATACGTAGAACATAGCACCAATTGTTCAAGCAGTGCTACAGGTGCTTGGACAGGCCTAGGGGAATGACCTGACTAAATTATCAAACATCATGGCAATCTGGTGCACATAGCCCTACAAAGAGGCATCATTATGGAGACCTGGGAGGAGTTATATACCTAAACTGAAACAGAGCAGCAGGAAAAGCACGAAACAGCCCCTTGCTGATTGTACAAATCAATATCAGTCTTGTCTTAATCTGCCTCATATTGAAAACCATCAAGTATCTTCAGTGCCTCTCTGCCAATACTGGAAATTAATGCAGCATTTCAGATGTCTATTAGCTCTTTTATGACATATGAATAAACTTCATATTCCTCTTAAGATTCTTCTGCTTGTGAAAAACATCTGCAGGTTCTAATTTTGCTTGGAGAGGCATATTTCGGAGGAGGATAGACTCAAGAGGCTTGATAAGTGGCTGCATTCCAAGTACTTGACATCTATTTTCATTTTTTAAAAATTTCATGGTTGTTAAGTGATGCAAAGGGCAGAATATTACAGTCCCACACCGACATGTTTGTAGGTGGTGGTGGGAGTGGGAGGGATCCCTAAAATTCCCCAGGTCACTTTCCCACCACCATCCACCTGTCCCTAATCAGTCCTCAATTTTACATTGGGTGGGTGAGGCCAGGGGTGGCCTGACCACCCTGGCCCCAATTAAGGCCCTTAAGTGGCTAATCATTGGTCACTTAAGGGCGGCTTCCCACCTGGCCTCAATCTTGAGGCAGGCAGAGGAACTCAGGGGCTGGAGGTGAAGCCTGGCAGGTCTCCCTGCTTGAGCCTTGGGCTGGGAAGGGCAGCACCTCCTATTAGGGCCCCCTTTCCACAATGGGCACCCTTCCCTCCAGTTCTGCTTCTCCCCTGCAGGTGCTCCCTCCCACCTGGCTTCTTCATCAAGACCCGCATACCCACATCTCCACCTACTCACTATGAGACCCTATCACTCTTACTGCGGCCTGCTTGTAGTGCCAGTCTTGGCCATTGCTGCTACTGGTGCTGCTTCGACTACAGAGCCTGTTGGCCAAGTCAGATTGGCACTGCTCTGAAGCAGTGGCTTTAAATGGCTGCGGGGATGCTGTGATTGGCAGGGATATGTTCCCCTTCAACTCTTTGCCTAATGGGATAGGAAACCCCACTGTCTGAAAAATCCTGCCCAAAGTAATTTAACAGTTAAGAGAAATTATAAAATCAATACTGACTATAAAGCAGATCAATTATATTAACATAATCTTTGCTGAGAAGCATAAGGCCTATAGAAGGCTAACTATTCTCTCCTCAGAATTTCACCCACATCCCATTTCTTAAAAGGATTCTGGTAGAATTGTGGTAAATTACTTCCATTTATGCTACCAGGTTGTGCCATGTCAATCAGTAATAAACAGCAAAGATTTCAAAGCCAAATAAATGTGTTCTTCACAGTTCAACAATCTTAGTTCTGCAGTTGTCACTCATACAAATAACTTCTAGATCAGAGAGAATAGTCAAAAAAAATTCCAGTAAAATAGAAAGGAAAAATAGCAAGTTCTAGAATCTGGAATAGAAAGAGAAAAATGTTGGAAATATAAGAGGAGGTAGAGAAAAGAAGACAGGCAGTTGAGGTTTTGAGTGCGGAGATCTGACAAAATCTCCTGTTCCTAATTATCCAACACCGAGGTCTCATTTTTAAATGCTCCCGCCTGACAGAATGGGGGTGGCAGGTGGGGGCAAGTTAAAATAAAGTGGCTACTTCTGCCAGGTTTGGTAGGAAGCTAGTACACTTGAGGCCTTCCACAAACACTGGGCACCGGACGGACTGTCGTGCATACCTCACACCAGAAACAACATTATGGGGAGAACTTTCTCCCTGTCGACCGGGCTGGGCGGGAGTAGGCGTGGGCGGGCGCACAGCGATCAGCTGCGTGCCGCCATTTTATATGGGCGGGCTTTAATTGGCATGATGTGCACCCAGAAAGACTCAGCGCTACCTGTGTGGGTGAGGGGAGGATGGAGAGTCGGGGCCTGTGCCCTTTCGCACGCATGCGCAGAAATCTCCCTGAGGCACAGAGCTGCCTCAGGGAGATTAATTCCATACTTAAACTTTGAAATAAAGAGAGAAAAATATTATTTACACATGTCCCCTCATATGACAATGCCACATGAGCTGGGACATGTTTATGAATTCTGATAGAAGTTTTTATTTCATTAATAAATCCTTCATGAAACTTCATCCCATCCATGGATCAAGTTTTAATGATAAATGAAAAGGCCATATGGGCTCTTCACCTGCCCGCCAACCCTTAGGTTGGACGTGCAGCCCTGTTAATTGTTCAAATGCATTGTTAAGTGGCCTTAATAGGCCTTTGACAGTTCAGCAGGCACGCAGCCGACTCCAGGGTGCACCTGCCGAGCTGAAGATCAGACGTCACCACACATTATTTTATGCGTCGACGAGCGGGACCTGTCACCCCACGCCGACCAGAAGATTCAGGCCTGTGGTTTTGGTTTGGAGTTTATTGTTTGTGCTCCTTCTGACTGACAAACCTATGTCACCTTAACTGGAATTTTGTATGCGTTAGACATCTGCTCCTTCATTCATCCCTCCCTATACATTTTAACTCATTCAAAACTCATCCAATCACCTAGAGTTAAAATTGGGCCCCGGATGTCTGATTTTGGCCTATGCTGTAAGGTTCAACTCCAGACTCTGCACTGGTTCTACAGAGCCTTTATAAGATGTTGACAGAAAACGTTCCCCCAACAACTTATTTTGTGTTTTATTTTCTTAGATGATACAAGACTGGAGTCTGTTGCCAAAGTGATTTGGAAAAGGCTTGCTGAAATGACGGTACAGTGACATTCCTATTTCAATTACTTTAAGGATGAAACCATTTTGTGATATAGCCCCCCCCCCAACAATTTGGAACCTGGTATTTGTTTCTGTTAGTCCCCTTAATTCTTCCACTATCAAAAGCTTCCAGTGCTTTCTTCAATGTCCCCATGACATTATTGATAATTAACTTACATCAAACAAGTCCAGTAATGTTTGTGAGAGCTTAGCAGAATTGCAATGTGACTTTAAAAACTAGCTAGAGGTAATGCATTCACAACTGTTGACTTGCCTTGAATGAGATTGTTTCCCATTCGTTAATGTTTTACTGAGAATCCAGAGTGGACAGCTATAGAAACAGGATTAGGCTGCTTAGCCCCTTGAGCCTTGTAATAAACTTAGGGCAGAATTTTGCCCTCGGATAGCGTGCGGGCCCCACCGGCTCGGTGGTGGGCAGGCAGCCGACCCCCGCCACCGAAACGGGGCCCGCCGCCATTTTGAGTGGGCAGGCCAATTAAGGCCCACCCAGCGGCCTGCCCGACGGGGAGCGCTATGCACTTCCTGTGCAGGGGGGGAGGGAATCCCCAACTGTCAAAGTGCGCACTGCTCCCTAAGGCAAAGTCCTGTCTCAGGGAGAATACTGACAGTGTCAAAAACATTAAAAATAGGAACATTAAAAAATTATTAACATGTCCCCTTCATGTGACAATGTCACATGAGATGGGACATGCTAATAAAGAACACATGAACTTTACTCATTTTTTACAATACGGACATGAAACTTCATCCCGTATTCATCAGTGGATGAAGTTTCATGAATAATCTGGAGCCTGTCGGGGCTCTTGGCCTGCCCGCCAGCCTTAAGCTTGGACAGGCAGGTCTTTAATTACTTTAAATAGCGTGACATTGGTCTCTATTGGCCATTCACAGGTCAGCGGGCGGACAGCTGAATTCGCTGCCCGCCCGCCTCCCTAAAAATTTAACTAGACCGGGATGATGTCCGGGATTCCTCCCGACATCATTCTGAGTCATTTTCCTCTCAGCAAGCGGGCCCCACCCCCAAATCGCCAAGGGGAAAATCCTGGCCTTAGTGTACTGGACAGGTTTCTTACTTGAAACAGGTTAACTTTATTTACAGAGCCCCATTTTCAGAAGAAAGTTCCAAACTTCTCCCAACCTTTGCACGGATTTTCCAGCCCCGATGCCAGTGGGCATCATCATGGCCAGGTCGGGAGGATTTGGAAAGCTGTTAAAAGTCAATGGTGTCGGGTCAGAAAATCCTGCCTTTTACGTATAGAAGTGTTTCCTAATTTCATTGTTGAAAGGTCTGGCTCTAACTTTTAGACCATGCCTCTTTTTCCTAGACCCCCACCCCAACACCCCACCCCAACCAGTGGGAATAGTTTTGCCCAACCCACCCTATCTGCTGCCCTTCATATCTTGAAAACTTGATTCAAATCGCCTCTTAATCTTATAAATTCCATTTGTGCTGTCTAAACAATGAGCAATACTTTCCTGTGTATACCATAAATCCCACTTATTTAAACTCCAAGGGCTGGATTTTCTTCACGTTTTGTGGGCCAAGCCATTTTACAGTTCACAGACAGCACACCTGACTGATATGCGACTTAGGCCAGGACTTTTGTCTTTTCCTACAGCATTCAGGTTTGCAGTGCAGTTTGTGAGCCCTGAACCAGTGCGGGAGGAGAGGTGTTGAGGAGGCAGGCTTGTGAGAAGGCCTGCCTCAGTTCCCAATGGCAGCAATAAGGCTCTTAACATTGTTTAAAGGCCCCTACATCTTACACCTCACTCTCCTAACCCACCCCCATCACACAATGCCCCCTCGATGCACCCCACATATCCTCCATCACCACTCACCCAGTATCCATTCTGACATTTGTCAGATTCCATGCAATATCAATGGAAAATATTTTACAATCCTTGGGAAAAAATATGCCTCTCACCATCTAACAAAATCCTCCATCAAACTCACTAGTATTGATACTGAGAAAAAAAATACATTTTGCTCTGTGAAAAAAACATGTGATACTTGCAATTAGCTTGTGTCAGCAAACCAAAAACCACATCAAAGGAACAATCTGTTATTACAACCTCTTAAAACTGCCATTCATTCTCAGATGAATGAAACACCAACAGTGCTGAAACATATTAGCACTTGAAGTTCAACCAAATATTCATAATGGCCACAGGTGTCCAAAAATTTGAGATGGAAAGCACATAGGGTGCTCATTCCAATTTCAAAGCAGAGTGCCTGTCAATCAATGGCCGGAAGCAGGTGGTTAGATTTTTTTCAGCTGTCAAAAGCAGTTTTATTTTACCAGCGAGAGCAGCCACTCTATTTAAATCGCGGTACAAAAGATGACAGCACAGACTGACAGAACATTTTGCAACACTTTACATTGGATTACTGTCCTCTCACCATTGGAAAAGTACTATAATACATGTGAAAAATTACACAATGATCACCAATGTAAGGGCCTTGGCAGGACTGTTCCCTGTGGTGAACCACTGCATTAAACACTTCTACATTAACCTAACATGACATTTGAAGGTGTGAAGAAATTTTACACCTACCTTTCAGAATGTTCGAGACTCCTCAACAGGCTTTCCAATTTCTTCACGAACTCCCAAACTTTCCAGGCCATTAAAGGGCTTCCAAAAGCCCGTAGCACCAGATGAAAATGGTGTGCAGGTGAAAATCCAATTTTCATCCCTCATTTAAAATGGGGAACCCGACTTCGGTGAGGGGGGTGGGTGTGCATTTTCCAGTGTAGGCATTTCTGATCCCTCCAAAAAGGCCAGTGGAAAATGGTGTGGTGTCAGGAATGCAGAGGAAAATTGGATTTCCTCCCAAAAAAAATCAAAATGTGGTCATTTGTGTGCTGAAGCACACCTCTACTCCAAAACAAAAATTTAGTCCTAAATGCTCACATTCGTTCTTTACGAGCAATGGTAGGATCATGCCTTTAAATCAGCAAAATCCACAAAGCTCTTCTATTGATTGTACTTTAATATAACCACATCTTCTAATATGCTTACCTGAACATATTCTAACCATAAAATATAAAGGCAATATCTCATTTAGTCTGGTGTGGCTGCATTTTGAACAATACAATGAAATTCTCATTTTATTATCAGGGCTAAAGTAATGTTACTTTTCTCTGAAGTTATAATTCTTTATATAGCTCTGATTTATGTTTTATTGTGAAATCCTTTTTATTGCCCCATTTTCCAACTACATTTTTCAAATTTAAAAATTGGGTGATATGAGAAATCTCAACGGAGCCAAACATGATAAAGAAGTAGAAGCACAATTTAGATTTAGGATCACAGGCCTATTTAGAATTAAATCTCAAAATGTCAACTTGTGAATCAAATTCTACAGCAATGAGACCTGAAATAAATCTGGTAAACGTTAAAATGATTAGGACAAATTAAAATCAAAGAAAAGCGAAGATCAAAATATGTCTCCAATGGTATTAGATCACTGACAATTTAAATCCTGTTTTCATATTATATTTCATAAAGAATTAACTTATAGAAAATTCTGCAATTATAGTCAATATTTATCATCAATAATTAATAACTCAGAGATTTTATCATTAGTATATTTAGTTACACGTTAGCAGAGATTGAATGCATTTAAGTAAAGTGCTTTCACAGTCTACATCACATAGCACATCATTTTTATCGAAGTCACTTGCTTTAACATAGAATTCTAATCTTTATCTGTTTTATAGTCTGTCGGAGTATCGATATTTACAAAGACCAGAACGAGTGATATATAAATTCTACAATAAAATTAATTATAGAAATCACTTGAGATGGGACTTGCGATCGGGAAAGCTGCCTCTCTGTTACCTGACGGCAGCAGGCATGTAAATCAGTGATTTGCACTTTAGCACTTCAGAGTGTGTGCAAAACTCTTTTGACATTTGAATGAAAGGCATGTAGCAGATGGAAACAATTGATTTTTCATTTTCCCTTGATATGGTGCTTGTTATATTATGAAACAATCTGAGTAAAATCCAATCTAAGTAGACATTCCTCAAGATCTGGATTCTCAATTTGAATACTGCTGAACTAGCAGCAGCCAGAAATCCTACCATTCTATTTCCTTATTCCGAGCTCTTTTTTAAATATAACATGATCAAATTTAATGTAGGTTGTCACATCTGCCCTGAGCATTCGAATGGGTTTCATCCCTGCAAGACCACAGACTATGCAACACCTCCTGCAATGTCTATTGCTAGAGGAACCCTGCACTGTTGCAGATCTTGCCGAATTCAACAACAAGGCGCAAAAATGTGTCCAGTTCTGGCTGGGCCATGTATAGACTGTCCGTGGACACGATAAGAAGAATCCCTGCCAGCAGCATTATATGTAGATTTACCCATCTCAATGCATCTAATAATGAGGTAACATAGAGATAATTTTCATTTTGTTTTCACAGCAGAAGGTAGACAAGACTGAGAGTGGATAATCCCTTGATACTCTTGCCTGAAAAAGTTTGCTTTTATTTTTTTTGTAATCCTTTATTCGAAGCAAATTAATGGACGGTGCATTGTAAGGGGTGCCAGTATTTTGACTTTGCTTATTGCCTGATAGCTTTTTATTTTGGGGAATCCAAAGTTCCAATGTCAATCAAAGCTGGGGTTGGAACATTGGCTAGAATTTTCCAGCCCCGTTGGCGCCATGTGTCATGGCAGGTGGCGGGGGTGGGGATCAATAGAATAAAAAGGCCAAAAAAGCGGTTTCACGTTGATTTGAAAGCACAGCGGGATCATCTGATGGTGTCCGCCATGGCGGAACGCCAATCCCGCTGGAGGACGGTGTGAACCCGCTTTGCATCGTGCCAATGGGATGCAAAGTAAGGCCCAACCGGAATCGTCACCCCCCCGCCCCCCACTCCCCCCCCACACCATGCCAGGTTTACCGTTACGCCAGCGGGAAAACACGCCGGCCTGGAACACATCTGGACGAGTGCGACATGCAGGAGTCAGGAATTACTGTTAGGGCCTTGTTCATATCCAAGGAGCAGGGGATACTGGAGCCCTACAGTTACTGGGCCCTGGAGGAACATGTGCATGGCATGCTGGGTGAATTCCCGTGGACATGGCTCTGCTGTGAAGCAGCTCACGGAAGGTGGGTGGTCTCCGTTGATGTCTTGGTCTGCTTGAGAACATCATGGTCTTGGCCATGGACTGCTACGGGCGATCAGTGAGTCAGGGGAGAGGAAGGTCCAGCTGTGAGTGGGAGAGGAAGGTGTGCTGGTGTGGGGGGGTTGAGAGAGGAAGATTCAGATTTGACTGGGAGAAGAAGGTGCACCATGTGGGGGCCAGGTGCTGAGGTTGGGATGAGGGGACGAAGGTGTTGATGAAGGGTGATGTTGGGGGGGTGGAGGGGAAGAAGGTGTCGGGGGTGGAGTTTTGGGGGGTGTAGTGGGGTCAGGCTCGGGGGGGACAAAGATGTTGGGGTTTGGGGTTGGGAGGGAGTGGGGGGAGGAGGATGTAATGGGGAGAAGGTGGCAAATGGGGAGGTAGGTATAAGGGGGGAGAAGTTCAGAGGGAGGAAGGAGTTCAGAGGGAGGAAGGACTTCAGGGGCAGGCAAGAGTTCGGGGGAAGGAAAGAGTTCATGGGAGGGGGAGTTCAGGGTGAAAGAGGAGTTCTTTGTGGGGAAGGAGTAAGGGTGGAGTGTAGTAAGAGTGGAGGAGGGAATAAGGGTGGAGGCAGGAATAAGCCGGGGGGATGTCCAGGCAAGGGAGGGTTCTGTGGAGTCAATGACTGCCTCCTGGGGAGTGAATTGAGGGTGGACGTGATAGGAAGGAATGGTGAGTATGAGAGGAGGCAGAATGAGCTGGAAGGGTTGGAGGCTGATGGTGTGAAGGTAGCGGTAGAAGGGACGGTGCAGGTGGTTGGTGGGGACTCGGAGGCAGACACAGACCCTGGGGGAGTCAATGTGGATGGGGATGGGATTCTCAGGAAGGTAGGGAACATGCGCGTTCATCTGGACGTCCCAGAAAGAAAACGGTCTGGCTGGTCGGTGACGGTAGGGAAGTGGAAGGTGATGCCGGGGGGTCAGCAGAGATGGGGAAAGGACATGGGTGACTGGGGGAGGGGAAAGGACAGAGGAACCTGATGATTACCATTTTTCTCAAATCGAAAATGAGTGGAGCCTCGTGTTGGATGGGCACAGGTACTGCATGGGAGTGTGATCAGTGGGCAAGTCAGCTCACATGGAAAACTGAAAGCGAACCCCAGCAGGCAGCATTGAAAATGCTCAGGACATTGAGATAAATGTGATGCAGGAAGGCTTTGTGGAAGAGAGCTTGCACAAGGCTCCAAAAGGTCCTGCCACACACACACTTCACTCTTCAAAATCATATGTGGTCTGGCTGTGTGCAGCTGAACTGCTAGTGTGGGGGGTGGGGGATGCAGGGAAAGGAATTGCAAAGCCTGTAAATGAAGCTGAAAGACACTGTTACACATTATTCAGTGAAAGTGAATATATTTTCAGATTATAAAATGACAAGGTGTGTTCACCCGTGCAACCACTTGTGATCAGGAATTTTTAACTTTTCTAGGCCTACCACTTCTTCTAGGTGCTGCCCTGACATCTGCAGCAGAGGGGTGGTGACAGCCTATGCAATGGTTGGCCCAGTTACCTCTAATGACATTGGCGTGTGTCCTCTGGAGAGCTGAGGCCTTGAGGGCCCTGGCTTGCTTTCGCTGTCCTCCTGTGGGCAAGCTGCTCCATCTGTGGTGACAGAGGAAGGGGTTGAGGGGGGGGGCGGTGGTTACAGGCAAAGGGGACTCAGATGTAGAGGACAGCCTCTGAGATTCCTAAGTGGCTGACCCAGGGGTGCCCAAATGCTGCTTCTCCTCCTTTCGAGTGCCCTTGGGCCCCAGTCTGACTCCTTGAGGTTAAGGAGTCCCTGGAGGGATATTGATGTGCCCTGTTTCCCTCTTGCCCATGGCCATGCAGGTCTATGCACATCTCTGCGTTCTGCTGAACCAGTGCCTCTGTAGTGTCCACCATCTTTCCCATGGAAACCTCCATGCATGCACATGTGGGCATCACTTCATTAGAGAGCAGGCAGACACACCCCTCCAACCCGCATGCCACTCTTTTGAGGGCTTCCAACAGCCCAGCATGATGTTGCCCTGCCTCCTGCTGACTCTCTACGATGAGTTGGAAGGCTGAATCCAGAGGCTCATCATCTGACTCAGACCTCATAGATGCTTCTTCCCAAGCAGACTTCCGAGTTCCGGGGAGCTCAGCTGAACCTGCCTCATCCTGCTGCAGACACGTGTCCGTGCATTGACCACTAGATTGTGAACCTGAACCTGCTCTAGATCTAGGTGTCACCAAGGTGCACTGGTAGACGATGTGGGTAAGCGCTATGATGGGTCTTCCAGCTCTTCAATGGAGGACATGTCCTCTTGGCTGGAGGTGAGGACCTGGATGGAGCTGAGGGACTGGCTGGCTGAGGGTGTCAGTTGCTTGGCAGAAGTCCCTGTGAACCAAAGTAGAGATAATTAGTGCATGTCAGCAGAGTCAAATGCAGGAGAGCGAGCACTCACAGTTGCATTGAGAGAGGGAGGATGGGGTGGAGGGTCCTCACGTGGGTGTTATTCACCAGCCTCACCATCACCACAGGCATGGTCCATGTCCTCACCAGTCAGCGAGATGGTGCACTCCTCAAAATGAGTAAGGGGCCTAATGTGGGCCATTCCACCCCTGGTCTGGGACCTCTCCCTGCTGTTGTGAACCAGCTTCTCCTGCATGAAAACAGATAGAGAGTGTGAGCAGGACACATGGCACTGCATGGATTGTTTGTGTGGTGAGCGGAGCCATGGACAGGATGAGGATGTGAGCTCAAGAGGATATAAGCCTGATGGAGATGTGAGGGTATGTGTGAGAGTTAGTGGTGTTGTCCCTTGAGGTGTGAGATCCCTGTGGTTGTGTGATGGGTTTGTGAGTGTGTGAGTTGAGAGCGCTAAGGTGGCTGACTTACCCTAGGGGCATGGATGAGAGCATTCACCGTCTTCCTGCACTGGATGGCTGACCTCCTCTGCGCTCCGGTGGCGCTGATGCCGCTGCCATTAACTCCCAGGCCAGATTGGTCTCTATGCAGCCAGAGCTGGGGCAGAGGACCTCATGGCAGCCTCCCACTGCATCCAGTAGGTGCCCCAGAAAGGTGTCACTAAATTTGGAGGCTGCTGTATTCTATGTTTTTGGAGCTATCTGTCACGTGGAGCAGTCCTGGTTTGAAAACATGAAGTAGGCATGAGCTCTGGTGCACTTAAAATATAGCGTCTAGAGCAAGGAAGCGTTGAGGTCATGGTGTGGCGGGCAAATCCGCAGCGTACTGCGTGTTCCCCGTGAGTGCATAATTAATGAAGCAGGACCCACCGGGAATGGAACAATACGGCGCGGAAAGCCACCATTGGGTGGGTAAAACATCCTGTTTCTTACTCATTACCGCTCTTGGTGCAAATCTGGGATGATTCCACCCACTGATGTCGCAAAACATGACCTCAAGATTGTTGCTTGTTGGAGTTCTGATGCATGGGCATAAACACAATTTATTGCCATTTTGCACAGGTGCAAATACATAGGTTGCACCAGCTTAAATGATAGAATGAATTAGAAGGTTAATTCTTTAGAATTACTGAAAGCAGTTGGTGTCATTGTGCAGACAAAGCTGAAACCAAACTACCAAGAATTGCAAACAAGAAGGCTAACTTGAAAGAGGTCCTTTTTTCTGTTCATGTGCTTGATAATTTCAAAATATATGGCTGGAAAGTTTGTATGGATCAGTGAAGCTGATGGCTATCATTTCCTTGAAGGACCCATCTAACTTAATGAAAAGCATAGATTTACCACGTCTGCTGACCTTGTTATCAAATTCCCTGATGGCCGTGCCTCCACCTACCCCGTAACCTCATTTAAACTTACAAGCCTGAGGGATCTTTGAACTCCTCAGGCTGAATTTTACCAGCCTTCTGGGCACAGGCGGGGAGATGGATGGAGGTGAGATCTATCCTGATTGAGGCACTCTGTGGCCCCCGAAGTGATCCTTTGGTTGCAAGCATTGTTCCTGTGGAAACACCTTCTCCCTGCCCACCTCTCACCTGGACCTGCCCCATTGGCCTTGGCGACCCCTGAACCCACTTACCTTGTGGGTGTTTGGCGTCCATCTTTGATAGCTGCAATTCCAGCAGTGGCCACAGCTCCCAGTGGCGCTGCTCTGGATTCTGATTGCCTGAGCACCAAAAAATTCAGCCAGGGATCCCCCAAACAGCAGAGGCGGGGTTGCCCCAGCTTTCCAAACTGGCGTTGGGACTCCCACTGCACTGACAAAATTTAACCCCTTCAATTCTTGCCTCTTGTGCATGTTTGATTTTAGCACCCCTACCATTGGCAGCCACACCATCAGTTATCAAGGCCCTAGACTCTGGAATTCCCTCCAAAAAACTTTCTGTTTCTCTACCTTTTGCTCCTCTTTCAAGAAGCTCCTTTAAACCTAATTTTTTTGTGTAAGTTTTGGCCATCTGCCCTAATATCTACTTGTGTGGCTCAGTGTAAAATTCTGAATAATGCGCCTGTGAGATGGCTTTTGGACATTTTACTACATTTAAGGTGCTATATGAATACAAATTGTTGTTCTTGTTTCTGGTATTTTGGCCATTATATTAAAGTTTATAGAGCTAAAACGTTAACCTGATAAATACAGTTTCTGGTAAAGCTATTTAGTACGACTACCTTTGGTCTTGTTGTCAATAATATGGTAGAGTAAAAACCTTGAAATCTGCAATTATACTGTCAAACTTTCTAGTTGGAAAATGCAAGGCTGTGAAGTTTATGCAGATTAGGTTTCTCAGATGCAACTTTTGTGGTGAATCATCTCTACAAATGATTTATTCACTACAAGCAGATTTTCCATGACACTGCTCATGATAAGTTAAAGGATACATTATTTTATGAGCACTGGAATGGTATACCATGGAATGCATGGTCTTTTTCTCTCTCTCTCTCTCTCTCTTTCTTTCTTTCTTTGTATCCTTCCAAGCAGCCTCAGGTGACCATTAATCAGGCATGCCTATTTAAAGACCAGTAATGCTCTTTTCAGGTGTTGAGAAGCACATAACCATCTCAATGAAGCCTATAAAAAAAGGCAAGTAGTTCATTTCTACCAACTTGTGAAATGAGCAATTGGAAAACATGTTGTTCAGATTCCCCTATGACAGCGCCCTCAATTTTATCATTAGCAAAGGTTTATTTAATAGGAAAGGGTGTGAGAGTGTAGTGGTTATGTTTGTAGACTAGTAATCTGGAAACATAAATTCAAATCACACTATGGCAGTTTGTTAATTCAGTTTAAAAAAATAATTGACTAACTGATCCTATTAGTCAAGTAACAGCCTAACATAGTCAAACTCACAGAATCATACCTTTTGGTCAACATTCCGGACTCCATCAACATTCCTGGTTGTGTCCAGTCCTGTCAGGATGTGGATATCACTGGCAAGGTCAGCATTTATTACCTAGTTGCCCTGAAAAAAAAAGCTCCTGCTTGAACTGCTGTAGTCTTTTGTAAGAGTTTAAAACAACTGAGTGGTTTTTATAGAGCACTTCAGAGCCCAGTTAAGAATCAACCACATCAGTGTGGGACATTGGTGAATGCATTGAGATCTGCAACAAACCAATAGTTATGGTTACTTTTACTGATACTAGCTTTATATATCAGACTTTTTCCAACTAAATTAAAATTCTCCAACTGCTATGGTGGGACTTGAACTTAAATTCTCTGAACTGTTGGTCCAGCCCACTAAATTGCTAGTTTGGTGAAATAGCTTCCCGCATTGCCACACCCCAAGCCTGTATATTAATGGTTACCAGGGGGCTGTCACCATGCTTTGATCCAGTAACAGCGACTCAAAACTGTGCATCAGAATGGTTGAATGCTGATCAAGATAGTTCCTGCAGTCAAGGCTAATAACTCCACTACAGATAGGAGAGCACATGTAATGAGGCCCTTGGGACTACAAGAAATGTGGTAAAGCAGACTTTATTGGTAATATGAAGGGTTGGTTCAGTAGCTGGACAAATCTGATGGAGCCCAGCCAAGAGTGTCAGAATCATTGGAGTTTGCTGTATGCTGTTTAACATTGAGATGAAGGAAGGATTTCTACGTCCTGGAGCTAAAAAGCCCAATGATGAATTGGGAGATGATCCTCCAGCTCCACAGATAATGGTTACACAGATAAAAGAGGAGGTGAATCAAAAGATTCATGGGCATGGAGCCAAAGAGATGAGATGGTGCGTTACTGCTGATTGCTTATAATTAAAAATCCAGTTGTGCAGGAAAATAAAAACCTTTCCCTCTTAAGCTGGTTCCCCCAAAGCCCATCAGCCTCATAAAGACCCGGGATCACCAAGGAACCTATACTTTGCCTGAGCAATTGAAACTTTACTTTCTCCCATTTTAGATGAGGAACATCCAATGAGAATGTCGATGAATCTCGATTTCAACAAAAAGATCAGTGTGCAAAAATGAGGAGGCACACATTAAGAATATTTCTAACACAATCTTGTCAAGGTTTATTCAAAATCTCCTCACATTCCCATCCGAAATAAATCTTGAGAGTTTCCATAGAAAATAGGCCAATCACTGTATCCACTCAGCCTAGCTAAATAGTAATAAAGGAAAATCAATCTCAACAACCAGAATAATAAAACAACAGTTGTAAAAATTATGTATAGAGCAGCTTAGCATTACCATCTCTTAGAAAGTAACATTTTTGAGGACATTTTTATAGATGAGCAAATATAGAATCACATCTTTCACCAAACAAAGTTCAATTTTGATATATCACAATGTTACCAAATGAAAAACTATATATATGAACAGATATAAAAAAAATCAGGGAAAGACCATCAGGCCCACTCACCCTGCCCTTCCAGGCATGATAGAACCAAGCACACTATTGAACTCCTGCCTAAATATGCAGTCATACAAGAGGAGGGGCCAATTCAGGAAAAACTTTTAGAAATATTTCTCTATTCCCCTTAACGAATCAGCAAATTTGGTCTTCAAGCAGATTCATTTAGTTTGCCAAAAATCAAGTATTGGCTCAACTTCTATCCCTTGACTTGTGCTGACATTAAACTTCTTTCCCCTCTTCCTGGCAGAAGTGGCCAAATAGGGGACCACCTCCGAGAAGGTGGTACTGGTGGGCACATGGCCAGCAAGTGAGGGTTCGGGAGCCCCATTTGGCCCCAAAGCCCATGGTAAAATCCAGTCCAATGTTTCTAACTGATGCAAAGGTCACCAACCTGAAACTTTGAAACTGTTTCCCTTGTTCCAGGTACTGCCTGACCTATTGAGTTTTTCCAGCATTTTCTGTTTTCATCTCAATCTTATGATCCACTTAGTCACTGGCCAAAGACTAATATTACAAGAGAGCTACTGTCTGTTCCTGAAGAAATAGTGTATGGTGGAGATTTGATCTAAGGGGTGGGAAAACTGATTTGAAATGTCTGTTGTAAAAAAACTAATTTCACACAATGCCATTGTGATTACAAATATGGAATGACATTTCTTGTGGTTGGAAATAGTGTGTCTGACATTACAATTGAATTCATATGAACCAATAGGGTGAAGTTCCAATGACAATCAGCTAATATTCAAAGACAATCCAGAGTTGGCAGTCTGTGGAAAATCTCTAGACGCTGGTTTCTATTTACATCAATGCTGACCTTCAAACACTCTTGATGAAATGCAGCGAAGGAAAGAAAGAATGTGAGTGTTCATGAGAAGAAACCTCTGCAAAGTATTCTGTAAATTATGTGGGAAGAGATGATAGTGGATTGAGTGCCCCCTCTCAGCCCCAGAACTGCAAAACAGTGCTGGGTAAAAATCAATGACCTGATTAGGACATTAAATTACTACATTGTGCCTGTTCCTCCTTGGTTACCATGAGTACTAATGCACTGTTCATCCTCTAAAAATAATAAAAATTTTCAAGTAATCCTTTACACTGCATTGCAGTTCAAGGTTGACTAGCTCTGGTTACAACAGACCAAAAGCATGCCACACTGCCATTCAGTTGCATCGTCACAGATATGTCAGATTCATTTCCAGGGCTTTAACGACCAGTTTTAGAGATGAAAGGTACCTGCGGCAGTATCTAACACCATTAATTTTAAAACTGAATGAAAACAAGGGAAACCATGAACAAAATAAATATTTTTCTTATCGCAGCAGCCATCAAGTTTTTCTTTTCTCCTTCTATTCCTCTCATGTCAATGACTTCCGACTTGTCAAGAAATTACTTTCCTGGTTTAAAGTAGTCTAATTTCCATTTTCTTTCCTCTTTGGGACAATGATGTCACACACCATTCATTTACAGGCAACACAAGCCAAGAAATCTGTGATTAATGTTCCAGGAATGCCCACTAGGTGATGCAAAGGAGCAATCCAGTGTTCTTCAGGTGGAGAAGTACTCTTTCAGAGAACTATCCTTTTTCTTTGTTTTTCAAAGCAAAGTCAATGCAATATCTCCACCGTATTTTAAAACAGTTGGTCAGCTGAGGCTAGTTTCCATAAGTGGGGCATTTTCCTTGCTTTGTAATCCTTTTGCACCTGCCAATATAAGTCCCACACTGCATTGTCTCTCCAGTGCCAGGGTAAAGGACATCACTGAGAGTGTGCAAACAATGTTTAAATAGGAAAGCCAAATCACCAGAAGTCACGGTCTATTTGGGAACTGAGGACATAAGAAGTATAAGGTTCGAGGTACTGCAGTGAGAATTTAAGGAGCTCGAGAGGAGGTTAAAAAGCAGGACTGCAAAGTAGCAATCTCTGGATTACTCACAGTGGTATATACTAGAAAGTACAGGCAATCATAGAATAAAACAGGTTCCCTTGTTCACATTAGGAATACTTCCAATGCCATGTGCCAGTGAGAGTAAAAATAGGAAGATAGCGAGAGTAAGCGTGTGGCTTGAAGCTTGGTGCAGGTGAGAGGGTTTCAGGTTCTTGGGGTAAGTTCTGGGGCAGAAAGCACCTATTCAAAAGGGGCAGGGTGTACCTCAACAGACACATTGGGCTGAATAGCCTCCTTCTGTGCTGACTCTATGGGCAGAATTTTGCCCTCAGTTGGCGGGCGGGTCCCACTGGCAGGCGGACAGCCGAACTCCGCCGCCGAAGCGGGCCCTGCTGCCATTTTAAGCGGGCGGGCTAATTAAGGCCCACCCAGCGGCCTTCCTGTGCGGGGGTGGGGGAAGGATTCCCCATCTGTCAAAGTGCGCTGTTTCGCGAAAGAGCACACGGTTACAAAGTTAAAAATTAGAAAAATATAAAAATTATTAACATGTCCCCCTCATGTGAAAATGTCACATGAGATGGGACATGTTAATAAATATCACATCAAATTTATTAAAAGTTTTTAAAAACGGACATGAAACCTCATCCCGCTGGGGCTCCTGGCCTGTCCTCCAGCCTTAAGGTTGGACGGGCAGGTCTTTAATTATCCTGTCAATGGCCTTAATTGGCTATTGACAGGTCGGTGGGCGGACAGCTGATTTCGCTGTCCGCCTGCCTTCCTGAAGATTTAAATGGACCGGGATGACGTAGGTGGTTCCTCCCGACATCATCACCCATCATTTTCCCGTCGGCAAGCGGGGCCCCGCCCCCAAATTGCCGACAGGAAAATCCTGCAGTATGTGGCTGGAAAAATGGTGCAGGAGTGCAGGCTTTAGATTCCTGGGGCACTGGGACCAGTTATGGGGCAATAGGACCTTGGTCAAAGTGGATGGATTGCTAAGTAAAATGGTAATTGAACAATGGGAGAACTTCAAAGAAGAGATGGTTTGGGTAGAGAGTAGGCACATTCCCATGAGGGATAAAGGAAAGGCATTCAAAGCTAGATCTCCCTGAATGAAGAAAGATTGAGATAAAAATGAAACAGAAAAAGACTAATGACAGTTGTAAGATTTGTAATTCAGGAGGAAACCATGCTGAATGCTGAGATTACAGAGGAGCCATAAATGTGAAGAAGTGGGACTAATTGGATAGTTCTTTACAAGAGCTACTACAGCACTTTGGGCTGAATAATCTCCGTCTGTGCTGTATCACTCAATGGTTCTATGATTTTCCAAATATCACATTGTTTTTTTTTTAGCTTTTTTGCCCTTAGCTTCTTTTGCTTCAACGCTAGTCTTCAGCAGATTCCAACCCCTATTCTTTTTTGTCCTTGTGAGACAGAAGAAAACAATCAGAATGTGAGATAGTAATCCATTTTGAAGTGCCTTTGATTGCTCTGTGATTTTTGTATATTGCAGCAAATGGACTTGACAAGCAATTACACAATGCCTTGTATACTGAGAAAAAGATGCTTACTGTCTGTGAAAGATTCATTTTAATGAATTAAACATTTAGGAAACACAAGTGAAAAGTACATCAATAAATACTTCAGGCTCCAAAACTGTGTTGCTATGTACAGCTTAAGGAGGACCTATTACATGGAATTGCTACAAAATCAAGTAATAAAAGATTGTATTTTGTACCCTTGTTTAGCCTCTTGTTTTCCACTTGTTGTGGCGTCATTTCCTTCAAAATTGCTTGCCACTGGAAGCAGACTGAGAACAGCTATTTTGTAAAGAGCTTCCTAGGTTATTTCACTCCAATGCAAGAAACTGGCAAGAAAACCTACAGGAAGATTAATTCTGTCTGTAGTGTCTGAAACCACTTCACCAGAGCAACAGGATGCAAGCAGGAGCATCATTGTGAAAGGTGAAGGGAGAAGAGACAGACGGTGATGAAAAGCTGGCAGCATATTGTGAGGGGAAGGAAAGCCAGAGCTGGTACTTTGGGATGGGCAGAACAGGGACTGCCAGCATTAACTGGAGGGTTTGCATAATTTGCTGCCATCGACCAGTAGCTGGACCTGTGTTTGAATGCATGCACGTTATGCAAAGGGCCCATACTTGGATTCGGCCTTCGATATTTGCCTCTGCCAGAGTTCCCACCCAATAATAAGTCTAACTATTAAAATGGACATTGAAGGCCAATGGTATTCGCACCTAGCAGAAAGAGGTCTCTTCAAGATGGTAATTGGATCTTCTTAATTGAAAGTTTATTCTGACACGTTTTCTTTCTGGTTCTTTCATCATGTCTGCTGATAATCCTTTGCTACTGCTCATCCCACAGTTCTGTAAATTTATTCAGCGAGCGTGGACTGGGGAACATCCCAGATTTGATTCCACTTGGGTCGAGTCAGCAAATGGCAGTGAGAAAAATTGTTGGAATGCTACAATGGACATGAGCTGCCTGGGACAGTTTGGGAAAAAAACAACTGGTTTGGGTGTATTTAAAACTGACTCTTGATGAATCATGGACCAGTTGGGCTGTTCTGTGTTGTAGAATTCCATGTAAATTTACTGAAAATGACTCCCAAATTGCTCTTTGGGAATGGGTTGGTGGGGAAGAGGGAGCAGAGGTGGAGGAAGGTTCGAGGATGGGCAAGGGCCAGCTTGGAACTGGAGAGAAACCACAGGGAGTGAAGAAAGTGCCATTTTGAACTGACTGGAGAAAAGGGGCTGGATTTAACCCTCCCTTGCCTGTAGCTTTGAAAGCAGGAGGGTATGTTAAATCCACTGCCTACCCACCTGTCCCTGCCCCATAATCTTTATACCATTGATAGTGGTGGGCTGGGGTGGGCTTGGTTCATTGGGCACCCTGCCCACCAATGTACCAGTTGAGGCCCTGAATTCATTCTCACTCATGAGCCTCACCCCATCCCTGCTGGGATTTCTCCAGTGGTGAGAGAGGCCCATGCCAAGCGTCCAGCCCGACAGGTTTCCCTGTGCTGCTGGTGGTGGGCAGTGAGGGGGTGAGGGGGGGGTTCTTGCCTTCATGGGCCCCCTGGACCCATCAGAGGGCTTGCCCCCACGATGTAACCACCTTCCCCCAGGATTCCCTTCCCAATAGTTTTTTAGTCCCAGCCCACCAGCCCCCTGACCCTCCTCATCAGGACCCGCTAGCTTGACCCAGCTAGATCCCCAACACGCACCTCAAAAGGATCTAGTTCAGCGTGCTTCCTCAATGCCCGAGTGCAGTACTAGTCTGTGATTGGCTGGCAGCCCTCTGAGGCCAGGCTTCCTGTCCCAAAAGGGGAAGAAATCCCGCCTCCATCTGCGGGGCAGCCATTCTTCTCTTAGGCAGGCTCCTCCCCCTCCCCCAGCTTTTTAGACCTATTATTAATAGCCAAATGTGAAGAATGCCAGGATAATGTGGGAATGTTGGAGGAAGGAAGAGCATACCTGCGCATTTGGGTGCGGAGTTGGAGGGAAGCAGTGTCCCTATGAACTGGGCCTGGAAGTAATAGAATGCCTCTGGAGCTGGAGTAGGAAGTGGTCAGATGTGCAAGATTTAGGCAAATTATTGGAGGTGATGGTCTGGTTGGTTTGTTGAAAATTCCAATGCAATTATGCTTTGTTCTTTTTTAAGATGCAAAATCAACCAGTTCTCAAGTATATTCCTCTTCCTTCAGGTACTATGCCCTAAGAGGGTGCTGGCAACCAAGAATTGGTCTATGATCATACATGGAGAAGTACTGCAGTGGTTTGCTATTGTGTTCTGCAGTATGGGTGACCAGGTACTCTCCTGCTCTTACCACCTTCCATCAGGTGTAGTCTTAGAGTCATAGAGTTATACAGCACAGAAGCAGGCCCTTCAGCCCATCGTGTACATGCTGGCCATCAAGTACCTATCAATTCTAATCCCATTTTTCCAGTACTTTGCCTGTAGCCCTGTATGCTATGGGGTTTCAAGTGCTCATCTAAATACTTCTTAAATGTTGTGAGGGTTCCTGTCTCTACCACCCCCTCAGGTAGTGTGTTCCAGGTTCCAACCATCCTCTGGGTGAAATAAATTTTCCTCAAATCCCTTCTAAACCTCCTGCCCCTTAGATCTATAGCCCCTGGTTATTGACATCTCTGCTAAGGGGAAAAGTTTCTTCCTATCTAGCCTATCAATGCCCCTCATAATTTTGTATACCTGTATCAGGTCCCCCCCTCAGCCTTCTCTACTCTAAGGAAAACAATCCTAGCCTATCCAGTCTCCATAGCTGAAATGCTCCAGCTCAGGCAACATCCTAGTGAATCTCCTCTGCACCCTCTCCACTGCAATCACATCCTTCCTATAGTGTGGCGATCAGTACTCCAACTGTGGCCAAACTAGCGTTTTATACAGCTCTAACATAACCTCCCTGCTCTTAAATTCTATGCCCGGCTAATAAAGGCAAATATCCCATATGCCTTCTTAAGCACATTTTCTACCATTGCTGCTGCCTTCAGGGATCTATGGACATGTAAATCAAGGTCCCTCTGATCCTCTGTACTTCCTAGAGACCTACCATTCATTGTGTATTCCCTTGCCTTGTTAGGCAAAATGCATCACCTCACACTTCTCAGGATTAAATTCCATTTGCCACTGCTCTGCCCATCTTACCAGCCAATCTATATTGCTCTCTAATCTAAGTCTTTCCTCCTCACTATTTACAACACCGCCAATTTTCGTGTCATCTGCAAACTTACTGATCATACCTCCTATATTCACGTCTAAATCATTAATGTACATTAATGTGCAAGGGTCTCAGCACCGATCCCTTCGGTACACCACTCATCACAGGCTCCCAATCGCAAAAGCAACCTTTGACCATCACCCTCTGCCTCCTGTCATTAAGCCAGTTTTGGATCCAATTTGCTAAATTGCCCTGGACCCCAAGGTCTCTTACCTTCTTGATCATTCTCCCATGCGGGACCTTGTCAAAAGCTGAAGTCTATGTAGACTACGTTAACTATACTACCCTCATCTATGCAGCTAGTCACCTTCTCAAAAAATTAACTCAAATTTGTTAGACATGATCTTCCTCTCACAAAGCCATGCGGACTATCCCTGATTTCCCTGCCCCTCCAAGCGTAGATTAATCCTGTCCCTCAGAGTTTTTTCCAGTAGTTTCCCTACCACCGATGTTAGACTCACTGGCCTGTAATTACCTGGTTTATCCCCACTACCCTTCTTGAATAATGGTACCACGTTCACTGTCCTCCAGTCCTCTGGCACCTCTCCTATGGCCAAAGAGGATTTGAAAATTAGTGTCAGAGCTCCTGCAACCTCCTCCCTTGCCTCACATAGTAGCCCGGGATACATCTCATCTGGGCCTGAGAATTTAAGCTCGCTAAAACCGCTAATACCTCCTCCCTATCAATGGTAATTTGTTCAGGTATATCAGAGTCCTCCTCCCTGATTTCAACTCCTACAGCATCCTTCTCCATCATGAACACAGATGAAAGGTAATCATTTAAAATCTCAACTACGTCCTCTGGCACCACACACAGCTTGCCACTTTGGTTCCTAATGGGACCTACTCTTTCCCTGGTTACACCCTTGCCCTTAATATATTTGTAAAATGCCTTGGGATTTTCCTTCATCTTGCCCACCAGTGTATTTTCAAGCCCCCTCTTGGCTCTAGCTGCACTCTCCAGAGTAACCTTCACCCTCACCGTTTTCCAACACAGAAAAACGGGCCTTGAGTGAGATGCACTCTGGGGCTTTCCCGACTACCTGCCTCCCTCCCTTCCTCTGATTGGTCGTCACCCATTTCCTCTCTGACTGCACTTCCTTAAGCTGTGGAGTGACCATGTCTAAAAACTTGCTGTCCACAAAAGCCTCAGCCATGCTCCAAAACCCATTGCTTAATCAAAATTAGAAGGATTTGCAGGCTTATACCCAACCTGTTTGGCTACACTATAGCAATCAATTGCTGAACTGGGATTTAAACCCAGAGCTTCATAGCCTAGAGGTAGGAGCACTGCTATTGTGCCACAATACCTTTGAAGAATGTTAGCAATTAAAATTAACTGGAATGAATCATGTTAATACACTTTGTGGGGCCATCCTAGAAAATGAAACGGCCTGATCAGAACTAGTACAAAAATGTGAGAAATAAGGAAGACAAACACAGAACAAGGAGCATGCGCAATGCTCAATTTGCTGCTACAACTTTGGCTAGAAGATGACGGACTTTGAATTTGCTATTTGGCAATTTTTTTAAAAAGATGAGCTACATTTTCTTCCTTCCAAAAACCAATTGTTTTCTGTTACTGGGAGAAGGAAGTTATAAACTATAAAGAAAAAATAATTCATTCCCAAGTAGCAAATTGGGAGTAGTTTTCAATAAAATCACGGAGAATTTTATAGCACAGAAACAGGCCAACTGGTCCATGCTTCAACTTAAGCCACTTATAAATATAACCAAATTGTTTCTCCCACCCTTCCCCAGACAGCTGAGTTAGTAAATAATGGTAACATTCCAACAATTTTCCTGGCTGCCATTGGCTGACTCAACCCAACTCGGATCAAATCTGGGATGTTCCCCTGTCAGTTTGAATTAGCTACTCGCTGGAGAAGAGGAGAAGCAATCCAGAGAAGAGCTGAAGCTGCAGAGTGGTGTTTTTTGAGTAAAGTAATGAAGATATCTTGGACAAGTCACACTACAAATGAAGAAGTGCTAGTAAAATCCAAAACTAAAAGAACCTTGCTGACCAAGATCAGGAAGAGACAATTGAAATTTCTTGGGCACGTAATAAGAAATCATGACTTAGAAAGTCTGATGCTGATGGCAAAGATCAGTGGTAAAAGAGATCAAGGTAGACAAAGAAGGACTTTTCTAATGAGTCTTACAAACTGGATGAATGTACCACCAACAAAGATGATTCACGCCTCCAGGACAGGGTTAACATGAACGCCCATGGTCACAAACACCCTCTTAGGACATGAAGAGAGTGAGAGACTCACTGAATAAATTTACAAAATTGTTGGTTGAGCAAGAGCAAAGGTTTATCAGCAGATATGATCAGAGAATCAAAGGCCTAGGAATAACTTCTCAACTAAGATCCAATCAGCATCTTGAAGAGATCTGTTTCTGATAGGTGACAATATGACTAGCCTTCAATCTCCATTTTAATGGGAGGACTTATTAACAGGTGGAACTCTGGCAGAAACAAAAATCAAAGGCTGTATCCAGGTATGTACTTTTTGCCTAATCTGTGTGACATTCAAACACAGGTCAACTAGTACAGTACAAAGTCCAGCTACTGGATTATGGCATGAATTCTGCAAATCCAGTATCCTATCGATGCCATTAGAAACAAGGCAAATGTCAAGAAATTTAAAGGTGGATGTTGTAATTGACTCTGCTTTCCATATTTGAGTGAGACTTTTAAAAATAATTTTGCAAAAAATTAAGCCCAAGATAATGGGAATAATGGTGAGGCTTTATTACGTTGTAAAGCAGACAACAAAGTACACACATGCACAGTTAAACCTGGCAATCCCAAAGCTATAGTCCGAGTTACACTGCTCCTCCAAAGGCTGCACTATATCAATACCTTGCCAATTGACTTGGCATTGAAATTAGTGTAAAGGCATAAAGTTCTAGTACTTACCACTCATTACACAATAAACGTGGTAGAAATAGGACTGATCCAATTTGAGAGTAAGTACATTTTTAACATTATGATAATGCTAACAGCTACATGCATCTATATAACATATTTAAAGTGGTAAAACATCCCAAAGATACTCATAGGAGGGTCATCAAATACATTTTGACTTCAAGCTATATAAGAGGATATTAGTGAGGATGACCAAAAGCTTGTTCAAAGTGGTAGGTTTTGAGGTTCATCTTAGAGAAAAGGGACACAGAAAGTCAGAAGGGTTTAGGGAGGGGATTCCTGAGCTTAGGACCTTGGCAGCTGAAAGTATGGCCATCAATGGGCAAGCAATTAACATCAGGAATGCTCAAGAAGTGAGAATTTGAGGAAGCAGATATTTGGAGAATTGTAGGAATAGAACAACTTACAGAGATAGGGAGGGGTAAAGCTATGAAGGGATTTGAAAAGACCGATGAAAGTTTTAAAATTGAGGTGTTGTTTTATTGAGAATCAGTGTAGGTTAACAAGCAAAACAGTAATAGGTGAAGGGGACTTGGTGTGGGTTAGGATACAGGCAGCAGAATGTCGTGATAATTACTGCCAAACAACCTCACTGGTCTTGAAAATTTGATTTTTTGCAAGTGTCAAGTCGCATTCTAAGAAACTTAATTAACCTTGAAGATTTTTAAAGATTTTTTTTTTACTTCTGTCTCTCTTTTTTACCCCTCTCTCTCTCTCTTCATTCCATCTTTCTCGTCCAATTTTTATTTCACATTCTCTACCTGATTTAGCTCTAATTGAGCCTTCATGATTTTTAATATGTAGGGGAAAAAATTGTTTGCATATGTAGGTCTATCCCAATTCTCCAGGGGGAGACAGAACCTCCAGTCACTACCTGCACAGCCTATGTGACTTCCTTAATTATATTATGGAAAGAGACATGGGTCTACGCAGGTAGTGGTCCATGGCTCTGCTTCCCCTTGCAAGGCCTGAATCCTTCAATCTGCTTGGTTGAAGAGACAAACTAGTGATTGTCCTGCTCACACATGCTACAGGTCTCACAGTTGAAAGCCTCGTGGTTGTTCAGATACTGGCTGACAGCTCAAAAGCCATGAAAACTCTACGGGCAGTTGTCAGCAAGGTGTGTTGCAAGCATCGTTCCTTCATCCCTGTGCACATAACCCAGGAACAACAATTAGCTGAAGAACAGAGACATTTTCCATGTTTAAAAAAAAAATTCAGCACTTGGGGAAATTTTTCACTTTTGCTGCTTGGTCTTTAAACATAACCTGTGAGGAAAGTCAATTGGGAAGAATCGCACTTTGATTAGAAAGTCAGTCAGCTTCTCCCTTTCTTTAACTTAAATAAAAGGAAGAACATGTGCGGCAGAATATTACCGTTGGCGTGCAAGGGTGGGCCCGACACGCCGACGAGTAAAATGGCGCGCGATGATATCGGGCATGTGTCCCAACGTTATCGCGCGTCATTTCGATAATTAAACTTGTTAACTACACTGCCTGTCCAACCTTAAGGTTGACGGGCAGGCGAAGAGCCCAAGCGGCCTTCGCGTTTTTCAAGAAACCTCATCCACGGCTGGCTTGAGGTTTCCTGAAGCTTTTATAAAATAAAGAAATACATTTTCTTAACCTCACGAACATGTCCCAGCTCATGTCACACTGTCACATGAGGGGACACGTTTAAATAAATTTTTACTTTATTTATTAAAAAGTTTTGTCACCCATTCAATCCCCCTGGGGCAGCTCCGTGCCTCAGGGAGATTGCTGCACTCCTTTGCGCGCATGCATGATAGAGCGCAGGCCCCAGCCCTCCCTCCTCCCCCCACCTGCACAGGTGCTACTGGCTTGCGTTACACTGGGCGGGCCTTAATTGGCCCACTCGCGTAAAATGGCGGCGCACAGCCGATCACAGGCGGCGATCAGCTCCACGCCTACTCCCGCCCTGCCCACCCGCCATAGGAGAAATTCTCCCTGTGGTCTTTGTTGTTGGGGTGTGACTATTAGAACCATAGAACTATAGAACCATAGAAAAGCTACAGCGCAGAAAGAGGCCATTCAGCCCATCATGGCTGTGCTGGCCGAAAAATAAAACAATTAAAAACTAGCTGCCTATCCTTACCAGGTTTTCCTTGGAAATGCGTAACACTTGGGCAAAAGAAGAGAAAATCTAGCTCCTGCTGCTTAATTTTGGACTGACTTTGTGCGCCTAAAAATTATCATTTTTAGTGACCAATTATTGATGAACAGCATGAAATTTAGCACCGATGAAATTAATTCTCTTAAAAATTTTAAAACTATTCAGATAACAGTACATGAGTGATGTTGAAAAATTCATTATAATCACAATCTGTCATGTAGCCAACCATTAATTTTTAAAATATATTCATTCATGGGATGTGGGTATTGCTGGCTAAGCCTACATTTATTGTCCATCACTAATTGCCCTTGAGAAGGTGGTGGTGAGCTTCCTTCTTGAACCATTTCTGTCCATGTGGTGTAGGTACACCCACAGTGCTGTTAGGGAGGGAGTTCCGGGATTTTGATCCAGTGACAGTGAAGGATTGGCAATCCATTTCCAAGTCAGGATGTGGCTTGGAGGGGAATTTGCAGGTGGTGGTGTTCCCATGCATCTGCTGCCCTTTTCCATTTGATGGTCGTGGTCATGGGTTTGGAAGGCGCTGTTTACGAGATGTTGGTGAGTTCCCAGTTCCTGCAGTGCATCTTGTAGACTGCTGCTGCTACCGTGCATGGGTGGTGGAGGGAGCCAATGCAGATGGGGTGCCAATCAAGAGGGCTGCTTTGTCCTGCATGGTGTTGAGTTTCTTGAGTGTTGGTGGAGTTGCACTCATCCAGGAAAGTGGAGAGTATTTCATCACACTCTTGACCTGTGCCTAGTAGGTGGTGGACAAGCTTTGGGGAGTCAGGAGGTGAGTTATTCACCACAGGCTTCCTAGCCTCTGACCTGCTCTTGTAGCTACAATATTTGTATGGCTAATCCAGTTCAGTTTCTGGTCAATGGCAATGCCCAGGATGTTGATATTTGGGGATTCAGCGATGATAATGCCATTGAATGTCAAGGGGCGATGGTTAGAATCTCATTTGTTGGAGTTAGTACTTATCTGGCACTTCTACAATGCATATGTTATTTGCCACTTGTCAACTCAAGCCTGGATATTGTCCAGTTCTTGCTGCATCAAGATAGAAAAGCTAGTTGATATAAAGTTTTGTAAAGGCCATTTTTTGCTAAAAAAAAAAATGGCAATGCTGATAATTACTTGATTGTTTAACATTTAGTTAACTAGTGTGATGAAATCTACAGTTTGTGCAACCAGTGGGGAAGTTTATGCGAGACATTATCTACAGAGATGGCTCGTCAAATGTTTTGTTGGGTGACCTAACTCAGTTTCAAAGCTTGTTTTTTTTTTAATAAACAGTGTCTAAATGAAACAGGTTCCTAGGAGGCAGCTATGACTTCATGTTTCTGTGAGCTGGGCAATGATCTCAGGTTGCTATGGAAACTGAAGCCAGTCAAAACTAGACAAAGGACAGAGGCATAAAATTATCTCAGGAATGTAGTTCAGGGCATGCAGTCTATGGAGAGTTTTTTCTTTTGGGGCAGTTTAAAAAAGAAGTGAGCCTGAAGGCTAAAACAAGAAACAGGAATAACAAAAGTAAAGTTACTGCCACTGCTTCAGTTATTTTGAAGGGACCAATTAACCAAAGCTGGCCATTTTGGTAAGGACCATGTCAAAGGCGATTGGGAGAGGCTGCTGGAGAAGAATTGGTGGTTAAATCCCGCACGGAGAAAGGATTTGGAACTTTATGTGAGGATGACAGAGTTTTGAACGGCTTTGTGGCTCAATGTGGTGGCATATATGCTAAGGGGGCTTCCTAGTGAATCTGCAAGATCTACTTTTGGTGCATCTGCTATTCATAGTGCCATTTATAGTTTATATTGACTGCAAATTGCCTGCTAGTTCATGTTCAATTTATGTTGACTTTGGTTTGATTGTTAATGTACAAGTTAAAAAATGTGAAATCTTGTCCATTGGTTTTCTCTGGGGTCGTTAAGTAAATTTGGCTCTTTTAGTTCTTTGGTTGCCATGGGAATCATAACACTAGAGGCTGAATCAATTGTTGATCTACCATTCAGGCAATCACTGATATTTCTTTTGAAAATTATAATAGCAGAAATGGATCCAGATTCACATTTATGTCTGGCGCATATACACACGATTCAGCTTTTGGCTCTTGGTTTTGTCCTACATAACCTGATTCAAGTAAAGAGATTCAGTCATTCCTTGGCTATCACCATGAGCAAAGTACAGCAATTGATTGAATGCTCAAGTCGGAGACATAAAGGTCTAGACGACCAATAGTTTGATGGATGTTAAACCTTATTCAACCACGTCTACGAGACCTACTGTGGTGTCATCATTCGTTGATGGTGATTACAATATTGTAAGGGAAATGTCCCAGACAGTATAAATTGAAAAACTAGAAAATAATTACTTCCAAAACTTGACAGCTTTAAGCCTCCAAAATCAATTTTTAAATAAGCAAACAATATATGGACAACTGAAACGATATAAAATACACTTGAAATTTCTTGAAATTTTTGCTGATGTTATCAATATTTGTATAATATTCAATTTAATTAGATTTAGTGTTGTCGCACAGTAAGTGAAACACACAAGTGTTCAGCTATGGACAAGCTGACCTTACCTTGAATCTTAGTCTGAGATGACATTTGGTTTTTGGTTACCCAAGGGAATAAATCTGCCAGTTTTGACTGGGTCGTTTGAAGGAAGAAAGATAAAGTGACTGTGGAAAATGTTATGAATCCATCGGTCTTCCAGTTCTTGATTTGTAATCATGACAAATTACAATTTCCTTGGAGAATTTTTTTTATAAGTTGAAGGTTAGAATTTAGATGTACAACGGATGGGAGTAGCATGCCTCAAGACTAACAATATAACTTTGTGCCTTTAGACTTCAGGAATCATGTGAATGCAAATCACACATTTCTACTCACTTTAATTGTTGGAGAAGCATCATACTGCCAAAAACAACAACAACTTGCATTTATTTCACACCTTTAATACATGTTATTATCCCCTCAGGGGACCGTAAACCAAAATAACAAAATTTATTGAATAGCCCCCAAATGAATAGATTACCAGCCAGGTCCCACGTTTTGTAGCTTTTACTTTAACAAGAATTAGACCCAACATGAGCTGACAGGGAAATGATACTTCGAATAAAAAAGTAAATTTAATATTAAGTAGTCAATTCAATAAAGATATGTCTTACACGACCACAAGTGCCCACATCACTCCCCACACAAACATGGCACCATGTAGCTACAGTTTCACAATGTGCCATTCTTTATTCACATAGGGTAGGTCATAAGTCCTATCCTCTTCAAGTTTCATGGGTAGGATTATCATAAGCATGCCCAATTCTATGAACCCTCTCTCCCTCGGATCATGACAGTCCTGACAGTGTAGCTTTCCAGAGTTTCTTTCCAACCAATCCATAACGCCCTAGTTCACAATTTGGCCACTTCTTTGGAAAACACAAAGCTCTTTAGCATCTCTAAGCTGGTCACACTGCTTTCCAGGTTTTAGACCTTTTACGCCAGCTCACACAGTACCTCCAAAGGCTCTTTTCTACTTTTCTGCCAAGCAGGAAAACTGACCTTTTTCTGAGAGTGATTTGCCGCTTCTCCTCACAAGAATTTTCCATGTTCCTCTTTCTGCTTTCTCTTTGTGTCCTCATCTGTGCACTAATCACCTTCACCCTCCATCTCCTCTGCTTATAGCTATCCTTTGTGTCTGTTATCCACACATCCTCTTTCGTAACTTCTTTCCTGTTGGTATTGCTTCCAGGTCAAAGATCACCAAGTCATATGGACCAGGATTCCTTATTATCCAAGAAAATTACAATTAGTTCCTTTACAATTGGTGCAAACTCTTAAAAGTTATTTTCAAACATTCAGACCTTTTAAAGAACACTGAACTCCTGCTGCTGACCAGAAAGCAACAGGAATGGTTGTGCATGCATGCTCATCCTGCATGCCACCAGGGCAGGCACAAATATTTCTGACACCTTTCCAATTGGTGAGCAGCAGGAGAATTGGTGAATTTTTTAAAGTTGCTTTAAAAAGTTTGAAGTCCACGGACAACTGCCGAAACAACTTTGCACAAAGGTTTCTTGCTCAGTTTGGAGGAGGGCAAAGTTTTGAAGAGTTCCAGGCAATGAGTTGTGGAGCTGTCAAGTCTAAATGGACCAAGTTCTGCGCAACTTCATCAGTTCAGCTGATAGTTAATGAGACTCATGCTCCCTGTGCCATGGTTTCGAGCCTCATCTTAGGTGATGAATTTTTTTATTTAATATTTTGTTTAAGTAGGTAATAAATTGTATTCAGTTAACAAGTCATTTCCCCTAGTGTTGCGGCACAAATAAACACAACTTTAAAAGAAATTATGAATTTTCTTCACTGTAATGCTTCTGGATTAAAGGTCATCACGCATAATAAACCATCCAGAGGCTCTTCACTGGAATATGAAGCAAAACTTGACACCAAGCCACATAAGGTAATATTTGGGCAGAAAATATAAAGCTTGTTCAAAGTGATCAGTTTTAAAGAGATCAGGGGAAAGGAGTGGAGAGGTGGAGATGTTTAGGGAGGCAATCCCAGAACTTAGGGCCTGATCAGCTAAAGGCATGACCAATGGTGATGCAGCAATTAAAATTAGGCTTGCTTACAGCGTGAGAATTGGGGGAATGCAGATATCTTGGAGAATTGTAGGGCTGGAGGAGATTACAGAGACAGGGAGGGGAGAACCATGGACTGGTTTTAAAACATGGATAAGTTCTTTCAAATTGAGGCGTTGCTTAACAGGGAACGAATATAGGTCAGTGAGTCCAGCAGTGTTGGGTGAACAGGACTTGGTGTAAGTTAGAACATGGTGTTATGACCATGTGAGGAGAGGTAAAATGATCCCCCTATTCTCCCACTCAGCGTTTGCCCGTAACAGGCTCTCTTACAGAATTTAGAAAGGATGTGCTTCACCAATTCTGTAAGAGTCCCACTGTTTACACTTTGAAGTTGTAAAGAATTATTCAGACAGGTTTTCTAAGGTTAAACAAACAAGATAAGTTTATTAAAATTATTTTGAAAGCTAAAAACTCAGTAAAACGTGACCATAATTCACATGGTCATGCACATTCATCCGGGTTCTCACATGTACAAATGGCAGAGGAAGATGTTAGGCTTATCAGATTTTTTTTGCAGTTCATGAAAGATAAAAAAAAGGAGTAAACAGTTAGCTGTTCCCTGACTGGTCATGAGGTGGTGGTTCAATTTTGCAGCCCTTTTTTTTCAGTTGTGCTCCTTGGTGTCATTGTATGGAACAGATTTCCACATTTGTTTGAAAAGATCTCACAGTTGGTTTTCTTCTCAGGATGGTTACTTTGCAAAGTGGGCACAGCACTTCCAAAAGAGAGAGAGAGAGAGAGAGACAAAGACAGCATACAGATTCAATCTGCCTATGTTCAGTACGGCATTGTCTTTTTTCCCTCTCCTCCTGCTTGGTAAGAGACCATTGAAGTACCTCATTGGTTGTATGGTCCAGAGAAATTCTATTAGTTTATGTCTGCTGCAGTTATTGTTTCAGAACAAGTAATTGCATTTCGATGCCTCACCTCAGAAACATTTAACAAGCTTCAAGGTGCTGTGAATTGACATGCGATGGGGTCTTTCACCATCACCAGGGGTTTAGTGCCAGTCTTCATCCTGCTTGGTGGAATGTGAAATTCTGTGTTGCAGCAGTCTGGGCAAGTTTCTTTAAATCTCATTGTCTGTATAGGGTCCTAGTTTTTTAAAATCCAGAAACAGTATCGTTACAAAAGCACATCCTCATAACAATGGGCAGCAGACATTTAGATGATCTCAAGCTAACAGAGCTTAGAATGTGGGAGGACAGTCTTGTCAAGTCTAGAAGTAATGAAGTTATGGATGAGGATTTCAGCACAGATGAATTGAGACAAGGACAGACGATATAGGGTAAAATTTTTAGCTTGGCAGGTTAAAAGGCCTATTAAGGCCATTAAAAAGTTAATTAAAAGAAAAATTTCATTGCCCTTCCAACCTTATGGTTGGCGGGCAGGCGGAAAGGAAGTTTTTGAAAACCTTATCCACAAAGATAAAACAAAGGAGTAAACAGTTGAGGTTTCCAAAAGCAAAATAAAAACAGAGTCACATGAGGGGGACATGTTTTATAACATTTATAAAATCTGTAACTTTGTTGTTTTTGAAACCTGTTCATCTCCCTGAGGCAGCTCTGTGCCTCAGGGAGATTTGCAAACGGCACTCGCGGGCATGTGCCAAGTTCGCCCTCGCCCCGCTTGCACTCCTCCCCCTGCCCGCACAGGCAGCGCTAAAAGCTGAAGCTCACGTTTCGCGCTGGGTGGGGCTTAATTGGCCCACCAGCATGAAATTGCCTTTCAGCCTAGATCACTGGCAGCAGTCGGCTTCCCCTGACCACCCCGCCCGCGCTCCCCCACCCCCATCCCTCCCCCAACCCCCTTACCCTCCCGACATGGGTGAAATGCTGCCCATGGTGTCAAGTAGAACTATTGGCGGGACCTTCAGCACCCGGCCACCGCCGGGATCTTCCGGTCCCCGCCACAAGTCAACGGGCTTCTGGCCGGGGCACCACCTCACCCATGGTGGGGCTGGAAAATCCCGGCCTATGAATCAAATTCCTTAGGCAAAAGCAATTCACACAGAGGCACCATAAATAGTAGCTGCACATTGTTCAGTGTACATCTTACAATTTTCTGAAAGAAAACAGCCTGTTCTAGAGTTTGAGGGCTGTCTCCTAGAATCTTTGAGGAGAATCATTTCATGCTGTTTAGTCCGAATGCACCTCTGTGGTTCGTGGAGTTCTGTGTTGCTAACATGAAGTAGAAATACAGTTATTTTATCTTATAGAAATATAGCTAAAACAAATGACCTGAACGCCTTAAGATTGCTGTTTCCTTTGAGTGGAGGCCAACTTTCTCAAGGTCATGAGCTGGTTCTTTCTCATCAGGCCAGGAATTATAATATTTATTAGTTCCATAACTGAATCACAGCCCCCATCTCTGACCAGAATGATATATATTGTCTCAGATTTAATTCAAAGCCTTTTGAAATTTCTGTCTAGTCTAACAACCTGTTAATAATCACAGATTACTGCCTTTATCACCATTTTATTTCCAAGCTATGGCATAAAAGGGTAAGTTTATAACTGTCACCACTCCCATCCTCTCAAGTTAATGACTATTCTCCAGTCAGTCTTGTGTACTGCATTACCTGCAGATCCTGAGACAAAATGGTGAGAATGCAGTTCAAAGAGGCACATTTAAAGTATTGTTGTAGCTGAAGTAAATGCGTTGAATTTGCTCACAAAATATTAGCACTGAAAGGGTTAACATGGCTATCTAAGAACATAAGAACATAAAAAATAGGAGCAGGAGCAGGCCATTCAGCCCTTTGAGCCTGCTCCTCCATTCAATGAGTTCATGGCTGCTCTTCCGCTTCGCCACCATTTTCCTGCACTGTCCCCATATCTCTGGATGTTTTTATTATGTGGAAATCTATCAGTCTCAGTCTTGAACATACTCAACAACTGAGCATCCACAGCCCCATGGGGCAGAGAGTTTCAAAGATTCACCACTCTCTGGGTGAAGAAGTTCCTCCTCATCTCAGTCCTAAATGGCCTGGCCCCTTATCCTGAGACGATTTCCCCTGGTTCTAGACCGCAACACACCCCACCCCTGCCAAGTCAATGGAAACATCCTTCCTGCCTCTAGGCTGTCGAGCCCTGTAAAAATTTTGTATATTTGAATGAAATCACCTCTGATTCTTTTAAACTCCAGAGAATAAAGGCCCTTTAATCTTTCCTCATAGGACAATCCCTCCATCCCAGGAAATAATTTATCGAACCTTTGTTGCGCTCCCTCTATGGCAAGCATATCTTTCCTTAAGTTTGGAGACCAAAACTGCACACAATATTCCAGGAGTGGTCTCACCAAGGCTCTACTGAATTGCAGTAAGACATTATGTTCAAATCCTCTTCTAATAAAGACCAATATACCATTTGCCTTCTTAACTGATTGCTGTAGCTGCATGTTAATGTTCAGTGACTCGTAAACAAGGAACACCCAAGTCCCTTTGAAGTTCAACACTTCCTAACCTCTCACATTTAAGAAATACTCTGTGGCCAGGATTTTACGGCCACGCTGCAGTGTGTCTCCCTCCAGTGGATGCAGCAAGCCATTTAAATCTCCTTCACTTCGGAGGGACCATCATATATTAGTGGCCATAAAATTGTGACCTGTGTTTCTGTTTTTACTATCAAAGTGGATGACCTCACATTTCTCCACACTGTATTCCATCTGATAAATTTCTGCCCACTCGCTTAGCCTCTTCAAATCCCCCCAAATCATTTTTTCATCCTCCTCACATTTCACTTCAACCTGGTTCTGCGTCATCTGAAAAATTGGAAATGTTACATTTAATCCTGACATCCAAATAATTGATATAGATTGTGAATATAAAGTTCCTTTATCTGCATTTTGTCATTGTTGTTCAAAGAAAATAAGAAGAATTCACGTGAATATGTCATTTATTATCATCATGGAGGACAATTTCAAACTAGAAATCACAAAAGGTCACTGTATTTATTTGTTATCAAACAAAGATAAGAAACTTTATAAAAAAATGAATCAAATTTTAATCTGACAGCAATTACCAATGGAATACAACAAGCCTTTCGCATATATTGCCACAGTATTCTCTCTTCAACGGTTAGGTCAAGGCTAGCCTGGAGACAGCTTCAGAAAGGCATTCAAATCTGAAATGGCCTGGAGGCTGCAAGGAGGATGCATGAGGATCAAAACCAGAGGAAAAACTGCAGAGCAGTCAAATTACAAAAACAGACATGGACAAAGGGGTATATCTAGTGGTCTTGGCCTCCATTGAAGTGTGTAGAGATTGTTGCATTTCCTTTGTTCGTAATAAAATCATTGTAGGAGACTCCATTATCTAATTTCTTTCTTCCCTGAAATAGCCCTTCAGGAAACTTTAAACATCAGAATGCTGCAATGCCGGAAATTACTGTATATCTGGCTTATATTTCATTTTTTTCATATAAATACAAATTATTGATAAATGTTTTGCAGTTCTATATATTTCTTTAAGAACACAGATTGTTTCAATAGCACTCAGTGTGTGAAAGGTACTTGCATGCATAAACTAAAGAAATATGTGTTTGACTTTTAATAAAGTAATTCATTGCTCAGTCAGGGGCACATACTTCTCTGTTATTGCTGGGTTGTCTTGGAAGACATTGGGGTGTCTTACTCTAGTAAGAGATCTGGCTGGAGGCAAAGATTGTTTCTTAAAAGTACTTTTATTAACATAACTAACTATATACCAGATTACAGAATATCAGGACAAAAATACACTGCTCTTCTCTAAGGTTCTTCTCACTCATCTCTCTAAATAGCCTCATTATGACACAGTTGACTCCATTGGTTGAAGTCATACCGAGCATAAAGGAAGATGGTTGTGGTTGTTGGAGATCAGTCAGCTCAGCTCCAAGAAATCACTGCAGGAGTTCCTCAGGGCAGTGCCCTCAGCCCAACCATCTTCAGCTGCTTTATCATTGACCTTCTTTCCATCATAAGACCAGAAATGGGCACTTTCACAAATGATTGCACAATGTTTATCACCATTCGCAACTCCTCAGGTACCAAAGCAGTCCATGTCCAAATGCAGCATGATCTGGACAATATGCAAGTTTGGGCTGATGAGTGGCAAGTAACATTCGCACCACACAAGTGCCAGGCAATGACAATCTCCATCAGGAGAGAATCTAACCATAGCCCCTTGACGTTCAATGGCATTACCATCACTGAAACCCCACTATCAACATCCTGGTGGTTATCATTGACCAGAAACTGAACTGGACTAGCCATATAAATACTGTGGCTACTAAAGCAGGTCAGAGGCTAGGAATCATGCGACAAGTAGCTCACTTTTTGACTCCCCAAAGCCTACCTACTATCTACAAGGCATAAGTGAGGAGTGTGATGGGATACTCCCCACTTGCCTGGATGAGTGCATGCTTCCACAACACTCAAGAAGCTTGACATCGTCCAGGACAAAGCAGTCCAATAGATCAGCACCACATCCACAAACATTCACTCCCTCCACCACCAACGCACAGTAGCAGCAGTGTGTACCATCTACAAGATGCACTTCAGGAATTCACCAAGGCTCCTTCGATAGCAGCTTCCAAACCCACAACCACTATCACCTAGAAGGACAATGGCGGCAGATAGATTGGAATACCACTACCTGGAGGTTCCCCTCCAAGTCAATCACTATCCTGAATTGGAAATATATCGTCTTTCCTTCACTGTCACTGGGTCAAAATCCTGGAACTCCCTTCCTAACAGCACTGTGGGTGTAGTCACACCACATATACTGCAGCGGTTCTAGAAGGCAGCTCACTACCACCTTCTGAAGGGCAACTAGGGATGTGCAATAAATGCTGGCCCAGCCAGCGAAGCCCACATCCCATGAATGAATTTTTAAAAAGTAGCTATTATTACAGGCGCGTTAGAGTTAACCTTTTTCTGCACAACTTCCAGATTCATTTGTAAATACTTTCAAACGACAGTTATATGGGCCAGAATTTTCCCGTTGGCATGCGGGGATGGGCCCCACACTGCCGCACGTAAAGTGACGCACGGTAATGTCGGGCGAGCGTCCCAACATCACCGTGCACCATCGCGACATTTGGGAAGGCGGGCGCCCTATAAGTTTGGATGTGCACCCGCTGTCAATTAATGGGCCAGTTAAGGCCCTTGAGGCAGCAACTGATCTCGATTTTTCACAGCCCATGCGATCTTCAGGACATCGCGCGGGCGCAATGGGCAGGCGGGTAGGAGACATTTGTATAAACCTCATCCACAGGCTGGATAAGAGGGGCGAGTGGGATCGCGAATATGATGTTTGAGGTATTTAAGTGTGAAAGTAACTTTTACTTGCCTGAGTGAGCAGGAAGACTTCAAAAATCATACCAGCTGCTAGGACAGAAGTAAAAGCCTTGGCCAGGACTCTACAGTAGGAATCATTTCTGGGGCCTGCAGCTTTCAGGAAGCCTTCCCTTAGCCTGGGAATGGGAGTTGTGCTCTCCACTGGACGCACCTCCTCTGAGGAGAAAGGGAGGGCCAGAAGGGGGAGGAGGCCAGGAGTTTACATTCAGCCTCCGGGGAGCCACCTATGGGAGGAGAGGTGCAGACAAAAGGGGTGCAGCGCCAACAGGAAGGGCAAGGTGGAAGGGGCCGCAGAAGACGCCACTATCCTGCTGCCAGGGTATACTGACAGTGAAGCAACTACGTCAATATGTCTGAGGTACAGTGCCGAAGCAGGCTCCGTCTCTCAATGGAGACAGTGACCTCCCTCTGTCAGATGATAGGCCCTGAGATCTCCGCTAACTGTGTGGGTGGACACCCCATGCCAGTGGCTCTGAAGGTCACAGCTGCCCTCAACTTCTATGGCTCTGGCTCCTTCCAGGGTCGGTGGGTGGTCTCTGCGGAGTCTCCCAATCAGCTGTCCACACTTGTGTCAAGCAGGTGCAGACGCTCTGTTCAGGCGTGCATTGACTTTCACCCACTACCGCCGGGATGATGCCAGTCAGACAGAACGAGTCAGAGGCTTCGCGGCCAATGCTGCCTTCCCCCATGTCCAGGGTGCTATAGACTGTACACGTGTGGCCATCAAGGCGCCAGCAGGTGAGCCCGGTGCCTTCATCAACAGGAAGGGCTCCCACTCCATGAACGTGGAGATAGTGTGTGATCATAGGATGCTGAATCTACAAGTCTGTGCAAGGTACCCAGGCAGCTCCCACGACGCCTACATCCTCAGACACTCCCAGGTGCCGGGGCTCTTCAGTGCTCCAGCCCGACTGGATGGACGGCTGCCGGGTGACAAGGGCTATCCCCTGCGAAGATGGTTCATGATGCCTTTCTGCCATCCAAGAACAGAAGCTGAGCAGCAGCACAATAGGAGCCAGGGCACCACAAGGGCTGTGGTGGAGAGAGCTATCGGTCTTCTCAAGATGCGCTTCCGATGACTGGACCGCACATGGGGCGCACTCCAGTACCCCCCAGACCATGTGTCGCTGATAGTGGTTACATGCTGCACTCTCCACAATCTGGCGCTGGAAAGGGGGGACACAGTGGACGATGAAGACGTAGACGCAGTTGCTCTGGATGCACACGATGAGTCCAGCAGTGAGTCAGAGGATGAGCACACACAGGGAAAGGCTGAGGGGGTAGACACTGACCCGGGCATACTCGAGGGAGGCAGGGACACCCAGGAGGCTTTAATCCAAAGAACCTTCAGCTAGCTCACCACATATGGAACTTCAACGCACGCCAGGGCTGCTGGCTCCATACTTGATACCTGAGTGGTAAATCAGCCTGGATACTAATATTAACTAGGGCCCTTGTCAATAAAGCTCAATGTCAAACAGCTCACTCATAACATCATGGCTTCCCGTGCACATGCAGAAGTAAGGAATCAACCTGAGGCATGGCAACATGTCAAAGTTTATTAAGTAAACAAGAGTAAATTCATAAAGCAAAACAAAAATGGTGCTGGACATCACACCAAGTCTTCCACAAAATACTATGGTAGAACATAAAAGCACCAGTGAGAAACCCGTGGTGTGTCTAAGGTGCCTTAAATTTACACGTACGGGTGCTACGTCTAGGTGCTGTCCCCTCGCTGGCACTGGCATCTGAGACAGCCTGCTCACTGTGCTGTCCTGTTGGCCTCGATGACCTTGGTGAACAGCCTCTGGCCCGCGGAGCATTTGAAGGCCCCACCTGGGAGGGAGCGGCCAGCTCCACAGCTGGCTTCTCCCCAGTTGCCACAGCCTCATCAGATGCCATGGTCACTGGCAGAGGGGCAGAGGAGCTGCTGCCCTCAACCGGAGCACTCTGAGAGGACCCTGCAGAGATGACAGGCAGCTGCTGCGCCAAAATGAGGTCGCTTTGGATCTCCCTGCTCACCGTAGCTGGATGGGCATCGAGCTGGGATACTTGGTGTTCAGGCCATCTCCCACAATGGCACCGACCAGCTGTGGCAAATGCCACTGTGAGGGCTTGCAAATCCAAGCACAACTCCAGGAGGCCCTGACTGTTCTCCTGGAGGAGCCTCTCCATGAGAGTCAACATGGAGGAAGCATGGTGGTCAGCCATGAGGCTAATTGCATTGGTGATGCTCCATGTGGACTCCTCCAGCACGGGCACCATGCTATGCATAGCCTCATGTATCGTCCCACATACGCTGCTGCACTTCCAGCGTTCGCTGCCTAATGGACGACTCCAGAGGCACATCATCAGCCACCGACCGAGCATATAACTGCCCCCAGCAGTCCTCCGACAGTCCTGCCGGCACCCTGTACACTCTCTGTCTCTGCCCGCACCTCAAGCTGGTGTGAAATGCCCTCACCACCGTGCCCCGTGGCACTAGCCGAAGATCTCATTCCCACCGAGGTACGAGTATCTGCGCTGGTATCTACCTGGAGATGGTGTGACGCTGGTGAGTGCATTTGCTTGGGGGCTTCAGGGGTGAGAGGTGGGCCCTCTGCCTCCTCCTTCTGGCCCTGCTCTGGTGATGCTGAAAGGAAGAAAAAGGACATTTGATTAATTACAGTGGAGACAATGTCAACTTGCATACCGCTCCCCAGGACCATTATGCGCTCACCCTGCCAAAATCAATGGTCCACCCATGTTGCTAACTTCAATCACTGAGCATTCAGCAGTGCCATGGCCTCTTTGACACACATGGTGACCTGACTGCTCGCCAAATATACCTCCCTGTGGCACCCCAGCCTCAGCACCGGTGGATCTGGGGGCATGACACCTCTCAAGGTCCATGGCCTGCTGCTCGAAAGCCATAAGGATGGCCAACTGGACCTGCCCTCCACCAGTCCACATTCGTTCTGACGCATTGTGTGTCATCGTTTCCTGAAAAGGAGAGAAGAGCATTGCTTAGCCCAGCCTGCACCTGAATTCCTATCGCATCCCTGCCAACCCAGCCAGAGTGGGACTTTGCAGGGCTTTAGTTCTTCATCACCTTGCAGCTGCCGCACACTCACCCAAACAAGCTAGAACTGACCCCACCCCCATTGCCCAAATGCTGCCTCCTTCACATGCGGCACCACAAAGTGTCACTTTGCTAAGCAAGGAGGCACAAGCACGTGGGGTGCAAAGACCAGCAGATCGACTGGTGCCCCGCCAACTGGAAGCTGCCTTCCCAGCATGTTAGCACCCTGACTTTGATATGCTTCCCAGTTCCAGCACTCTGCCAAGGTGCAGACCCTTGACTTGTAACCCCATTCTATGGTCCGAGCGTCAGTGTCACGCATGTTGCAGATGCAGAACACATCCTAGCTCAACCCTCTCAGGGTGAACTAGGCATGGGCAATCTCTGCTGTCAGACCCAGCGAGGAGTCCATGCCATGAGGGATTGAATGACATTACTGTATTCAGTGTTGATGGGTGGGGGGGATTGGGGGAAAGGGTGACGGCTGCACCCTTTCTCCCAAGTGACCTGAGGCAACATGGCACTCCCCCTTCCCGAGTGCAGGAGACCTGTGGCACTGGAGCCCTGTGCACCGCACCACATCATGGGAGCTAACACTCTCGGCCACCTCCTCCCATGTACGTTTGGTCAGGTGTGGAGGCCTCCGCCTCCCATCCCCCGGAAGAAGGACCTCCCACCATGCTTCCACCTCCTCCAGGAGGGCAGCTAGGCACTTGCCTGAAAAATGAGGGGGCACACTGCCCCGCTGGCTTACCCTCCAGCCTGGCCTGCCCCGCTGGCCTACCCTCCGGACTTGCATCACCAACATTGCCCCTGTGCAGAGCCCTTCACCCAGCCATTGTGAGCAGCCTTTCCAGGCCTTCCTTTTTACAGGCTGCCGGGTCGCCATTGGACCCGGCGGGCTGAGCGCGCCCTCCACAGCCTGCCCACTCCCGCTATGCACAGGAGTCGTGAAGTATGCTGGGTGGGCCTTAGTTGGCCTGCCCACGTAAAATGGCAGCATGGACCCGATCGCGGACTGCGACCAGACCCGGTCCTGACCAGCCCACCCGACATGCGGAAAATTCTCCCCATGCTATATTCATAAGCAGATCCTAAACAATGTTGGACAATGTAGATGCTACATCAAGCCTTTCTATTTAAAAACTGTTAAAGTTTGAAAATTACTGTAATTGGATAACTGACTGCTTTGTAACAGTGGTGTAGTGGTTCTGGAACTGGATTATAGTGAGAAAAACCTATAGTTTGCTAATGTCGTTCAGGGAAGGGAATGTGTTTCCTCCATCTGGTTTTGTGTACAAGTGACCCTGGTCTATATGTTTGACTCTTAATCCACAATGATGCAGCCCAGCAAGCTACATGATGGAAAACAATTGCTTCAAGAAGGCTTGGCTGCCATCATCTTCCCTAAAGGATAGGTAATAAACCTGTCCCTGGCAGAGTTGCCGGAATTCCAATAACAAATACAATAACAAAAAAGGGCTGTCAAAAGAAAAATCTGCTAATGGTAGCTACTTCAAATAATAATTCAGTGACATCTGCATCTCTGCTCCTCCCCTCCCTCTCTCTCCCCTTACTCTCATTGAAAGTATGCGTGAATTCTGGGTGAGGGTAGTAATAAAGCTGCGATGAACCTCCCAGTCAAATATCTGTCAACAGTCTACTGTTAGGGACACATAGAAAGAATAACAACTTGCATGAAATCCCAGAGGGTAGAAATGCTCATTGAATTACACCTCAGCAGCAATCATTGCTTCAAAAATTGGGGGTTGGGGGAGGGGTGCAGAAAGGCGGCTAACATTTTTTTGAAGAAGTTAAAGCTGTGGGAGGTAACCAAGAGAGATGAGATTATGTTGGGCTTTAATTAATTGGAATGCAATGACAGAGAGCACCAGGTGACTAGTTAAATATCAAAATTAAAAGATGATCATTGGGTACATCAAATTTTTGATTGGAACAATTCACTAACTAATTTTTTCAATATATCCCTTACCTTCATTCTCCTCAGAAACACATCTGGCTTTCCCTTGAACCAATTTTTACCATCCTGCTCAATGAATTAAGTTGCCGATAACCAGAAGCACCTTTGACTCTCACCTTTGAACCTTCTCAGGTTAATGTGTTATTAATAAATTGTAATAGTTAAAATCTGTAATAATAGTATTTGGCTATTGTGTGATAGCTGTAGCAATGCCGTTGCCTATGGGTCTCACACTCAACTGCTTGGACTACTTTCATTCTTCCTACCTACAACTCATCTGTTTCCCTTGCCTGGTTCTTTGGCCTGTTTTTACCCATTGCCCATTCTGGCTTCTATCTGGTTTGTTGTTCGACTCCTAATCACATCTACCTTTCCCTCTGATCCTGTTTTCCTTGTTCTTCCACTCCTGACTTTATCTCCCAGCCTTATTCTTATTGGTCTATGCCTTCCTGTTCCACAGCTCTAGCTGCAATTTTCTTTATGTTTTAATTATAACCAGTTCCTGAACTTCTCTACTCACTTTGATGTGTATTACATGGCAGCTGAACACAGAACGATGTGCCAACACTAATGATTGAATCCTATCAGATAATTCCCACAAGATTTACATTGGGGGCCATTCAGATTCTGTGGAGACAAAGTCTGTATGAAATAAGTAAACTGTTATGAACAATGTACAAACAATGAAGCAAATTCAGCAAAAAATGTAAACTACTTCCAGTTTAAATGGAATACATGTTGAGACCATGTAGACTGATGAAAAGTGTTTTGTAGATTGATGCCCGTTAGTTCACAAATTACATGGCAATGGTTTATTTCCCATCAAGTATTATTTAACGGCTACCTAATTTCCTTCCATAGAATAAATAAAAAGAAAGTAATTGGTGTTTACTGTTTAATGAAATTATAACGTGTGCGCTGTAAAATCCATTATAAAAACAGTAAAGGATGAGAATATACAACAGATCATTAAGCAGCTGAAAGAGAAAGATAGATGACAAATCAGGTGTGACCTGTAATCAAATCCCATTTGTTCGCAAGATGGACTCCTGTTCTAACCAACTCCAAATCAACCTTAGACATTAAACAGGTCAATTTTGATGGTGAGGTCTCATCTGCATGAATTCGGCAAACTGCATGCAAAACACTAGTGCTCCAATGTGTGGAGCAGGCTCAAGAGGCTGCATGACCTTCTTCTATACTCTTTTGATGCAGCCTCCTGGGTGAGCAGGGTTGGAAATCTTCCGGCTCTGATGTGGAGCCAGTTGACAATCAGTGCCTGAGTGGGGAAGGTGATCCTCTAGAGGGTCATAGACAGGATGGCAGTAAGCCAGAGTATTTCCATGCAGTAACAATAACTATTCCTGCTCATCTTGGTTCAATAAAAATAACAGATCAAAACAGCTCAGGGCCATTTTTCTGAGAAACTTCCAGTGGGTGTTTCACACTTCTGGAACAGCTGGGCACTTCAGCGACAACTGGAGCACCAGCAATAAACAGAGCAGTATGTGACCTGATGCCAGTTTTAGGTTTGCAGTGCCCATTTACGCCAAGCAGCCACAGTTTAAATTGGAGAAGCTCCCAAGAAATTTACCCCTAAATATCTTCACACTGTAGGCGGAATTTTATGGCCCCATTGCAGTGGGGGTGGGGCTGGAAAATGAGGCAAGCCATTCAAAACTCCATTGACTTCAATGGGACCAGAAGACCCTGTCGGTGGGAGGGGCCATAAAATTCCGCCCTGTGCATAAATTGCCATCACTCTGCTATACCCCCATCACATGAACTACTGCATCTGTAATGAAGCTGTTCATACCATAACTGGATAAACTAAAAATAACGCATATTATAAAAACTGTAAGTAAAATTTATTTACTAGAATTATCAATGCTGTTTAATGCAATTTGATTGTCACCCCAGATCAGCTATCCAAATACTTTGTAAGATTTGTCCAATATATATTAGAAAGCACATATCAACCATTTAGTACCTTGCCTTAACCATTTTACATCAATAGTTCATTTACAATCGTGTTCAACAGAATGAATAAACATGATTGATACATATATGATTGTGTTGATTTGATATCGTTTATTTTTATGAATAATTCTTAAAGAATTCTGACTAATAGCTATAAATAGACAGTTTACTGCAATTTAGCTTCTTATTTGCAGTTTCCTATCTCTGTAATTTTTGCAGCTCAACAACCCTCTGAGATATTAGCACTCATCAAATTCGGGCCCCTTGAGTATTCCAGATATTAATTGCTCCACCTTTGGTAGTCGTGCCTTCAGTTGCCTGAGCTCTAACCTCAGGAATTCACTCCATAGACCTTTCAGCCTTTCTTTCCTCCTTTAAGACACTTCCTAAAAAACCCATCTGCCTTAACGTGGCCCAGTGTCAGATTGTGCTTTATAATGCTTCTGTGAAATGCCTGGGGACATTTTATTAAGTTAAAGGTTCTTAATAAATGTAAGTTTAAAAATAGGTAGTAACATCTTGGGCATCACCACAGCTATTTGTCATTCAAAAAATACTCCTGATAACAAAAGGTTCTGTGGTTTCGTATTTGTAATCTTCAGAATATTGTTTTGGATTTTGTAATTAAAGGTGGAATTTTAAAGTTGCTAAAGTTTTATCTCAAATATCTATCGGTAAACAATTTAACTCAGTCGCATTTTCAAGAGTAGAAAGCAAAAAGATCTCTTGACATTAATTTAATAGCCTGAAAAATATGTACTAGGCCACCTTGCACTACTATCTATAATATCTATATTTGTGCACTTGTTTAATAATCCAGATTACCCTCCTATATTATCAACCTGATAACCATTAAAACAGAACGGGATAACAATCATACAGGCCTTATTATTCAAGAGTGCTCCATTAGTTTGTTTCTATTTTAATTCAGAGCTTTCCTCCTCCAGTACACCTTGAATATTGTGGCAACTTCAAAGATTTTGCCATTAGCAGTATGACTTGATTGGGTACAGAGCGAGACAAAGTGGCTGTTTTCCACCTTCATACAAAATCTTCCAATGCAGCCCACAGGGAACCGATGGCATACATTATACATGTGACTGACAGCTTTAACTATGAGGCAGCATTGTGATCAGAGCCTCCTACTACAGTGGATGTGACAAAAACTACAATGCCAGGTCAGTCAGAAGGACAATGTTCTCTTCCTTGTTAAGGTTGTAAGTTTGAATGTAATGCTGCATCGTCCAAATGTCTTTCTTCCGTAATTAATTCCTCACTAGCAAAACTCCCACAATTTACTCTCCAACTTCAAGATTATTGAGCTCTTCATTCTTAAAGTGGTTATGATCCTCCCATAAAATAGGAGAGGAGGTAGGATATTAATTTTTAAATTAAGCTTTAAAATGTCTTTATATTTGCTTGCACAACCCTCCATTTGTTCTCAAACACCTAACTTTTGGGTTAATAAATGATCAATGTATAGTTAAGAATTTTTATGGCTTAATTTATTTCACTGTTAACATCTAAGCCAAGTGTCATTTATAGTACTGGTCAGAATATGGAATACAACTATGCGAATTAGATTTTTCAACCTCTTACCACAATGTTAAAAAATCAATTGCACTTGCATGTACAAGCCCTAACCTTTTTCTGGCAATAGGTAAATACCCCGACTTCACACCGTGACATGTATATGAATCTTGAGCCTCTCAGTGAGATACCAGTATAGGCAAGCTTCTGGAGGATTCCCACATTTAACTGCATTTGTATGGATGCCAGAAATTGCTGTCCAATTTACCCCTTAATAACAATGGGCACTGATAACCTCATTGTTATTCTTACCACAAAATATGAAAACTAACATCACTACTGCCTCAGCAGACTCTTATACCTAGACCGTGATTTTTTACAAGGCAATAACAGATCAGTTAACTTTTGATGGAATCTAGCAGGCTGAACAAATTACCACCAAATGGGCTCCCATCAAAGCTATGCTCATGGCACAGTTTAATCTGTTAGATATGTTAAATGTATCATTCCAGATTGTGAACTATGAACCTAGAAGGAGATCCTTTTCTTGATAGTAGGTTTAGTCACAGATTGCAGCATTTCAGATCTCTACCTCCTACCCACCAATCCAACCAGGGTCCCAACAGTCCTTTTTTATACTCTTCTGAGTATACCAATAATATGTACAAATGAACTAATAATCAAATTAACTATTTAGCAGCCTCAGGTACTGCATTGTAACAAAAATCAAAACTTTAAAGGAAGCTTATTGAATTAAATCAAAATATGACTCCTGGATCCGATGATGCACACCAGCCCCTGTGGCGCCCACTACTTGAGGAAGACCTTGGCGTACTGGCGGAGACTGTGTGCTCCCTTTCCAAGGACACCCGGGTGCAGACATAACCACAGAGGTGGAGCAGGCAGTCGGGTCATGCAGTTCCCCAACCCCTAGCTGCCTGGACCTGTTAACAGCCACCTTGGCCAGGCCCAGGAGCAAGCCTGTCTACCAAAGATCAGGAGTGTGGGGCTGAAGTGCAAACAAAACTTGAGGAGCAGCCCCTCAAATAATGAAATAAGGGCTGCAACCTTGGACAACATATATACAGATGGAACACGGACTCCTTAAGCCAGAGAAAAGACAGGAGGCCTGGGAGCCCGTGAACCATCTTAACCTTTTATTGCACAGGACTGCTGCATGCCACAACCTCTTTGCCTAGTCCCTGATGGGAAAAGGGAGGAGTCCCACGTAGAGAGTCTCCCAGCCGGGGACCCGGAGGCAGCTCAAGTTGTGGGGCCAAGGTTCCCGAGGGAGGAACCAGTGTTGGTGGAGATGCGGATTCCTAAGCAGGAGCTCCTGGATGATAACTGCTACTCCTGACAGAAGAGAGCTCCGATGTGAGGCAACTACTTTCCAAACTTTGATCAGTTCCAGGTAAAAGATAGGTAATTCCCATAAGGAGGCACGGGGATTTCTCAGGTCCATAAAAAATGAGCTGCAGGTTATACTTGAGGCCATGCACCTTCTTTGTTATTCATTCATGCAATGTGGGCATCGCTGGCTAGGTCAGCATTTATTACCCATCATTAATTGCCCTTGAGAAGGTGGTGGTGAGTTGCCTTCTTGAACCACTGCAGTCCATGTGCTGTTAGGAAGGGAATTCCAGGCTTTTGACCCAGCCACATTGAAGGAAAGTTATAGTTCCAAGTAAGGGTGGTGTGTGGCTTGGATGAAACTTGGCGGAAGAAATATGTCACCTGTGCACACCATCTAGGAGGGGGCTCGACATAAAGGTATCGATGCAGGGTCTGAAGCTGGAAAGTCACCACCTGGATTCAAAGGCACACCAGTGCCTGACCACCTTCCCTAAGCATGACACTCAGTACCTTATGAACCAGTGCAGTCTTTTGTTCCGGAAGAAGTCGATGAGCTTCTTCTGTATCAGTAACTAACTCTGGGTAAGAGATCAAAGTGACCCAGTCTTTTTTCATTCATTCATGGAATGTGGGTTTCATTTGTGAGGCCAGCATTTGTTGCCCAATCCTAAATGCCCTTGAACTAAGTGATTTGCTAGGCCATTTAATAGTAAGCTACATTGCTGTTGGTCTGGAGTCTTATAGGTAAGGATTCCTTTCCCTAAGGGACATTAGTGAACCAGGTGGGTTTATACAACAATTGACAACAGTTCATTGTTACCATTACTAAGGGAAACCTTTATTTTAAATTCCAGATTTTATTAATTGCATTTAAATTCCATCCGCAGCCTTGGTGGGATGGGAACCTATGACCTCAGGGCATTAGCGTGGGCCTCTGAATTATTAAACCAGTGACAATACACCGACATTGCCAAATCCCCCAGTCCTCTTTTATAGACTCTTTGGAAAAAACAAAAATTCAGTAAATTAAATTAAAAAAAATCAATAAATCAGTGGGGTTGACAGCCCTTGGTGTCTAAAACAAAGTAACTGAAACAAAACATCAAAGGAAACTTACAAAATCAAATCAAAATACCCCTTCCAGGGGTAAAGAAGCACTCCAGCAGTGTGCACTGGTCACGGAAGGTCAGTAAACATAATGGGAAAGATTTCTGGGTCGTCGGGCTGGTGCATTGGGCAGGTCCAGGAGCGGCCGGGAAATGGCCCTCCGCCCGCGAGCGGCCCCCAGCCACTATTTCATTCTGGCTGGCCAATTAGCAGCCAGCCAGCGTGAAAGGCGCTCTGAGAAGCTCAGCACTGCCCGGTGTGGGGGGGGGGGGGGGGCGGCGGGGGGGGGGGGGGAGGGCGAGCACAAAAGTCTGCCCATGTGCAGGGGAGCGCGCACTGAAGGGTCCCTGAAGCAGGGAGCTGCCTCAGAGGGCTGAAGGATACTAAAATCAAAAATAAAGATTCTGAAAATATGCAAAACATGTTCCTTCATAGGACTTACTCACATGAACATAAATGTTAAAAAGGTTATGTGAAAAAGAATTAATTTTTTAAAGATTAATGTTGGAAACTTCATCCAGCCCATGCATGAGGTTTCCTAAAAAATCCAAAGGCCGCCTGGCCGATTTGCCTACCTGCCAACTTTAAGGTTGGATGGGCAGCAAAAATTAGGTTTAAATTAATTGAGTAATGGCCTTAATAGGCCTCTTAATTGTCGGTGGGCGTGTTGCTGCCACTCGAACATGCCCGCCGACCGAAATATTGCCCGAGCGCAGGACAATGTCAGGACGCTCGCCCAACATCATCTCGCGCTATTTTACCCCTGATCAGGTTGGGCGCGCACCCACCCACGGGACGTAAAATACTGTCCAATGTTTCGATTCCGTATGATCCTTCTTCAAAGCCCTATATGACCTATGTGATGGTTCCTGCTCTAACTCTTTTTCCGGAATTGAAAGCATGATGGTGACTATGAAACCATTGTCGATTGTCGTAAAAGCCCATCTGGTTCACTAATGTCTATTAGGAAAGGAAATCTGCCATCCTTACCTGTCTGGCCTACATGCGATTCCAAACCCACAGTAATGTGGTTGACTCTTAACTGCCCTCTGAAATGGCCTAGTGAGCCAAGGGCAATTAGGAATGGGCAACCAGTGACACCCACATCCCGTGAAAGAATGAATAAAAAAAACACTTTTTCCATTAATTTACTAATTCGCCAGGTTTCTGCCATTTCTTCCATACCCATAACGGGCTTTCTTCATTCGAACAACTCCTTTACCCATCACTGGAGTCTGCACTACCATTTCTTTCATGTTGCGTGTTCTCATGGTATACAATCTCCCAGTCTCTTACACTAACTGAATCACTTTACTTTGATTCCCCTCCATGCTCCTTTTTGGACAATGTGATGGAATCTGTGGGAAAATCTTGTTTTTTTTATATGTTGAGACAGATCTTAGTTGTAAGGGAAAACTGAGGAAGGAAAATAATCCATCCAAATGCTAAGGAGGCTAAGAATGAGACTGAGAATTGGAAACCAAAACTTCTGTTAAACACCATATATAAACACCAGTAGTAGAAGTTGAAGAGTCCAGTGGTGTAGAACAGGCAGGCTAAAGTAGACAGAGGCTAGATCCAGAAGCTGAGAATAAGGAAATAAACAGTTGTTGAAGCTGCTTCTGTTACTTGAAGATAACATTGGTAGATCTATGCCATCCAGACCAAGTCAAACAGGTGCCAGCAAACAAGGGAAGATCCTACCCATGGAACTTGGGTTAACTGTGTACTAGGTGGGAAATCCCTAGAGGAAGAGGAGCTGAAATTCTTTGAAAGGATGACAGAGTTTTGAAGGACTTTGTGACTGAGTTTGATGACTCAAATACTGACTAGAGTGTTCAGCCAATTCATAAGATCTGTCTTAGTTGTATCTGCCATTTAATGTGTAACGTATAGTTTATAATTGACCACAATATTCCATATTCCTGTTAATTCACCTTTAACTTATGCTGATTCTGGGGTTTAGTGTATAGGTGGTTATCTGAGATAGTATTTAGTGTTTGCCTTATTTGACTCTTATATAGTAAAAAAATCTTTTGTTTCAAACAGTGGAATATTATGGCTTCATTCGCTCAGTAAATAACTGGGATTTCAGATTTCCTTTTTTAAAAAAAGTTACTGATCTTGACTGAGATTGTAACATAATTGAGGATTCATCCAGGATTGTAATAACTGAGAAAATCTTATTCCTCGCAATTTTTTAAAGAAGCATGTGTTAGCTTTTAGGCCAGGTGCCCAGTGAGAACCATTGAAAAAGGACCCTTAAATAAGTTCCTCCTTGTTCCTGTAGCACTGAGAGGAGAATGAGCTCTCCTCAGGCTCCACAAAATCAACCTGTGTCATTGTTGTTTTGGATCATTCCCACTTGAGGCAATGTGACCCCAACACCCCCACCTTCCTGACCCCTGCCACATTTCTATCATCTTCTGATCCGGGAGCCAGCTAGATGGCTTGATATTACTCCAGCTCGGGCACTTGCTCTGCAGTCACATCAAACCTTATTAATCAGATCCGACCTTCAAAATGAACTGGGTCTCCCACTGGGACAACTGGACAGTTGGTCAGCATGTTCCATTGGTCATCTTTCAATGTCTGCTCAGGGGGAAAATCTAACCCTTGGTTTCTTCAATTCACAATCAAGTCCAACCAATGATTCTCATTTCTGACCCTTCTACCCTTTGACATTTTGCATCTGTCAATATCCCTGGTTCTACTATCTCCTCTGGAAAAATCAAATGGGATGTCCATATCTCTTCCATTTATCTCATTCATACTTGGACTATGTGCCTTGCTGCCATGGTCAGTGTTTAGTGCAGGTGTTCCCAAACTGCGGGCCGTGATCCCCAGTGAGTCGCAGGATGAGCAATTGGGCTTTTCCTCCTTCAAGGCACCATTGGCACCTGTGGAGAGCAGGCTCTGGTAGGGCAGCCTAGCATCCACTTGGAGGCTGCATGACATGCGCACATTTGTTTTTTGTTGCCAAGGTTTGGTGGGCATGTCCTAAGGAAATGAGCTCTGAGGCCCCAACATTTTGTCAAATGGCCTGCTAAAAGGTAGAGGGAAAGTTGGTTGCTAACTGCCCCACCAACCCCCCCCACCCCTTCACTCTGACTGCTCCTGACTCCCACATCCCATTCTAACAGCTTCCCATCTACACTCTGACAACTCTCCCTCACCCTGCTTTGTTAGCTTGCCTCAAATCACTCTGACTACTCCCCCCCCTCCACTGCCTTGACAACTCCTCCCCTCCCCACCCTAACAGCTCTCCCCCACCGACTCTGGCAGCTCCCCGCCACTGCACCACCCCACCCCCCCCAATCTGACTACTCCTCCCCCCAACTCTGACACCCCCAGCTCTTACAGCTCCCTCCAATCTGACAGTTCCTTCTGCCAATTATGACAGCTCTTGCTCCCAGGTCTGACAGCTCTGGCGCCACTCTGACAGCTCACCCCCACCCCCCCCCCCCCACCCCATGCTCTGATAGGTCCCCCAGCCCAGCTCTGACTGCTCTCCACCCACCCCAGTTCTGACAGCTCCCCCAGCTCTGACAGATCTCCCCCTCCCCTGCTCTCAATCAGGGGTCACACCAATTTTCAAGCATCAAACTGAAGTCACAGTGGCAATAATTGTTTAATGCCTATCTCGGGTTACTCTTAAGATGGTGATGCTGAGTCTACTTCTCAAATTCTGCAGTCTGCATGGTGAAAGTGCAACCAAAATACTTTCTGACAAAGGAGTTCAAAAAATTTGATTCAGAATAAGAAAGAGCATGTCCAAGTCATGATGATGAAAGTCTCCAAGGGGAACCTGGAGGAACCTTTTCTCTACTGTGCAGAATGTAGGAAAGAAGCCAGCAATGCAATTTCAGTCTACTTAATTCAATCACTTCACACAGGTCCATCTGCAAAACTTCTAACTATAACATAATAATACCTCAGGTAGGCATTAAAAATTCAAAATGAATGCTGTACTATGTGCTTTATGCCAAATAATGATTTTTAATCCATTTGTTGAAAACCTGAATTGAACTTATAAAAAACAGACTTTTTAAAAACACAGACAAAACTGACTTGAACTCACAGCCATGATATTTACCTAATTTACAATGCTGTACATTCCACATTCCAACTCCATTGAGATGGAGAGGGTATGTCTGCAAAAACCCATCAAAGACAGAGGAATGTGACTGAACCATATTCTGGTTCAACTATTCCATCAGACAACGTCCGGATACTAAACTGGGTGGAGACAAACCATCAAACTTAATCACTTGAACAATGGGACACTGCCAAAAATTCCCATACATGACCTAGTCAAGTTACAATTCAAACACACAATCATGTTCGAATTACTGGTTGGTTGGAGAGGGCAGTATTATGTCAAACTTTTGTATGTTTGTATGTTTTAAGCACATGTTTTCACAGCAGAACTGAGGACAAGCAGCTGAGAAGCTGCAAGAGATTCTTCCTTTCTCTTTTGCTCCACCTAACCTGCAAGCTTTTGTGCGCTATCTGCTATTATTGACTCTCTCTCTCTCTCTCCATGTGCAGTTGGCAGAGATTTTAAAGAAAGAACTCAACTCCACAGCTGTATGTCCAGAAAAAAACAAATAGATCAACCATCTGCAGTTTTAAACCAGCTCGATGCTGAAAGATGAAGACCACCAAGTGAAAGAGGCAAGACGATCAGATTCAGCCTGAAGCTAGACAGTCACCGGAGTACAGACTGTGAATTCCTTTAAATTTTTATGGACTCTAAATTAGCAAACCTATCCTTCCCAGCTCGGAATCTGTATTTATGTATGGTGTGTGTGGACTTTGAGTTTGTGTGTGCACACGTATGTTTGTGTGTGTGTGTGTGTGTGTGTGTGTGTTTATGTGTATGAAAGTTGGTGCGTATCTTATTATTTTGCATAGATCAGTTTTAGCATAATAAAGCTAATCTCTTTCTTTGTTAAACTCAAGAGAACCTGTCTTATTGGCTATTTTGTTATCAAGTAATGCAAAGAGTTAAGTATTCACTGAATTGGCAAGTATATCCCCTTTCAAATAAAAGAACCCGTTGTGATCAAAAGAGGAGAGGGCAAAGAGGGAAGCCATTCAACACCCACCCCCACCCCACCCCCCACCCCCCCATCCCCCAATTCCCTGGTCATAATATTGACACTACTATGTCAGCCAATTAGTTGGAGACGGGGAAGGACTTATAGCAACCAGAGTCTTATGACTCAGCAAACAACAAACAGAGTCTATTTAAGTGGAGTCTTTGCAAACTACAGCAAACATAACTCATGATGAAAGTAGTTTCCTGAGATGAGCAGGATTCTTTCCCCAGTAAATCCAGTGAGTTGTGGATAGTTGCATAATACAAACTGATAATTTCTCCAGCAAACTGCAGCAAATAAAAAAATCATTATATAACATTAATTATACACACAGATCAATAACAGTCAATTACAACAATGTGATCTTCAGGCATAATTGATGGGGAAATCTCGATTCTGATCAAGATTTGTGTTGTTACTACATGCAGCTTCATAAATGATTGGCAATCTTAATATATCCCCCAAAACATCTTAAACCTTCAGGGCAGAATCATTCTAGATTTGAACTAAGTGCGGTGGAGGGCATGTGAAACAACATTTTACCCATCGGCCATTCACACTGTATTGTCCCAAACCCATCGTATTAATTATGCATTCCCGGGATACGTGGGCGGGCTAAGATTTGCTTGCCACACCATCACCTCGCTACTTCATCAGTGCTTCTCGCCCAGGATTGCAGGAGAGAAGACATGCCTCTGAAAAGTAAGAAGACTGCAGCCTTCAAGCACCTTTTGGACATTGCCCGCTGTGATATCCTCTACCCCTGCTCTGGCCGCAGGAGGGGCAGCAACATTACCACTTCAACTTGGTAGGTGATGGCAGTGATCATCTGTGCCAATGCGGAACAGAAGAGATTGGCCATCCAATGCAGATAGAGGATGAATGATCTCATCTGTGCAACCGGAGTATGGCAACCATCTCATCACTCTAAACTCACACACTCAAACCCACCACACTTTCACTGGCATCTCACTCACTACCAGCTCAAGGGACATCACCACCCATTCGCACACACATACCCTCACATGTCCATCTGGCCTCATCTGCTTTGGAGATTGCCTCCTCAGCCCTCACCATCTTGAGGCCACTTGCACAGATCAACATGAGCCCCCACACACATCCATGGGATACCCTCCTTCCACATTACAGCCCTCATCCTGCAGCCTCTTCCCTTGCCTGAGGACACTTCTCCCTCTTCCTCAAGCAAGCCCTAGCCCTGCAGCTGGTGAAAAGCCACCCACATTTGGCTGATCTGGTAGGTAAAGACCTGCCCGTGAGCCCCTAAAAGTGATGTGGTGCTGTCTGTGAAGCCTGGCGCTGATGACTGCGAGTGCTGATCAAAGCAAGGTAGGCAAACAAACCTTAAATTCCCAAGTGAAGTGTAGCCTGTCAAATGCACGCCTTATATATGCTGTTGTGAAACATATTGGCGCGTTTTCCCGCCGACGTAGGCGGATGATCCAGCAGTGGGGGGATGAGTCCAGCAGGCTGGTCTTATTATGATATGCTGATGTATTGCACTGAGGTTCCCAACAAACAATGGCGAGAAACACAACCCTGCCATTGATGGGCTGAGCGGATAATCGCAAACTGGTTTCACGACGTTGTGAAACCCATTTTTGGCCTTATCCCCATATTTTCCGCTCACACCGCTGAACACATTTGACACCAGCAGGCACAGAAAATCCCAGCCTCAGTTTTTTATATTCAAATGGATCATCTGTATTTCTAAGTTCATGGCTCATGCTATTTTGTGGGGCAACAAACAGATATCCTGCAATTAAACTAGTTCAGAAAGGCAGAATTTATCATACAAACATATGAATAAGGAGCAGGAGTTGATCACTGGGCCCCTCGAGTCTGCTCTGCCATTCAATAAGATCATGGCTGACCTGCTTTTAACATGTACTCCATACCACTGCCTACCCTCAGCCTTAAAGATATTCAGACTCTGCCTCCACCACCTTTTGTGGAAGAGAATTCCAAAGTCTAATGACTCTCTGAGTGAAAAAGCTTTCCCTCACCTCTGTCTTAAATTGTCAATCCCTTATTTTTACACAGTCACCCCTAGTTCTAGACTCTCCCGCAAGAGGAAATATTCTCTCCACATCCATCCTGCCAATAGCCCTAGAAACTTATATGTTCAATCAAAATGCCTCTATCTGTTCTAAACTCCAGCAGATGCAAGCCCAGCCTGTCCAGCCTTTCCTCATAACTCAACTGCCCATTCCAGGTATGAGTCTAGTAAACCTTCTCTGAACTGTTTCCAATGCATTTAAACCCTTCCTTAAATAAGGAGACCAATACTGTACACAGTACTCCAGATATGGTCTCAACAATGCCCTGTATAACTGAAGAATAACCTACCTACTTTTGTGCTCAATTTCCCTCATGATAAACAATAACATTCGATGATCTTTGCTAATTACTTGCTGTACCTGTATGCTAACCTTTCATGGTTCATGAATTAGGACACTCAGATCTCTCTGCATCCCAAAGCTTCACAATCTCTCACTATTTACATAATATGCTTCTTTTTCATTCTTCCTGCCAGAATGGACAATTTTACGTTTTCCCATATTATACTCCATTTGTCAGGTCTTTGCCCACTGATCTAACCTATCTATATACTTTTGTAGCTTCCTTATGTCCTCTTCCAAACTTACTTTCCGACCTATCTGTTGTGTTGTAATGTGCCTTTCAGGGATAGCAGCATGCCATTACTTTAAGGGAAGTGTGTCATGTGATCCAGCCTCAGTTTTACTTCGACCTGAAGCAGAACACAGACACAGGGTCCTGAAGCTCTGATGTCCTCAAGTTTTCTATCCATGGAGATATATTCACATGTGCATAGAATTAATAAATGAACCCACAAAGTGTTTGCACAATCCCTTATGAGCGCCCGGTGCCTTTATATCATAATAACACACACGACAGGCTACTTCGCCAAATTATTTTTTCAGACAAGAAGGCCTTAATGTAGCTGCAGTGTTATCTCAGCAGATTCCTAAGTCAAATTACCACTTGAGAGACAATTTATTTTCATGTATTTCACCTGTGTGCAACTTTTCCCAGATAACGGCTAAATATTGAGATGGATGGATTCCAGAATAATTCAATGAAGCAAAGGTTGGCCTAAATTTCTTCTATGTTTCATATTTAACACATTGTTTAACAAGTTTGTACAAATTCTTACTTGTGTGATTTTAATGCAGTTTAAATAATGACAATTGAACAATTAAAGCTGAGACCTGAATTTATGTAACATGTTAACTCGTGCACCAGAGCTATTGCATTGAGCAAATTCAAACTTTATTGCAGTACTGAAATAGATTAATCATCAGTGCAGGATATGTACAATGCCAAAATCACACTTGCAAAAACAAAAGGCCCAACTCTGCTCTGCATTTGACATAAGAAAGTGAATATTGCCATTCATCTTATGTCTAAATATAGCAATTATAACCATCTCCTGACATGTACTGAAAACTATCCTGGCATTGCTCAGCTCAAAAAGTGGGCAGTGTATTTACCAACTGAGGCACCCATGAAATAATTATTTTAACATGTATTTTATGTTAAAGATCAACAGATACAGAGTACTTGTGGTGGAGGTAGTGATGACCGCTAGACTTTATAAGTCTCTTATATTTCAAACTGTCTCTTTTAATTTAAGGCAAAATAGAGTAGTAAAGGTTGGGGGAATGTGTTCACTGAGTAATTCTGCCTGGAGACAAACCCCATGTGACCTTCTTATTATGGAGACAGAAACCAAAATTGAAACTTATTCAAAACCAGTTATGAGCTTTAATGCCTGGACACAAAGGAATAGGCAGCTGGCCTTACTGGTTCTCAGACTTACAGGCTCTCATGGTCAATCAGACCAAAGGGTTTACAAGAAAACACAAGAAATAGAAGCCTGCTCTGCTATTCAATAATGTGATGGCCGATCTTGGGCTTCAAATCCACTTTCCCACCTGGTCCTCAAATCCCTTGATTCCCTGAGAGATCAAAAATCTGTCTATCCAAGCCTTAACTGAACTCAATGATGAAACATTGGCAACTCTCTAGAGTAGAGAATTCCAAAGATTAACAACCCTTTGAGTGAAGCCATTTCTCCTCATCTAAATAATCAGTCACTTATCCTGAGACTGTGCCCCGGTGTTTTAGATTCCCTGACCAGTGGAAACAATCTCTCAGCATCCACTTTTCAAACCCCTTCAGAACCTTGTCTGTTTCAATGAAATTGCCTCTCATTCTTCTAAACTCAAGAGAGTATAGGCCCAATTTACTCAGCATCTCATTATAGGACAGCCAACTCATATCAGGGACCAATTAAATGAACCTGCGCTGAACTGCCTCCAATGCAAGTATATCCTGCTAACTTCTCCTCCCCCACTCCCCACCCCAGCAAGGTAAATTTAATCAATTGAACTTATCGTCAGCCTTAATCCTCAATTGAGAAAAATTTCAAACCATGATAGGGGCTTAGTCAACTCTGCTGGCTATAAACTTGTTCTTAAAATAACCTGCCCACCCTCCCAGGAGCACTTAGACTAAACAAAGCTATCTCAGAATAAAATATACATGGTATATTGTAGCAGAAACTCTCTGATGAGTTGAACTCTTTCAGAACATAAACTCCTTCAGTAAAGAATTCTAGAGAATTTGGGATCCTGAGGCTTTATAAATTGCGTCTTCAACTTTTTAGAATGGTTAATTAATAATACTTTATTGGTTGGAATATTGCAAATTGCAACTCTACCAAAAAGTAAATGAGAGATTCAAATCCACTTAGAAACATATGTAGGATATTCAAACAATGTGTCTTTGTGTCAGCTGATGGAGAGATCTAATAAAGACCTCAACCTTTCACACAGGTCTGACTGACTTAATAATCTTGCAGGTTTGGCTTCTGTGTAAATCTAACAGTCTAATTTAAAGAAAATTTGTTGCTTTTAAAATAACATGACTATTGTCTGTTATATTTCTGAGGCACTTTTATTTAAGAGAATTTTTGGTGAGTCAAAACATGTTTTTTTACAGCAGTTGCAGCTTTTGTTTGTAAACAGATTCAGGAAGTTTCTGGAGAGAGCTCTTTCATGGCCTTTGTCTAGGTATGTGTGTGAAATTAACGTGTATGTGTGTGATGTCTCTCTTTGCTTTTTGCAAATATTTTTAGCTGAGTTAAATCCTTTCATTAACTGGGTCAAATGGTTAAATCTGTAATACCCTTCTTTAAATATGGAGAGCAGGACGGCACACTTATTCCAGATATGATCTCACTAAAGCTCTTTACAATTGTAGCAAGACTAACTTCTTTATTCTTCTACTCCAATCTCTTAGCAATAAAGCTCAACATGCCATTTCCTAATTGCTTGCTGTACCTGCACGCTGACTTTCTGAGTTCCTTGTACAAGCACACCCGAGTCTCTCTGACATCAACAATTACAAGTTTCACACCTTTTAAAAAATATTCTATTTTTCTATGCTTAAGACCAAAGTAAATAACATCACACTTGCCCACATACTCCACCTGCCATCTTGTTGTCCATTCACTTTGACGGAAATACAGCCACCACAGCTGCTGCTATGCCAAGCAGAAGAAAAGAAATGCTTTTGGATTAATCACCAAGTTAAGGCTGGTGAGGACGGGACATATGTTTGAGGAAAAAAAGGACTGTGAAAAGTTGGAGAATGCAGAATCACCACAGGGAGTCCATTTGATTATGCTCAAAGGCTGAGTGGAGAGGTTTGCTTAAAAGGACACTGGAAGATTCAAGCAGGGAGAAGGAATCCTGTTAACACTGGGAAGAGTTTGATTTTAAACTTACGACTACATGTTTATGGAGAGTGCGGTGTAATATATAAATATGATGTGATGCTTTTGGTTGTTTTAAGAAGTTAAGGGCAGGGTACCTCTTCTGTAGTTTAAAGTATTAGTTTCCTTCTAAGTAATGTTTTGTCTATGTTGATTTTTAGGGTGTTTGTTACAGTAAAAGTCTTAATAAGTAAAATCTTGATATGTGATCCTTTGAGTTGGTCACTGGGAAATTCATATCTCTTTTTAAAAGCTATCAATCTCTATGGGGATTGTTTCACATGCTGTGGTTCACATTTCACAATGTTTACTGGTAAATGCATTTCAAGTCATGCAGTGTATCGATCTCTAGTGTTCAGTGTTAGAGCTGGAAGCATTCCCGATCAATTGGTTCATAAGTAGTGCAGTGGGTAGGCAGGGGTAGAGGGTGCTGCATTAGGCTGGAGCAGCAGCATTTCCAACATGCTAATCCTTTTAAAAACAAAGAACATGTCATCTTTTTATTACATTGCCTTCCATTGTTTAATGTTCATGCTGTTTTGTGGTAGTGCAAGCCAATATTATAATTTTAATTAAGCTATGTCAAGTAATGAAAAGCAATCAGAGATTATGAATTATAATCAATGTATTACCGTAAGCCTGTATTCTTTACATAATTAACAACCTGAGTGACATTTATACCATTATACAGTAATTTATTACGGAACATGATTTAACCTTTTGGGCAGACCTAAATGATGAATTACTTGGCACACATTTGCTGTTTTAATCTTTGGACAAACAGTTATAATATGAAAATTTGCATCACTGAAAGGTAAAAGAGTGCAAAAGTGTGTCTCATGTCGAAACCCAGCTCTTAGAACTGAAGTCTGGCTGTTCTGATGTTTCTATGATCAGCCCTGCCCTTTGACAATGTGACTGCTGTCATATTCCTATATGTCTACCTGTAGGCAAATTGCACAGGGAGTCAGGCAAATGTCCCCATTAATTCATAAATAGGTGTCCTATGGTATAGGTGGGACCCTGATTGTCATTTTAGAGCTTAAGTGAGCAGACCATTATTATGCATGCAGTCCAGCCAAGGAGGAAGGTGAGTTTTTCTTTATGAAGTGCCTTAGAATCATAGAATAGTTACAGCACAGAAGGAGGCCATTTGGCCCATCGAGTCGAAATGGATCATAATGTTGGATGCCTGATATCAATGTTTTATCACAGCAAGCAGCAGGTAGACATGAACAGCACCAACAACATGCATTAATATTGCATCTACAAAATAGTAAAAGGTCCCAACGTGCTTCACGGGATCATCATCAAGCATAACTTGACACTGAGCCATATAGAAGATATTAGAGCAGGTGACCAAAGGTGGTCAAAGCGGTAGGTTTTAATGAGCACCTCAAAGGTGGAGAGAAAGAGAGGAAGAGAAGACAGTTCACGTTGTAATAAAGAACTGTTTGACATTGAAGATGGGGTATAGTCAACCAGTCAATCCAGGAGCAGTGGTGACATCAACCAGTCAGTCCAGGAGGGGCAAGGCAACGGAGGGATTTCAAAATAAAATGAAGTAATTATATGTTTATATTTTTACACATGCAGTCCAGAATGTTTTGAGTTTCAGCTTGAATTTCAGCTCAGCATTACATAACAGTATTAAAAATTGTGAAACTTTAACCCTATGACGGCAGCCAATTTAGGGAAACTCCAGCGTTCCTGGGCAAACCAATTATGCTTGTAATCTCCTTATACTGCATGACAGTGAAAACAGCACTAACATTACAGAAGTAATAAGAAGAACTCAGGCCTCAGCCTCTCTATCGTTGTAAGATTAATCTTAAACGACTTCAATATATTAAACGCAATTTTACCACAAAAATCGAAAAGCATGGCACAGTTTACTGAGTTTGGCAGCTGTGCAGTCACGTGAGTGATCAGAGGACTTCAGGATTTTTTTTCCCCTAGCAGCACTTCAGGGGATGGTTTTCTCCAAGATGCTGGTGGCACAGTGCCAAACATCAGTGGCTGCCGTCTGTAGTGCTGGATACCACGTTCTGCATTATTTATGGCAGTGGTTTTCAATTTGCTGTTCTTCCAACATCAAGGAAGAGTCACAACTAGGCAATGAAAAGAGTGATGCTGATTTGAAATCCATCCCAGAGGGTGAATAAGTGGGGGGCTGGAAGGGGGGTTGTTCAGACCACCAGAAGCCTAAATGGAAAACTTCTGTACAAGATAAACCTGCCAGAATTTAATTAAGTGGAGGTCTCGATTTACCAGCAACTTATTCTACCCATTAAACAAACTTTTCTGTTGCTATCTACTCAATCAAAGAAGTGACATTACATGCAAAGAGTAACGAGTGAACTTGTAACACAATTATAGGATAAACAAAGAAGGAATTTTCCAGATACAATCTGTACATAACAGTCAAGCTTTGCCAAAACATCTTGGACACAAAAAAATTAAATTTGAAGTTTGATGGGAAATAAAAAGTTGTTGATGGTAATAACCGATCTCAGTAGATGTAGGTTAACCCGGCAGAATCCCATTCCATCTGCCATCTTTTAAGGGATGCGGATACGTGACTTGGGAGATTGCAGACACATTCTTCCATATTTTAAGATAAAGCATTATTCAGGGAATGCTTGTTAATGCATGTTAAGATACAATTGCTTTTACCAGATGGGAAAAAAGTCTCAGAATTCCTCCAGGTTATGCAGCATGTATTACAGTGTATGTACTGGGAGGTGAAATGTACAATTTATGACAGAACTTGCATTTATACGGTGTCTTTCACATTCTCAGGTCCTCTTAAAGCAATTCACAGCTGGCGAATTGTGGGCAATTTTAGGATTTCAGGCACTGAAAGAATGGTATATATCCAAGTCAGAATGATGCATGATTTGGAAGAGACATTGAGTTTTTCCTATGACAGGCAAAGGTTGCAGAGCAGAGAGATGCAATTGAAGTAACCTTAGTGTGTTGCTGCAGTTAATTCTTTGTATCATATATACTGTAGCCACCGTAAGCTTCAGGGGAAAGGGTGAATATTCAATCTAGTGGCAGATACACTCATCAAATTAATTTCCCTCTTCTGGGTAATGTCTTGCCCCTTGGTTGTGGTTCCAGCAATCCTTGTGATTGGTGAATATTCCAAACACTCCTAACTTGAGCCTTGGAGGTGATAGGTTTTAAACAATCAGTGGAGTGAGCCACTCATTGCAGAGGTGCAGCCACTGCTTTTCTGCCTTGATTTTATGGTAATGGTGCTGATGTGGTTTGCTCAGTTCAACCTTTGTTCAAGGGTGACTCCCAAGATGTTGCTGATGGATACTTAGTGATGATGATGCTATTGAAGATTATGTGCAGAGGACCAGGATTTCCTTTGTTTAGGATGGTCATTGCCTGACATTTATGTGGTGTGAACATTGCTTGCAATACTAACCATATCATCTCGATCTTACTGTCGGATGGCATGAGCAGTGCATTATGAAAGGGTTTGAATTGATCTGGAATCATCAGTCAAAAACCCACACCTGACTTATTATGGAGGAAGGTAAAATTGATTTTTACCATTGCTAAAATAATTGAAGATAGTTGAGCCAAAGTCTCTAGCTTGAAGATCTTCTGCAATAACGTGCTGGGACTGTGATAACTGGTCTCCTTTTGCATCAGGTGTGCTTCTAAGTCATTGGAAATTTCTCCCTTTGACTCTTATTGACTCCAGGGTGCCAAGGTTCTTTTTTGCTACACTTATTCAAATGCTACTTCGATGCCCTGGGCATATACTCTCATAACTCATGCAGCAGCCAGGACTTGAGTCCGTGTCTGGATCAAGGCTGTGATGAGGTCCAGAGCTGAGTGTTTTTGGTGAAACCCAAACAGAGTGTCAGTGGACAGGCTACTGGTGCAGGGGTGTTGTTCAAAATAAAATAAATTTACATTTATATCGAGTTTTTCACGACTACAGATCGTCTCAAAGCTGGTTACACGGAATGGATTACTTTTCAAGTGTAGTCACTGTTGTAATATAGGAAATGTGACAGCTAAATTGTGCACAGCAAACTCCCAGAAACACCACTATGATAATGGCTTGTGTGTGATAATGTGATAATCTGTTTTGGTGATATTTATTGAGGGTTAAACATTGACTAGGACACTACGGATAATTCGCCTACTGTTTTTAAATATAGTGCCATGGGTTATTTTGGATCCGCCTAAGAGGGCAGACAGGGATTGATGGCCCTAATGTAGATTGTATCCTTTTGATAAATGTGATGATACTGATAGGGTTATAATTTGCTGGTTACATCTGTCCTGTTTCATAGATAGGATATATCTGGGCACTCCGTTACATTATTGGTTAGATATCATTGCAAAATTGTACTTGAACAATTCCATGAGGATGGCAGCTTTGACACATAGATCTTTATCGCTACAGCTGGGATGTTACTAGGCCAACACTCTTTGCGACATTCAGTACAATAAGCTACTTTACTGTCACATGAAGTGAATCAAATTGGCTGGACAATGGCATCTATGATGGTGGGAACCTTGGAAGGAACCTGAGTAGGAGCATGCAATGGTGCAACGAGTCACGATTTGATTGATTAGAATATATTAAAGGGTGTAGGAGGAGAAAACTTATGTAGAACAACATAGGGGTGTTTAATAGAACAACTTAGAGGAACAATAATAGCAGTTTTAATAAAATAGATAATGAGAAGGATGTTCATGATGATGGGGAATTTTTAGAAATTCATTTATGGGATATGGACATCGCTGGCTAGGTCAGCATTTATTGCCCATCACTAAATGCCCTTGAGAAGGTGGTGATGAGCTGCCTTCTTGAACTGCTGTCCCTTTGATGTAGGTAAACCCACAGTGGTGTTAGGGGGAGAGTTCCAGGATTTTGACCCAGCGGCAGTGAAGGAACAGTGAAATATTTCCAAGACAGGATGGTGAGTAGCTTGGAGGAGAACATGCAGTGTTCCCTTGTATCTGCTGCCCTTGTCCTTCCATATGGTAGTGGTCATGGGTTTGGAAGGTGCTGTCTAAGGAGCTTTGATGAGTTTCTGCAGTGCATTTTGTAGATGGTACATACTGCTGCCACTGTTTGTCGGTGGTGGAGTTAGTAGTGTATGTGGATGGGGTCCCAATCAAGTGGGCTGCTTTGTCCTGAATGGTGCAAACTTATTGAGTGTTGGTGGAGCTACACTTATCCAGGCAAGTAGGGAGCATTCCAATCAAGCCCCTGACTTGTGCCTTGTAGATGGTGGACAGGCTTTGAGGAGTCAGAAGGTGAGTTACTCATCGCAGGATTCCTAGCTTCTGATCTGCTCTTGTAGGCACAGTATTTATATGGCGAGTCCAGTTTAGTTTCTGCCCAATGGTAACCACCCATGATGTTGATTGTGGGGGATTCAACAATGGTAATGCAATGGAATGTCAAGGGGTAACATTAGATTCTCTCTTGTTGGAGATGGTCATTGCCTGGCACTTGTGTGGCACAAATGTTACTTGTCACTTGTCAGCCCAAGCCTCGATATTGTCTAGGTCTTGCTGCATTTGGAAATGGACAGCTTTAGGTATGACTCTATCCAGCGGTGACTTTTCCCACTGATTCCCATTGACTCCAGTTTTGCTAGGGCTCCTTGATGCCACACTCAGTCAAATGCTGCCTTGATGTCAAGGGCCGTCATTCTCACGTTGGTCTCTCTGTCCCCACCCTACTACAGTGTTCCAGTGAAGTTCAACATAAGATCAAAGAATAGCACCTCATTTATCGATAAGGTACATTATAGCTTCCCAGACTCAACACTGAGTTCAACAATTTCAGACCATAACCTCTACCCCCATTTTCTTCATAAGTTTTGGGTTTACCCCATTTCTCTTTTGGTAGGGACGTGGGTAATAATAACCAGTGCATCGCAGGAAGGGACAGAGTGCAGAAACTTAAGAGTGCACCAGCAGATAAGTTCAGAGTTTGCAAAAACAGTAAAAAAAAACAAAATTAAAGGCTCTGCACCTGAACGTGTGCGACATGCACAACAAAATTGTTGAATTGTTAGCACAAATAGAAATGAACACATATGACCTTATAGTCATTTCAGAGACATGGTTGCAAGGTGACCAAGTCTGGGACCTAAATATTTAAGAGCATTTGACATTTTGAAAGGACAGAAAGCTAGGAAATTTTAATGGGGTAGCTCTGCTAATTAAGGGAGGCATTACCACTGTAGTGAGCGATTACCTTAGTTCAGAAGATCAAGATATACAATCAGTTTGGGAAGAGATAAGAAATAACAAAGGCAAGAAGTCACTTGTGGGATTAGTTTATAGGCCCCAGAACAGTAGCTACACAGGTTATACAGGAAGAGATAATGCTGGCTTGTAAGAAAGGTACTGCAATAATCATGAATGATTTTAATCTTCATTTAGATTAAATCAAATTGGCAAAGCTAGCCTGGAAAATGAATTCATAGAGAATATTCAGGACAATTTCTTAGAGCAGTATGTTTTAGTGCCAACCAGGGAGCACAAAAAGTTATTATGCAGGTGCAGCAAGTAATTAGGAAGGCAAATGGAATGTTGGCATTTATTCTAAGGGGAATTGAGAATAAAAGTAGAGAAGTGTTGCTACAGCTGTACAGAGCCATAGTTAGACCATACCTGGAATACTGTGTGTAGTTTTCATCTCCTTATTTGAAAAAGGATATAATTGCATTAGAAGTATGCAAAGAAGTTCACTTGTCTGTGCCTGGGATGAAAGGATTATTTTATGAAGAAAGGTTGAGTAGATTGAGCCAATACCCATTGGAGTTTAGAAGAATGAGAGGTGATCTTATTGAAACATATAAGATCCTGAGGGGTCTTTATAGGGTGGATGCCCAGGAGGGGAAAACAGTTCGGACCAGTACTCTTACTTCCCAGTTTTTACTTCTGTTCCATTTTAAGGTATATATGACCACTTCAGACCAGTATTCTTATTTCCCAGTTTTTACTGTCTTTTCCTTCTGGGTACTGGGTGAATATTTCCTCTTGTGGGATGGAATAGAACTATGGGACACAGTTTAAGAATAAGGGTCTCTACCTTTCAAGATGGAGATGAGGATAATTTTTTTCTTTCAGAGGATCATTACTCTGTAGAATTCTCTTCCCCAGAAAGCAGTGGAAGCTGGGTCATTGTATTTATTCAAGGCTGAGTTAGATAGATATTTGAAAAGACAAGGGAGTCAAGGGTTATTGGGGGGCAGACAGGATAGAGGAGTTGGGGCCATAGTCAGATCAGCTATTATCCCATTGAATGACTGAGAAGGCTCAAGGGGCCAAATGATCTACCCCTGTTCCTAATTCTTATGTTCTTGTATTCTTATTTTTGTATGACAGCTGTTCATTATTCTGCCACTTACACCTCCTCTGGAGCTGTTGTTATTTGTTTTTTCACTTCTACCATTACCTCTACCTTTGGCACTGTCCCAACAACTCTTTTGTCATTTAATCTCTCTTATCTTCCACACTATCACAGACCTTTTCGTTTTTCCCCACCCTCTCATCTTTCTCTTGCTTGAAACCTATTGGCCAGGATTTTGTTTGGAAGCAGTGGACCTGTGCACCAGCTGGAAAGGCAGGGGTGAGTCTGCCTCTGCCAGCCTTGGTATCCATGACCAGATTTTACAGACATCAGGCAATTATTTGCTCTTCAGTCTCAGCAGTGGAGTGGTGGCCACTCCTAGGATTGCAGTCAGTCCTTGACCAGGAGCAATGATGGAGGTGAGAGAAGGATCTAAGTGGGGCTATATCTCGCTCCACAGATGCTGTCTGACTTGCTGAGTATTTCCTGCATTTCCTGTTTTTATTTTGATTTCCAGCATTTGTAGTATTTTACTATTGTAATTATGGATTTCTGCTTGTGTCAGGCATCAGCTGACCAAAAGGAACAAAAGTTAGTAATACATAGGAATAAGTCAAAGAAAGTCCCTGTGGCATGAAATAAACCAAACTAGTGAGGGGGTAATTAACCATTTAATTATGGTATTGGATGCTTAAACCTGTGTTAATTGGTTCAGACCAGTTTAGCCAAGTAATGCCATGAATAAAGTGCATGCAAGAAGCCATGGAGATACTATTGTTAGGCAGATTGTTTGTGGTGTTCTCTATGGAAGTGTTCACATGCTGTTTTAATTTCCTCACTACATGCCTACATCTGTATCGTGTCAGGAAAGGTCTATGTTTTGCTGATCTAATGATTTTCTACAAACCCTAAGGAGAATTGCAGACAAGATACTTGAATGCTGTACAATTTATTCATTCACCTAGTCCGTTATAGGAAAGTAATAGTGACAGCCTGTACTCTGCCACCAAATGCAAGCAATTACAACAATGGAGTATTGTGTTACATTTTTAAAATCTAATTCTGTGGATACATATGAGACAGTTATGGCAACATTAGATAACCAAGGGGCAAGCAGTTTATTAACATCATCTGAACCCCTAGATTGTTTAGTACCCAGAACTCCCTCCTGGACATCTTTCATATTAATACTGGATGCACAACATATTTATAATTCATTTCTCATTATTGTGGTCAAACAGTGATATGATATGAACCCAAACTATTATGATTAGCTACTCTTCGTTTCTGCAACAGGATAATGGATGACCAGGCCTTGAAATGGTCGGATATATAAATGATTTGGAAACAAGCAGGCTGTTTGACTTAAGACGATGAGCACAGTACAAGAGGGTGCAGAGTAAGTTTCTTTTTCTCTGCGGACTACCAAGAATGGTAATATCACTGGGTGAATGTAGAATACTTAGTAAGGTCAATTTTAATCCAGAGAAGGAATCAGTTTGGCAGGGACTATGTGGAAACTCAAAACAACTGACCTTGGCAACATGAGTCCCAGATGATTTTGTTGTTACTTCCGGGCCTCATCTGCAGGCTCCTCCCGAGCCTCCACCTCAGTCAGTTAGCAACAAGAAACTTCAGCTGCAACTGGCCGGTGAGCAGAAGCAGGTAAGCAAGAGGACATGGCCTGTGACTGAAGGATGTCCCAGCGCTTAGGGAAGGAGCAAGGAAAGGGCTCTGAGATTGTTAAATGTCAGATGAAGCCCGAATTTTCCTTCTAGGATCCGAAGGAACATCATTACTCCTCTGAGCTGACAGCAGTTTCTCTGCTCAGCCACCAGGTAAAATTTCAGTCAGACCCTAATGATGTAATCTAAGCTAAATCTGCACATTTAAGTGAGGATCCCTCCGGCTTCAGGCAGATATTTTTACCAACTGCTCAGGAGAACAGGGGTTAAGAGATCAGACCACAGGAATAGAGCAGGATTGTCCGTAGATAATTTCTCCAGACAACTTTAATGGCCTGCTCTCTTTCCACCCTTAGTCAGTGAAAAATAGGTGGAGGATGTCAGGTTTTCTCAGGTTCTCACCCTTCACTCAGCTTTTCAGCCAACTTCATACCTGTTTTCCCTGTTATCAGTTTGGAACTATGACCTGTATTATAGACTTGAGACGAATTCTACAGGGTGGGGGGATGTGTTGCTGCTTTGAGCTTACAAAATCCAGAAGGATGATCCTCTCACATAATCTTCTGATTTTCAATGCAGGGGCTCCTCTTATTCTTTTTCTGTCACATTCCATCCCATTCAGACAGCTGGACTGACTAGAGACCTCTCGGGCAGGAAGCCTGCTTCACAAGGCCGCAGCCTACAAAAGCAGTAGGTGTGGAGGGGGAGTGAGAGAGATTGTGGTGGAGGTGAGTGTGGGCCAATTGTGTGACCATGATGGTGAGGCCCTGATTGTAAGAAGGGTTCCCGATCATGGGGAAGGCGAGGTGGGACAGTGGAGGGTAGGTGATCGTCGGTGGGGTGGGGTGGGGTTGAGGGGCCCGATGTTTACAGGTGCTGTTCAAATGGTGGGTTAACTTTACACTTTATGGGAGAGGCAATGGCGTAGTGGTTTTGTCACTGGGCTAATAACCTAGAGACCCAGGGTAATGGTCTGGGGATCCTGGTTCGAATCCCACCATGGCAGATGGTGAAATTTGAATTCAATAAAAAATCCGGAATTAAAGTCTAATGATGACCATGAAATCCTTGTCAATTGTCACAAAAACTGATCTGGTTCATTAATGTCCTTTAAGGAAAGAAATCTGCCGTCCTTACCAGGTTTGGCCTACATATAACTCCAGACTCACAGCTATGTGGTTGACTCTTAAATGTCCTACAAGCTACTCAGTTCTCAAGGGCAATTAGGGAGGGGCAATAAATGCTTGCCTAGCCCCCATCCCATGAATGAATAAAGAAAGAACTTTGTAGCTTGCTTGGCCTCGAGGAAGCACTCCAGTTGCACTCCTGTTTCTTCTGACACATAAGAAGTGACGTAAAGGCATTTAGCTCATGGATTAAACCTTTCCATCCTCCTTTCAGCTGATGGGTTTCCTGACACCTCAGAAACCCGGCCAACATGAGTAAAACCTAAAACAACGGTTATTTTGTTTGGTGGCTGAGTTGTACTATTAGTGATAGAGTTATCTGCAGACACTTCTTGGGTAGAAACTTTAAGTTTCTTAGCAGTAACTACGTGTGCTTTCAACTCCAACTCTACACTGACTGCTGAGGTAGCCCGTGCTACTCTCCTATTGGTTACTGCAGATCATGTGATTATTATTCTTAAAGGTACATTGCACAATGAATAAAGCCATAAGTACTACATGTTATAATTGAGACAGGCAGCCTCATTATAATATTTAAATGGAGAATCTGTTTTCTGCATATGGATTGATTGCCCTTTCCTTGTCCAACCTTGGTTAGAACCAGAAGTAGGTGGATTATATGCTAATTGGGCTAATTCCAGAGTTTTTGCATTGTAAACTCTGACATGACTCCAACCCACTTTGGGAGTTAACATTCAGTCCTGTGTGTGCTGAAGGAGTGAATGCAACACTTATAGACTAGCGGTGGGTGAAAAGCATCATAGTTAATCTTTCTTGACAGACTTATTGAATTGGTCTTCTGAGCACTAAATATAGCACATTTACGGTTCAGACAACCAAGTCAGTAAGTTCAATGTTCAATTCTGTCTGCATCTCTTCACTCCTTCCATTTCAGATGAGGAAAGAATCACTTTCTTGGGAGTGTTACTACCATAGAGAACAATGTCAATTTTGATGTCTACCAGGCTATTGCTGGAGATGAGAAGCAGAATAATAGCTAATGCACTTCCATAAGGATTCCTTGTGCAGATGTTATGTAAAATGGCAAATATTCATTCATTATGGCCTAGTATTAGCCTTCACTGAGAAAGCTAAAAATTCATCAAACTGGAATCTGTGCTGCTTTTATCTATTTTATTTGCTTTTCTCATATCTAATATAGTGGGTGGAATTTTACGGTTCCTCCCACGGTTCTAGTCCCGGCCCCACTCCCGCTGCAACAGGGCCATAAAATTCCACCCAGTATTACTCAAAAGAGTCCAAATAAAGTGTAATTTAATTGGTGAACTCATGCACAAATACCCTTTCATCACTACTATATTCCATGACTGATGCTAAAGTACATATCCAGTCATCCATACATGAAAAATCACCTCGGGAATTGTTATGCCTTTAAAAATTCACAAGGGCAAGTACCAACATACTACCCTGATCCAAACAGATCACACACAAAGGGTGCCTTCAAGCAACAAAAACGACCATCCAGTATCCTGTAAGAAACATGTAGATGAGGTGACTGACAAACCAGAAAATGACGATGATGTGCACGGTGAGATGAAGAGTTGCGAACATAGGTTTCGCACGGTCAATCTCATGGAAAGCGTGGGCACCATCACACCGTCTGAAGTGTTTGCCAAGATTCAAATTATCTGCCCTAATAAAGTTGGTATCTACACATTATTAGACAAGATTGACATAGAGGCATATGCCAACATACTACCCTATGAATGCTTAAAGGAATATTACAACAGGAATCACCTATTCCCTCAATGTAGGACAAATTATTTCATAATTATCTGTCTGCATGTATGTATAGAGTTTCAGTATACCAACACTAAATATAATTTCAAGTTAATTACTAGTTAGTTAGAAATTAATCTTTAGCTGGGAAAAAGATCTGCAAACTGTATGAGACTAAGTTGAGACACTGAAAAATCTCACCAATTTATTTTATCGGTTATATAAAGACTGCTTTTGGTTACTTCAAGTTATTGCAAAACGCTGATGCATCAAAAGAGCTAATTTTGGTTCCTATTGTCACTTTGTAGAAATATTAATACTGTAGTAAAATGACAGCTGAGAGCTTTGGAAATTTGCAACGATATTTAAATTAATTTTGTGTGGTTATATGGAACCAATCATTATTGCATGGCCACAGGCCCTTAACTTAAAAGCTATGCTTTAAGTGAATGCGTGGTTAGTCATTTTGAATGGCAAACAATTAATATGTTCTATTATATTTGTACAACTATCCATTTACACAATGAAAATGCCACATTCCTTGGGAACTGAAACTGAACAAGTAAAGCAACTCATCGTGAGGATATAACAAATGTACGTCCTACATTCTCAATGGGGGCAAAGCTGGAACATGGTCACATGAGGTTGCAGTCACTCTGCAATGATATATAGTTCTGACTGTGATTGTCTCTGATAGCCAATTCAACAGAATTGATATTGCCTCAGTGATGAATGGCTGTGCTATAAATTCCTTTAGGTTGGCAGTTTCACCAAACAATACAAGAGGAGTCATCAACAGAATCGGAAGCAACCTCAGTAACCTGGGCCTGAATTCTACCCTTGGGGTGCGTCGGAAGTCGATGCGGCTGGAAGCGGATGTAAAACACGCTCCCGGCCGAGTTCGCGCTGTGAACGCGATCTTACGCTGGGTGGCCAATTAAAACCCGTCCATTCTGAAACGCGACCACCGGATGTGTTTCTGTGTGCGGGAGTGGGAATGAGTCAGGCGCCAGGTCCAACGGGGACCCGGCAGGCTGTTCAAAAAATGGAAGAGGCAGCCCCCTGAAGGCTGCCAGGAGTAGTGGGGGAGGCTGGGAGACCTGTTTGGAGTAATCCAACAAATGCCCTGGTGTACAGACATGGCCTCAGCACTGGGTGGTCATGGAAGGTGAGAGGGCAAGTCAAGTGGGCACTCTGCCCCAGCCCGTTTCTCAGGTATGTGCCTGGGAGTGCTGGTTGAGGAGGTTAGTGCCAGGTGGCATATCCTAATGCCCAGGGATGTCAATAGAAGGCCGCCCCACCTGCCCAAGAAGGTCACTGCCAGTGTGAGGCATGAATGAGGCACCTTGACTCCCTGCTAGGTCCCCGTCCATCAATGGTGAGCAGGGGGAGGTGCAAACGCACCTCACGCTGGCAGTCAAGCTCCCTGTCATCTCTAGGGCTTCTCTCAGTGCGCTTTGGGTGATGGCAACAGATCCTCCGCCCCTCTGCCAGTGGCCACTGCATCTGATGATGCTGCAATGACTGAGGAGTGCCCAGATATGGGGCTGTGCACCCCCAAAGGAGCAGCCTGCTCAGGCTCCAGAGGTCAGAGCATGACCACCAAGGTCATCATGGCCACCAGGACAGCAGAGTTAGCATGCTGCCTCCAACGTCACTGTCAAGGAGGGGCGCAGCACCAAGATGCAACACCCAGAGACATAAGTTGAAGGCACCTTGAGCACAGCAAGGACATGTCACGGGTGACATGTTTGCGTTAATTATTTTGACTCGTGTTAGGGATGGACACTTTATTTGTTCATGGGAAGTAACATGAACATTTATTTGACTTAAATGGGCTCAGTTGGCTGAATGGTATGAATAAGTGCCAGATGCAGCACAGGCTTGTAAAAGTATGGCATTGTGTGGTGCTGCCATACTGGGTTGGGTTCTCATTTATTGATTGTTAGCAAAGGAGACAGTACCATTGGCCTGACAAGGCATTGATGCCTTGGATGCCAAACAGAAGGTTCGCTGCATCAAAGCATCCTTGGTGTCCCTGCCACCATGAGGGTTCCTGTCCTCTGCCTCGAGGTCCTCACCCTGCACCTCCCCAGGCTCTTCCTCTGAGTCATCACTCGAGTCATCCTCCGTGGCCTGTGGAGCTACCTCACTTTCCTCAGCCTCTAGCGGGTCACCCCTTGCCAGAGCCAGGTTGTGCAGGGCGCAGTGTGCAATGACTATGAGGGAGACACCTCTGCCTGACTGGTCCAGGCATCTGAAGTGCATCTTCAACAGCCTTATGGTCCTCTCCACCATTGCTCTTGTGAAGGCATGACTCCTGTTGTATCTCTCCTCGGCCTCAGTTCTTGGGTAACAGAATGGGGTCATCAGCCACTTCTTCAAGGGATAGCCCTTGTCACCCAGGAGCCATCCATCCACTCGTGCAGGAGCCATGAACAGCCTTGATACCTGTGAGTGCCGCAAGACATTAGCATCATGTGAGCTCCCAGGGTAACGGGCATAAACCTGGAGAATCTGTGTCCTGTGGTCACAGACAATCTGAACATTCACTGAGTGGAACCCCTTTCTGATTATGAAAGCTCCAGGCTCACCTGCTGGCACCTTGATGGCCATGTGAGCGCAATCTATTACACCCTGGACACAGAGGAACCCAGCCATTGCAGCAAAGCCTCATGTTCTCTCCACCTGGCTCGCCTCATCTGTCCAAAAGTGGATGAACGTGCAGCTATGTCTAAAGATAACATCTGTCATGAGTTGACACAACTGGGTGCAGCTGATTGAGAAATGCTGCACAGATCCCCCACTGGGCCCTGAAAAGAAGCGGAGGCATAGAAGTTGAGGGCCACCGTGACCTTCAAAGCCGCCGGCATGGGGTGTCCGCCCACACAGTTGGAGGCGATTTCCAGACATATCATGTGACATATTGTTATCACCGTGTCCCTGGAGAGGCAGAGTCTCCTGCAGCACTGGACCTTGGACATATGGGAGGTAGTTGGAGCGCTGCCTGAACACTAGCCACTGGGTAGTAGTGTCTTCAGCATGCCCTCCTGCCTTGGCCTCCCTGCTGGCCCTGTAGCAACCGAGCCCTCGTGCCTCTTTCTTAAAGGCCTATCCCTGGGATGCTGCCTGTGCCCACCTGGCCTCCTCTCCCTCCTGCCCCTCTCTTCCTCTTCAGAGGAGGTTCCACAAGCAGAATGCACTAGATGGGATGCAGAGGAGCAGTGCCTTGAAAATGAAGGAGCTCTGTGCTGCAATACTCAGAGAAATCTTCTAGGGAAGATGAGGACCTGAGATGCTGAAAGGCAGGCTTGACAATCAAATGAGATACCAAGAAATTCTGTACTCACACAGCAAAGGACTGGCAATGACAGAGAAAGTGCTGCTGCATTTAGAGTCTTCTACCCCACTGGTGGATGAGGAAATGATTAAAACATGAATTCTGCTAAAAATCGCACAGACAAAATAAAATCACGGTCAATAGGCATTCTAATGACCTTAATTGGCCCTTTAATTGTTGGCGGGCGCTGCTCCAACACTCGCGTGCATCCACCAACCTCAATATTGCACGGGTGCGTGATAATTTTGTGACACACATCCAATGTCTTTTCAAAGAACAAAGAACAAAGAAAAGTACAGCACAGGAACAGGCCCTTCGGCCCTCCAAGCCTGCGCTGATCATATTGCTCGTCAACTAAAACATTTTGCACTTCCAGGGTCCGTATCCTTCTATTCTCATACTATTCACGTATTTGTCAAGCTGCCTCTTAAACACCACTTTCGTACCTGCTTCCACCACCTCTTCCAGCAGCGAATTCCAGATACTCATTATCCTCTGCGTAAAAAACTTGCCCTGTACATCTCATCTTTGGTTTTCTCCTCTTCCTTAAATCTATGTCCCCTAGTAATTGACTCTTCCACCCTGGGAAAAAGCTTCTGACTATCTACTCTGTCCATGCCACTCATAATTTTGTAAACTTCTATCAAGTTGCCCCTCAATCTCTGTCGCTCTAGTGAGAACAATCCGAGTTTCTCCAACCTCTCCTCATAGCTAATAACCTCCAGACCAGGCAGCATCCTAGTAAACCTCCTCTGCACTCTCTCCAACACTTCCATATCTTCTGGTAATGTGGCGACCAGAATTGCACGCAATATTCCAAGTGTGGCCTAACCAAGGTTCTATACAGCTGCAGCATGACTTCCCAGCTTTTATACTCAATACCCCTGCCAATGAAGGCAAGCATGCCATATGCCTTCCTGACTATCTTATCCACCTGCGTTGCCACTTTCAGTGACCTGTGGACCTGTACACTCAGATCCCTCTGCCTGACAATGCACTTAAGGGTTCTGCCATTTACTGTATAATTCCTGCCTGTATTAGACCTTCCAAAATGCATTACCTCGCATTTGTCCAGATTAAACTCCATCTGCCATTTCTTCGCCCAAGCCTCCAACCGATCTATATCCCATTGTATCCTTTGGCAATCCTCTTCACTATCTGCAACTCCTCCAACCTTAGTATCGTCTGCAAACTTACTAATTAGCCCAGTTACATTTTCCTCCAAATCATTTATGTATACTACAAACAGCAAAGGTCCCAGCACTGATCCCTGTGGAACAACACTAGACACAGCTCTCCATTCAGAAAAGCACCCTTCCACTGCTACCTTCTGTCTTCTATGACCAAGCCAATTCTGTATCCATCTTACCAGCTCACCTCTGATCCCGTGCGACTTTACCTTCTGTACCAATCTGCCATGAGGGACCTTGTCAAAGGCCTTACTGAAATCCATGGATATAACATCCACTGCCCTTCCATCGTCGATCATCTTTGTCACTTCCTCGAAAAACTCGATCAAGTTAGTGAGACACGACCTCCCCTTCACAAAACCATGCAATTTGACGTGCGTCACGGATTAGGCACACTCCCGAACTCTGAACGCAAGATTCAGGCCCTGGTCTGGAAAGTTTATTCCAAAGTTTCAATCAATAAATGAACAGATTCCATCAAGATCAAACTAGCTGCCTTTCTTGATATGGATCCAAAGGTTAGTGACGCTATTGACATTTACCATATTTGGGAGACACTGTTGTCCATGATGTGAAGAGCAGTTCTGTGGGTAATTGCAGTTTAAGCCTCTGCATGAGCTTCGATCAAGATGAAACAATTCACAAAGCTGCTCACTGGCGTGCAATCATCCTTTATTGACATATCAATTTCAATTTAGGTTCATCTATTGCCTCATCCATCTGACATATGGGGCAGAAATTTCCCCTCCCCCCCCCATCAAGGCCGGGGGAGGTTGTGCAGGGGCAGGGGGCAGGTGGGGGCAGGCACAAACCTGATCAGCGCCCCCAATCAGGGCCGCGTCGCCATTTTACATGGGCGGGCCAATTAAGGCCTGCCCAGCAATGACGCACTCCCAGAAGCTCTGAGCGCTCCCTGTGGGGGGTAGGGGATCCCCTGAGTCAGGGGCTTTTCGTGCATGCGCGCAAAAGAATATAGAAATCTCCCTGGGACACAGAGGTGCCTCAGGGAGATTAATTTCACTTATAAAACATTGAAGAAAGGTAAAAAAAAATTTAAGGTCCTGTCCCCTCATGTGAAACTGTCACATGAGCTGTGACATGTCCATTCATTTTTTCAAAATTCTTTATTTAATTTATAAACCCTTCATGAAACCGTATCCCACCCATGGATGAGGTTTCATGAGAAATGCGAAGGCCGCCTGGGCTTTTCGCCTGCCCACCACCCCCACCCCCCCTCCACCAACCTTAAGGTTGGACGGGCAGCATTCTTAACAACTTTAATTATTTTCTTAATGGCCTTAATAGGCCTTTGACAGTTCGGCGGGTGCGCCCGCCCGACATCACCGCGCGTCATTATACGTGTCATCGAGTAGGCCCCGCCCCAGCTCACCAACCCGAAAATTCCTCCCATAGTTTCTAGTTGACGAAAATGCAAATATACAATTTCTTGAAGCAGCTGACAAAATTTCACACTGCTCCATTCAGTATTATCAATGGGTGCATGCATTCCAGAGCAATCTACACCTCTTGCATTCACTATGAAAAGACAGCAGCAGAATAATTCAGGATTATAAACGTTAGTTTCTCTTGTTCCTTTTTTTTTTCAAAATAGAGAATTTAATGTTCGTAACTTCTCCTGCTTTGTTAGTTCCAATTTTACTCTCCAAATCTACTCCTTTGTATCATTAGCTTATTCAGAAAGTGGCAGCTGCTCCATTCAGTGAAGGTTAACAAAATATGTTGATATATTTACAACTCTGTGTTTTCCTGTCGGGGGTAGTCCTGATATTGTACTACCATTAGAGGTCTTTTAGAACCAAAGGGTTAGATGGTTGCTCACACTATTTGTTGTACATTGCACTGTATGCTTTTGGGCTAGCCTCTATAGCAGTCAGTGAAGGGAGGGGGAAGCTGTGGTTCATTGTTTATATTGTAACATAACCAACACCCACTTGTGTCATTCCCTCCTAAGTCTTCTAGACCTCTCCTTTCTTCTAGTAGTAGCAAAAACATAAATCAATACCAATAACTAAGTTAGATATCCAGGCCAAAACATCTGGTGTAACAGCATATCTTGCAGACTGGCTGTGAGTTTTCTCTGAACGCAGTATTCATTGTTCTCCAGGGTCTGATTAGAAGCTCTGCAGTTGCATAATGGGGATGCTTTAATCTTCTGTCAATGGAGAGGGTACCAGCATCTACCAAGTGGTTGATGGTTGTCCACTGTTCGAGAAGAAGTATTGATCCTTCAGGCTGTACTGTGGGGTCCTCTATAAGGAATCTAATTAGTTCTTTGAAGCATCATACCATTCGCCATTAAGGCTCAGGGGAGATTGCTGGAGGGCTTCTATAAGGGTCCAAAATGGCCTTCTACATTTGAGAAGGGTTGATGGTAGATTGGTCAAATCAGTGTGGATTGGCATGCCTTTGCTGTAAAGTCTTATGGTGATGTTTGCCATTGGAAAGATTATAAATAATGTCTACCACCTAGTAATTTGTCCAAATAGACCAGTTACTAGGTGAAATCAGCAACTGAGATATCTCTGTCTGTACAAAAATAAAATACTGCAGATGCTGGAAATCTGAAATAAAAATATCAAATGCTGAAAATACTCAGCAGGTCAGGAAGGATTTCTGGAGAAAGAAACAGAGATAGAAAAAAGTTAGAGGTGTGGCATGTTTAAAGGAAGCATAGAAGCAGGGAAATGGAGGAGGGGAGGATAGAATAAAAGGGAGGGTCTGCGATGGTGTGGAAGACAGGGTTAAATGACAAAAGGAATAGAGCAAAAACGGATGGTAATGGGACAAGTAAAGAAACAAGAGATGAGCCCAGAGGAGGTGTGAATGAGGAAGCAGGCTCAATTACTAACAGCTACCATTCAAAAACAGACCAAAAAGACAAAATTGGGGCAGAGTGGGTCGGGGGGTAGTGGGGGGCGGGGGAGTGGGGGTGGTATGGTGTGGGAGTAGGGGGGGTGGGGTTTGACAGGGAGGGCAGTAGTGGGACATTTTTCACATTCATAGTTCATGGAGGCAGCTGCACATTTAAGAGTGCAGCCACCTTCAGACAAAACTAATTTGGTCATCAATGTTTCAGAAACATGGCCTGTGGGTTTTAGACATTTGAAGGAAAGGCCTGAACCCACTGGAGTTCTTTGAAGTGGTGAGGTATCCTATTGGAGAGGTAAGGTACTCCTTTTGAAGAAGTCAGGTACCCCTTTGAGAGAGGTTGGGTACCTTTTTGGGATGTTAAGAAAAGACATGAATGTGCTTAAAGAGTGAATAAGGTCTGTGGGCTGTCAAGCTGTCAAGTCATTTAATTTTTTTCCCTTTAAAATTAAAGGAAATGGCCTGCAGTTGAAAAGGGATAATTATTTCATTACAATTTCATTACATGTTTTATGACATGAGCCATTGTAATATTATTTCTGGTTGATTTCTTCTTCAGCCTATCATTATTGGAAAGGGGTTGGCAGGTGGTGGGGAGGTATGGGAGGTGATGGTGCTGTAAGTTCACAATTTGATTGACAGCTACAAGTAGCCATAAAGTGATTAGCTGTCTTTGATGTGGAACTATGAATACAGATATTTGTTTTTATAGAGAATTAAATACTTGGAGTTAATTGGACTTAAACGTATCAAAAGGCTTATATCAACTACTTTGGCCTCAACTACTTTCTGTGGTAGTAGATTCCACAAACTCACCACTCACTGAGTGAAGAAATTTCTCCTCATCTCAGTTCCAAATGGTCTACCCCATTTCCTCAGTCTGTGACCCCTGGCTCTGGATTCCCCCACCATCGGGAACATCCTTCTTGCATCTACCCTATTTAGTCCTGTTAGAATTTTATAGGTTTCTATGAGATACCCCACTCCTTCTTCTGAGCTCCAGCGAATATAATCCTAGTCGACTTAATCTCTCCTCATATGTCAGTCCCGCCATCCCAGGAATCAGCCTGGTAAACCTTTGCTGCACTCCCTCTATAGTAAGAACATCCTTTCTCAGATAAGGAGACCAAAACTGCACACAATATTCCAGTTGTGGTCTCACCAAGCCCTGTATAATTGCAGCAAGACATCACTGCTCCTGTAATCAAATCCTCTCGCTATGAAGACCAACAATATGATCATGGCTGATCTTCTATCCTAACGCTATACTCCAGCGTTCCCCCCATACCCCTCAATGCCTTTAGAGTCAAGAAATCTACCTATTTCCTTCATAAATATATTCAGTGACTTGGCCTCCACAGCCTTCTGCAGTAAAGAATTCCATATGTTCACCACGCTGTGGGTGAAGGAGTTTCTCTTCATCTCAGTCTTAAATGGTCTACCCCATATTTGACCCATACCCCATACCCTGAAGGCTGTACTAGATGCTTTGAACTTTTTTATTTCATCTCACCATGTCTCCTTGAATCTGCCCATGGTAGACAATGGGTGAATTGACATGGAGGGTGTAAGAGCAAAGAATGAGTTTGCATTAAGTTGGCACTGGGGCTATAAAGGGCCATGGGGATGAGTGGGGGTCATGGGTCAGCATGAGTTGGCACTAAGTTGGCATAGAGCATATGAGGAGCCTTGGGAATGAGTGGGGCTTCGTGGATTGGCATGCATTGGCACTCAGTTGGCATGGAGGGGATGAGGAACCACAAGGGGTGGATAGAGGGGCATAGGTTGCCATGAAGGGTATAAAGGGCCATGGGGGATGGGTAGAGGGGTGTAAGTTGGCAGGGAGAGTATGAGGGGCCAGGGTGGGGTTGAGAAATGGGCACAGGTTGGCATGGAGATTAGGAGGTGGGTGGAACATGAGGTGGCATGAGTTGGCATGGGGGATATGTGGGGGGGTGAGGGAGTGTTGAGGGCTAGGGGCCTGCTTTTGGTTTCAATGTTTTTTTATACAACTGGGACAAAATCCCAGAGCACAGAGGCAGGCCTTTTAACCAGCCGGCTGCCTATGCAGCTGCCTCTGAACACTTCCCGGGGTCAGTGTTCCTGACTCAAATTAACAGCCACCCGTCCCGAACAAAAATCCAACTGCTCAGGGCACTTTTTCCTGTATCGGGTTTACGGTTTCATGAATTTGTGCTACTAACTCAGGAATGATTATTTGGCCCGAGGTGTTACTCTTCGAGCTTAAGTTGAACTTAGAATCACAGGGGGGGGCATTGGCCAGAGACGACGGAGTGTGAGTGCAGCAGAGAATTAAAATGAGAGGAAGGTCGAAGTCATGCTGGTGAACTGAAGAGGCATGTTCCACAAAGGGGCGCGGTCACCCAATCTTTCCCAGTGTAGAGAAGACTGCATTGTGAACAGCGAATTCAGTATATTAAATTGAAAGAAGTATAACTAAATGACTGTTTCACCTGGAAGGAGTGGTTTGGGCCCTAGATGGTGAGAAGGGGAAGGATAAAAGGGCATTCTTTGTTGGTATTGATGAGCCCTCCATCACATTGTTTATTAAGCCTAATGTGCTATTTTACAGCAACAGGGGCATGGTAGCATGCAGCACACAACTCTTGTTCAGCTACTCTCAGTTGTGTTTGCATTGGCCTGTCCCTTTAACATCAGAAAATCTAACTTCTGCTAATAAACACAATATGTGTCAGTCAGCATTTCATTGCTATTGATGAGGGAAGTTTACAGATTGAGGAAAATATGACAAAGGCATGAAATTAGTTCCTGTATGGTGCTCCATAAACTTTCGACACTGAAGTGTGAGGATGTTTTCAGAACAGTTATATATATAAATTGCTACTGCACAATCATTGTGGAATACGTGAGCTGAGAAGTGGATGTAAAATTAGATTATTTTAAATCAATTGGAGCTAATTAATCCTTGGTGTTTGCTGCAGCAGCTCCTTTGTTGGTTAATCACTTGACTTGATTCTGTAGAAGGCACTCATCTTGTCCCACTATGACTCCAAGCAAGAAATAGCCCAGACTGATTGCTTCATGTTAGCAAGTTCTTTTGTTTTGATGCTGTCCAACAGTGTAAAATCACAGCCTATATATCCCAGGGCTATTTAAAACAGACTTTGCTTACAGAATTTCAGCAGAAACAAAGTGTTTCACATGACTGCTGCTAGCTTGCATAATATTCACTTTGAAGCTATTTAAAATGGTCGTTGTGTTGGTATGTTATTTTTCGAAAAGAGTTTTGCCTGAAGTACCACAATCTCTTCAGCCTCAATTCTTTGAAAGGACAGACTTTCCTATCATTGTGATTGGGGACATTTGACCACCTGAATCTGGAGGGAAATATAGTGAGAAGGCTTTCATGCCTTTAACAGGTCTACCTGACTTTCCATGCATTCACTAAATAGGCGAAAAATTGAGTGGGTTCCACAATGGAGGCATGATCATCCCCACCCCTGCAATTCTCCTTTCTCCACCTCTCCCAACTAATTCAATACATCCGAGCGCCAGAACAAGGAAATCGGCATCAAAAAATGGCTTTACAAACTCAGATTGCGTAATCACTTTGCTGAAAACTTTCATTCAATAACAACTTGTACTTTACAGCTTCTTTAACATAATAAAACATTGGAAATGTGTCTTTCTCACTCCCACTCTGATCTCTTTGACCTCAGTGACCTACACTGTTCCGTTGAAGCTCAACAGAAGCTTGAAGAGCAACAGTTCCTCTTTCAATTCAGCATTCCCAGCCTTCTGGACTCAATGCTTGAGTTCAGCAAGTTCAGATCATAATTATTGGTCACATTTTTCTAGACAACTGATGCTGGTAATGGTTCTGTTGTTGACGTTAACATCTTCTCTAGATGTATCTTTACCTGTCCCATTCTGCCATCATCATCATTGCCAGCACCCATCCATCTACGTGGGATGCTGGATGTGCAGTAATTCAAATCCGTTGGGGATAGGTAGCTTTATGTGGTGCACTTTTGATGATGGCTGAAACAGGCCATTCTGTGAGAGGCAGGTTCTGCCACAAGTGCCGCCAATGAAGTGGTTTTCAAGTACCTTTGTAGGTTGTTGTTCTCATTGTTCGCACCTGTTGCTAAGCCACTGATCATCATGGTGGTGCATGCTGGTCCAGAGATGTTGTCACCTCTTGGGTCCTGGTCACTAGTTTAGTTGGACTAATGGATTCAGGTTGCACGCTTGTTTTGGGATGGCCGAGTTGGTACCATAGATAGAGTAGATCAGCAAACAGTTCTTATGTAGAACACATTCTATTTATTTACAATGCAACTCAGCAGTTACATTTTTGTGCTTACAACTCAAACCCTCTCTCTACATTACAGGCTCTAACTCTAGACTACTCACTATTGACTACTGAATACTGAGGTAGCTCGCACTACTCTGCTATTGGGTACTAAGATCATGTGACCTTCCATTGTAACATCCTTCTTAAAGGTATATTATACATCAGATTACCACATCACCATTTTCTTCTGTCATCAGCTAGTATCTCTCAGGTGTCAGAATTGATGTTTAGGGCCTTCATATCATATTTGCAAGCATCCTTGAAACAAAACTTTGGGTGTCCTAGTAGTCATCTGGTTCCAGCTACCTCACTATACTGAAAATTTTTGGATGGCCATCTTCCATCGTGTGAACCTGCCCGAGCCAATGAAGTTACCTCTGCTTGATGAGATGGCAACATACTTGGGAGATTTGCCTTTGAGAGGACTGCCACATTTGTGATTTTTGTTCTTCCAGTGGAATGTGCTACAAACAGGGAAGATAAGAATTGTTGAGCTTCCTTTCTTGCTAGCTGTAAGTCATCCATCTTTAACAGTCAGACAACAAGGTGTTCAGAACACAGGCCTTGTAAACCTGCATCCTGCTCCTAAGAGTCAGCTTGATGTTATTCCATGCATGGTTTGTGAATTGGCCAAAGCTGGTAGCTGTACACATATATCGAGTTCTACATCAAGGGACAGACTGGCTGTCACCTTCAACCCAAGGTGGCAGAATTTGCTAACCAATTACAGCGGGGTGTTATTTGGTTTGATCTGGTGTCGAAATATAACACCCTTCTCACGACCAGATCTTTCTTGATGCTTATAGCAGGGAGAACAAGTTACAGAGACAACCCATGAGTCTTTGTAGCTCAGTTTCTAAGTGAGCAACTAAAACGGCATCATCTGCGTAGAGGACTTGTCTGATCATGAGGAGCTGTATTTTTGCCTTTGTTTTCAGTCTTGATAGATTATAGAGCTTGCTGTCTGACCTAGGATGGAATTTTCCACCCCCGTTGGTGGTGGGCATGAGCAGACAACACGGCGGGAAGGCCAAAAATCAGTTTCACGACTTTGTGAAACCAGTTTGCCATCGGTTGCCTTGCCCGTTAATGGCAGGCCATGTTTCAAGTCACCCGAAGTCTGGAATGTTATTTTAATATATCTGCATATCATTATAAGCCCTACTTGCTGGAATCATATCCCCACACCGGATCATCTGGGCACATCTGGCAGAAATGATAAGCCCCATCAAGATGCAGGCATGACTGATGTGTCCAGGGACTGTGAAGGCGCACCATCAATGTGCTGGGAAGGTAGCACAAAGCACAGGGAGGAGGCCTTTATCTTGTGCAGGGATCAAGGTTTCACTTCTGAGGGAGACTTGTCTTTGATGACCTTGATGAGCGTCCTCTGGAGGGCTGAGACCTGGAGGGCCCCAGCCTGCTTTCGGGGTCCTGTTGTGTGGAGGCAGCACCCTCCTCGGCCTGTGGAGCTGGAGCTGCTGGGGTCACAGGAAGAGGGGATTTGGATGGGCCGGAAACTCCTGGGGTCACCTGGGTGGATGGCCCCGGGGTGTGCCCCTGTAGATCCTCCTCCCAATAGGTGCCCGAGGGCCCCTGACTGGCTCCTTGAGGAGAAGGGGTGGCTAAAGTGAGATTGAGCTACCCTACATCCCTTTCGCATTGATACTGTTGGAGGCCAACTATGGTGGCAGTGATGGAGTTCAGCCAATGCAGCAGTGCAGGACCAATGTCATCATCTCCCATTACTTGCTCTTTTTCACTTGCACCATCATCCCTTTTATCATTTAATGCCATCTGTCCTGTCACAGACCTTACTTTTTGTTTTTCAGTGTCCTCTTCCCCACCTGCTCCCCCCACCCCTCTTTCCCAGGTTAGGTACCCGCTTATAAATTGCAAATTCTCTAACTTCTTCCAGCTCTGACAAAAGTTATCAACCTGAAATATAAGCTCTGTTTCTCTCTCTGTGGATGCTGCCAGAGCTGCTGAGTATTTCCAGAACCTGCTGCGTTTATTTTACAAATCAGTTGCTTCACACTGTGCAGAAAAAACCGAGCAATCAAATGCAGATCCACTTACACAGGGATTTCTGAACATTCCCTTATCTTTTGTCTTCATTCAGGGAGGGTGGGAGAGAAGATTGGAGCAGAATCTGGATTTGCCAGTTCCTTTATCTGCCTATTACACATGGATGCTTCCTGCCCCTGTGTAGGTGCCAGCAAAAAACTGGCAGAATATTGTGACCACCCAAATTTCTGTCAATCCTGCCTCATTGATCCAGATGAAAACAGGCACTATTGCTTGCTAGAATCTGATCCTGACAGTAGTAGGACCAGTAATAGTTTAAAAGCCTAGTTTCCCAATGGCAAGTCCTCATAGAATGGTCAATTTCAGTAGGGGAATGAAGCTGTTTCCCTCCTTGGAATGTTTTACTATATGAAAGGTGGTATATAAATGCAAGTTCTCATTGTTGTATATATAAACTGGGGAATTCTTTGTCACGTGTCAACTCGTCAGCTAAAACAGCCAGATCTGTAACACATTGGCCGGGATTTTCCGTGCCCGCTGGCGTTGGGCTTGTTCGGTGGCGTGAGCGGGCAATATGGCGAGAAGGCCAAAAATCAGTTTCACAATGTCGTGAAAGCAGTTTGCGATCGTCCGCTCTGCCCGTGGATGGCAGGCCACGCCCCCCACCATCAGACGACAGGAACCTCATTGTAATACATTAGCATATCATTATAAGACTTCTTCATCCACCACCCGCCCCCCCCGCCCCACTGGACCGTCCGCCCACGTCGGTGGGCAAGCACTCCGACATGTTTCACAACAGCAAATATAAGGCGTGCACTTGGCGAGCTGCACTTTGCTCGGGACTTCAAGGTTTGATTTCCTACATTGCTTCCGCGAAGCACCTACAGTCATCAGCGCCAGGCTTCACGGACAGCACCACATCACTTTTAGGGGGCTCACAGTTAGGTCTCTACTTACCAGGTCAGCCATATGTGGCTGGCTTTTCAATGGCTGCAGGGCTAGGGCTTGCTTGGGGAATGGGGAGAAGTGGCCTCAGGCAAGGGAAGAGGCTGCAGGACAAGAGCTGTATTGGGGAAGGAGGGTATCCCAGGGTTTGTGTGGGGGCACCTGTTGATCTGTGCAAGTGGCCTCAAGATGGTGAGGGCTGAAGAGACAGTCTCCAGAGGAGATGAGGCCAGATGTACATGTGAGGAAAATGGGTGGTTATGTCCCTTAACTGGCAGTGAGTGAGATGCTAGTGAATGTGTGATGGACTTGAGTGTGTGAAATCAGAGAGATGAAATGGTTGCCATACCCCGACTGCATGGGTGAGATCATTCATCATTCATCCTCTTTCTGCATTGGTTGGCCAACCTCTCCTGTGCAGCATTGGCAGTAGTGATCAGTGCCATCGCCAACCAAGCCAGAGTGGTAATGTAGCTCCTCCTGCAGCCAGAGCTGGGGGTAGAGGATATCACAACAGGCCTCCACGGTATCCAAAAGGCATTCAAGGGCTGCACTCTTCTTGCCTTTCGGGGCCATGTCTTCTTTGCTGCAGTCCTGGGTTGGAAGCACTGAGCAGGGCTGTACTTTAAATATGCGCCTGGCATGATGAAGCGGTGAGGTGATGGCGTGGCGGGCGAATGACAGCCCACCCGCCATGGAAACAGTGTGTACTCGGGAATGCATATAAGTAAGGCCGTGGGTTTGGGACGATACGGTGTGAAAACCTGCCATCATGGCCAGTGGGTAAAACATCTTTTTTCTCACCCGCTACCACACTCAGTGCAAACCTGGGGCGATTCCACCCTGTGGCAGATGTGTGAGTTTCTGCTGCTGATGTGGGTGCCCCAGATGGCAGAGGTATCCAATGTATGAAAATTTACTGACCCCAGAAAGTGTTATAGAGCCAGGAAGCACAGCTAGTGGGTAGATGGGTGTGCTGATTTGTCATAAGTACAACTATATAGCTTGACACTTATAATTTATAATGCATACATAATTCATTTCCAGACTATGAAGTCCTGCATCGAGTATACATCTCAAATCAATGCACCTCTTCAAAGTATTTGCCCCACCTTTTCTCTACAATCATATTGACTTTATACATCTGAAAACCGAAAAGACCAAATTTTGTCATACAGCTGGCCACTTTATCTGAGAAAGTCCACTTTTCCTTGCACAGACTTGCCTCTTTCAAAGGGGGCATGTGCCTGGAAGCCTCACAGATTCCCAGTGTCTGCAATGTTTACCTGGGCCTTCCTGATTCTATTTCCTGGGCAGTTCTATCCCAGATTGCACCCTATGATAAAAGGCAAGTTTATGCTTGGCTGCATTTTATTCTCAGCTGTTGCAAAACAGGAATAAAATCAGGAGCCATCAAGCCCCCTTTCATTTTAGGCACCAGAAGCTTTTGGAATTAGATCTCAAAGGTTTGTACGGTGTGACTTCATTTCTGAAATCTCTGTTGCTGAGTTACCTAACTAAAGCAATGCTGTAAAAAAAAAAAATCCTCACTTTCTCTTCTCTTTTATCTTTTTCTTTTCCTCTCAATGTCTCAGGGCAGCTACGGACGGCAGTAATGCCCATACCACAAGAGTGATTTACAAAATCAATATAGAGAGAAAATGACAGGACAGAACTTCCAGCAACTATTAGCTAAAGACATAGATAAAAATAATTCCACAATAAAAATCAAATAACATTTTGCTGTTATTAATTTTACTTACCTTTCACTAATTAATGACACAAATGGAATTCTGCCACCAATACAATGGCAGGTCAGCTTTTAAAACTGATAACCTATGTCAAATGAAATCATGAAAATCATTAGAGTGAGAATCGAAATATCTGCATGTGCACAATTTAGGATTGCAACCTAATTATAATTTCCTGTATTGAAATATTGTAACCAAAAGAACATCTTAAAAGAGCTATATTCCTGCGACAGTTTGAAATAAACATGTTTGTGAGAATTAATTAAAATCTGGGGAGCACTCCTCACGGACAGAAGTATAATGTCCCAGCAGGGCGTTAATTCCAAGTGCTGGTTGCAGTAATGAAAGTGCTATAAAGTCAGTCTTCTGTGATTAACAATCATCAACAGAACTGTGGACCTTTTCAGGCGTTTTTCTTCACTCATCCGTCACTCCATCGGAGCAATTATTGCACACTGAACTATATATTCATTCTCTGTAATAAGTTTGTCAGATTTGTTAGTACTATAAATTGTTTAAATTACAACTCTGATAGTGCTTCTACCATTGCACCATGTCCCATAAGAACATGACTTTATATCAGTCAGACATTACATATGTTTTCAAGATTATTAGATTGTTACTTAGGAAGGGGGCTTTGTGATCAATCTGTCAATAATGAAATAAAAGAGACCATTACCAGCCACCAATAAGGCTTGCCTCATCAGGTCCTTTATTATTCTTTCCTTGAATTAGTGCAATCCATTTTATTTATTTCTCCCCTGACCTTTCTCTGCTTGGACACCTTCATCAGCCTTTGGAAGGGTCAGCAGTAAGCAGCACTCTTGTCTCTCAGTCAGATGGTTGTGAGTTCAAGACCCACTCCAGAGACTAATGTAGACTCACATGCCAGAACTGAACTGGCAGTGCTTTGGGTGAAACAATAAACCAAACCCTTGCATGAGTTGATTAGGACAATGAAGAGAAGATTTTGCTACAGATGGGCTAATTTAATAAAAGAGTAATTTTTAGTATAATTAAAAACTTAAGTGTTAAACTGTGACAGAACATAAAAAGGTTACCATTGGAGTAGAAATTCAACATTGTGCCACCCATGTTGTAGGTGTAAAATGGACACAACAATGGCAGATTAGGAAGGGTCACGCCTGATTTTTGATCCTGCACTTTCTAATTCTTAAGGAAGCAATACATTGGCACTTCCTTGCTCTTCTTCAAATAGCGCTGTAGGATTGTTTACATTCAGTTGAAAGGGCAGATGGTGCCTTGTATTAATGTCTCACCTGAAAGTCAGCTACTTCAACAGTGCAGCACTCCCTCATTGGCCTAGGTTTTGTGCTCAAGTCTCTGGAGTGAAACCTGAATATTCTAATTCAGAGGTCAGAGTGCTACCAACGGATCTACAGCTAACAATAAATTCTGTGTGATTCCATGTAACATCATGCTACATTATACTCTCCTTTGCAAGTGTGTTTGAAGGGGGTGCACATAAATCAGCGGGCAGAGCCAGCCCACCACAGCGTAGGGGGCTGCATGGACGGCCTGCCTGCCAGTGAGCCAATTGAGGCCCTTAAGTGGGCAATTAAAGTCCAATTAAGGGTCTCAGCCTGCCACCACCATTGCCAAGATTTAACCAGCGGTGGGAGAGGCCTACACCACGCGGCCAGCCATCCAGCATTCCCTGCATGGGCAGCTCGTGGGCAGTGGGCGGTGTCCCTCCTTAATGGGCCCCATGGCCCCATCAGAGACTCCTCTTCAGGGTGTAACTCCCCCACAGGTTCCCCTTCCCTCCATGGCTTTCAAACCCCAGCCCCTCCATCTCCCTCAGCTAATCTCTTTGATGAACCCCAAACACTTACAAAGTATTTAAAGTTACAAAGTTACAAAGCAGCTCACCTCCTGAAGCCACAAGTGCAATACTGGCAGTGGCCACCACTCCCAGTGGTGCTGCCAATACTGGATCGGTGCCGGCCTTTGATTGGTTGACAGCTCTGAGGCGGGACTTCCTCTTTCTGAGGGGCAAAAGTCCCACCTCCAGTCTATTAGAGGCCAATTAGCTGTTAAATGGCTATAGAGAAGCCATTCTAGCCCCGGGCGAGCTCACTCGCCCTGACATTTACCCTGAAATCCAGCCAATATTTTCATTAACCCACATTTTAGGGGCAGTATGGAATGAAGTAAATTATTTTCTTTCAAACTAAAATGATACTACCTACTGTAAAGACAATGGGCAGAATCATTCCAGATTTGCACTAAGTGTGGTAGTGGGTGGGAAAAAAGGACGTTCTACCCATCAGTTGCAATGGTGGCTTTTCGCATCATATCGTCCTTTTCCCACCTCATTACTTATACAGTCACAAGAAACACTTTGTCTCGCTGAAAAGCAACCTCCGATTTGCCAGCCACAATGTTACCTTGCAGCTTCCTCACGCTGGGAGCCGTATTTAAACTGCAGCTGCGCACACATTTCTCAATGTTTGCAGCCCAGGACTGCTCCAGTGAAGGCATGGCCCCAAAAGCCAAGAAGGACGCAGCCCCCAATTCAGTGACACATCCCTGGAATGCCTTCTGGACACCATGGAGGCCCACCACGATGTCTTTTGGCCCCTCTCTGGCTGCAAGAGGCCCATCAGTCTCACCACTCCGGCTTGTGTGGTGGTTGCAGAGGTGGTCAGTGCCAATGCTGAACACAAGAGGTCGGCCATCCAGTGCAGAAAACTGGTGAATGATCTCGTTTGTGCCGCCAGGGTAAAGGCAACCATCTCATCACTCTAAACTCACACACTCTCAAGGCCATCATACATTCACTGCATCTCACTCACTGCCAGCTCAAGGGACATCGCCACTCATTCTTTCACACACACCTCACATCACCATCTGGCTTCATCTCCTCTGGAGATAGCCTCCTCAGCCCTCACCATCTTGAGGTCATTTGTACTGATCAACATGTGCCCCCATACATCCCCTGGGATACTTCCCTTCCCCAGTATAGCCCTCGCCCTGCAGTCCCTTCTCATGCCTGAGGCCACTTCTCCCCCTTCCCCAAGCAAGCTCTGTAGCCATTGAAAAGCCACCCCCCCACCTTACGGCTGGCCTGGTAGGTGGAGACCTGCCCATGAGCCCCCATAAAAGTGATGTGAAGCCTGGCGCTGATGACCATGAGCACTGGCTGAGAAAAGGTAGGAAAACAAACCTTAAAGTGACGAGTTAAGTGCAGCTCGCCAGGTACACGTCGCTTATGTACAGTTGTGAAATATTTTGGAGTGCCCGGATGATCCATTGTGGGGGATGATTCCGGTGAGCACGGCTTATAATGATAGGCAGATGTATTAAAATGAAGTTCCCGATGTCTGGTGGTGGGAAAAACGGCCCGCCATTGACAGGCAGAGCGGATGAACACAAACTGGTTTCACGACGGCGTGAAACCAATATTTGGCCTTCCCAGCATATTGTCTGCTCATGCCCATCATGATGCCCAATGCCAATGGGCATGGAAAATTTGCAGCCAATGTCTGATTTAACTACCTGTCCCTGTAGTTGACAATCTTAAAAATGTGATTTGAAGTAGGTTACACTTTCCCACTCTGCCTTCTGCTGTGCAGCTGGACAAGAGGTATATTAATTAACCGTAAATTATTGTTCTTGATCTTCATGTAAAGCTTAAATTAAATATTTGTTTTAGATAGCTGGTTGCAATCCTCCCATTAAATACAAAAATCATTTTTACTATGAACTCCTTAAATACAATAAACAAATGCCATTAAACTGGGTCATTCATTTGCATTTTAAAAATGTATTGTTATGGACAAGGATGAGGGAGAACTGCTGTAAAGACCATTCCCTTCTCAACTGAGGCTCCTCAGACAGCACCTTCCAAACCCATGACCACTACCACCTAGAAGGACAAGGGCAGCCAATAGATGGGAACACCACCACCTGGATGTTCCCCTCAAGTTACTTATCATCCTGACTTGGAAATATATCGCCGTTCCTTCACTGTTGCTGGGTCAAAATCCTGGAACTCCCTCCCTAACAGCACTGTGGGCATACCTACACCATATAGACTGCAGTGGTTCAAGAAAGCAGCTCACTGCCACCTACTCAAGGGCAACTAGGGATGGGCGATAAATGCTGGCCGAGCCAGTGAAGCCAACATTCTGCGAATGAATAAAAATAAACTGTCCATAATCAGTAAGTGCTTGAGAGGAAGATGTGTATGTGTGTTTTTAACCTCCGAGTATGTGGACAATTAGAACAAGCAATAGCAAGCTTTTTGTGGGTTTAAATAAATAGGATTGTTTATTTATGTGCTCATCCCAAAATCTAACACTACGCCACTCACTCACACAGTCACACACACGAACACACTCAGTTGGTACAGTTGAAGAGAATAGTGCACTTTTACAGGTTATAAGCAAAAGGAATAGTCCATAATTCACGAGATTATCTTGTTCTGGAAAGCACACAATTTCAGTTTCTTTTCCAAATATGGTAGTGGTCTTAGGTTGAATAGTCACATCCTGATTTATTATTTTAAAACATTCATCCAGAGGAGGTAAAGACAATCACCTTTTTTTGGAAGAAACCCATTCAATTCAGGAATGTCTTCCAATGGACTCAGGAAGATGGACACCTCTTGGTCTGGAATGTATCCCTTTTGTCCTTGAGAGACAGTGAGGCAGTTTTTGAACACACAGAGCCGGTCATCTGACTTTTAGCAGCCATCTTTGTAGCACCACATCCACTCTTTAGAGGAAAAGTCCATTTCAAAGAATCCACATACTTGAATAAAGCTTGTATCTTAAAAGTTAGAAATATGACATGCCATTACGGGGGATGACTTTCTTTTTTATATCTATTCTGTCCATCAGAAACAAAGGCTACCTTAAAACATCAAATAATTTCAATCTACAAGCAATCACAAATCGGCCATTTGGCAACTCATCTATTTTTCAATCTAAGATTCTTGTATTTTCACAATGTGAATTTTCAGAGTACTGCTGCTATTTTTTCCTAATAAGGAAGTTAAGTGTGCTGAATTTTCTGACTTGTTACTTTTTACAAAAGCAATATTTCCTTATGGCTAATTAGATTGCTTAAAATGACTCCTGTTGATTTCAATAGGAGTATTGATGTTTGTAGAACAAGCTTGAGGGGCTAAACGGCCTACTCCTGTTCCTATGTTGTAATAATACATGGATAAATTGATTCTGTGCAGTGCACCTTATGCTATTTAAATGAAATCAAAGGGAAAAACAATCTGCAATCTGAAAAGTTAATGCAAATCGTATTCCTTTTGAATTCTAAAGTGGTTAGAATCATTGAAAAAGTAATGAAAAGGATCAGATAATCTGCGGAGGGAGAAAAAACTTCGAAGTAAAATATTATTGATCTTCTATTTTACCTCCAATGTCAAAAGAAATAGTGAAATATCAAAGTAATTCAATTACATTTAACGTAAAGGCTAAAAAAACTGATGTGGAGCAGATTGCTGCACAAAGTCCTGACTCCAGTGAGTAAACACTGCAGCAGAGGAGAGAACTGCCACACCGTTCACCTCAGAAACACTTGCACTCACAGTTAGACAAAAACTTTCAGCTGGGACTCAATAGGTTGCCATGAGTTGTGCCTGTTCTCTGTTTTCTGAAATGCTCATGGCAGGTGCCTGCATTCTATTTTATACCAATATGCAGCCATCACCCCTGCCCTTTCTGACTTCCATTGGCTCCAATCCACCAAACCCCCAAATTTACAAATGACATCATTGTGTTTAAATCCTTTCATGAACTCAGCTCCCACTATCTCTGCTTCCTTCTTTCAGACTTCATCCCTCCCTGAACTGCCCATTCGTTCAACTCTGACCTCTTTTGCAACTCCTTCCCTTCACCATTGGCAGCCATGCCTTCAACAGTCTCAGCCCCATGCTCTTCAATTCTGTCCTACTATTCCTCTGCCTCTCCAAATCCCCCTCATCCTTCAAGACTCTCCAAACTCTCTCGATAAACTGAAATTTTGGTCGGTCCTTTAAAAGTCCCTTATTCGGCTTGCCTTTCATTTTTGACTGATTACATCTCTGCAAAAAGCCTTTAGAATTGCTTTTTATATGAATGTAAGTTATTGTTCTTTCTTACGTGTAGGAGGAGATAGGGGGCTAAATACATCTCCATCATCTTCAATAGGCTAACTGAAAACTTACAATGAGTTCCAAAAAGACTCCAAACCACACCTTCCTTTTGATTAGACAGGTTCATTTTACTGGAATGGACCAGCTCTGTCCAGGCACATTCCTGACTTTCAAAGCACATTGCTCTGTTTTATCTGCTTCAGGACCACACTACAGAGTAGTGGGGACGCTGCCAGCATTATTGGAGGAGCATGCTGAGCTTTGGTGGAGGAGCTTGCTGAGCATTGGTGGAGAAGCCTGCCGAGCAGCAGAACTAATCATGTCCTGTGGGCCCCCGCCATGCAGGGAGTAGTGTCTTTGGAAGCCTGATGGGGTGGAACCAGATGCCATGAGATGACAGAGAGGGCCACAGCTGGGAGCAGAAGTAGAAGTTCAGGACTTGTGAGTTGCAGAGTGTAATGAGCCAAGGCCATGAATAGGGCATCTTGATACCTCTGATGGTGGCCAGAGAACCAAAAGGGGAATTGGAGCAGGTGTACTGCTACTGGAGATGTGATGAACCACCTGAGCAGCATACCTATGCCAAAGGTGACAAGAGGAGAGGAAGATTCCCTTCATGTCTGGGATCAAAGGTATTCTGGGTCACATGGTCATGGGAAATTAGCAGTAGGAGCTCCACCAACTGAACTCTACTACCTAGCTGATTAGAGATCAGGAGGTAAGCTCTCGATGGTATCTGGGAAGATCTGGGTTATCGCCAGTGAATGTCCATTGTAAAAAGTTTGTTTGTAGGAGTTAAGCTTTTCCATTAACATTTATAAAGATTTGATGCCAGTGGAATAAAGGATCCCTGTTTTGTAACCTTTGTGCAGTCCATGTGCTTGAATCTCACTTAACATCTGACTGCCAAGCCGTTCCTTTTCTGATTTTAGGGATGGAATGCTCATTCCCTTGGCCTGGCATGCCAGATGCTTAGCTACATATTGGATTTACTTGGTTGTGAATAAAATGATCTATCATGTCTGTAGGAGCAGTCATTCAGTCCTGCCAACGCCGGGTCTGGTGACAGTACCATTGGGATAGGTTCTGGGCCTTCAACCCCAGATTAAGTTTAAGGCTATTTAAAAATGATGATGAATAAGCAAAACTTGCTATGTTATGTAGTAAGATAAAATTGCTGGCTACAATATTGGTCATTTGCTGTTCTAAGTAATCGTTCCTCCTCTCTGTTTGAAATGAATTTATCTTCATTAATCAATCTTAGGATTTATCAATAAAGCCGGGACTGTTGATCTTTACTTACATTTAGAAACTCAAATGAAAGGCCATGAGTCTATAGTGCACTTGTTTTCATTAACCGTAGTGAACGCTATTGGAAAATTTAATAAAAAATATTAGTTATTCTTATTTCACCCTTCAAATAAATTATTATCTCATGGAAAACACTATCAATATATTATTGAATGGGGAAAAAAATCTGACATAATATCAAATTGTGACAGAAAAAAAGCTGTTTTCAATGTGACCAGGATAAGAGGTTGTTGTGACAAGAAGACAATTTATTGCATATTATTGTGACTAATGAGATAAGCCACACAAAATTCTAGTGAGATGAGTGAGATGTATAAATTTGTAAATGTTTCACCCAATTTTTGGATGTTGACTGAGCATCACATCCCAATTTCACAGCAAATTCTATTTAAACAGAGGATGCAAAGACTGAACCTCTCTAGAGATGTTATACAGTTTAGCCCTGAGTGAGTCTCCAGATCCATCATGGATTATTGTATCCCCCAAGAATACCACTCAGACAGGCCACAGGTGGAACAAGTGATGGAAGAAAGCAATGAAAAGGACAAGAAAAGAAAGGATAATGAGTAAGACGATGGACAAACAGTGGCTGCCTAAGGTAACAAATTATTGAGGGCAGCATCTCTTAAGTAATCCGACCCCTCCATGCACTGACAGTCCCACCTGCCATCTAACTTAACTCCCCCATGCACCTTCTTAATGCCCTTAAATGTTACTATCTTAGTGATGTTCCTCTTACGCAACTAAGAACATGAAGACCAGCATCACCACAAGGAAAATCTCTTGGTTTCACATCTTGTACAGGGTTTAACATATTTATGTCCCTTTAATGGCCTATTGAATTCAGCCCAATCCCTGTGGACTTGCTTACCTATTCTAATGCTCCCATGAGGTGGTGCCCCTGTCACTGGAGCCTGGGAGATGGAAGGCTGCTAATGATCCACCAAGGTCACTTGAGATGGTTATAGTGGGCTCTGTTCAGCAGTTTTGGCCCTGAAAAGCCCAGTGCAATCTGCTGTATCTCGACATTGACTATGACAATCTATGCCATGTGCATAGTGTATAGCTACGTGTATAACTAACAAGGGCACTGGGTCAGAGACAGGCAGGGTTGCTAGAGTGCTGTCAATCTACGAGAGGACAGCATGAACCTTTCTCTTGGAGACAATGACACTGCCATGGAGCTCATGGCATTACCTTCCAGCTTCTCCACATAAAAACAGCATAAATAATAATGCTCTGGAAGCTCCTAGCCATGATTCCTACATTCCTATCCGTGCTCCTATTTAAAAGCCGGGGGGATGATGCCCCATCTCTATTGGTGCAGCACCTTTCCAGCTCTTCTTCATCTCTTTAAAATTTATTCATGGTTGTCAGTGGCTAAACCAGCATTTGCTGCCCATCCCAAAATCCCTTAGGTGGTGGTGGTGTGTTGACTTCCTGAACTGCTGCAGTCCATGTGGTGTGGATACATAGGAAAGGGGTCCCAGGTTTCTCACTAGCAACAGTGAAGGAACGGCAATATAGTTCCAAGTCAAGATGGTGTGAGGGGAACTTATGGGTGGCGGTGTTCCCATTCATTGGCTGCCCTTATCCTTCTAGGTGGTAGAGGCTGTGGGTTTGGAAGGTGCTGTCGAAGGAGGCTTTGTGAGTTGATACTGTGCATCTTATAGGTAGTACACACTGTTGCCAGTGTGGCGGAGGGATTGAATGTTTAAGGTGGTGGATGGGGTAATGATGAAATGGGCTGCTTTGTCCTGGATAGTTTCAAGCTTCTGGAGTTTGGTTGGAGCAGCAATCATTCAGGCAAATGGAGAGTATCCCATAGAACTCAAGTTCTGTCGAAGGGTCATGAGGACTCGAAACGTCAACTCTTTTCTTCTCCGCCGATGCTGCCAGACCTGCTGAGTTTTTCCAGGTAATTCTGTTTTTGTTTTGGATTTCCAGCATCCGCAGTTTTTTTGTTTTTATCCCATAACACTCCTGACTTGTGCCTTGCAGATAGTGGAAAGGATTTGAGGAACCGGTTGGTGGGTTATTCATCAAAGAATTCCCAGCCTCTGATACTCTTTTGTAGCCATCATATTTGTATGGCTGGTCCAGTTCAGTTTCTCATCAACGATAACCCTCAGAATGTTGATAGTGGGGGATTCAGCCCTAGCAATGCCGCTGAACTTCAAAGGGAGTTGGTTAGGATCTCTGCTGTTGGAGATGGCTATTTGTCTGGCTCTTGTGTGGCACAAATGTAACTTGCTCACTTATCAGCCCAAGACTGAATGTTGCCCAGGTCTTGCTACATGTGCACACAGACTGCTTCAGAATCTGAGAAGTCACTAATGGTGCTGACCACTGCATCAACTGCGAACATCCCCACTTCTGACCCTTTTGTGGACAAAAGGCCATTGATGAAGCAGTTGAAGATGGTTGGTACCCTGAGGAACTCCTGCAGAGATGTGGAGACTCTACTTTGCTTCACCTGACAGGGGAGTGAGGATTAAGGAGTAGCACTCACTTTAAAAAAAGAGCAGATTCAGTTTAGTGGCTGCTGGAAGCTGTTATACTTTTTCATACAAAGTGTGAGTGTGCAATTTCAGTGAGAAGGAACACAATGTAAGATAACCAGTCATCCAGCCTCAACACTTGCCATGACCCTGAGATGATCCATCACCAGGACCCCAATGATAGGCTCCTTAATGAAAGGGAAGCAATATGAATTTCTACGCCAGAACCCTTAGGATATCAATAGCTTATTCATATGGAAGTGCAAAGGGAGAATTGTTGCACCTTTCTTATTTTATGAATCCATTTATAACAAAGATAAGGGGGCATCTATAATTCTTACAAATGTACCCTTGAAAGGAAAGGATGATGTAAATTTTTTATATGCTTTAAATGATAAATTTTAACAAAATATTCCCTGAAAATGATAGCTAAAAATACTGTTATGAAATAAATTTATGATTGCCTATGCTGCATTATTTGATCATTATTGTAGGTCATTATAACCAGTTCTTGCTTCCATGGGATCTGGAAATAGTTTCTTATTGTTGATGTCAATGGAGGCTGGAAGAGTGGGATGTTTTTGCTGAACTGGAATCCTGATAGTAATGTTCTTATTAAGAGAGTATCACAGAATCACTGGTAATAATGCATCTCCCATTATTGTTAGCAGGAGAATTTTGCCCCAGATAAACAAGCCATTTTAAATTTGACTGCATATTTCTGCCAACAAATCCCATATGCTGCAATGCATACAGACTTCTAAAAGGTACATAAAACAATGAAGGTCTTAATCTATCAGGTTATTCCTCAATAGATCAGGAAGGCCATGGTTCCGTGTCCATGTATTTTCCCATTTTACAAGTTTAAACTTAATGATTAATAAAAGTCACTGTGCAGAGGAGGTTTACAACAATGTTGCCAAGGTTAGAAAAGTGTAGCTACGAGAAGAGATTGGATAGGTTGGGGTTATTTTTCCTGAAACAAAGGCTGAGAGGTGACTTGATTGAGGTGTACAAAATTATGAGAGGAATAGATAGAGTGGACAGAATAAAATTGTTTCCCTTGATGGAGAATTCTAGAACCAGGAGACATAGATTCAAGATAAGTGGCAGAAGGCATAGGGGGACATGAGGAAGAACGTTTTTACGCAGAGGTTAGTGAGTGTCTGGAATTCGCTGCCCAAGTTGGTAGTAGAGGCAGAAACTTTAAATTATTTTAAAAAGTACCTGGATCTGCACCTAAAGTGCTGTAAGCTGCAGGGCTATGGGCCGGGTGCAGGAAGGTGGGATTAGAAAGAGCACCTGGGTGTCCCTGGGCTGGCATGGACAAGATGGCCTGAATGGCCTCCTTCTGTGCTGTAACTTTTCTATGGTTCTATGGTTCTATTCTCATTTAGCTATTGGAATTTGTTAAGAAAAAAAGAGGTGTGGACAAATTTTCTTATCCTTTCGTGTTTTTTTAATCTTCTTAATAGTTTACAATGGTGATTTTCAACTTCAAAACCAAAACATGCTTGAAGTCAGCAAGGCAGATCCATCATTTACCTAAAGCCAGCATCAGGAGGCCAACTACTTTCAGGCTCTGGGCCTGGTTTGAATGCAGTCAGCAAGTAGCTGGGGCCAAACAGATGCTCGTCTGGTTGTCGAGGAGGCAAGAAATGAGCTGGATCCTTTGCTAAGCAGGTTGCAGCCTCATAAAGGTGGTGGTGGGGGTCGGCGGGGCTGGGAGGAGGGTGAATGGAGAGAGGGGGGGGTGAATTAATCCCAGAGCTGGAGGGTGATGAGGCTGCCAGTGGGCCAGAAGTCAGGAGAAGAAAGAAAGGTAAGGATAGCATTTCAGGTTAACGTTTTGATGAGGTTTTGACAATAAGTCATCAACCTGAAATGGTATTCCCATCTTCCGTTCCCCACAGATGTTAAGTGTTTCTACTAACAGGAGGCTGGATAATGTAGTTCAAAATAGATTTAGGTCAGACCGTGTTATAAGAATAAAGTGGCTGTTTGATAAGTGAAAAAAAATGATTCAGCAACCACATGGGAAAGGTTGCTGGGCTCTTGCTATAGTTTTAAGGCTGAATACATCTAATCTATGTAAAGGTTTTTTTTAAAGCAATTTTTATGTTGACAAATACGTTTTCCCCACTCATGTTTCCTGAGTTAGCTGATATCAGCTAGGGTAACAATGGGGCCATTACAAGTTAAGGCCTAGATTAGAGAGATTTTCAATTCAGCCATGATTCTAATTCCTGATCATTACCCAATGATGGTGCTGCTGCAAAGTGCATGATTATGGAAAGCATGCAAGGGTAGGTTTAGGTCCAACTGTTAAACTATTCTGTGTTTGTTAGCCTGCTGGCACCTATTACCTGGGTATATGCATGAACAATGGTCAACTTGGCTGAGGTACTTCAAGCATCTTGGAGGCATACTTCAGCACCTATAAATTCCCTTTTCTGTTCACTATGTATATCAATATTTTGAATAGAGGGTGCAGTGCCTAAGTTAGCAGATGATTCCAAATTTAAACTTTTAGAAGGCCAAAAGGCTGGGAGGGGATATTGATAAGAGGAGGGAATAGTCAAAAAAGTGACAGTAAAAAAAGAGGTAGAATCATATAGTGCTTATAGCATGGAAGTGCACGGTGACTCTCTGCAAGAGCAATTTAGCTAGTCCCACTCAACCACACTTTTCCTGTGATTCTGCAATTTATTTCCCCTTTTAGATGCATATCCAATTCCCTTTTGATTGCCATGATTGAATCTGCCTCTATTAGATAGTGCATTCCAGATCCTAACCACTTGCTTCATAAAAACATTGGCCAGAATTTTCAAGCCCTCCTCCCCCCCCCCCCCACCCCCCACCCCATCTCAGTGGGTTCCCCTGCAGTGGGGCCAGTGAGCCATTGAAATCTCCGTTCACATCAGAGGGAACGGAAAATCCTGACCATTCTTCCTTGTGTCACTTTTGCTTCTTAAGCCAATCACCTTAAGCCTGAGTCCGCTAGTCCTTGACCTTTCCGCCACTGGGAACTCTATCCATTCTATTTGGACCCCTCATGATTTTCAACTCTGCTATCAAATCTCCTTTCAATCTTTTCTTTTCTAAGGACAAGAGCTATAGGTTCTCCGATCTATTTACAGAGCGACGGAGAGAGGTTGGGGGAGGAGGGTTAGCTAAGTGCTTTTACAACAAGCTGCCAATGACTCCATGCTGTGGCGATTATATGATTCCATGGTTCTACCTCACATTTTTCACACTGAAGTCACTCATCCCTGGAACCATTGTCATAAATCTTTTCTGCAGCTTCGCCACAGCTGTCACATCCTTCCTTAACTGTGATGCTCAGGATTGGACACAATACTCCAATTGAGACCAAATCAGTTTTTTTTGTGTAAAACTTCATCCTAACTCTCAGCTTTTGTACTCAAAGCCTCTACTTATAAAGCTGAGGATCCCCTGGTATGAAACCATGGTGTATCTCAAAAATGACTTGATTTACTGAGTGGGCTGAAACCACATGGTAAATTTTAAAAGTACTTAAAGGTATTTTTAATTAACCTAAACAGCAGTTTTAAGATAGCTGAACATTAATTTCACTTTGCAAATTACAAAGTTGTGCTATCTAAAGAAGCCCACCAGTACAATCAGCACAAATGAGAATCGGACTCGAAACGTTAATTGTATTCCTCTCCACAGATGCTGTCAGACCTGCTGAGTTTTGCCAGGTATTTTTGTTTTTGTTTATGAATAACCCACCCTCTGACCTGCTTACAGATGTCAAGGCACAATTTGTTTATTCAGGTGGCTGCAGACCAATCCATTACATTCAATCACATTGGATATTGGACCCTGGCTGAGAAGGGAGTACTGCCAACCATTAATGTAATAGCTTTAAACAATGGACGTGGAATTAAGGTTCCCTAGCTTGCTGTGACCATCTTTAGTAACTCGCTAGTTTGCAAATGGAGGCCTTGTATGCTAACACTTTGTGTTAAAAAGGGAACTGCTTTTTCAGGATCAGAGTCCAGACAGACCATGAGTGGATGACAGCAAGATGAGAACTTGTGGTCCCTCTGTCTCTTCAGACGTTCTGCGAGCGTGTGTCCTACCTGTATCTGACCAAACAAACACCACAGGCAGTGTCTCCAACATAAACCAAACAGCTGCTGACTTCAGAGGAAAAGGCAGAAGTCATCCGTCAAGACTTTATTGTCTTTATGAAGAGTAAATTGTCTCTGCACAGAATCCAGGAAAAATCACTGAACACGACCTGAAACCATTAAATGCACCAACCTACAGGATCTGTATATGATTGACTTTCTTTTGGACACACTTAAACAACTTAACTGACCCTCCTTGCAACCTACTTTTGAGTGTCAATGAGCCTTTCGGAAGCATGTGTTGAGTGTGAGTTGAAGTTTATTTTTTCTCTAGCGGGTGTTAAGGGCAATAAACAATCATTTCTTTTCTTTTAAAACTACCAGAAAAATTGACTGTGTGCCTTTTACAGACACAGTACTTAAGCAGTTAAATACTCACTAAATTGACAAGCAAATACTTTTAAAACACTTTTGGGGTCATTCGAGAGGTAGAAAGAGAGGGAAGCCATTCTAGCAATTCTCATTTGGCCAAAACATAAGAACATAAGAACTAGGAGCAGGAATACGCAATTCAGCCCCTCGAGCCTGCCCCACCATTCAATAGGATCATGGCTGATTTCATTTTGGCCTCAACTCCAATTTCCTGCTCTCTCCCCATAACCTTTCAAGCCATTACTAATTAAAAATCTGTCTATCTCCTCCTTAAATTTATTCAGTGTCCTGGCATCCACTGCATTCTGAGCTAGTAAATTTCATAGATTCACGACCCTTTGAGAAAAGCAATTCTTCCTCATTTTTGATTTAAGTCTACCACCCCTTAGCCTAAAACTATGGCCTCTCATTCTAGAATTCCCCACAAGGGGAAACATCCGGTCCACGTCTACTTTATTTTTCCCCTTTAGAATCTTATATACCTCAATTAGATCTCCTCTCATCCTTCTAAACTCTAGCGAGTATAAGGCTAAAAATGCTCAATCTCTCCTCATACGACAAGCCCAACATCTCTGGAATCAATCTAGTGAACCTCCTCTGAACCGCCTCCAATGCAACTACATCTCCCTCAAGTAAGGGGACCAAAACTATGCACAGTACTCTAGATGCGGTCTCACCAATGCCTTGTACAGTTGCAACAATACTTCCCTATTTTTATACTCTATTCCTTTGGCAATAAATGGCAAAATTCCATTTGCCTTCCTTATTACCTGCTATACCTGCATACTAGCTTTCAGCGATTCATCCACGAGAACACCCAGATCCCTCTGCACTAAAGCATTCTGAAGTTTCTCTCCATTTAAATAATAAGTCGCCTTTTTATTCTTCTGACCAAAATGAATAACCTCACACTGATCCATGTTAAACGCCATCTGCCAATTTTTGGCCCATTTACCTAACTTGTCCATATCCATTTGTAAATGTCTTATTTCTTCTTTGCAACTTAGTTTCCCACCAATTTTGGTGTCATCTGCAAATTTAGCTATAGTACTTTCTATCCCTGGATCCAAGTCATTAATATAGGTTGTAAATAGTTGGGGCCCAAGGACTGAACCCTATGGCACCCCACTAGTTACAGCTTGCCATTCAGAAAAAGACCCATTTATCCCAACTTTCTGCTTTCTGTTGGTTAGCCAATCCTCTATCCAGGTGAATATATTACCCTTAACTCCGTGTGATCTTATCTTGTGTATTAATCTTTTGTGCAGCACCTTATCAAAGGCTTTCTGGAAGTCCAGATATACTACATCTACAGGATTCCCATTATCCACTCTGCTTGTCACATCTTCAAAGAACTCCAGCAAATTAGTCAAACATGATTTACTCTTCATAAAACCATGCTGACTCTGATGGCTTGCATTTTGACTTTCCAAATGCCCCATTACTACTTCCTTAATAATGGATTTCAACAATTTCCCAACAACAGACGTTAAACTAACTGGTCTATAGTTTCCTACTTTCTGCCTCCCCACCTTTATGAATAAGGGTGTTATATTAGCATTTTTCCAATCCACTGGAACAATTCCAGAATACAGGGAATTTTGAAATATTGTAGCCAATGCATCCACTATCTCCGCTGCCACTTCCTTTAAGTCTCTGGGATGTAAGCCACCAGGTCCTGGGGACTTGTTACCCTTTAATCCCAATAGTTTGCTCAGTACTTCTTCTCTGGCGTTTGTTCTAAGTTCCTCCTTCTCTATACCCTCTGCACTACCTGTTAGTATTGGGGTGGTACTAGTGTCCTCCACCATGAAAACTGAGGCAAAATATTGATTAAGCATCTCTGCCATTTCTGCGTTCCCCACTATTAACTCCCCAATCTCATCCTCCAAGGGACCAACATTCACTTTAGCTACTCTCTTCCCTTTTATATATTTGTAGAATTTTTGCTATCAGTTTTTACATTTTGCGCTAGTTTACCTTCATAATTTACCTTTGCCCTTTCTATTATTTTTTTAGTTGTCCTTTGTTGATCTTTAAAAGTTTCCCAATCTTCCAGCCTGCCAATGACCTTTGCAATTTGGTATGCCTTAGTTTTTGCCTTTATGTTATCTTTAACTTCCTTGCTTAGCTATGGATGCTTTTTCCCCCTCTTACCATCTTTCTTCCTCTTTGGAATATATTTTACTTGGGAGGAATTGAATATCTCCTTAAATATCTGCCACTGTTCATCAACGGTCCTACCTTGTAATCTCCCTGCCCAGTCCACTAGGGCCAAATCTGCCCTCATGTCTATGTAGTTACTTTTGTTTAACTCCAGAACACTAGTTTGGGGCTCAAGTTTCTCGCTCTCAAACTGAACTTGAAATTCGAGCATGCTTTGACCACTCTTTCCTAGAGGATCCTTTACTATGAGATCATTGATTAATCCTATCTCATTACACAAAACCAAATCCAGAAAAGCCTGCTCCCTGGTTGGTTCCACAACATATTGCCCCAAGAAACAATCTCTAATACACTCTATGAACTTTCCCTCGAGGCTACCCTTGCCAATTTGATTAGTTCAGTCTGTAAGCATGTTAAAATCACCAATGATTATTGCCGTGTCTTTCTTACGTGCTCCAAGTATTTCCTGGCTTATACTGTGCCCCACTGCTGAACTAGTGAAGAGGATTGTCAAAGGATACAACGGGGTATAGATTGTTTGGAGACTTGGGCGGAGAAATGGCAGATGGAATTTAATCCGGACAAATGCAAGGTAATGCATTTTGGAAGGTCTAATACAGGCAGGAATTGTAGAGTGAATGGCAGAACCTTTAAGTGCATTGACGGGCAGAGGGATCTGGGTGTACAGGTCCACAGGTCACTGAAAGTGGCAACGCAGGTGGATAAGGTAGTCAGGAAGGCATATGGCATGCTTGCCTTCATTGGCAGGGGTATTGAGTATAAAAGCTGGGAAGTCATGCTGCAGCTGTATAGAACCTTGGTTAGGCCACACTTGGAATATTGCATGCAATTCTGGTCGCCACATTACCAGAAGGATATGGAGGCATTGGAGAGGGTGCAGAGGAGGTTTACCAGGATGCTGCCTGGTCAGAAGGTTATTAGCTATGAGGAGTGGTTGGAGAAACTCAGATTGTTCTCACTAGAGCGATGGAGATTGAGGGGCGAGTTGAAAGAAGTTTACAAAATTATGAGTTGCATGGACGGAGTAGATAGTCAGAAGCTTTTTCCTAGGGTGGAAGAGTCAATTACAAGGGGACATAGATTTAAGGTGAGAGGAGAAAACTATAGATGAGATGTGTGGGGCAAGTTTTTTACACAGAGGGTAATGAGTGTTTAGAATTTGCTGCCAGAGGAGGTGGTGGAAGCAGGTACGAAAGTGGTGTTTGAGAGGCAGCTTGATAAATACATGAATAGGATGGGAATAGAGGGATACGGACCCCGAAGTGCAAAATGTTTCAGTTGACGGGCAATATGATCGGCGCAGGCTTGGAGGGCTGAAGGGCCTGTTCCTGTGCTGTACTTTTCTTTGTTCTTTGTTCTATTGTTTGGGGACCTATAGATTACTCACACCAGGGACTTCTTTCCCTTGCTATTTCTTATTTCTACCCAGACTACGTCTTGCTCTCCAGTGCCTATATCATTCCTCACTATAGCACTGATTTCTTCCTTTACTAACAAAGCTACACCACCTCCTTTTCCTTCCTGCTTATCCTTCTGAAACACTGAGTATCCTTGAATAGCCAACTCCCAAACCCGTTCTCCCTGTAACCATGTCTCAGTAATCTCCACCAAATCATACCTATTTAACTCCATTTGTGCTGTTAACTCATTAGTATTATTCTGAATGCTACACGCATTCAGATACAAATCCTTTAAGTTTGCCCTATTGTCAATTTTCCCTACTCTTATATGATTCTTTGGTGCAATATGGCGTTCACACACTCTGTCCCTTCCTTTCACTTTTTGGTAACAATCAGCCTCGCCACTAACCTGCACTCTTACCCGACCTTAAACTTTTATTTTTTTATATTTCCATACAACTGGACCCTCCCCCCACTATTTAGTTTAAAGCCCTATCTACAACCCTAGTTATGCAACTCGCCAGGACACAGGTCCCAGCATGATTCAAGTGGAGCCCGTCTGAACAGAATAGCTCCCTCTTTCCTCAGTACTGGTGCCAATGTCCCATGAATTCGAACCCATTTCTCCCACGCCAATCTTTGAGCCACGCATTTACCTCTTTAATCCTATAGACCCTGTGCCAATTAGCTCGTGGCTCAGGTAGTAATCTGGAGATTATTACCTTTTTGGTTCTGCTTTTTAATTTAACCCCTAGCTGCTCGTATTCCCTCAGCAGAACCTCTTTCCTCGTTCTATCTATATCGTTGGTACCTACATGGACCATGACAACTGGATCTTTCCCCTCCCACTCCAAGTACCTCTGCAGCCCAGATGAGATATCCTTAACCCTGGCACCAGGTAGGCAACACAGCCTTCGGGACTCTCAATCTTGGCTACAGAGAGCAGTATCTATTCCCCTAACTATACTATCCCTGATTACAACTCCATTTCTCTTTTCTCCTCCCACTTGAATTGCTCCCTGTACCACGGTGCTATGGTCAGTTTGCTCCTCCTCCCTAAGGCCCCTGCTTTCGTCCACACAGGGAGCAAGAATCTCGAACCTGTTGGATAAGGGCAAGGGCTGAGGCTCCTGCAGTGCTACTTCCTGGATCCCTCTACCTACCTCACTCATAGTCACAGCCTCCTGTCCCTGACCACTGGCCAAATTTAAGGTGGTTAATCTAAGGGGTGTGACTATCTTCTGAAACACAACGTCCAGGTAACTCTCCCCCTCCCTGATGTGTGGCAGTGTCCGAAGCTCAGACTCCAGCTCATCAACTCTGAGCCAGAGTTCCTCAAGCAACCATCATTTGCTACATATGTGGTCACTAGGAACCACAATCGGGTCCACCAGCTCCCACATCTTGCAGCTACAACACATCAGCTGGCCCTGTATCTCTATTATATTAAATTAGTTTTGCAATTTGTTTTCAAATTTCCTACTGGAGCTTTAGTTTATCAATCTGTAAAATATTTCTTCTATTTACCTTTAATCTGAAAGCAAGTTAGAGATTCAAAATACACTTCTTAAAATCAACTGGAACTCACTCTCTCTCTGCTGAGTTGAAGCTGAAGTGTTAGGCCTCTGATCCTGGGCCCCAGTAGTCACCTGTAATCTGAAATCAACTTAGATTAGGTAGTTCAAACTATCAGTTACTTACCAACCAATTAACTTATGGTTTTCCTGTGATGTCGCTCTTTGTTTTTTTTTCACTTGGCGACGGTGACTGCAGAGGACACTCTTCCCAGACTGCTTCATGGTGACGGTGACTGCAGAGGACACTCTTCCCAGACTGCTTCATGGTGACGGTGACTGCAGAGGACACTCTTCCCAGACTGCTTCATGGTGACGGTGACTGCAGAGGACACTCTTCCCAGACTCTCAATCCCTTTACCTTTTTAACTACTATCTCAACCTGTTCTGCCACCTTCAAAGATTTGTGTCAGAGTCTCTCTATTTTACCCCCTTTAGAATTGTGCCCTTTAGTTTATATCGCCTCTCCTTGTCCTTCCTGCCAAAATGTATCACTTCAGACTTTCCTGCATTTCATGTCTTCTGACACATGTCCATCAGTCTGTCTATGTACTCCTGAGGTCTATCACGATCCTTCTCATATTTCAAAAAACTTCCAACTTTTGTTCCACCTGAAAATATTGAAATTGTGCCCAGTACACCCAAGTCAAGATCATTAATACAGATCAAGAAAAGCAGTGGTTTGAGTACCAACACCTAGTGAACCTCATTGTATAACTTCCTCCAATCTCAAATTCAATAGTTCACCACTATTCTGTTTCCTGTCACCCAGCTCCTTCATATCTAGGCAACTAATGTCCCTTTCATTCCCTCAACTTTGCCAGCAAGCCTATTGTGTGGAACTTACTCCAATGCCTTTTGGAAATCCATACACACAGCATCAACCTAATTACCTCATCAACCCTCTGTTACCTCATCAAAAATCTCAATCACATTAGTTAAACATGAATTGCCTTTAACAATCCGTGCTGTCTGTTCTTAGTTACATTTCTCTAATTTTGTCCTGGATTATCATTTCTCAAGTTTTTCCCACCATTGGGTTAAACTGAATAGACTGTGTTTGCTGGGTTTATCCTTAGGCCCTTGTTAGTACAAGGGTATAACACTTGCAATTCTCCAGTCATCTGGCACCACCTTCCTATATATGGAGAATTGGAAGATTCCAATACTTCCAGTACTTCCGCAATTTCCACCCCAACTTCCCTCAGTGACCTCGGATGTATTTGATCCGGTCCAGGTGACGTATCAACTTTAAATAAAGCCAGTCTTTCTAAAACCTCTTCTTCATCAATTTTTAGCCTGTGCAGTACCTCAACCACCTTGGCTTTCACCAGGACTTTAATAGCATCTTGTTCCTTGGTAATGACAGATGCAAAGTACTCATTATGAATTTTGCTAAAAAGAAACAGCAGCAATTATACTTTGAAAGGATTGATGGTTGATGCTGTAGAAAAACAGATGTATTTGGGAGTCCATGATCAAACAACATCAATGGCAAAGTGTTCTGAAGAAAGGTCGTCAACTTGAAATTTTAACTCTGTTTCTCTCACCACAGATGCTGCCAGACCTGCTAGTGTTTCTAGGATTATTCTGTTTCAAGAGGCTGTAGGATTAACTTCCAGGGTTAGTGCGTTAGGTACAAATTATGTCAACAGTCAGAATTAGATTGAATAAGCAAATGGAGGAAAGGGGGACAGGGGAACCTGAGAACAGGGTGGGCAAATGTAATTAGGATGGTTTGCTACAGTAGAGGTTAAATGTGGACACGCAATGATTGAATACAAGAATGCAAGAAACAGAATCAGAGTAGACCACATGGCCTATTAGGCCTGATCCGCCATTCAATACAATCACAGCAGATCTTGGGCTTCAACTCCTGCTCATTCCCCATATCCCTTGATTCCCTGACAGACCAAAAATCTGTCTACCCCACCCCCCCCCCCCGCCCCACCCTCCCCCACCACTTAAATGTATTTAATGTTGGAGAATCCACAAATCTCTGGGCAGAGAATTGCAAAGATTCACCATCCTTTGAGTGAAGCAATTTCTCCTGATCTCAGTCCTAAATAATTGGCTCCTTTTCCTGAGACTGTGCCCCCGCGTCTTAGATTCCCTGACGAGCGGAAACAATCTCTCAGTGTCCATACCATTAAGCTCCTTCCGAATCTTGTATGTTTCACTGAGTTCGCCTCTCATTCTTTTAAACTCCAGAAAATACAAGCCCAATTTACTCAGCCTCTCATCATAGGACAGCCCCTCTCAACCCAGGGACCAATTTAATGAACCTTCATTGTACCTCCTCCAATGCAAGTATATCCTTCCTTAAGTATGGAGACCAAAACTGCATAGTACTCCAGATGTGCTCTCACCAAAATCCTGTACAATTGCAGCAAGACTTCTTTATTCTTGTACTCCAATTCCCTTGCAATAAAGGCAACATGCCATTTGTTTTCCTAATTGCTTGCTGTACCTACATGCTAGCTTTCTGCATTCTTTGTATGAGCACACCCGAGTCTCTTTGAACATCAGCACCTTTTAAACACCAATTAAAAAATATTCTGCTTTTCTATTCTTGTGACCAAAGTGACTAACTTCACACTTCCCTTCATTTTACTTGATCTGCCGTCTTGTTGCCCCCTCACATAACCCAGATATCTCGTTTCAGTTTTTCTGTCCTGCCCCCTGCCCCCCACAGCTTACATTACCATATAGCTTGGTAGAATCAGTAAACTTAGATGTATTATTCTCTTTATCTAAGTCATTATTATAGATTGTAAATAGCTGAGGCCCTAGCATTGGTCCTTGTGGCATTCCACTATTCACTGCCTGCCAACTTGAAAATGCTCTGTTTATGTCCACTCTCTGCTTCCTGGCTGTTAACCAATCCTCTATCCATGCTAATATATGACCCCCAACTCCATGAATCCTTATTTTGGCAATTAACATTGTGTGTGGCACCTTATTGAATGCCTTTTGGAAATCCAATCACAGCATATAAACTATACAGAAGTATAATAAAATAAGCTCTATGAAATGTCTTCTATATAAAATATCTGGAATATAAAGCTAGTCTCAGTAAAGGGGACCAGACAACAATTATTGATTGTTGCAAAAACCCATCTAGTTCACTAATGTCCTTTGAGGAAGGAAATCTGCTGTCCTAACCTGGCCAGGCTTACATATTACTCCAGACCCACAGCAATGTGGTTGTCTGTTAACTGCACTTTGCAATGGCCTAGCAAGCCACTCAGTTCAAAAGCAGTCAGGGATAGGCAACAAATTCTGACCTTGCCTGCAATGTCCACATCCTATGAAAGGATAAAGAGATGACATCTACCAGTTGCACCCTCAAAAAACTCAAATAAAATTGTCATACAGGATCTCCCTTTAGTAAAACCAAACTGACTTGTTCTAATCATACCATGCTTTTCTGAGTGCATTGTTAAGACTTCCTTAATAATAGATTCCAGCATTTTCCCAGCAACTGATGTTCGGCTAACTGGCCTGTGGCTCACTGCTTTCTCTCTCCCTCCTTTCTTGAAAAGTGGTGGAACATTTGCCAACTTCCAATCTGATGGGACCATTCCTGAATCTGAGGAATTTTGGAAAATTATAGCTATCGCATCCATTATCTCTGCAGCTACCTCTTAGAACCTTAGGGTGTATCAGATCCATCAGGTCACAGGGATTTGTCAGTTTCTAGTCCCTTACATTTCTCCAGTAATTTTTCTCTTCTCATATTGATTTCTCAAATTCCTCACTCTCTTTAGCTCCTAGATTACTGTCAATTTCTGATATGAAATTTGTGTCTTCTGCTGTGAAGGTAGACATAAAATATTTCTTCAATGCTTCTGCCATTTCCTCATTCCCCATGATAAGCTCTTGTGCCTCTCCTTCTAAGGGGCAAATGTTTATTTAAGCTACTCTTTTCCTTTTTATATACTTACAAAAAGCTCTTCTTTGGGGGGTGCTGAATGTCCTGTTTCCTTGTTGTAACTTCTATGTATTTACATTGGTTTTTTTAAGTTGGGAAATTATATAATCAAAACGTAGGCCAGGAAACTCCTCAGAGCTGCTCCCTCCCCACTGGTGTAAACTACACTTCTGGAGAAGTGAGAGCAGCTATAGGAAATCTCCAGCCGGAGAGTGAATGTTAGAAGGATTTATTTTAATTTGAAGTCTTGTTATTTAATGGAATGCTTTTTCACTGCTCTCTGTCTGAGCCATGTCAATTTAAGAGGGAATTAGAATGAAGAATGAAGATAATAAAATAATACAGAGGAAGAGCAAAGAGGTGGAATTAGAGGTGATAGCTCTGATAGCGGAATTAGCATTGACACAGGCAAAAAAGCCAAATGACCTATGTCTGAACTGAAATTTTGTGATAAATGCATGAATGAAAGGGAATGTAAGGGAGACTGTTCATTATTCAATCAAGTGCTTAAGGGTTAAGGTGAACTGTATTACACAGGGGATATATGGTATGTTGAAAGCACCTGGAAAAGTGCCTGTAGTAATTATCTGTAATAAAATAAATGATGTGGATAACAGCCAATCTGACTTCTAAGAAGAAATGATTAGGAGATTGCAAGATGAGGATGTCAAATTAGTGCCATGTGGGAACCTGTCAAGGCTGACCTTTGGTATTGCAAAGCTAATAGAATAATTAACTTTTAACTTGTAGACAAGGAAGGGAATACATTGAAATTTAGAATTGGTTTAGATAAAGCAAGCAGCAACTCATATTTATTTGCTACCTTTTAAAGTATCAAACTATTCCAAGTCATTTCACCCTGAGCTGTCAATGCAAGCTGGGGTAGAAGAGAAATTAGGGAAGATGGTTCAAGCCGCTTTCAAGGAAGTGGGTTTTGAGGTGAGTTTTGGAAGTGGGGAGAAACACATAGCATATGGTTAGTGAAGTCTCCACCATTGTTAGTAAACTGGGATGGGGAATAGGTGATTACTCAGTTGGCCAGAATGGAAAGATTAGAATAGGTCAGTAGAACAAAAGCAAATTTCAAAGGCACGCTCAAGGACGGTCATCAAGGGAGAAGAGAATCTTTGCACCAATAAAATGAGGGACAGGGTGTGATTGGAGATTGTAAGACTGGTTATGGGTGAAATTTGTGCAGGTTAAGGTGCAGACAGAAGAATTATGGACGAATTAAAGTTTGCAAAGACTATACTGGTTGAAAAGAGTGCAGTTTTTGAAAAGTTAGGTCCGGAGGAGAGAAAGGCATGAAAGAAATTTCGAGTGTCAGCGGGATTAAAATAGGGATGGACTCAGGTGATATTCCTGAGGTGGAGGAAGATTTGGACACATAGCCATGTATTCTGCTTCCAACTGAACCACAACTGATATTTAGCCTTTTGTTCTCAAGCAGTTGTGGTTATCATGTATAACAAAGATGTAGTCCAGCTTCAGCAAATTCCAAGTTACAGGAAACTATGGAAATATCACGCAGCAGTGATAGGAAGAGGAAAAAAACATGAATGAGGGCTAAGTTTGTAATGGCCTGCTTTCACAGGTAAAATTAGTATGGGCCAGAACCAGGATGCCTGAGAGCTTTCCCACATTGGTCCTCAAGCTTCACTGTAATAAGCGTGGCAAGCATCCAATGCCTATTTTGTCTGCCAATGCAGTTTACCTATTTGGCTAAATGGAAATTGGGGCACTCACTGACCAGCAGCAGTCCTCAGGTAAGCCCTGGGAAGATTGAAGAGAAAAGAAAGGGGTGGGGGGGGGGCGTGATCCATGGCCAGCAGTGGTCATGCAGTAGTTCTGTATTGCTGGAAGGAGCGCTGCTGATTCACCTGGATCCACATCAAGAATGAAAGAAATGTTTGTATTTTTGATGGCGGACTCCATTGCTCCCTTAAGGATTGCTGATTATGCCACTTGTAAACCAGGTTTTGCTGAGGAGAGAAAGCCTAGTGCCTATTCCATTATGGACAAAAAAATTTTATGGATGAGCCTCAAAGAGATGCAGGATCTTCATTTCCTTATTGAGATGAGGCCTACACTTTGCGGCTACCTAACACAGACATTGACGAGTTTCAAAGTGGCCTGATTGCAGGCACAAATTGACCATAGGCATTGGTAATGTATCATCATGCTGCCAATTACAAAATGTTATAAGATCAGCCTTCATATTTTACCCTACGCTACACTTGGTAATACTTGGGTGAATTATCTTTTTAAATAAGGTTAGAAATCACATTTTTATTAAATCAGCCCATTTTGTAACAAATTTCTCTCTTCGCTATTTTAATGGAGCTGCTAATCTATTTAAAATAAGTAGATTAACTCATCTGTTAAAATGGCAGAGGTGCTTAATAAGACCATATTAAGGATTCGTACAAATTTACTGGCAGTAATTTCTAAAATATGCAAGGATTATAATGCACTTGTCTATATCAATATATAAATGCTGCACTTCAATCCAGTACCTCCATCATTGTTTCAGGGTCTATCAGAATATTTATTGAACCTATAACCAAATTTCTCCAATTCTCAATGAAGTTTTAAGCTGAAATTGTGTTTTGAATTACTGGTAGTTTGTAATAAGTGTAACTTTTTTTTAACCAGTTGCCTTGTTTTCAAGATAGTGCTCACAGTACAAATTGCCAGTGCTATTCAATGCTAGCAACGGGTGCATTAACTGTTGCAGATATATGTTTTGGGCACTTTTCCAGGATCTTGAGACAATCCTGCTGCCAGAAAAAATGGCACAAGTTATCTGTGCCTGAGAGGTTATTACAGGGTTTTAGCTTTTACTATAATATAATGAAGTCTAATTGTGTTTAGGTTTCGAAACAGTTCATGGAAAATTGAATGGCTTATGATTTATCTCTTAGACCATGACATAGGCCCTCTTTCAAATGATGATGGCCCGACTGAAATGCACATTATCAGATCGTATGCTTAATTATTTTAAACCAGATAGGTTGGCACGCACATGTACTGTCAGCACACAAATTACTTTTAAAAAGATCTATGCCATCACTACGTAATTGAATATGTTTACTTTACCTTGCAAATAGAACTCCAGAGTGCAGTTCCAAGGTGATAAAAGTCATTGATTCATTCATCTTCTGACAAAGAGGTAAATATAAAAATGATTACTTGGATTAAATGTAGCCACATGAAGGAGTGGATGGAATAAGTTGCCAGTGAAAAGGACACCCAACATATTAATGTTCTGCCACATGCCAGAGAAGATAACACAAACATTAGCTTTCTTAAGCTCATGTTGCTAAAATAGTGTCCACTTTGCAAGATAGTAGACAGCCAATGAGGCTTTCCGGTAAAAAATATACACACATAGGCCTATATTTCTTCCATTCAATGGCAGTGGTCAGACTATTTTCATGGACTGTTTCTCATCAGCACCATTACAGGAATTGTCCAAATTGGAAACTGGAGAGGAAAATCATTCAAGTTTGAAGGGCATTATGGAAATCCATCTTGCCTTTCTTTATTTTGTGTTTAAGTTGGTACTGTTGGTCATTTGTTGTAAAAACCAGAATGGAGATGGATAGGTCCATAAAATTGTTTAAGACCTTTCAAGAATGATCACAGGTAGTCAAGAGAAAAAAACAACAATATTGCTACCTTAAAAGGCAACCAAAGATGATCTGATCAGTCCACGTTATTAAAAATATTTCCGAATAACAAAAATAAATGAATAATGGATTAAGCAAAGAAAAGTTAATAAAAGGGATTTTACACACAGCAGCTTTTTTGATTGCAGGCTTTCTCACATTATCTGACGTATATTTATATAAACCCCCCCATTAAACAGTTTGCCTGGGACGCTTGATTAGAACAAAAGTTATAAACTTCTCTTTGTCTATATTGCACAAGAAGGAGGGGGTGAAGCTAGAATTTTTCAATCATTCTATAGGTGGAATTTAATCCAGACGATGGGGGTCATGCCAGTTGGCAGGAGAGCCGGTGAGAGCCCCCCGTCGCCTCCTTTGGGGAAAGCCACCAAATTAATTGACCATCAGGCACTTAAATGGCCAGTGGCAGGCCTTCCCTGGATCGAGAATGCCTGGGAGGAAATATCATCCCCCAAGAACTGCCCACCAATCAGAGACTGGCAGCAGCTCTCTGTTGCTGTTGGCGTGACCGGGAGTGGTGGCAGCTGCCAGCAATACACCCACCAGAGGCCCACGATCAGCCAAGGACCCAGGCCACAGGTGAATGAGGGCAGGGGGGATGTGGAGAGGGGGTAGCTGGTTGCGGGAGGTGGGGGGGGCTTGGAGAGTTGGGAGAAAAGACAGATGGTGGCTCTCAGCAGGCACCTTTTCCCAATGTTAGGTCTCTCAAGCAGGCACCAATTTCCTTAGGATGAGAGACCCCATCCCTGGAGCCCACAAGCAAACTTGACAGGGTTTGATGTTCTGGCTTTCCGCATGGCGACTCCCCTCACCCACCTCTGGTTAAATACCAGCAGCGGAGGGATGAGGCCCTTAAGCGGGCATTAATTGTCTATGTAAGGGCCTCAATTGGGTTGGGGCGGGAAGGCCAACCACAAGCCTTCTGACCCCAGTCTTAATCGGTGCAGAGGCAGGAAAGCAATGGGATCTCCACCCCACACCCTCCAGCCTGACTAAATGTGCCCCACCCCAACATTCAAACTCTACTCTGAGGAGCGCATTAAATTCCACCTTATATTTATTGGCAGTAGTGTGTTAGTCATTGAAGAATATTTTGTCATGTTATACTTCTCCAAATGTTGGACCAAACTTCTTATTGAAGAGATAATTATGTTGCAAAACAAATTATATGTGACCTGTCAATAGAATGGGTGTAATATGCTGAATTATTTTTTTCTCTCACTCCACATTTATTGTACACCCACATTTCTTACATTCTCAGACATAGTAAAATTGTATGCAAAATAAAATCCCCAGAGTACAAACTACCAATCTCTTCCATAAAATTTTATATACTCTTTTCTTGAAGGTGCTGAGTACATTCCCATAGATATTTGATGCCCCCAGATATCCCATCAATATTAAAAACATAAACAAAAATACCTGGAAAAACTCAGCAGGTCTGATAGCATCTGCGGAGAGGAATACAGCCAACGTTTCAAGTCCGTATGACTCTTCAACAGAACTTCTGTTCTGTTGAAGAGTCATACGGACTTGAAACATTGGCTGTATTCCTCTCTGCAGATGCTGTCAGACCTGCTGAATTTTTCCAGGTATTTTTGTTTTTGTTTTGAATTTCCAGCACCGCAGTTTTTTGCTTTTACCCTACCAATATTGCCATTTGGCACCAATGTGCTTTGATATTAAGTATTTGCTGGATTTTACTCATGAGAGGGAAGGATAAACCACAGCCTAGATTTGTCAGCACCCACACAAGTGAGCAAGCAGGACCAGGAATCTGGTTGACTTTATGCTTTCTATCATTGTAAATGTTCATTTGGTTGTTCACGAGGAGGTCTTGAGACTTGCAAGTTTAAACATAAACCATTTATTGTTAACCCATAAGTATGTGTGTATCCCAGGTATTGCTATACATTGGTGCTGCCTCCATAATGGCTGCTTCCAAACTCTATTAATATGTGGTCTTATACAGCATACCGTGGGATGCAACATTAACCCTGGCTCTGCCAAACGTCGTTATATTACAATGGCAGGTTGCTACCGTATGTAACTCCTACAGTTCCATGTTTTAACATCTGACCCTTTTGCTGGTTATTGTTTGAACTGGCAGCTTTTAAAAAGCACGATTTCAAAGTCTGCATTTGAGACAGGAATAAGCTAATAACTGCGGCATTTCTTAAAATCAATCTTCAAAGGTAAATTAAATCTTTTTAAATGTTTTCTGATAGAAATGCATCTTGGAGCATCTTATATGTATTCAACTTCAGTGACTCCAAATGCCTTGACATATCCTATTGTGTGTTCCTCCTCTCTTGACACATCGCCAGAATTAAAAGATTTTATCACATCCTGAACTTCAGGAGCAGAAATAATATTTTCCACAACAAAATGTGATGCAGCAGCAATATATTTTGTAAGACTAAGAAAAGCTAGGTTTCTTTGATTCAGAACGTGTGTTTTAAAGTTTAAGGCATTATTTTTGCTCCAGCATTTTGACACACAATCAAAAGTGAAAAATAATTTCCCATACATTGGTTGACAAAATGTAACATTGGAACTTTTTACAATGTTCTTAACATTTTCTCATGAAAATGGCTGTGTCACTGATATATAATTTCTCAGTTTGGTGCTTATAGTAGATTAAATGGTTGAAGCCAAATACACACTTGGCACATCAACACATATTTTGTAGTCAGCAGCGAAGTGAAGGCACTCACCACTGACCTCGAAGAAAGCTGCCGACAAAAATATAACTATCTTGTTGGCATGGATTTGCCATTTTTTGATGTTAATTTGACTCTGGAGCCAGCTGTAAGGGAGCCCTGACTTTCAATGATGACACCAAACATGCTAAACAGCCAATCACATTGAAGAACTCTCACCAATAGCAAACCAGGAAGTACTGGATCTTCTTCACTTTTTAATCATTTTACGGAGAAAATAAAGATTGGAACATACACATAGATTAAGTTTAGAGGTTGAAGTGTCATGGACAAAACTTTGTTTTCAAAATTATTATATCAAAGACCTATGGGACTTTTATCATAATGGAGAACTTTGTCATTCCACAAATGTAAAATTAATCTTTTAGGGCTACAAAGGTTCTTCAACAATGGTTATGATCTGGTACACCAGTAAAAATCCAATTACAACATTCAACAAAGCATAACATTTTTGTGGGCTTTTACAGGGAGATTAGCGCATAAAAAGAGGAAGTTCCTGTCAATTCAAGTGATTTCCAAAAATGTCGATCAGCTCCATTTGCAACAGTGCGTCTGTAAAGTCGGGAATCACTGACAGCAACTCCTGAACTTCTACGATTAACTGCACATGTGCTCATTCCTAAGGCTGCTGAGGTTCAGGTCTGACAATAGGTCATTGACTTGAAATGTTAATTCTGTTTCCCTCTTCACAGAGGCTGCTGAGTATTTCCAGCATTTTATGCTTTTATTCCAAACGTTGCCGTCAGCCTCATGGTTGTTCTGACAGAGAACGTGGACAATTTACCATCATTACAACTGCAACCTCTGGACTATAATTTGCATGGTTTGTGAAAATTGAAGAAATTATCATATAATATCTTTATAAAATTCTAAGGAATTTATTGGAAATTATAAGAGTATCTCTCACGCACTCTCTCTCTCTTTCTCTCTCTCTCTCTCACATGAAGAAAGCTTCCTGGATTGATAATCACAGGACAACTTAGGCCATTATCTCCACCAAGGACATATCTCTAGCATAGGGTCTGAAACAAGATCTTCCTAAACTTGATAAGGGGGCAGAAGGATCTCATGACCCATATGTAAACCAACCGAGTAAGCAATGAGTCACAAGATGAGTTCGTGGACTTTTAATGGAAATAAGAAGGATTACATTGAATATCTGTCCCTTGCTAATGGATAATTGAATTGATTGACATAAAGCCGCAGAAATAAGATATATAAACAGGCTTTTGAGTGGAAAGAATAACTTTGAATGGAAGAGAGCTTCTCAAGGTGGACCAATGCTGGTTCCAGCCTCACACTGTTAGTTCAAGAAGACTTTGACAGAGGAAAGATTTTCAAAGGCGATCCATACTGGCTTCAGCCTAAAACTTTGGTCAGCTGAAAAAGATTGAAGGAAACAGAAGAAACTGCCACATCCGACCAGGGAGATCAACTACATTTGTCCGCTTGTCTGATCCAGGACTAGTAAACCATCCTGATGAGATTGCTGCCACTAAGTTACAGAGATCAATATTCCCCTGCTTCCCTCATCAGTTTGTCCGATCTGGAACCAGTACACTTTTCACACCTGTTATGGCTCATATGTCTTTTTTACCTATTTAGCTTGTGTATCATGTCTAAAGTGTTGCTTCTTAATAAACTGCTTTAAAATCACTGATGACACCCTTTTTGGGTAATCTGTGTCACCTAGACCAAACTCTTATAGAACAGATTCATTAAAGCCACTTCACATATGTTGGGATCATTGACCATTGGCATCCGTCCATCAGCGTAAGATGGTGGACATGCAGTTAATTCTTTGGGGATGGGATGGCTTCATCTGGTGCACTATTGCTGATGGCTAAACAGAGAAATCCATGAGAGGCAGGTTCTGCCACAAGTACCACGTAGGAATTGGTTATCAAGTATTGTTGTGGATTGTTGTTTTCGGGTGTTAGGACCTGTTGCAAACCGATGTCGCATCTGATTGTCATGGTGGTGTACGCCAGCCCATAAGTGATGCTGCCATTTCCCACTATCATTGGCTAGTGTTTCCCAGGTGCGAAAATCAATGTTTAGGGCCTTAATGTCATGTTCGTAATCAACCTTAAAACAAGTATGTGGGCTTCCTACCGGCCTTCTGGCTCAGGCCACCCTGCCATACAAAACATCCTTGGGTATGTATCCATCTTCCATCCTGTGAATATACCCGGGCTAGTGAAGTGATGAGTACTAGCATATTTTGGAGAGTAGCTTTGAGAGGACTGCCTCATTTGTGATTTTGTTCTTCGAGATGCCAAGAGTGTGCTGCAAACAACAAAGGTGAAAATTATTGAGCTTCCTTCCTTGGTATCTGTAAGTTTAACAGCAGTACCATGAGGTATGTTATGGTATTTTGATGCATATGTTCATCTAACACTAGGTATACAAGTAAAATAACGTGCGACTGCCAATCTTTAATAAATTATGAGGTCGTATAGTAATAGGTTACGTTAATGTTTTGTTCAAAGTCCTAGGGGAGAATTTTCTCCCTGTCGGGGGTGGGGTTGTGCAGGGGCAGGCGCAGGCGGGTAGCCAATCAGTGCTCCTGATTGGCTGGATGCTGCCATTTTATGTGGGCGGGCCTTAATTGGCCCGCCCACATAAAATGGCAGCATCCAGCCAATCGGGGGCACCATGACGTGTGCCCGGAAGTGCTGAGCTCTCCCTGTGTTGGCGGGGCGGGCGGGGGTTGCGTGATTCAGGAGTGCGCTCTTTCGCGCTGAAATCTCCCTGAGGCACCTCTGTGCTTCAGGGAGATTAGTTTTAAGTTTAAACAGTTTAATAAAGTCTTGAAAACATTTTCATGACACGTTCCCTCATGTGAAACTGTCATATGAGCTGGTACATGTGCATTCATTTTAATAAAAATGTTTCTGAATATTTTAAATCATTCGTGAAACTTTGTCCCGCCCATGGGTGAGGTTCCATGAAAAATGTGAAGGCCGCCTGGGCTCTTTGCCTGCCTGCCAAACTTAAGGTTGGATGGGCAGCTCAGCTGATTGCCTCATTTGCTTTTTAACAGGCCTTAATAGGCCTTTGACAGTTCAGTGGGCGCATAGCTGAACTGAAAATCTAAATGACGTGCGGTGACGTAGGGGCACACGCCCGACGTCGCCATTTTATGCCTCGGTGAGCAGGCCCCGCCCCCGCTTGCCCAGCCGAAGATTCTGCCCCTTAAGAATTTTGTGACGTCTGGACTGTCACTTGCTCTGGAATACAATGGGGGCGAGGTTACATTTCAAGTGTATGGAGCCTTGGTCCAATTCCTTCTTAAGTGTTGCATGCAGTTCTGGACAACATGGGTTGAATAATAAGGTTGCACATCAGCACCCGGAAGTCAGCGGCATTCCGGTTTCAAGGCCCGCTCTCAGTGTGCGCCAGATAGTATGGCAATTGCCACAAATTGGGGGCTAAGGTGGGTTATAGGCTGTCACCCTGCCCAATGAATGCTGGAGGGCAGATATCCATTCTTTAAGGCTGCAAGAACAAGGAACAACATGGAACCTGCTAACAGCCAGCAATTTTAAGGGCCCCCTGGCACAGGAAAGTGTTGAGTGACCCATCAGATGATCAATCGCATGCATCCACTATATGTAGTGAAGATTTGTGCATTTTCCAGTCTGGCCAAGTAAATCAATTTAACTTTTAGCCAATCTCTGACATCCATGAAATTTTCATAGGTGACAGAATTTTTTTTTTAAATTAACAAGTCTCCCACATTTCGGCATTGAGGAGTTGTACATTTATTACATATTTCCATGCATAGGTGTCTGTACCATCAGAGCAAGGGCAGACACGTTCTAGAAGAGACTGTAATAAACGTGGAGTGCAGAGCAGGTTTCTTGTAACCAACAGTAAGCTTTATTTACAGAGCTCCGGATGAAGCTACATGCTTGTTCTGAGACCAAAGGCAGAAAGCTCTGCCTCTAAGATTCCCCACGCTTAGGGCTGATTTGTCAGTCCAATCACATGATCCCCATAACAGGAAGAAAAGATTTAACTTATAATTACTACATTCTTCCCCCTTTAATTTTGTTTTAACCTCTTATTTACAAAAATACATTAACCTTTATCATATACCATTATATACAGTTCACACAATTTTAAATTTAGTCTTTGAGGAAGTTTTCGGATTCGGGTAGAGCGACACAACTCTACAACTGGAGGATCTTCCATTGGATCGACTTAACCAGGAACTGCAACATCAGGGACATCCTTCCAATGGCAGTTCAGAATTATTCACTTCAATGGAGACATCGGGTATGCCTAGTCTCTGTCAATCTGGCACCTCGGGTCAAAGGTTTGACTTTGATTTTAGGTGGATTAATTAGTTATTGGAATGTGTCTCGACTTCTGGGATGATCCATGTGTTTCCTAACAACCTTGTTTTCCACTTCTACTTGATAGGATAAAGGTCCTGTTTCAGAGACGATTGTACCAGGAACCCATCTCGATCCAGCTGCAAAATTTCGTACAAAAACTGTCTCTCCCACAGTAAACTCTCAACCTTTACCATGAACATCATGATTCACTTTCTGACTACTTGGGTTTTTCTCCACCTTCCCCTCTAAATTAAAGAACACTAGACTCAGTATTGTATGAAGTCGGCGCTTCATTAGCAACTGAGAAGGTGTTGAACCAGTGGTCGCATGCGGAGTTGTGCAATAGCTGAGTAGGAATCTTAAAATTTGTGTTTCTAACTTTCCCTCAGATAGTTTCATCATGCCCGTTTTAGAGGTTTGTACTATTCTTTCTGCTAACCCATTGGACGAGGGATGATACGGATGAGTTGAATCCCATTTAGGTTCACGATTCTTTGGAATTCAGTACTAGTGAAAGCAGCACCATCATAGAAACATAGAAACTAGGAGCAGGAGTAGGCCATTCAGTCCTTCGAGCCTGCTCTGCCATTCTTTATGATCATGGCTGATCATCCAACTCAATAGCCTTCTCCTGCTTTCTACCCATATCCTTTGATCCCTTTTGCCCCAAGAGCTATATCTAACTCCTTGAAAGCATACAATGTTTCGGTCTCAATTACTTCTGTGGTAATGAATTCCACAGGCTCACCACCCTCTGGGTGAAGAAACTTCTCCTCATCTCAGTCCTAAATGGTCTACCCCATATCCTCAGACTGTGACCCCTGGTTCTGGACTCCTCCACCATCGGGAACAACATTCCTGCATCTACCCTGTCTAGTCCTGTTAGAATGTTATAGGTTTCTATTAAAACCCCCCCCACCTCCTCATTCTTCTGAACTCCAGCAAATATAATCCTAATCGACTTAATCTCTCCTCATATGTTAGTCCCACCATCCCAGGAATCAGTCAGGTAAACCTTCACTGCACTCCCTCTATAGCAAGTACATCCTTCTTCAGATAAGGAGACCAAAACTGCACACAATATTCCAGGTGTGGTCTCACCAAGGCCCTGCATAATTGCAGCAAGATATCCCTGTTCCTGTACTCGAATCCTCTGGTTATGAAGGCCAACATACCATTTGCTTTCTTTACCACCTGCTGCACCTGCATGCTTACCTTCAGCGACTGGTGTACAAGGACACCCAGGTCTCATTGCACATTCCCCTCTCTCAATTTATAGCCATTCAGATAATAATCTGCCTTCTTGTTTTTACTACCAAAATGGATAATCTCACACTTATCCACATTATACTGCATATGCCATACATTTGCCCACTCACTCACCTTGTCCAAATCACAGTGAAGCATCTCTGCATCCTCCTCAGAGCTCACCCTCCCACCCAGCTTTCATCTGCAAATTTGGAGATATTACATTTAATTACCTCATCTAAATCATTAATATATATTGTGAATAACTGGGGTCCCAGCATCAATCCCTGCGGTACCCCACTGGTCGCTGCCTGCCATTCAGAAAAAGACCCGTTTATTCCTACTCTTTGTTTCCTGTCTGCCAACCATTTTTCTATCCATCTCAATACACTACCCCCCAACCCAATCTCATGCGCTTTAATTTTACATGCCAATCTCTTATGTGGGACTTTATCAAAAGCCTTCTGAAAGTACAAATAAACCACATCCACTGGCTCCCCCTCATCAACTCTACTAGTTACATCCTTGAAAAAGTCCAGTAGATTTGTCAAACATGATTTCCCTTTCATAAATCCATGCTGACTCTATCCGATTCTGCCACTGTTTTCCACGTGCTCAGCTATTAAATCTTTAATAATGGACTCTAGAATTTTCCCCACTACCGACGTCAGGCTAACTGGTTTATAATTCCTTGTTTTCTCTCTGCTTCCCTTTTTAAATAGTGGAGTTACATTAGCTACCCTCCAATCTGTAGGAACTGTTCCAGAATTTATAGAATCTCGGAAGATGACCACCAATGCATCCAATATTTCTAGGGCCACTTCTTTAAGTACTCTGGGATGTAGATTATCAGGCCCCAGGGACTTATGTATTTAGTTGGTCAGCCATTATTTTGTTCCCCATTATAAATTCCCATGTTTCTGACTGTAAGGGACCTACATTTGTCTTCACCAATCTTTTTCTCTCGCATACCTATAGAAACTGTTACAGTCAGTTTTTATATTCCTTGCAAGCTTACTCTTGTACTCTATTTTCCCCTTCTTAATCAATCCCTTGGTCCTCCTTTGCTGAATTCTAAACTGCTCCCAATCCTCAAGTCTGTTGTTTTTTCTGGCCAATTTGTATGCCTCTTCCTTGCATCTAATACTATCTCTAATTTCCCTTGTAAGCCATGGTTTGGCCACCCTTCCTGTTTTACTTTTGCGCCAGACTGGAATAAACAATTGTTGCAGTTCACCCATGTGCTCTTTGAATGTTTGCCATTGCCTATCCACCACCATCCCTTTAAGTAACATTTCACAATCCATCATAGCCAATGCACACCTCATACCATCGTAGTTTCCTTTACTAAAATTCAAGACCGAAGTCTCGGAGTCAACTACGTCACTCTCCATCTTGATGAAGAACTCTATCATATTATGGTCGCTCATCCCCAAGGTGTCTCACACAACTAGATTGCCAATTATTCCTTTCTCATTACACAATACCCAGTCGAGGATGGCCTGTTCTCTCATTGGTTCCTCAACATATTGGTCCAGAAATACATCCCGTATACAATCCAGGAATTCCTCCTCTACAGTATTGTTACTAATTTGATTTACCCAATCTATATGCATATAAAGTCACCCATAATTACAGATGTTCCTTTCTTACATGCGTCTCTAATTTTCTGTTTAATGCCATTCTCAACATCACCACTACAGTTTGGGGGTCTATATCCAACCCTCACTAACGTTTTTTGTCCCTTAGTGTTTCTCAGCTCTACCCATACAGATTCCACATCATCGGAGCTAATATCTTTCCTCACTATTGTGTTAATTTCCTCTTTAACCAGCAATGCAACTCCACTGCCTTTTCCTTTTTGTCTGTCTTTCCTAAATACTGAATACCCCTGGATGTTCAGTTCCCATCTCTGGTCACCCTGCAGCCATGTCTCCGTAATCCCGACTATATCATACCTGCTTATATCTATTTGCGTGGTTAAATCATCCACTTTATTATGAATGCTCCTCGCATTAAGGCACAAAGCCTTAAGGCTTGTCCTTTTAACATTACTTGTCCCGTTCCCACTATGTTTCACTGAGGCCCTGTTTGATTCTTGCCCTGGATTTCTCCGACTATCACTTTTCTTCTTCCCCTTTCTGTCTTTAGTTCTTGTCTTTGATTCCCCTTCCTCTTGACTCCTTGCATAGGTTTACATCCTCCTGCCATTTTAGTTTAAACCCTCCCCAACCACTCTAGCAAATATTCCCCCTAGAACATCAGTCCCAGTCCTGCCCAGGTGTAACCCGTCCAGTTTGTATTGGTCCCAACTCCCCTAGAACCAGTCCCAATGCCCCAGGAATCTGAAACCGCCACCTTTACACCATCTCTTCAGTCACGTATTCATCCAATAAATCCTGATATTTCTACTCTGACTGGCACATGGCACTGATAGTAATCCTGATATCACTATCTCTGAGGTCCTACTTTTCATCTTACTTCCTAATTCCCTATATTCTGCTTTTAGGACCTCATGCCTTTTTTTACCTATGACATTTGTACCAATGTGCACCACGACCATTGGCTGTTCACCCTCCCCCTTCAGAATGTCCTGTAGCTTATCTGAGACATCCTTGACCCTAGCACCAGAGAGGCAACATACCATCCTGGAGTCTTGTTTGCGGCCACAGAAACACCTATCTATTCCCCTTACAATTGAATCCTCTATAACTATTGCATTCCCATACTTTTTACTCCTCCCCTGTGCAGCAAAGCCAACTGTGGTGCAACAAATTTGGCTGTGCTGCTTTCTCCTGAGAGGCCATTCCCCCCAACAGTATCCAAAGCGATATATCTGTTTTACAGGAAAATAGGAGGTTCCTGCACTATCTGCCTAGTCCTCTTGCTTTGCCTGGTGGTCACCCGTTGCCTTCTTGCCTGTGGACTCTTAGCCTGTGGTGTGACCACCTCTCTAAACGTACTATCCATGATGCTCTCCACCTCGCGGATGCTCCACAGTGTCCCCAGCCACCGCTTCAGCTCCAAAACCCATGCTTCCAGGAGCTATACTTGGAGACACTTCCCGCACACATGCTGGCCCCGGGCACTGGAAATGTGCCCGGCTTCCCACATAGAGCAGGAGGAGCACACCACGGCTTTGAGCTCTCCTGCCATGACTTACCCCTTTAAATTAAATTGAACATTTGGGAAGATACTTTATATCAATTGCCCTTGGGCCCTTCTTCCCTGCTCCTCATTGTTACAGAATATAGCCCCTATAAATGATGAACCACAAAATAAGACCTTAAAAACTATAAGCAATAAAAGTAGTAAATGCTTACCCGGCCATACTCAAGGTAATCAAAGGATCACCTTGTTCCCTCCTCCCCAAACTCCCTCAGTCCCCCCTGCTCTTCTAGCTTCTGTTCAACTCCCAACTCCTCTTGTGCTCCTCTTCAACTCCCGACTCCTCTCATGCTTCTCTTCAACTCCTGGTTCCTCTCAAGCTCCTCTTTAATTCCCGATTCCTTTCATGTTCCTCTTAAACTCCTGACTCCTCTAGCACTCCTTTTCTACTCCTGACTCCTCTCGGTGCTGCTGACTGCCTGTCCTAGAGTCCTCCTTTCACATTCTCCTCATCTGACACAATAATTCAGGTAGACCACGTACACTGAAACTTTGGCACAGTTTTTCAATGGTTGCACTCGATGTAGGTGATTTTATTTCATACACATCCATCCACTTCGAATGTGCATTGAAGATCACAAGAAACATAGTACCTAGAAATGGACCTACATAATCTATATGTAGTCTAACCCAGGGTTGACTAGGGCACTGCCATGGATGCAGTGAAGCTGAAACGTGCAAGATCTGCTGACATTGGAGACAGTGTTTCACCATTTTTTCTATATCACTATCTATACCTGTCCACCAGATATAACTGCCTGATCATCTTCAATTTTGAAATACCAGGAAGCGCGCTGTGAAGCTCTGTCAATAGTGGTTCTCGTCCTTTGAAAGAGAGAGAACGACTCTTGCTCCCCATAACAAGATATCATCTTGACAACTCAGTTCAAATTTGCATGAAATGGTTTTAGTTTATCAGAGACTTGTACATTTGACCATTTTTGCAATACCCGTTTACGGAATCTTGATAAAACTGGATCTTGTTTTGTCCAATTCTTTATCTGTCTCGTGCATACTGTAAGGAATCCAGGAAACTCAACTCAAGTACTCCTGTTGAGGTATTGGAACTTGTGTAATGCTATCTGGCAAAATGAGATGACTGAGGGCATCTGCATCTGCAATTTGCACACCCGGATGGTGCAAAGAAGTGTACTCATATGCTGACAAAATTAAAG